>NC_066583.1:362989876-363603209 GCF_024323335.1 Lathyrus oleraceus
TCAACTTCTATTCTAAAATAATAGTCAAGAAAGTGACTTGTATCATCCCAATTTCTTTCTTTTATAACCTCTTCAATCCATCGATCATTTTTGAATTGGCTTGGAGGAATATAGTGCACTTGGATTATGGAAAATGCCATAATTTTTCAGTCTGTTCTTACTTTTTCATTAAAAATAATATTAATTTAGATGCTTTAAAGTGTTTCTTTATAAAATATTCTTACCATATCTCTTTTATTTAGGGACCATATAGTGATATCTAAGTTAGTTGGTATAGTTTATAGGAGATAATTTTTAATTATATATAATTTTTAGTTGGTAATTGATAATTGATAAATGATAAATTAATTTAAATACTTGGTAAATTAGCGGTTAGATTAATGGATAAATATAAAATGATATAAAATAATTTTTTTAATTAAGAAATTAGTGATTCCAATATCTTTTATATAATATTATTAAATTAATTTACATTTGATAAAAATAAACGTATTAATATAAACACATACAAAATATTTTAAATATATATCTAAAATTAAAAAATAACACCAAAATATATAAAGAATTTATAAATAAATTTTGTAATAAAATTTAGCAAGATACAAAAACAATAACTTTATAATTTCAAAATAATAATAAAAATAATAACAAAAATAAAGATAGTTGTTTGTGAAAATAAAAGATAAAGAACTACGATTTGGCAACAAAATAACATATAATGGAGTGGAGTAAGGTGGATTTCAATTCAGAGCAAAAGTGAGAACAACAAAGAATTTGAATAGAGAAAAATGAGTGAAAGTTGGAGAAACAATGTTTAACTATCACAGAAAATGTCATTCTTACACCATTTTTATACATAAATATTTACACCACGTATTTTTTACCGTATTTATACGGTGAATAGTGTTTTTTTATAATAAAATAATAATATTTATAAAAATTATTTTTTTTAAAATTATTTTTATAATATAAATATAAAGTTTGTTATTAACCAATTTTATTATTAAATTAATCACATGTGTGTTATTAACCACTTATTTTACTTATAATTTATTAACCAAATTTAGTAATTTATTGATCAATAAATTACACAACATTAACCAAATTCTGGCATTAAAAAATATCAAATATAATAATTCATGTATATTTTATAATTTAATGTCAGAACTTAGTTAATGAATTAGTAAACTTGACTAATAAATTATAAGTAAAATAAGTGGTTAATATCGTATATTTGTATGGTTAATGCAATAATAAAATTGGTTAATAATAATTTTTAAATTTATGTTAAAAAAATAATTTTAAAAATAATATTTTTTTTTACGAATATTATATTTTATTTATAAAAATAAAAAATACTTTTCACCGTATAAATACAATAAACAGCGTATGGTGTATGAATGAGGGTGTAAGAATGTGGTCTAAACATAACATTCCTCTTCTTATTTCCACATTTAAAACAACTTTATTTTACTTTAAATTATAATAAAGTATAAAGAGTAATAATAGAATTATTATCTTAAAACAATAAGGATAGAAATAAAAGGAAAATAACAATATAAGCTCAAAAGTTTTTTCAAATAGCTTTTGAAAAAAATTAAAAATTAATTTAAAAAATACAAAGTATAAATTTAAAATCAGTTATCAAACCAATTTTTTTATTAATATGAATTGAAAAACATATTTCTTTTTCTTACCAAAGAGATTCTAAATACTAATGTTCTATAGATAACTTTTTTTTTTGTCATCCATCCAATACACACCTCCATATATGAACAATATTTTAAAATTCGGACCGGTCATGTTATTGGATCATTAGGTTACTGGATGGATTACTTGATCATAAGTCGAAACCGCATCACTTTTAATTTAATTTATACAAATTAAAAAAAGCATGAAATAAAATTTTTGACATAAATTTTATAACTATAAAATCTATAAAAAAAATCTATGAATTTATTCATGCAAATAAATTGAATTACAAGCTTAAATAAAATTTTAACTTTTCAAATATTACAATTTACTGATGCTCCTAAATTACCAAAAGTTGAAAAAATAGTTGTTTGATATAATAATAACATAAACTAATAAATTAATAATATTATGCTCTATATAAATAATTAGAAATAAAAAATAGAGGAGAAAAATAAAAATCTATAAATAGAAAAGTTAGTCATAAATCTAACTTTTATTTGAAAATAATAATAAGATTTATACTAAAAATAAGGTGAAAATTTAATTTCATCTTCTTTTGATAGCATAATTTTCTTTCTTCAAAGAATGAGATCATACTGAAAATAATGTGAAAATATAATTTCATTTTTCTTTGATAACATGATTTTTTTAACTTTTGTTAATTTTTTGTATTATTACATTTTATAATTAATTTTCTAATTTTTAAAATTTGTTATATTCTTATATTGTCTGATTAATAATATATAAATTTAATAAAAATGCATAAGAGAGAAATATTCTAATTTATAGAATATATAACTCTCTTCTCTTTGACCAAATTAAATAACTAACATAACTATAAATATTAATAAAAATAATTTTTAAAACAGGGACATCAAAACTTAAGAAAATGAAAACATGGGATCAAAATTATAATTAAACTAAAAATATATATATATATAAAAGATGAACCTATCAAATTAAGAAATTCATTGGTCTGACTAGTGAATCGGACGGATCACTAATTTTCAGCATATCAATTGCAAATGTTACGAAGAAAAAAATCTTCTACATCTTTCTCTATTATAATTTTTTCCTTAAAAATATTAATATCATTATGTTGTGATTACTGTTATGAAATCAAGTTGATATTTGAAATTATCTTTACTTTCATAGAAATATTTGTTAAGTGTATAAAAATCGGATTGTAAAACGAAATTTGATAAATAGAAATATGAGTCAATTTGTTTTACTCATGCAAGTTCTCCATTCAGCTAATAACAAGAATCATTAATTTGTAGAGATAAATAGAAATTAATCGTAATGCCTACTTTCGTCAACACATTATTGTATTCTGAACTAAAGAGTCATCTGCTTTCGCGGCATCTCGCTCATTTAGAATCCTTTAGACACAATTATTATTTTCTTTAAAATGGTAAAGTTTCTCTCAATTGATATGAGACACTTTTGTCACCTAAAATACAATTGTTAAAAATTTATAAGTTGGACATCAATCATACCCTTTTAGTATAAATTGATGCCTAACTTGTTCGTACTTTTATAGCAAACTTAATCATTTAAAAATAAAAATTGAAATAGACATGTATTTCTCATTATACAACTTCAATAAGAGAACTCACACGAGATTTATTTTCTAGACAATCCTCATATCTTAAATCCTAAAGTTACTACTCAAACATGGCAAAGGTAAAAGCATACATATTGATAGACATGAACATAATAGCAATGTATAAACAGAATAAATAATTATAGTGAAACTTATTGTACCAAATGGTTCAGAGAGACTTTACAAAATAGCAACAAATTAGAGCTTACAAAATATAAAAACGCAAAAAAATAACAAAGTATAAAAGTATGCTAATATGTAGAAAATATTTATTTTGTTTTTCTCAATGTCACACGACTTTATATAGACCTCAAACCCATAAAGAATTATTTAAATTTGTGTAAATAAGGCATTGGTGATGAAGAGAAACTGTTGAAATATTCAGAATTTGATGGGCCATCAAAACATCAGCGGTAAAAATGGAATTCTTGGCTGGCCTCTGGTGCATTACAACTAGTAATGATCATTACAAGCAGGTGGTAATGTCTCTTATGGCCAGTAATAACCAATATGGGCAGGTGATAATGTTGGTTGTTTTTATGTATGGAGCTCTGGTTTTTGTATGAGAGACTCTTTTCTTAAGCAGTCATCGCGCGTTTGATTTTGTTTTAGCTCCATTTTGACATGGTTCATTCTTTTTACCTAAAATTTAGAGAAAACACAAATACATAAGTAAAAGCACATAAAATAACAATGTTCAACTACTTAAGGACTTCAAATAAAGCACACTAAAACAAGTTGAATAATTCCACCGTTCAAATTCTCTCATACTTGAATAAATATTTGTCCTTAAGCAATTTGACTAAGATAGAAAGAAATAGGACCAAGCATATTTCTTTTTCAAGAAAAACTCAAAGGGATACATGTATGATACTTGATTTTAATTCATATTTTGCCTCACCTTAAGTTTAGATCATTTGATACTTAACTTAGCTCAAAGTTCTTATGAATACGCTTACTAAAACACCCCTCAAATATAAAAATTCCATCACATTTTTTACTATAAGACTACGTACCTAGCACATTTCCTTGGAAACACAAATGTAATCATTTTTAAGGCATTTTTTCCATACTTTCATTCATACTTTATGATTTTTAGTGTTGGGAAAGATTTTAATTTTAACTTTGAATTCGTATCATTTTTGGGAAAGACAACCAATTACGATTTATCCAACTTACTCTGATTAAATGATCCTTTATTCACACACTTTCTTTCTAAGCATTTGGATCAACTCGTCTTTGGGTTGAATAAGTTGGTGATGATTATCCAACTTAGTAAGCACAATTACCTTTTAGTGTCTTTATTTATTTAATAATATATTTTTATCTAACTCAACTCTTTCAACACAAAAGGTACAAGTATCACAATATACCATACCATCAAATTTTGAATTTAAAAAAAGGTGATAAAACAACTAAGACTACAAGTCAAAATAGACTAAATTGATATCTAATTGGGAGGCTTTAGGCATTAGGATAACAACAAGAGCTACAAAAATTTCAAACTCCTTAAACATTGGCCCTACATCTCATGGACTATGTACTTTCTCACATAATTCATCAGATTAAAAGTTTAAAAAAATTCAATTTTTCATCAGTACGATAAATTTTCGCAGCACCATATGACAATACAAACAAACACAAAAAAAATAAAAAAAAACATATAAATTTGTAATCCTTTATAATTAAACTAAACATTGTCCCCAATGTAAATAGTAAAAGAAAAGGGAGAGAGAAAGTTCATAATATTTTATGGTGGAGGTTGTGGAAAATGAATTGGCTTTGTTGCCCGGCTTCCATGATTTATCCCACTATTGATTAGCATTTGTTTATGCATATTGTTTGGTATGAGATGGTGGTACTCTTTGTTGTGTAACTTTATTTTTATTCCTACAAAAATAAAGACGCAAACAAAATAAAACACATAGTTTCATGGGTTGCCTCCCATGTAACTTTTCTTTAAGTTCATTAGCTTGACCTGTCTTGATCAAGACGGTTCTTCCTTCAAACTTGAATCCTCAAAGTTGTGTCCAATAACTTTAGGGCTCCATTTGAACATGTCCAACCATTTCCCATAAATTTTACCCTTTTCTTTCTTTCTTTTATGAGGGGGTTCATACTTGAGGTCCAGTGGTAGAGGGTTTTTTCTTCACTTTTGGGACGACCATGTGTGCTAGTGTTGAGCCTTCTATTTTAAAGCTTCGATCTTAAGTGGGGATACTTTCATCCATTACCTTCGCATAAGCCTCACTAGTGTTGAGCCTTCTATTTTAAAGCTTCACTCCTACTATTGACCTGTGCATATATGGATATGGTCGAACATCTCAGCCATGTTTTTTTAGCTTGCAATGACTAAACGTGGGAGTTTTAACTCAATTTACACCTGACATGTTTACTTTATTCAAGAGATATTTGATGTATTTAGACTGTGTAAGTAAGATGAAACCATTTTTATGATAATGCACCTCAGTTCCTAGAAAGTATTTTGGAATGTCAAGTTGTTTTAGAGAAAATTTGGCATGTAACTTCGTGATAAGATCATGAATGAGTGTAGGAGATGTGCCAGTTATGAGCATATAATTAACATATACCAATGCATATAATGTAACACCTTGATGTTTGTACACAAAGAGTGAGTGATCGCATTTGCTGGACACAAAACCAAATTGAATGGGAGTGTGATGAAGCTCGTCATGCCATGCTCATGGGGTCTGATTCAAGCCACATATTACCTTTTTTAGTTTATAAATAAGTGAGGTGTTTGAATCAGCAAAGTCAGGTGGTTGGTCCGTGTAAACTTCTTCTTGCATATCTCCATTAAGGAAAGCAGTGTTGATGTCAATTTTTTGAATTTCCCACTTGAAAGAGATAGACAGGGTCAGAATAATTTGAATTATGGTTGGATTGGCTACATGTGAGAATGTTGCATGAAATTCAAAGCCTAATTGTTGATGAAAAACCTTAGCAATAAGTCTTGCTTTGTACTTGTTGGCAGTTCCATTTGGATTCTCCTTTACTTTTAACACCCACTTGCACCCTAAAGGTTTCCTATTAGGTGGAAGTGTGGATAATGGTTCCATTCTTCAATAATTAGTCATATTCAGTCTTCATAACTACATACCATTCAGAATTGGCAAGGAATTATTTGGTAGTATGAGGTTCAATGTCCACTAGAAACACTTTAGGTTTGGACTTACCATTTTGGGATCTAGTCAACATGGGATGATTATTGACTAACGGATTAGGATTATGACGTTGTGTGTGAAAGGAAAGAGATAAAGACTTTGTGAACTGACTGATTAGATTTGGCGACCAATAGTTAATTGTGGGATCTGATGGAGGTTGTAAGAGTTGAGTGTGAGTATTTGACTTAGGTGAAATTGGTTCATGTGTGACAGAGTTAAGGTCATGGTCGGTGTGATTTGTTGATTGAAGAGACTAAAAAGAATTGGAGACATGGGATGGATCATTAGAATGACCAGTAGATAGAGTATGAGTAGGTGAAGGTTGAGGTGTTAGGCTTGGAGGAGGGGAAACAGGTTTGTCAATATTTGGTGGATCATTAGGTTTATTAGTCAATTGATGTAGTTGTTCAGTTGGACCCTTGGATAGTAGTTTGGAATTTGAGGTTGGAAGGAAGAAGGGCACATTAGTGTGATTTGTATGTGTATCTATAACTTTGTGATCAAATGATGTTGCAAAGAGCTTGCTAAAGGGAAATTCAGCTTCATTGAACTTGACATCCTTGGACATAAAAATCATGCCTTCAACACTAAGACACTTATAACCTTTGTGAGTTAGGAAAACCCTTAGATACACACATTGGTTGCTTTTGAACTAAAGTTTATGTTGATTGTATGGCCTGAGTAAAGGAAAACATGACCATTCAAACACCTTTAAGGCCATATACTCAGGTTGTTTGTTGTATAAGGAAGCATAAGGACAAATGAACTTAGGTGACCCAACTGCCGGCAGTCTATTGATAAGATGAATAGATGTGTTAAAACTATTATCATACTATGTAATTGGAATTGCAGCATGAGCAAGGAAAGTGAGCCCTATTTCCAATATATGCCCGTGTTTTCTTTCCACGATTCCATTCCGATGTGAAGTATGTGGACATGTGAGTCTATGAACAATGCCTAGTTCCTTGAGATAAGAAGTGAATGGCATGAATTCACCTCCAAAGTCAGATTGGTCAGCTTTGATTATTGTGTTGAATTGTGTAGTCACATACTTATAGAAACGTTTTAATGCATTGAGAGCAAATGGTATTGGACAAAGTAGCATGAATTATATGAGATTTACCAAGACAACATGAATTACAAAAATCTTCTAATTCTTTATTATTGCATTGAATCTTACAAATTTGAAATACATAGCCTTAGAGTTTACATGACCTAGCCTAGCATGTCAGAAGGGGGTTTTATCAGCAATGCAATATAATGTAATAGTATTATTAACAAAATATCAATTTTGGTGTAACTTTGGAGTTAAGGTATTGCATGTGACTGCGGGGACAAGTTTGTTGAAGTAGTACATGCCAGTTCTATATAGAAAACCTTCAAGAAGAATCAGCTTAGATGCCTGTGATTTCACATGACACTTGTTAGCATGAAACTCAAAATATACATCATTATCCTTAACAAACTTTGAAAGTGATAGTAAGTTTATTGTGATTTGAGGAACATGCAATAAATGATTTAAGTGTAAGATTGTTTTTGAAATGCACTTGGACTTGACATTGGTATGACCAATAGAGTGAACTAACATGATATATCCATTACCAACTACTACATACTTAAGTTCATTACATAACATATGTAAGTTAGATGCATATGAAGAAGATAATGATGAATATTTTGACGCTTCTTTGAAGCTTCGAATCTACACCTATAGTGAAGATGATGAAGATGATTTTGCAACAGAAAGAGGTCTTTTAGACTGATACCATATTATTTGGTATTAATGCATGAGAGAGATGAGAGTTATGGAAGAGCATGATCTTCATTCTTGAGTTTTCATCATTGGTTGTTATAAGTGTGTAAGCTTAGCATATATATATATATATATATATATATATATATATATATATATATATATATATATATATATATATATATATATATATATATATATATATATATATATATATATATATATATATATATATATATATATATATATATAGTTAATTATAATTAACTATAACTATCGTGACTTGTATATATTTTAATATTATTAATGATATATTTTACACTTTAAATATTAAAATATTCTTTATGAATCTAATAACGAGACATAGCCACTTAAAGGAATTCAAACAACAATTAAAAATAAAATTTAAATAAATTTAATTATTGTAACACAAAGTTCATCCCAACAAGATTTTTAATGACTCTCTTGAGTGTGTCCAACTTACCCTTATTAAAGAGAGAGGATTTCGAGTTTAAAAATGGGAGGGAATGAAGACTTGGCCTTAAATAAAAGTTGAAAATCAAAAAAACCTCACAATTATCACTCAAGTGATATGGCATAATTTTAACCATGCAAAACTTTACTGCATAATAACTGTGTTTTGAACGAGGTAATTAATATTTTTTTGAAGATTTTAAAATTCTAAATGATTTAAATTATTTTATTATTATGGTTATTTATTGTTAAATTTTTTGGTTATTTTTATAAATTTTAAAAAAATTAAATCAAATTTAAATATTTAAAAATAGGGATAAAGTTGCAATTTTTAAAATTTTTAAAAAATTGATTTTATAAAATTTGAAAATTATTAAAGACTAAGTTGTAATTTAAAAAAAAAAAAATAACAGTCGATTTATAAATTTTAAAAAATATGAAAATTAACTTGCAAAACTTAAAATAATAATAACATTCAATTTGAAATTCACATTTTATAAAATATAAGAAAATTTTAAATTCTCCATTTTAAAATTAGATAAAATATTTTATAGATTTCCATCATATTAATAATTCTTTTTAAATCATAATATTAAAATATTTTATTATTAAAATATCTTATTATAATATGCCAATAAATTTTATAATAACTCATACTTATAAAATTTTACAAAATTATTCATCAATAATTTTTCATTGCTCCGCAAGTAAATTATTAGCCATCAACCTTTTCATTAATCTTAACCTAGACAAATCTAAACACCTCACTTTATAATCAGTTACGTTTTCATAGAGATTGAAGTCCCTGAAAAAATTTAAACAGAGACATAATTGGTTTAAATTAAATTAAATCAATTTTATCATCCAACTCTATTTACATCACTACCCACCAAAAACAAGTTTCATCCTTAAAATTAAAAGTAAAATCAAGAGCCCAACTAGTCTTTCCCTCTTTCTCTTCCAGTTTGGAAGATGAGTTCCAGCTGAAAAAGAATAAGCAGCTAATGAAAATCAATAGCAAGGAACGCACCAAATTCAATTGCAAGCATAGTATGGGCAATAAAATCAAAGGAATAAAATGCATTAATACAATAGGACTCGTTTGATAATACAAGGAGTACAGTGTGATAAGCAACCTCGGATCCTAATCATAAACCACAACACTGATTACACACATATATATAAATAATACTTTCTCTTCTTTGCTTTCACCCATTGCAACTCACTTTTACAGCTCCTATCTTTCAGAAAATACTGTGGAGCTAGTTACACATAAATATTGGTCTTCTGTTTCACTAGCCGCCGCATTGTTATGATTCTGCAGGAGGGTTTTGAATGCAGCAAAACCATTTTTTCTGGAAATCAAGTAAAATCACCCATGAGAAAAAGGTAAATGCATACACTTTAAAATGGACACATAACTGCTAATGTTAGTGTTTGGAAACGGATACATTTAAAATTTTACTCATGACATGCGCATAGTAAGTTATTTTCAGCTTATTTCAATAAGCTTACCACGATAAACTATGGAAGTGTTTAACTAATCTGTTTTTCCAAATGCATTTTATATAACAAACGGCGGTACGTGTCAGTTTTATATATATATATGTATATACTAAAGAGCATCTTACACTCTGAGGTTTGCCGGGATCTGATGCAGGTTTGCTTTGAGGTTCAGTAGTAGTCTTTCCTGGTGACTCGGTATTGCCACCTGTCTTTTTCTCATCCCTTGCCTTATTAAAAATCACTGTGAACCCCTCAGCTGAGGCTGGATCGTTGACATCCCATTCACCGAATTTGGGTAGTGGAGGACCCTTTTCCTGTAGGATAGTCACAGTAAAAGAAAAACACAAAACTCTTAAAAATTCATTATTATGCTTATGAATTTGGTAACCATACACCATGGAAGTAATGAAATTGGAAAGGAAACCTAATGGTGGAATATATTTTCTGCATACTCCAAGAATAATCTTGAGTGCAAGATACCACTCAGCATAAAAAAACGAAGACCAAACATAACACTGAAAAAAATGGTGTGTTTTGATTAAATGAAATAATTAGTGTTAAAATAGAACCCAAAATCCATATGACCATAGAAATGCTTCTTTGGATTCTTCTGAGTATGCTTGTGTAAGATACCATCTAAATTCTTATTTCCAATTTCCAACCCCTTTTGTTTATTCAAAATCCATGACTGCTCAAAGGTCAAGCCATTACTTTGTTATACGGAAATATAACAACTTAATTTTATCAATTATAACATGCGAAATACAACAACTTAATTTTATCAATCATAATATGCGAAATACAACACGGAGCGGAGAGAATTAAAAATATGAGGATTAGTTGTTGATTGATGCGTTCACCCCTACTAAATTAATGAGCAACCACATTAGCTTTCCACCTAGCAAATTCAACAACTGAATTTTTACAACTAGTATTCAGCATGCTGTTTTAGGCCCACTTCAAATAACACCTTATCCAGCTCGAGCTCCGCGATCCACAAAATTGCACGTTGTAGATCCACAGCCTCCCCTACATGACCCAGTAATTTTGAAGACACCCAGAGTGTTTTCGACATTAAGAACCGGTCAGGATCATCTCATAAACACAGACCCAAAACTACCCACCATCTAGGTCAAGTCATTAATTGGTGTTGGAGTATGCTACTTCATATAATAATTAAAATCATAAATCCTTTCTAGCAACTTCGCAAAACATACAAAGTGCTCATATTTCTTTTGGCTTTTGGGTTTAAATACTGAGACTAATAGTTTGGAAAATGGAAACATTTCCATACCATTTCAAATATTTGGGAAGAACAAATGAGATGACACCCTATAACATTGTGTGGTTTAACAGCTATTTGTAAGGTTGTCAAAATCAGGAACTAGATCTTAAACTCTTAAGATTCTGTGATCCCACTAACCCCTAACGATTCCAATCTTAAGTAGAATTGTGTTTTGTACTCAAATTGTTGGGGGGAAAATCGTAAAACCATTGACTATGTGCGATCTTGGCAAACTCTAGCCACGATCGACCGTTTTCCGATCACCACCATTACAGAAGGATGACAAGATGCCAAGGTGCAACAATTACGGTTTGGCGGAGGCCATTTTCCCACAAATACACTTCCCTACCAAAATAGTAATATCATGTAAAAAAAAACTTCAAATATATCGTATTATTTTTTGTTTTAGTAATATCTTACAATATTATGTTTTACGATCTTGCTACCCCCTCCCGATCTTAGAAAACTATTTGGGTAGAATCTTCAGATCTTAGTTACGATCTTATGTTTCACGATCTTACTATCCCTTCCCGATCTTGACAACCTTGGCTATTAGGGTAACTTTGCCTAGTTGATCTGCCTCTCTTCTAGAATTTAGTTTTTAAGTGTTCATGATTTATCGATTTGGCGGGTGTTGGTGTTTGAGAAAGTTTATTTGAGCTTATCTTATGGCATTAACACTTATGTAAGTGTTTGCAATAGCTTATAAAGATAACTATAAGCTATTTTCAGCTTATTTTACTAACCTCCCTAATATGCTGTCAAATTTTCTTATAATACAAAACACACACAGAAGCACCTAAGCCATAAGTGCTTATTGAATAAACTTTAACTAAAACTGTTTATCTAAACATCCCCTTAAAAGTTTCTAGTGAAGAGATCAAGGCTAAAATAGAAACATTCAAATTAAACAAAATACATGATAATCTAAATAAAGAAAGAAATATATCTTAATAATTGCTAAATTATATATATAAACTAACTTCAATTAACAACACAATTCAATGAAAAATGAACTAAAATATCTAAATCCTAGTTTTTTTTTCATATTGCAAACCTAACCAAATAAAAAAAAAACTGCGAATATTTATTCATCAAAATCGTGAACCTTAAATTCAAAAATCAAAGAGTAAAGATCACAGTGCAAAACCAGAAATTAGTAACAATATAAATTAATCAAAATCGATTATTAACTCAAATCAGAGCTGGTTGAATCAAAATTTTGTTATCAAAATCAAATCAAATCAAATCAATCATTTGAAGCAAATCAAAACTACAACAAAAATTGATCAAGGAAAGAAAAACACTTACCGACATCAATGCAAGAGAGATGAAATATTTTGTAGGAACAGAAAAGGAGTGAGAAAACGCGAATAAATAAAAAGGAATCGGAAAAAGAAGAAAAAACTGAGGAAGAGAAAGTTAGAGAGAGAGAGAGAGAGAATGCGTTGTGTTGAAGAAGACCTTGGAGCGACTAGTAACGAGTGTGAAATGGGCCGAAGATGGGCCTAACGGGAAAGTAACGAACGGCGTTACGTGTTTGACGGGGAGAGTACAAATTGGTGTTGGGATTAGCGTCATGCGTGACGTGGAAGGGAAACGGTAAGGAGGGTTTGGAAAAAGTAATGGAACAGTGAGCTGGCAAACGTAACGACGTGCGGGGTTGTTTTGTTTGTAGCTTTCATTATGCCTTTATTTTGTAGCTGGATGTAGGGGTAATACTACTCTAAAATCCTCTCTCTGGTTTCATATCTTTCACTTCACACATTGCAGTAACTTATCTCAGTTTTAAAATGACTGTCTTTTGTACAGAGTAATAATTAAAAAAATAATAAAAATTTTATATTAAAAGTGAAAATGCCATTTATTTTAAAATAAATCTTATTTATTAAAACGACATTTATTTTGAAAGGGAAAGAATATTGGATTTTCATTTCATCCATGTTACGCATGTTGTATTGACAAATTTTAGATAGTAGAATATAAGTATGTATTTTATGTACGTTCAAAGTCTATGATATGAACAAAAATAAGTTTAGATTACATGTTTTGATTCTAGAATATGAATATTATATTTTTTAAATTTTGATCAATTTAACATAGATCGCTTCACAAATATCAAAGATGAATATGATGAAAGACTGGGTGTTGATTAATTCAATTGTGTAATTCACAAGAAGTGTTTACACAATTATTCAATGAATGAAATTCTAATGTCAAATTGTTTAAAAAAATTAATCACCAATCTAGTTTAACAAGTTATCCAATTCCAATAAAATAGAATATTTGCATAATAAATCACTATTAACAACAAATGATAAACTACTAAGAAATTGAAGAATTTAAGCATGCAAATACTACAAAATTAAATGTAAGAGTAAGCGAAACAGATGACATCATGATTTATAGTGTTTCGGCGTTCGTCCCTGTTTTGCCTACGTGAGCTCTTCAATGGTTTCACGTTGGGACTTGCATAGTTCCTTGTTATTTGAAAAATATTTCCAAGAGTTCATATGATCACCAATCCACAATACAGCTGAGAAAATAAATCTTCTATTTGGATCTTGACTTGTATACAACACAATTGTCAAACTCTTTTATGTAATCTTTACTCAAATTATGTTTTTTGAATCTTTCAATATCACCTATCTGCTCTAAGACTTCATATGTAGCTATCAACCCCTTGATCCTATTGATTCCTTGAGTGATGAATTATTCGAAGATTTGAGAAGAACTCTGTCTTATCTGTAGTCTTTCACACAGTCACTAAGGAAATTTTGAAGAGAAAACCCTACTTCTTTTTAATGGAATTTATCACCAGCATTGAAAATCACCTTAATCTTGCTAACAACCTAAAAACTCAACAAGATCTCCAAGAACGATTAGTTTCAAGGATGCACCTCCTTCAATCAATTAAAAATCTCTTGTTATCAAATATGAACCAAAATGAAATTGAAGATGCAAGAATTTCATTGCAAGACTTTGAACACTCAAAACAGAGAAAATTGATTTCTCACTGTAAGACCCCAATTTTGACCCTAAGATCCCTCATGTTATACCATCATACGCATTGGCATTGGGATCACATCTTGGCATCCTCCTTACCCCCCATTCATTGGGTTTGCATTAGAAGAGATCACCAAACACCATTTGATTGTATCATACTTTGTATTTTATCATTTTTACTAACCAAAATACCAAAAATATGTCTTTGCATGATTTAACTCTTTTGTAGGTAGGGTACATGCTCACCTTTGATCTATCAAGCCCACATCTAGGATTTAAGATCCTCAATGCAAGGAGCTCAATCAAGAATTGGTTTACTATGACTCTAGGCATCATATATGGATCCCCATGAGCTTCACATGTTATTTTGGTCAAGAATTCATCAAAAGTTTGGAATTGGTTTGCCTTGGAAACCCTAGTTCATTTGGGTATCTTGTGTAACTTCTGCATCAAGTTTCTTCACCAAATGGTCAAATATTTCAAGGTATAATTCAAATTTCATCATCTTATGCATATATGATCTCCCATGAGTCCCAAAAGTCAAGAGAATTGCAAGCTAGCAAGTTAGTTGATGGTGGTTGACCAGAGGAATTCATCTTATCAAAACTGGGTTCCCTAGACCCTATCTCCTACAGTTTTTATCATATGAAAATGATTCCAAAATAAATTTTACTCCAAATTACATTCCAAACAACTTTCATGTTAAGGGCTAAAGCTAGTTTTTCTTGGAAAGTTACTTTTTATGGTGAACGATTATAGGTCATTTTGTCTAAACCCTAATTTGGAGGTCAACTTCCCAAGGCCATAACTTGCTCATATTTGATGAAATGAAATATTTACAAGTTTCACAATCAAATTCAAGGTGTCTAATTCAACTTTTATGTTTGGAGGAAGAGCTAATTCATCTTTTATGAGCATGCGATATGAGGACACATTATAGGTCATTTTTTACCAATACCATTGAACAAGTGATTTTCCTTAACTTCAAAAATGCATAACGCCTTCATATAAAATCCAAATAAGGTTAAATTTATGACTATTTTGAAGGAATTTGAAAGAGTTGCAACTTTAATGAAGGAACTTTTCTCATTTGAATCTCACACAAAAAAGTTAGCCAAGGTGGAATAAATGAACATATGGCTTGGAACTTAGAAATTTTTTTGATATGTTAAAATTTCCAAACTTTCACCTTAAAATTCATCATGATACAGGCTTCAAATGGAAAAAATTTCAACATAAAAGTTATTCCTCTTGATCTAACCTTTCCAAAAAGTCCAATTCTATCCATTTTGGATAAGATTTGAATGGTCTTCACATGGATTGAACATTGCATCATCATTTGGCAAAGGTCAAACTTCAAGCTTCCATGTACAATTGCCTAGCACTCCAATTTGATTTCAAACTTGTTCACACTCAATTATGGATCAAATGGAATGATCTCATGGGGTTGTACACGCCCATGCACACATGCATCACTCATTGCCAATTTCGGAAACTCAATTGTAAGGTGCAAATATCATGTGATTCAGCTATAAATAGAGGCCCCTATGCTTAGAATTAAGGACTCCTTCGTGCCAGCTTTGATCCCAAAACCCAAACCCTTCCATTTGAGAGGATAATCCTGAGAGTTTCCTTTGGAAATTGAGTTTGAATCTCACTGTTTTGAGATTCAAAGCTCCAGGGATCCAATACCTTTTGTGCATTCTAATCCACTTCTGCAAGCATCCTGAGCAAGATCAAACACGAGCCAAAGCAAAAACACTTGAATCCAGACCTACATTGAAGGTATTTTCCATAAAATTTCATCTCTTCGATTCTCACTCAATTCTCCATAATTCTCTTGGATCCTTGGTTGTCTGAAGTCCTACCAATGTAGGCAACACGATTGAGTTGCTTTGAGGTCAAATCGAAGCAACTCAGATCATGCACCTCAAATTTCAACTCCTTGTATCTCTCAACATACTTGGAGTTAGGATAAATTGAGGCCAGATTCGTGCTCAGTGCCATTTTAACTTTAAAATCATGTCCTCCTTTTTTATTTTAGTGATGGTTATGATTTGACCAGTCCAGCGAGGCTCGCCTGAGAAGGAGACCGGAGATTTGCTCCTGTGGTGAGTTGGCAAGGTCCAGAGCCACATGACCTGTTTGATTTGTTTTAATCATGAGCATTGGTTTGAATTACCAAGTTTTTGGCGCGCTGACTAGAGGCAACAATGGATTGCGCGCTTGTGGCCACTTGATCTGCCACCTCAATTAATGAGGGAGATCAAGTGGTCTACATTTTTTCTGATTATTTGATTTTCATTTTATTTGTGTTATTTTCATTAATTCATATTAATTTTAATATTGATCCAACAAATATGAGAGTTTCACCAAAAAAAAAAATTCTCTTTCATTTTCTGAATTAAAATTATTTTTTGGATCATTATTAATATTTTCCATAATTTAATTGATTTTGTGAATATTTTTAATTGTTTAAAAATAGTTTTAAGTTTCCAAAAATTATGAAAAAAATTCTCCAAGGTCCTCTGACCTTATTTGACCTATGATAAATCTCATGGCCATTTCTTTGGTGTTTTGATGAGCTTTGTGAATTTGACCAACCATAATTTAATTTAATGCATATTTTAGTTGATTTTAATTGATTTTAATTGATTAAATGTCAAATAAATTGTGTTGAGCTTCTAATTTTGACTTGTTGAGTTTGACTTGTGTTGTTGGGCCTTGGTCAAGGTTGATTTGACTTTGTTAAGTTAAGATCATTGGGTTTAGGGGATTGATGAAATGTACATTTCATCTCCCAAAATGAATGAATGATCTTAATTTGGTAAAAGTCCTCCTTTGACCAATTTGTGTTGATTCCATTTCCCCTCCCTCTTCATCTCATCCCCCTTCTTTATTCATTCATGTCATGGGCCTATGATATCTCTAGATCCTAAGACTAGTTGATTGCAAAATCAACATGAGTATGGATGAGATTAGGTCCACCTTTTTGCATATTTTTTGCGTGTGTGATATGTTTTATAAGCATAATCCATTATACCATGTCTCTAACATGCATTAACACCAAAATCTCTATTGCCCGAGCTCAAATAGTTGTGACTTCTACATAAGTCCAATTACGATTGCTTAACATAGCGCTAAATTGTTGACACAAAAGGCATAACATTCTAGTAAGTGAGATTGTAAGTCTCCCCTCTTTCATGGTATTATGTGGAAACTTGGCCTTTTTCCTTCCTTTAGAAGATGTCTTGGTTCAAGGATTCATGCTTATGATAAGTGGATTGAGTGTTCTCCAAATAATGACTTAAACAATACAAAGCAAAAGTAATACTAACTTCTAATCAACTAACAACTAACATTTAATTTCAAGCCATTTACTTTTGTGTACTTTAATTTCAAGCTTTATTCATTTGCCATTATTCATACCATTAAATTTGTTTACTTTAATGCCATTTTCACTTTGCCCACTTGGGCCATAATTTGTGATATATTGTGTTTGTATATACTTGTTTGTTTGTGTGGTCTTTTGACCTTAATGTATGTAATAAAAACAAAAACCCTAAAAGACATTTGTGTGGACTGTTGGATTTGATTTGAGATAATAGACTTAGAATTAGGCAACACTCCCTATGCAAAAGGACTTGGCCAGTGCCAACTTTCATGTAACCAAGTGCTTGTGAAGTGAATTTTCATCTGATACAAATATTGAAGATCCATTTGAGTTCATCTGTAACATGATCATATTGAAGTTGTTATTTTGAACCTATGTCTAATGCCTACTTTTGGAAGTCATCTGATGTATGGGAAATTTTGAAGAAGATCGTGGAGTTGCTAAGCTTGGATGTGGCTATCTTTATTTAATACCTTGCTCTTCATCTTGCTATTTGTGTATTGATATTGCTTGATTCTAAAGTCCAAGGGAAATTTGGGTTTCTATATGACATTCTTGTCTATTGGATTGCAGCTCATGGGTCAGATCTTTTCAACTCTTAACTTTTAAATTCATGCTTAGGATTAGTCTATTCATTTCTCCCATATTTCTTTAATTTCAAATCTCTCCCTCCTTTAAAAAATCTTCTTTGCTTGTATTTGTTTTCTAAACTTAGACCATTTTGCAAATTAGAAACTTTGGCCTCATGCCATCACATTTTTAAACTCTTTTCTTAATCAAATTTGTAAATGAACTTAACTATACTTGACTTAAAATTTCAAAAGCCAAAAAGAACTAACACTCATTCAAACCATTTTTAGGCCTCTTATGCCTTTGTTAAACTTAAACTTTTGTTAAAAGCAATCCACTCACTTTGAAATTGATACCACGAACTACGAGGTTTTGATCCTTCATTCTTATGTTGGTACTGTCACACCCCGATTTTGACCCTGATATTCATATCATTATTTCATTCATTTTCTTTGTTCCTCACGATTTTGTTTCCTCTAACATGGTACCCCCCTGTTGTTTTCGTGAGCATCAAGTGGCCTCCTCTTCTGTTATTGTTGCACCTTGTTGTATTTTGCGCATTCAAGGTGAAGTTTTGCTGTCAGCATATTTAGATACATAGGCACATTCCGCGTCGTTGGTAATCAAGGAAATTCAAGGATTATTGTGTTTGGATTAGAGTGGCTTACCATGTCTTAAGGGAGAGTCATTATCATGTGGGTTTTTCAAGAGGGACCAAGCATGGTCGTCGTCGGAATCAAGCATCTATTCTCAATGGATTAGATATATATATTAGAAAATACGGTCGCAATGGAAGTCTGCATCTGTACTAAAGGAACTCTTGAATATGACATGCTGCATTTTGGCTATCTTGGTTTTGCTCTAGTTTTCTACCGAATGAGGCTAAAAATACTAAAGAAAGGAAATCAAGTCTTTAGGTATTTAAGGATGTACAACTTCGTTGTTACCATCCCGTTTCTTGCGTATCAATCTCCTTGTGTTGTTGACTTTAGAGAAATCAAAGGTGGTTACGTGGAACGGATAAATGAATTGGTTGGATTTCACATATATGATTATGGTTTTCAAATTACATCAAGATCATCATTTATAGAAATCATCATATTCATGTTAGTATCACTACAATCATACATGTTCTCATTTCCAGATTTCGTTTATGTATCAAATACTTGAGAAACAACAAGAAACATATTATGAGGATATGAGAAAAGGCCGTGGATTTTGTTTCTCTCTCTCTCTCCTATTTGTAGGTTCTTGCCTTAATCACCCACCACAAATCTTCTCCTTCCATTTTCAGTGTATTAAATCTTTTCAAACTGTAGATACAGTTAATACTCATCATGGAGCTAAATTCTGTTAAAGATGATTTTAACCGAGTTACTAAGAAGCAAAAGTCATCCAGTTCTAAGGCTCGAGAGTTACTTGATCAGATCAGACAGGAAATTGAACGTGCTTTAGAATCGATGTGGTCAGTCAGTAACTGATCAATCGCTTGATTGTAAAATTGTCCTGAATGAGATGAAGGCCAGTTTACTTAAAATTGCTCCACTTGGCCAAATGGAAAGTACATAAAAGGAGCTAAATGTAGCTCTCAACAAATATGGGAAGCAGGTTGAGAAATGTTTCAACCCTGATATATCCAGAGCTCACAGAAACATCGACATGGATACGCGCACTATAAATCAAATAATTGCCAACCATTTTTATCGCCAGGGTCCTTTTGATGTTGGGGACCATTTTTTAAGTGCAGTTGGAGAACCTGAATCTGCTGCAATTATGAAATCTCTATTCCTGGAAATGTATCAAATACTCCAAGCCATGCAAAATCAGAACCTGGAGCCAGCACTCAACCGGGCCGCGACTAATTCTGACAAACCGCTCAAAGTTGAAGGACGTTGTTGAAAAGATCATCAAGGCTAAGTTTGGGATGAACCTTCCACTTATTATGAATGCTCCAAACCTTCTCTATGAGGCTGGTGATATTGAGGAAGACATGGTTGCAATTTCTGATGCCAATCTTGAAAAGGTCCTAGTTGAGCTTCCTTCTCCTGTAATTGGTGGTACAATGCTTACAGTAGAGGATTTTCAACAGGAATTGAAATGAAATATCAATATAAAACACAGAGAGGAATTTGATGAAGAGAAAGAACCTGATGGGATGGTTCTCTTAGGATGGACAGCAACCGCAGAAACAACGACCTTCACTGATTGTGTTGGATTCCTTTTGACATTTACAAATAGCCGGCTCAATAGTGATGTTCGCCTCAATGCAATTGCATTTTTTCGTTTCTGTGCAGTCAGACTTACTGAAGGAGGACTTACAAGCAATATCTGAAATCCGGAAAGAAAGGAAAAATAGGAAAGTGAATAAGCAAGGTCCTGTAGCAGCATGTGAAGAAGCAAGGTCCTGTAGCAGCATTTGATTCTTATGTTATGACTGCTGCCTGTGAACTTCAGTTGTTTCCTCTGATTTCACGGGGAAATAATCATTCACTTTCCAATAATGGACAAGATATCGCCAAGTCTGTTACACTACATGGATCATCCCAAGATTTGCAGAATGGTCTAGAATCGGCAGTCCGTCATACTCACAGAATTTTAGCCATTTTAGAGGCACTGTTTTCATTAAAGCCTTCTTCTGTTGGCACCCCTTGGAGTTACAGCTCAAATGAGATAGTGGCAGCAGCTATGGTTGCTGCACATGTTTCTGAACTATTTAGATAGTCAAAAGCTTGCATGCATGCCCTGTCGGTTTTGATACATTGCAAATGGAACAAAGAAATTCACTTCAGGGCATCATCGTTGTATAATCTCATAGATATCCACAGTGGTAGTAGCTTTGCTTGTCCTGAAAATGCAGGGGCAGCCGGGACTCTTTATGATGCAGTTCCTTGAAGTCTTATAAGTCGATCACTATAACATGACAACGGACACTCCAATTTACTTAATTTGGTCAAAAAATCACAGAGCTATCTTGCTGCTGCAGCAAAACATAAACATCTGATCCTGGACTTTGAAGTGAATAGAATCAATATCAACAAAGTGTTGGTATTTTGGGAATGTGATTGATTTCACAGATAGTATGCGAATTCGAGTAGGCCAGGCTATTTGTTCGATCAGGATGTAACGGTTGAATCACAAGCAGGTACCGCATATATATCGAAAGAGTTCATCTCATCTAAGAATTCTACACCCTATCCTTCTAGAATCGGTGATCCTGAAAGTGGTACCGTACTCTCTATTTCTTCAACTCTTGATTCACCTGACAGATCAGAGACTTTGGAAAGCGAGCATGATGCCAAAGATTTAGTGGACGGGTTAGTTAATCTTGATAACAAAGTTGGTTATAGTGTTGAGGCCGTCACCCCTTCTGCCCCCTCTACCACCTATGCAGTGGATAACGAGCAGGGTTCAAAATGCTTCCCTAGTTTCAGAGAGAGAAGAATTAGGTGTAAGTTAAGTGTTATTTCAACCAGTACAGCAAGTTAAACCTGATTATAACTCTCAATTTGACTTATCAACTTCTGAAAGAGTAGCCTTGCCATATCAGAATCTTTTTTTTGCCTGCTGTGGCTGCGGAGAGTAATAAAAGCCTACGCTCTTCTAGGTTATCAGCAGGTATTTCAGAGCATCCTGTTGCTATTCCTTTGCAGCTTCCTGTCATGGTAAATGAAGCAAATGGTCAGCATAATTACCAAGTTCTGGAGAGAAGTCAAATTCACAACCTTTTCTTAGCATTGCCAATGCTATCTTATGGTTGGCTGCCACATGGACGTGTCGAAGCTTCAGAAGGAGAAAGCATTTTGAAATCAAATCCATGCCCACCAATACATCTCACTGAATATGCTGTTCCTGGGGCTGATACCAGCAACCAACAAGAAAAATTGTCTCAGTTCAAGAGTCAGTTAGTGGAAGATACAAGTATACCTGGGTCTCCAAGAAGTGCAGTTAGCGATGAAGATATTTCTCTTGCTAGTCATGGTTTTGACAATATCCATATTGATAATGATATTCAAGGGGATGCTTTGGGTTCAAGCAACCATGGTCCTTGTTCGGCCTATATACGTGTCGCCTTCATAGTTGATACCAATATAACATCCTATCTTATGATGGGTTATGTTTCACCAGGTCTGAAATCTCATGCTGTTACGCTCTATGAAGCGGATAAGTTAGGTCATGCCAGCTTTTGTGATCTTTGCAAGGATCTTAGCACTCTGGAAGGTGCAAAATTTGAGGGAGAACTGTAGGAGTTTTCCAAATCACGCATTTAGCCTGCATTGTGTATTAGAGTTAGAGTGTCTACAATCAGGCGGAGTTGCTTCTGATGTGAAAGTCGAGGAAGGACCTGATAAGATGAATATGGCTACTCCAAGCAATGGTGAACCAAGCTCTCTTACAGCTGAAATATCTTTGTCTGAAAAACTAGGAGACTCTGGGGTTACAAAAGCTGAAATAAATAATGATGATTTATTGAGTTTAGATTTGGAGAAGTCTGTCGAGGCTTCTATTTCCTATGATGTCGTTCCTAGTGATGGAACCAGTTCTATTACATTGGATGGCAATGACATACTGGATTCCAGTAACATGAAACCAAGCACAATACAAAGTGTAATTGAGACTGCATAAGTCACATAATTCTTTATTCTTTGAAAAAACAACACTTATGGTAACCCTAAGGCCAGGTTCGGTTCAAATAATATTTGATGCACTTCGAGCTGCATCAGTAGCATCTGCAACAACTACCAAGGTCAGCCTTCCTAAGAGCAGGTTTATCATTCACTCCACCACCGGTCATTCCGCAAATATGTTTCCTAGCCTGCAAGCATTTCACAATCTCGTACTTGTGCCCAGGAAATACCCCAGCAAATCCATCATCCCTCTCGATCGGCTCATCTACTGGAAGAGCTGTAACAGCAGCACCCTCTTCTGCTTTGACCGACACATGAGTTACATCACATGTGAGCATGGTAGTTTCATCAGCATCATGTCTCACTTAGTTCAGTTTCCACGGAAAAATGCTCTAAATTGGTGACACCAATAACATGCGGGAACCTCTTTACAGTTGCTTTTGAAAACCATTCAGCACCATGCAGATCGTTTGGTTTGCACTTGCAGGTGTGATGCAGAATTGGACATGGCCTTTGAATCGGTTTCGTCGTTTGAAGTATTTTTGGAGAACGAAAGTCCCGACATTGTTGGAATAGGCGTACTTGGACGAGGAGGGCTTGGTCTTCTAGAGAAAGGGGATGCGGATCTAGAGCTTACTCTTGATGGTGCAATCACCAGTTTTGGAGTTGTTCTTTCTTGATAGCATGAGAATATGTCTGATGTTGATATTGAATGGTAGAATCCACCAGTTCATCAAGTGATGTCCTTGGCTTCCAACCAAGCTGCTTAGTGAGAATTGTCATGTCAGGGATGCGCCTATCACTATCATCATATCCTTTTCCATAGAAATCCTCTAAAGTCACATCCAGAGTTGATAGACTAGAGGCAGCAGCTGAATAATTGTTTGATGGATTTTGTGAAGTTGGTAAACCTTTGGCTGCTAAAGAGTTGTTCCTTACATGGATCAGCAGCAAACATAATTGCCGACATATTTGATAACCTTGCAGTAGCACCAACCTGCATGTTTGCCTCCAAACAAGCAAAATAAAAGTGCGCATCAGTCCGATAACAACAACCTCAAACCGTGCCAAGGCTGCGGCGACATAAACACCCAAAATCAATAATTCCAAAATGCAAACTTTTCAGTTGAGTAACTTACAATGGTGAAATTTTTTTACCAGCGGTGAAGTTTTGAAATGAAGAGAATTGAGAGAGGGACCACTAGCTTGAGTAAAAACAAAAATCCCCAGACGTCCTCTGTACTAACAGACCTCCACTACACAGCAGGAAATACAGCAGATAGGAGAGGAGTCATATATAAAAAGCAATCACTATTCATTAAAGAACCCTAATTTTTGGAGATAGCCGCCACTGTTCACCCACAAGGAAGGGAGAATTCTGAAAAAAAAACCAAGCGCCGCTACTGTTCACTAAGAAGGAAGGAAGGTTTCTGCAAAAAAAACAAAGCGTAGGACGAACGGGAGCTCAGAAGAGACGAACAAGAAGAAAGGAAACGTCCGGGAAAAATGTTCAGGCGAAACGCTTACCTACATTCGTCGGTCGAGCTCGCCGCAACCGGTTAGCTTCCTTTCCGAGCTTTATTTCTATGTTTCGATTCTGCTTTGCATCCTTCTGAGGAAACCATGGTTGTTGTTCCGATTTGATTTCATTTAGCAATACCGCCACCTGTTTGTTTGTGATAATATCTTGCTGTTAAATCTTTGATGCTCAAAATGGAAAGAAACAGGATTTCTGTGCGTTAAGATGAATTTGTTTAAGTTCTGCTACTGTTTTCAACTTTGTGTTTTATTTAAAAGGCTTGTTTCGTTTTTTTATGTTATGTATTAGCGCTTGAGATCATATAACAAGGATGCATGTTTGGCGGAGTTGGTAAAAGGGATGCTTTGGCACGTCTTTTGTCCTGGGTTCAATACTCATGTGCACTATATTTTAATTTTACAACATTTTTTTAATTTCTATTTCACATTTCTTTTTAATCCCCTCATTATTCCTAATGTTTATTACCCATTTTATTTATTTTAATTGTTAAATATCGATTTTAATTTATGGATTCAACAATTTCCATGTTGTTTATCTATGATTATTTTTATCGATACATTGATAGTATTTCGCCGTGTTTTGATTAATCGCATATGACATTTCAATTATTGTCAACATGCGCAAACCGGCTTTGAGCACATTATTTAGGTTTTGTGTGTCTCTTAATTTCCATCCGTGCAAATCCCGATCTTACTTTTTTTTAAGTGTGTTGTAAATATAACTTGTTGTGTTATTTATTTTCTTCACATGGCTTACTCTTGGGCCTTTTTACAATGAGACAGTTCTCTTCCACTTACACTCATACATTGCATTATTTGTTGTTTGGGCCCGATTTAATTATTCCAGTACTTTAAATCCCCATTTGACAAAATGTACCCCACCCACTCCCCCGATGTGTAATAATTTTACTGTTTTTCATTTCTTTATTTGTTTGACTGTTTAGTTAGTTACTAACACAAGAATAAAACCAACCATTTCCAAAAGATCAAAAAATAAGACTCGATCCAACGTCGAGTATTTTCTCAATAAACAAATCAATCCATTTCTTCTTCCCATTCTATTCCATTTCTTTCAAACTTTCATCAAATGCTTGATCCAACGTCAAGCCATTTCTCATAATAAAAACTCAAAAATATCAATTCATATTCAAGACCTTTTCAATAAAGATGGAAATGGAACGTGGTGTATACCGCGCACTCCTGAGACTAGGATTCGAGATGGATGTCTCGCCTATCCTAGCTCTCGCCATCATCCAAATTTATCTACTTTGTTTTCTCACAAACACTCATTTAAATCTTTCTCAATCGCTCATCAAATGCTTGATCTAATGTCAAGTCATTTTCACAACAAAAATCAAAATACTTAATTCCTATCTAAACACTTTTCAATAAGGATGGGAATGGAACATGGTGGATACCCTGCACTCCTGAGATTAAGATTCGAGGCGGATGCCTCGCCTATCTTAGCTCTCGCCATCATTTAAAATTGGCAATGCGGTTTCTTCAAACCCTTTCTCAATCAAATTCAAAACACTTAATCTTTATTAAACACTTTTGAAAATAAGATGGAAATGGAACGTGATGGATACCACACACTCCTAAGACTAGGATTCGAGATGGATATCTCGCTCATCTAAGTTCTCGCCATTACTCAAAACACATCAAACCAATCAATTTCTTTTCTCGCCGTCATGTGATTAGTCCTTTAAACCTTTTCACAAACGAAAGGTACTTTGTTTCAAAACAATCACTACGCCAAAAACTGGAATAGACAGCGCACCTTAGAGGGCGCTTTATTACAAAAGCGCTCTCTAAAGTGAAGCGAAAAAATAAGGAGCAATAGACAGCGCACTTTAGAGGGCGCTTTTGTAATAAAGCGCCCTCTAAGGTGAAGCGAAAAAATAAGGAGGAGATAGAGGGACAACAATACATGGCGCTTTTTAGAAAGCGCCCTCTAAGGTTACCCTTAGAGGGCGCTTTTCAAAAAGCGCTGTTATAAGTCCATGTGCATTTCCAATTTATAAAGCGCTTCTGGAAAGCCTTAGAGAGCGCTTTCATAAGTGTCCTCTTAGGCCCCCTTTAGAGGGCGCTTTTTTTCCACAAGCGCCCTCTAAGATCCCCTTTAGTAAACATTAAAATTATAACATACTGCGCGTTTTGTTATTTCACTCTCTGTTATTTTCGTTCTTTTTCACGTTAGGGTTCTCACTGCTACGATTTTCGCTACTTCTAAGGCGTTCTCCTTCCACCTCTGTTAGATCTACGACGTTTCCTCCTTCTACCAATCAAAGGTACACGATGCAGCTTATGAGTGTATTTATTCTAGCATACATTATTACTTGCATTATTGCTTTGTTTTAGCTTTGCCCCATTTCAGTTTTATGTTATTGTTGTCTATGCTACGTTTGTTTCGACCATCAAAATTAATGATGAAGAAAAAAAATGAAATTTTATGATTTATTATTGACTCATTTGTTGGTTAACCCTGTGAAGTTTCAATATTCATAGTCATTTAAATAGTTTGGGTTTATTAGGCAAGTGACGGTTGGTTTTTAAATTACGGAATTTGATATCGCTATGAATCACATTTGTTGGTTAACCCTGTAAAGTTTCAATATTCATAGTCATTTAAATAGTTTGGGTTTATTAGGCAATTGACGGTTGGTTTTTAAATTGCTGAATTTGATATCGCTATGAATTACATTCAAAGACTGTTGTTAGGGTTCGGTTATGGTTGCATTATAGAGACATTAGAAACCTTTGATTTCGCGGCTTAGATTGTAGTTTAACAACATTTTGTAAAACCCTAAAAAAGTTTCAAATTTTTTACTATTCAGGCAGCAATATCTAAAACACCTTCTACCAATCAAAGGTACACTATGCAGCTTATGAGTGTATTTATTCTAATGTTCAGTCAATCGGACTCCCCAAGTCTCAGCTTGTCGAAAAGAAAGAAGGAAAAAATCTAATTGGAAATAAAATCGTGGCAGTATCAAGGGTCGAACGGGATCAAGTGCATTTGTATGTTCTGCACAATGAGAATGAGGTTGAGTCGTATGTTGAAATTCACAAGGATGTTCTCCGAGGTTTAAATCCCAATAGAAATGAAAATTGGATAGTACGAGAGCACAATCGATGTTTTATACCTTGGTTTAAGGATCATATTTATTCAAAGTATTATTCAGATCCCGCTTCAATAACAGAAAGGTTGAGATGCTTAACATATGGTCCAAGTTTCCATGTTTTTTTTTATAGCGCATACGCGATTAATGGATACACATTTTATACCAAAGAACAAGATGATAAAAGTACTATGCAGAATAGTGGTGTCACCGTGGTAGCTGAAGCAATGCACATATCAAGTGTGAAGGACTTAAACCCCAAATTTGCAAATCTGTCGTATTTTGGTGTTATCGAGCGCATTTGGGTGTTTGATTATGAGAAGTTTCAGATTCCTATATTTGGTTGCAAGTGGGTTGAAAATAATAACGGCATTCGAATGGATAAGTCAGGATTTTTGCAAGTGGATCTTAATAGGGTGGGATACAAAGATGAGTCTTTTATTCTAGCCTCTCAAGCTAGACAAGTGTTCTATGTCAATGATCCGAAAAGTACGAAATGGTCTATAGTTCTTTTTTCTAACAAAGTAATTGATGAAAACACTGGAGATCAAGGTGATATTGATGTTGAGATTGAATCGTTTACCAGAAATGATCAAGATGAGAATATTATATCAAATGATTCATATATTAGAAATGATCATAATGAGGGTATTTGGATCAATCCAACCGTCCGTGTTGTTAAGAGACATGTAGAACATATTCCAACCAAGAAAAGAAAGAGAACTTAGTGAAAAAGGTACAGGTCAAATGATTTTAATTGTTTTCTTTATTACAGGTAAAATGACTTTTATGATTTTAATTGTTTTTACATTTGTCATCTGATTTTAATTGTTTTCTTTATTACAGGTAAAATGGCTATTATGAAGTCAATCATTCGTGCAAGGGGCAAGGGATACTTGAAAGTATCAATTGATATTTGTTTAGATGGAGATGTTCCATTGTCGTCAAGCCTCATTCGTGTAGATGATGATGCTGGATATTTGAAAGTATCCCTCTACGACAATGGAACATGTCCATCTAAACAAATATCAATTCTATCTTCAAAAGATAAGGGACCAAAAATATAAGGGGATTACGCAGCAAATCGAGTCAGTTGCATAAAAAAAAAGGTATAAACACAATTATATGATATTTATGCATAGAAAATGTTAATTCTTGATCTTATACTTCACCTAACTAATTTTATGATATTTTAGGTTCATGCTATTGATATTGAACAAAAAGAGGTTGTTGCTAAGAAGACTGCGGCTAGCAAAAAAAACATACATCTCAGAGATGCTTTTGCTACTTAGTTTTATTTCTTTTTAAGTTATGAATTGGTTGTATATTTAGAATCTTTAGAAGTTAAACGATTATATATCAGTGGATTGTTGTATATGTATGGATTGTTGTATATAAGGCTTGTTGAATGCAATGTGTGAAAAAGGACTTCAAATTATACAATTTTGGGTGTACTGCTTCAATATACAGGTTGTCTAAAATAAATAAATAAAATATAGCGCTTTTTAAAAAAAAAAAAATTTAAATAACCACCCACTTTAGAGGGCGCTTTCCAAAATAAGCGCCCTCTAAACCCTTTAAATTTCCACTTTAGAGGGCGCTTTCCAGTAAAAGCGCCCTCTAAACCCTTAAAAGTTTCCACTTTAGAGGGCGCTTTCTTTAAAAAGCGCCCTCTAAAGTGGCCCTTAAAGGGCTTAAAGAGCCACTTTAGAGAGCGCTTTCACCAGGAAAAAAAGCGCTGTCTTTACCTATGTCAGCGCCAGATTAAAGGGCGCTTTAAAGCGCTGTTATAGGCCAAAAAAAGCGCCCTCTTTTCCCTTATTTGGCGTAGTGAATGCAAGGCAATGTTTTTCCACCTGTTTTGGGTAGTCCAACAATGTTTTCATCGATTTGACACAAAGTAGCTTTCGCTAAAATCGACCAACAAACAAACATTTTCTACCCAGAACTATGTAAGCCTTGATTTCTCTGTTGAGATGCGTAGGAGCAGGATTTGTAAATCTTGTCAGACCCACTAATAAAAAACTTAGGTTTAGTCCTTCGTCAAAAATCCAAAAATATTCTCCTCTCTTCTATTCTTTCCCACTTAATTACTTGAAAAGCCTAACATTTCAACTAACACTAATGCACACAACTAACATAATGGTTCCCGTTGAGTACAACGGACGTGAGGGGTGCTAATACCTTCCCCTTGCGTAATCAACTCCCGAACCCTGATTTGGTTGCGACGACCATAATCATTGTCGTTTTTTTCTTGGATTTTATCGATATTTCCCCTTTCCTTTTTAGGAATAAATAAAGTCCGGTGGCGACTCTGTTCAGTCCATCATCGCGAGCGCGCGAGCGCGCTTCGCTAGGTCGTGTTCTCATTTTTTCTTGAGGTACGACAAATGGCAACTCTGTTGGGGATTGTTGTTCCCTAAGCGAGTCAGGCCTAGTTAGGACGTTTGTGTGCCTTTGTTGTTTAATTGTGTGGCTTTTCCTTATTTATTGCTTTTTATTATCTTTATTATTATTTTGATATATTTTTTGTATATTGGTTCAATGAGTTGGGTACTGATATTCGATTGCAAACCATGTGGGAAAGACTCTACACCCGAGTCTAGAGTGGAAAAAAAAACATAAGATAGGATGATGGTTGAGTAGTACAGACTCCCGAGGTGAATACTTCGTAAGAGTCGGTACGAGAACCTCACTTAGAGTAGATCCTTTTGCAAATATTGTTGCCCGAGGTGTATACCTTGTAAGCTTCAATGTTTGAAAGGGGTCCATGACTCTAAGAACCTTTAGAACATTGAACCTTTGACCAACTAGAAATGATGGTTGCGTAGTATGGATTCTCGAGGTGAATACTTCGTAAGAATCGATACGAGAACCTCGCTCAGAATAGGTTCTCTAGATGGAGTTGACGATCGGAAAGTATTTTCCGTAAGCGTCAAACATTCTTTTGAATCCATGACTCTGAGTACCCTGTCTAGAACCGAGTCGATGGTTGCGTAGTGTGGACTCCCGAGGTGAATACTTCGTAAGAGTCGGTACGAGAACCTCACCCAGAATAGATTCACTTGATGGAGTTGACGACCGGAAAGTATTTTCCGTAAGCGTCAAACATTCTTGCGGATCAATGACTCTGGGGATCCTTTGTAACAAAGCCCTAGATCATACCCGGTGAGAACCCCTGTTTTGGAAAGCAATCAGATTTACCCGTACCTCAGACTTTTGAACCCGTGTATTAAAAAAAACAAATATGCATGGCTTGCATTGCATTCATTCACATTCCATTGCATCTGTATCTCATCATAATGTATGTCATTTTCCAGACAAAATACAAAAAAAAACTCATCCACCCTTTGTCCATGATTTCGCAAAATGATTCCTGACACGTGTTTAGAACAAAGAACCATGTCTCAAGAGATGATGGACGAGCTAAGGAAAGGTCAAGAAGCATTGAAGGAGGAACTCAATCTGTTGAAGAGCCAAGTGGGATGGGTCATGGAAACCCTGCAAGCCTTATTGAGAAAAGAGGGTCATCCCATATCCATTGCTACAATAGAGGGAGTTACTACTCCACATCCATCTGGTGTTACCCTAAGTCAAGGGAAATTCTATATGGCAACTCCTCACCTACTAGCATATGGACCTCCCTTAGGATGTCATCATCAACATCCTTTGACTATTCCTCCTCAAAATCACCAAAGTCATGGTCAAAGCAAAAATATGAATCAGAACAAGGCGAACAAAAATCACAACGACCCGATTCCGGTGCCATATAGCAATCTCTACCCACAACTGATCCAGAATGCTTTGGTGACCCCTCGAGCTCTCACACCTACGTCACCATACCTGCCATGGTACAATCCAAATGCAACATGTGAATTCCATAAAGGGGAAGTGGGACATGACCTAGATTCTTACTTAGCGCTGAAAGCCTTGGTACGCGAGCTGATTAACAAAAAGAGCTTAGTCTTTGAAGAAGATCACCCGAAGGTCAAGTGCGGATACCATACTGGAACAATGGGCACTCCATCAAGGAATGCAAGAGTTTTAAGCTCAAGCTGCAAAGATTGATTGACATTAGGTCACCAACACTCAAGGAGGAAAGCTCGGGTACATACATCTTGATTTCTGGGCCAAGTAGCGAGAAAGGCAAATGACCTCAGAAACCCCTCAAGGTTTTGTACCACAAGGAAGAAGTCAGGGAGGTGGCTAATGAGATATCATCGTTTCCCGATAAGAGAATTGAGATATCACCTTGGATTTCTAATGTCACGACCCAGGGCAACGGAAGCAAAGGAGAAGTGAGTAGTGGATCCAAGAGGGTTGCATCCAACGATCAGATTGAAGGAAAAAAATTTGAGGATCGTCGTGCCAATATCAAAAAGTTTGTTGATCCTAACCTTCAAGTGGCTGAAAATGAGCAGTTAGCAATGCCCGAAGGGCCATACCAGCAAACGTTACCTTTTGGTCTTTATTACAAACAATTTGGTTTTCTCCTCATCCAAATCAACAAGCCCAAGGCCCAAGATATCAAAATTAGCATAGGCCTCAAAGTAACTTGGAAAGAAGAAACGATCCTCGTCATCCAATCCTCATGCTATATAGCCAACTCCTACAACCTCTGATTCAAAACTCGTTGGTGGTTCCCAAGTCTCTTAAGCCGGTTCCACAACCTTACCCACCGGGGTATGACCCAAATGAGAAATGTGGATATCATGTCGGATCAGAAGGGCACTCAACTGAAGACTGCAACGCTTTCAAAGCCAAAGTACAACAATTGATTGACAACAGGTACATAGCCTTTCAAGAACGAAGCTTGGTGGTAAACGTTAACCCATCGGCCGGATAAGTGCGAAGGTCTCAAGGGGTGTCCCCATAGGTTAATGGATCAAGTTTGAAGAAGTCATTCCCCAAAGCTGGCAATCATTTGGTTGTTTCAACATTTCTTTTGTAGTTTCCTCGCATGTTGATTGTTAATTGCTTTTAAGCATTGTTGTTTTCTTTGAATTGGTAAGATTAATGAAATGTTTATGCATCTTTTGAATTGATCCATTCGTATTCACTCGTTTTTCATTCATGTTAAAAACAAAAATACTCCTCTCGTTCACTTTTGTTTACCAAACCGTTGTGTTAACAAAGATTGGAAGGAGGATGATGAAAACGAAACACCTGAAATTGTTGTGGTATGCTTTTGAGTAAAACCTTGTCGATGATGTAAGGCATTGTTTCGAATCCCCAAACACTGAAGTGATAAGGAGTTAATCCCTAGACAACCACTTTGAGCCTAGAAGTTGGTGTTTATTTAGGATCTAAAACCCTTAATCTTAACCTGGGGCAGGGTAGTTGTGTTCAGATAGTTTGACCGTGCATTCGATCTTTCAAAAAAAATTCGTCCATATGTACGCCCTCCAATTAGGTTCAACAATATGTTATCCTTCGCGCATATGTTGTGGTGTCGAAGAAGCTGAGAAAAGCTAAAATTAGTGTTGGTTGATCCTCATCCACCAATAACCTGGCAGTCAACACGTAAAAAAAACAGAAAAAAGTCCGCTAAGTCAAACACCACAAAATGACTTAGGCAAAAGTCAGGGCATCCCGATGGACCGAAAGCTTCAAAGAAGCGGTCCAGGAAAAATTAGGGATAAATAAAATCAATCAAAATAGGTCATTAAATCCTCAACAAAAACAAAATAAGGTGACTGTCATTTCAAGAAAATCTCACCTTGAATCCTCATTTTCACTTTCGCACCTTCAAAGTCGAATGCGTGTATTGAATTAACTGAACATAGGAACTGGAGATCATCAAGGAGAAGGGGTGGGTAAAAATAAATTTTGAGCCTTATATCCTTTTGTTTCAAAAAACCGTGAACCAGACCACGTTACCATCCTTAAAAGACCTAATTGAGGTGTAGCGGGGTATTCGTTACCATCCTTAAAAGACCTAATTGAGGTGTAGCGGGGTATTCGTTACCATTAGAGATATTGACTAAATCCAAGGTAAATCATACAAGTCGAGTCGCCACCGCACTTCTATTTATCCAAGGGAATGGTTAGAAAGCGAACAAAAACCTAAAAAGTTTTAACAAAAACTAGTAAAAGAAACAGAGATCTGGGTAAGGGGGTTGGTTATGCAATGGGAAGGTGTTAGGCACCCAAAACATCCTAGGTACTCCTAGGGAGCCCTTTTCACATTTGTTGTAAGGTTGGTATTTTGTGAAAATTTATTTGTGCAAACATGATTGAAGGGATGAGAAAAGAATGTACAAGTTATTTACATTTTATGTTTGGATGGATAAACCCATTGCCTACGTACCATCTTTAGAAAAAAGATTAGGATCAAAACCTCGTAGTTCGGGGTAAAAATTTCAAAATGAGTTGGTGAATTGATTGGTCCAAAAGCCTTAAGGTATTTTTTTATCCAAGGGAGAAAACTCAACCTAAAACCACAAATCCACCATGTGAGGATAGCTTCAACATGCTAGTGAGGGGTTAACCCTATAATAAGCATGGAAGACTCATTGTCCATCACTAAGGATATAGGTGAGTATTATATCTACCTCAAGGATAACTCAAACCTAATAACTAGAGGTTATGAAAAAAGTTTTGATTAGAAAGTGGCCATTGAAACCACAAAAAGACATTTGAATGGGTTGTATTTACCAAATGAAAGTATTTACAAAATATGGTCAAAGTTAACTTAAAGATTCAATTCAAAATAAGTGTTATGAAAAGGAATTTTGAAAATCAAAAGCATAAGGCTTAGGTTTCTAATATTGAAAACAAGTGTTAAATGTTTGCACAAAAGCTTTGGCTTGGGTTAGAGTGGGGAGAAGAAGAAGAAGGGCTAAAGTCCTAAGCAAAACAAAAAGGTGAGGGATAAAGAAACAAAACCACACAAGGAGTTCCTCTCTTGAGATCATATTGATGATCCAAGTAGCTCCCATCCCTTGGAATAAGCAATCACAAGCATAAACTCAAGCAATCAACAAGCAATGGATTTGAGATAAGGTTCTTCAAGGCATCTTGAATTTCTCTTTTAAGAGCTCATGGTAATGGTCCCTCAATTAGGCTCGAGCTGGAATCCCTAGCACAAAGAAAACACACATCAAAAGTTCTATAATCACAATCAAAGAATGGACAAGAGGGAGTTTAGAATATGGTCCTTTCAAAATTCTTCCTTAAGCTTTAAGCATTCTAAAGGCAGGAGGCCTAGTTGCTCTTTGACATTTAAGCACTCTAAAGGCATGAGGCCTAGTTGCTATTCAAATTCCATTTGCTTGGGTAAGGTCCTAAATTCTAAGTTCATATTGTCCAATTCTTCACATTTGAGTCACAACAAACATACAAACACAAGCACAAAAGATATATACAATAATTATATACCCAAGTGGGCAAAAGGCAAAGGGCTTTAACATAAACATGTGCTCCAATGAGCAAAGGAAAAAACAAATGAATAATATGTGCAAGAATAGTAAATTGCATAAAAGTAAAGTGCATAAAATAAAAGTTAGTTGTTAGTGGTTAATGGTTAGGGGGCCATAAGGCAAAAATTTAGCGCTATGTTAAGCAATCGTAATTGGACTTATGTAGAAGTCACAACTATCTGAGGCCGGTAAATAATAATGTAGGCAACAACACAAGTTAGGAGTCTTGATTAGTGAATCAAGTCCCAACAACTTGCCATGCCAAAAAGAAGAAGAGAATTGATCTTGTATTGATTTAAGCCTTTTGCATGATTTAGGAAACAACCTATCCTTAATGCAAAGCCATTCACTTGATCAATTGATCAAGATGAATTAGATTTGGATCAAGGAAGATTAAGTCTCCCTAATCAATGCCAACTTATCAACCTTCAACTCATTGATCAAAAAAGAGAAAAAGAAGAAGAAGAAGAAGAAGATGAATAATGAAAATAAAAATGGCAAAAGTAAAATGCATTAAATGAAATAAAATGTACCAATCACCATATGTTGACCAATGGCATTGAAAGTCAAGGACAAACAATCAAAAACAGAAGTGAGATGAAGATTGGAGGTCAAGAAATGAACAAAATATTTTTGACATTTTTAATATTTAAAATAAACTTGAATTAAAATATTAAAGAAAGGTCAAACTTCAAAATCACTTCAAATCAACTTTGAAAAGTCCAAGTGATTTATCCTAAGTTCAACAAGGTCAAACAAAGTTTGACAAAAAATTTCAGCATTTTTAAAAGTCAGAAACTATTTTTAATCAATTAAAAATGAATAAAAATAACCTAATTGAACTAAAATCTCAAATCAATTAGAAAATTGATGAGAATATTTTTCATATATTCATCATCATTCAAATAGGTTAGGAAAATATTTTTGTATTTTTTTGAATATCAAAAAACTATTTAAAATGAATTAAAAATAACCAGAAAAGAGAAAATTCACAAAAAATATCAAATGACAAAATAAAAAATATTAAAAATCAGAAATAGAAACTAGAAATCATTTGGAGACTAATGCAACTGGTCCCATAATTTTTGGATTAAAAATGAGAGAGATATTGAGTTTTGAAATAAAATGGAATTTAAGAAAATAAAATCAGAAATTAAAAATGGCAAAAAAACGAGAGCCCTTGGATCTGAGCTCATTAATTGAGCTGGCAGATCCAAGCATCCAGAGGCGCGCGCCTATTGTAGTCCACGGTCAATGCAATCACATGGAAACCAAGAAAAAGTCATAACAATGAATGACCTGGATTAGATCTGGAAATATCATCACACGGTCCAGATTGGATCTGGCAATGAAGCAGCCACCGTCTTCTTCGGTGAGCATGCATTTTCTGGCCAGAATTGCAGAGATCCAAACCTTAATGAAAATGCACGATCTATACATCAAATTAAAGCTAGGGTGATGTACATCACCCATGTACCATCCATTTTCACTCTAGACTTCCATGGTGTAAGAAATCAGAGGTTGAAAAATCAGGTGTTCATCATGAACTCAATGAATTTCAAAAATTGAATGCATAATCATGATGCCTCTATTGAGAGGACTTTAGCCAACACAAGATCCAAGCAAATAGATCAAAGGATGATGAGATTCGAAGGAAATACCAGTTGAAGAATAAGCTTGATTTCTGGAAACTTGAGCTCGATTCCTTGCTTTCTTTGCCAAAACAGAAGATCAGTGAGATGAATGATGAAGGTTTAGAAGCTCTAGATCCAAGAATTCAACCAGATGTAATTGAATTTTGGATCTGAAAAATTTAGAGAAAATGAACTAGCTTATTTAGGAAGGGCTATGGAGAGAATTCTGCAGCATTTCAGGTTGAATCAGGGTGTTTGAATGAGAGCTTACACGCCATGTATTTATAGCCAATGCCATGCTGAAAGTGTGATTTCAAATTTGCATGAATGGATAGAGCCTCCATGCATGGGCCTGTACAGGCGCATGGAGGGCCCAATTCCAGTTGATTTGGCAAGCTGAGATCACAAATGAATGAAATGGACGTGCAACATAGATGTAATCAGCTCATGCATGGCAATTGAATAAGGTTTCCCAAAAATGCATTAAAAGTTCTCCTCTTCGAAAATGATATTTGCCAAATCCAAATATAGCCATGAGAGTAATGGTTGGAAAGGTCTTGATCTAAGGAACAATTGTTATGTTGGGCAAAATCCATTTGAAGTCTGGAAATTTATGAAATTTGAGTTTAAAGTGCAAGGTGCATGACATGTCAAGGCAAGGTTTCTAATTTTGGCCAATTTTCAAGCCCCTCTATTTTGATTATGCAAGCCTCAAATGGAAAACTCTCTAACATAAAAGTTGTAGATCGTTTCAAGACAATCAAAATGGACTTAAAGTTTGCATCATTTGGATTTTTGATGAAAGAGTTATGGGTACTTGAAGTTGGACTTTTTTGCCTTTTAATGCCTTTGGTAAAAAAGGACCTATAATGTTTTTCATTATCACATGTATTTCATTTGAGATTTTGAAATTTTTCTAAACATAACATTTGAAGTAGACATATTAATCTTTCCAAATAATTTGATACCACCTCAAAATCATAAAAAATGAATGAGTTATGTCCTTGGGAAGTTGACCTAAAATTAGGGTTTCAGTCTAAATGACCTATAATGTTTTGGAATGGATGATGACCTTCCAAGCTTCAAATCAATTTTTTATGAACATGAAAGTTGTTCATATTGTCCTTAAGAACATTTTTGCTTTTGGAATCATCTCCAATTTACCAACACATCAAAAGTTAGATCTCAGTGCATTTCAAAATAGTCAGATGAATTGACTGATCAACTTCTCAAGTCCACAACTCATACCTTGATGAAATGATGATTGAGGATGCTCAAATAAGTTCAAATATGCATGAAATGGTAAATTAAAGAACTTTCCTTGATTGTATTTGACCATGGGTTGAGGCTGCTTCATGAGCAAGGCATTGTTGTACACAGATGAATTAGGGTTTCTCTGGGGAACAAACCTCAAACCCTTTGACTTGTTTTGATCAAAAATGATGAATTGAGATACTAGGGAGGCATATTTGATGGATGAGAGCTTTGGGAACCATTACCATGCCTGCTTTCATCTTCTCTTGACCATGTCATTGCACAAAGGATCTTCTAGAAGCTTTTGACATTGTGATTGCTCAAACTACAAACAAAAGATGTTAGTGACATATTTTTGTGCTTTTGGTTAATGAAAAAAATGAGAAAAGCAATAGTACAATTCAAGCATGCTTGGTGATATCAAACCACTCACAAAGAGTCCCATCCAAAGGCAAGGGGAACCAAGATGCTTATGATCCTTGAGGCTTTTGCAAATGCAATGTTGTGATGTCATGAGGGATCTTAGGGACAAAATCGGGGTCTTACATGAGGCATAGTTTATTCTGAAAGCATACTACAATGAGGTTGTGTTTAACCTGACTCCAAATGATTTTTGTTAACCATTTGATGGCACAAACTTACATGTTGTGAATGACTTGATCATCATTGTGTTCTTATCAATGACTCGTTCACTGTATTTCACCCGTTCATATCAATAAACTCTGATTTCAAATTTTTGCATAAACACTGCATTAAAATTACCATTTTGGAATGAACAATCTTATTTGCGAGTCAACCCTTAGCATTAAAGAAATTCCAACAATATACAATTGAGGAATTTGATAAGGTGAAAGAAGTCCAGTCATGGGAAAATCACTTTGAGTATCATTCAATCCGACCCAATCACCCTAAGGTTCACTTAGCAAAAAGTGATTTGCTTCAAGACTCAGACCGGGGCAAGCCACCTCAGAAGCTCATTGAGTCCAACTATCCAAAGACAGTCAATCAGAAGTCTACCATTCCAGGTTTTGGTGAATTAGGGTCAGGCCACTGCGGTATGCAAACATTGGGGCAAGCCATCTCGAGATTGTCTCATGTCGAGCTGTTCCAAACTCACTTTCAAGGTGAACATCTTCAAAGACCCAACAAACTGAGGCAAGATGAGCCACAGAGGGGAAGAATCTCTTTCTTCATGCTTTCAAATTGCTCAAACGAATTCTGCCACACGTCAACAACTATTGAGTTTAAGATGAGTGCCCGAAAGTTATGCTAGCACGATTCATTAATCCTCCGAAAGGATCCATTTGGATAAGTTGTGGCCCTCAAGATTGATAAAATTCTCCTTTGACAATATCTATCACATATATTTGGTTGAGTTCTCGGTGTTAAGGAATCATGATATCCATAAAAAGCCTCTACAACTCCCAGTCCACTCAAGTGTCAGCATTCTCATAATCACGATCATTCATATATCATGCATAAAAGAATTCAAAGCATGCATAGCCAAAATGTACTTCGTGCTCATTTTGCATTGACCCAGGTCTTGTTGTTGATCCTATATCCTTTGACCTCTAATTCCAGTTTGTCTTTGGTGCCCTTAAACCATCATCCGGTTTTCGCAGTCATTTTCAAGTCTAACTCAGTTGGCACCTATCAAAAAAAAAATCCAAGAGGTTCATTTCCTTTTTGGATTATCCGATGAATTTCCGGATTACTCCTTGGTTTATTGATGTATTTCCATAACTTGTCTGATGTGTTTCCAGATGTTTCCTCACCTATCTGATGTATGCTCAAATATGTTTGACTTGTATTCTGATGTATTTCCAGAATTTCCTCGGCGTATTATCGGATATGTCTATATTCTGTTGTATCTCCAGAATATCACTTGTAATTCTGATGCATTTCCAGAATTCGTTTCTTTTACTCTCCGATGAATTCCCGAACATGTCATTTTATTCTGACACACTTCCAGAACCCTTATGCCATTCCCTAGCACTATTTTAAGGCTCATTGGTGTCTCATAAAATTCAGTTGTCACTAGCATTATTCCAAGCTCAATTGTTACTAGAACTCATTTTAAATCCAATTGTCGTTGGCATCACTGTCAGTCTGTTTATAAATACATTTGTGATTGATATCTAAAGTTTGGTTGTCGCTGACATCATTTCAAGTCCAATTGTTGTTGGCAAAATCCGTTAAAGAATCTGGTTGTAATCCATTGCTTACGGTCAAAGTCCAATTGTTGTTGGCACGTACAGAGAGTTTGAATACCTTGTCTTTCCTGATGGTTCCGTGAAAGTCATGTATAACTCACCATCTTGAGGAATTCCCGGAAGCTCAGAGGTTTTGTTTGATTTTCTCTGTAAAGAATCATCATAGCCTTTTGCGTGGATGATCTACTTATAAGAAGACTTCCGTTTATCTTTGTTTTGCATAAATCCCCTGTTAGGAATCTCCAAAATCTGTGATTGGATGAGTTTCTTGTGAGAGATCTCCAAAACTATCAGATGTATTCTAAAGTGTCAGGTCATGTATGAACCTATTGATGAAACTTGCTTTGTATGTTTTCCAATATTCTCAGGTCATGTATGAACCTAATGATAAAACTCCTTTTGATTTTTCCCAAGTGATGTCAGGTCATGTATGAACCTGTTAATTGAGCATTCTTTGAATAGTCAAGTGTTGTCAGGTCATGTATGAACCTGGTGTTGAAAATTCTTTGAATGTTCTTGTTTCGTCAGGTCATGTATGAACCTGCTTTTGAAATTCTTTGAATAGTCAAGTGTTGTCAGGTCATGTATGAACCTGTTGCTGAATCTTTTGTTTCCAATGTTGTCAAGTCATGTATGAACTTGTTGTGGAAATTTTCTCAAAATGTTCAAGTTGGTCATCGGGTCATGTATCAACCTGTTGATATACTTTTTTTGAATTTTTCTGAGTTTGTTAGGTCATGTTTGAACCTACTGTCAGAACTTCTTGATGTTCCAGCATTGTCAGGTCATGTATGAACCCGTTGCTGTTGAGCCTTTATTCCAGTATTACCAGGTCATGTCTGAACATGTTTTGAAGAATCTTTTTCTTTGATTATTTCAGTGTTGTCAGGTCATGTATGAACTTGTTGATACACTCTTTTTGATTTTTCTATTTGTTGTCAAGTCATGTTGGAACTTGCTGTCAAAACAGTTCTTGGTATTCCCCAGCATTGTTAGGTCATGTATGAACCCGTTGCTGTTGAGCCTTTATTCCAGTATTACCAGGTCATGTCTGAACCTGTTTTGAAGAATATTTTTCTCTGATTATTCCAGTGTTGTCAGGTCATGTATGAACCTGTTGCTGAACCTTTTGTTCCAATGTTGTCAAGTCATGTATGAACTTGTTGTGGAAATTTTCTCAAAGTGTTCAAGTTTGTCATCAAGTCATGTATGAACCTGTTGATATACTCTTTTTGAATTTTTCTGAGTTTGTTAGGTCATGTCTGAACCTACTGTCAGAACTTCTTGATATTCCCCAGCATTGTCAGGTCATGTATGAACCCGTTGTTGTTGAGCCTTTATTCCAGTATTACCAGGTCATGTCTGAACCTGTTTTGAAGAATCTTTCTCTTTGATTATTCCAGTGTCGTCAAGTCATGTATGAACTTGTTGTGGAAATTTTATCAAAGTGTTCAAGTTTGTCATCAGGTCATGTATGAACCTGTTGGTATACTCTTTTTAATTTTTTCTGAGTTTGTTAGGTCATGTATGAACCTGCTGTCAGAACCGTTCTTGGTATTCCCCAACATTGTTAGGTCATGTATGAACCCGTTGCTGTTGAGCCTTTATTCCAGTATTACCAGGTCATGTCTGAACCTGTTTTGAAGAATCTTTTTTCTTTGATTATTCCAGTGTTGTCAGGTCATGTATGAACCTGTTGCTGAACCTTTTGTTCCAATGTTGTCAAGTCATGTATGAACTTGTTGTGGAAATTTTCTCAAAATGTTCAAGCTGGTCATTAGGTCATGTATGAACCTGTTGATATACTCTTTTTGAATTTTTCTGAGTTTGTTAGGTCATGTCTGAACCTGCTGTCAGACCTTCTTAATATTCCCCAGCATTGTCAGGTCATGTATGGACCTACTATTGAGCTTTCATTCCAGTATTACCAGGTCATGTATGAACCTATTTTGAAGAATCTTTCTCTATGATTGTTTCAGTGTTATCAGGTCATGTATGAACCTGTTGTAGAAATTTTTCTTATTCGGGTTTAGTAAGTCATGTGTGAACTTACTATCGAAATCTCTTGTATTCTAAGTGTCGTTCATCGAATTTCACTTTGAGTACTCTCCAGTGTGTGTCTGACTCTCCAACAAGTTTGTTATCCCCAGCGGTTTGTTTTACCCTATTGTGTCTGTTTCTTTGTGGGCCATCAGTACTCCCCACAGATTGGTCTGTCCAGTGGCATCTCCTGTTAAGGATTCACCATGTCCCTAACAAGACAAATTCAAAAAAAGAGAATCTTGCATCCATGCATATCATATCATAGCATTTTCATTTCAGGATCAAAATCAGGGTTTTCTTAGTATTTAAATATCTTCTCCTATGATCATATGAATGTCGTCCTACTTCATATTCTCGGGTTGAAGATACTTAAATAGGGGCAACTGTCACACCCCGATTTTGACCCTGATATTCATATCATTATTTCATTCATTTTCTTTGTTCCTCACGATTTTGTTTCCTCTAACATGGTACCCCCTGTTGTTTTCGTGAGCATCAAGTGGCCTCCTGTAACACCCTTCTACCCCAAACGACATATTTAATTAGATTATCAGAGTACAACATGTAGAAGAGTTTACATTTCTTAAAACATAACACTTATCGCATCACAACATAAATCATATTATTTATTTTATTAAAACTTCGCAGCGGACAACAACATAAATATTATAAAAATGTTTCAACATTATCTCAACAAATTAGTCATCATAAACAACGTAACTAATAATATATTATCTATCGAATCCCATAATCCCGGTGTCACATGACCAGAGCATTTGACTCGACTCTGTAGAATAACTCTACACTTATTCCTGGAACCTCAACAATAGCTACTCCACTTTATCTGCACATTGCTCATCATAGATGAACATAAACACATGCAGAAGGGGTGAGAATTACATTATTAAATAATAATATAACGACAGAAATATAAACATAAATATATTTCACATATGCCAACACAATTCATCATAATCATCATAATCCATAAACTCATGAACATCAACAACACAACACATCAAATGCAATGCACACACCCATGCATGACTCAACACGACTCGGTATACCCATTTTGTGACCAACTACAGGATCACTACTCCCAGATTCATCACCATAGAATCCGAGTTCCCCACAAGGAACCAAGCCTCTCAACAAGCCCGGAGTCAACAACATCATTGGAACTCAGTCCGTTCATCACTAGGCATCAGCCTTTCATGAATGCATGCACATCAAACATGCATCATAATCAACATAGCAACAACAACATCATATAGTCATGTTATCATCATCATTAACACATTCTATCACAAAAGCATATCACATCATGCCACACGATCAAACACAGTGTTAGCACGCTCTACTAATATCTATACCATTCAAAGCAACGGGAAATGATCCCTCGTATACCATGCATCAGCTAAGTTACCTCGCTCAGCCTAAACAACCAAAAACTGCACAACAACAGCCCAGGAAGGCCACAAGTCTGCCCATACGCGTATTGCCTATGCCCATACGCGTATTGCCCACGCCTGGCCAAATCCATACGCGTATTGGCCATTCCCATACGCGTATGCTACGCGTATCACTTCCCCATACGCGTACCACCAGAGACCATTTCACGTTCAAAATTCCATCTTCCTCATCCATACGCGTATTGCCTAGCGCCATACGCGTACCAGCCATCTCATACGCGTATTGCCTAGTGCCATACGCGTATGACCAGAGACCAGATTTCCAGATCTGCAATGGCCTTCTCTGCTACGAGATCTATCCAAATTCATCCTTCCACAGTCCAAATTTCGCACAAACTCACTCATATCATCTAATACAATTAGTCTCCTATTCGATTTCACAAATCCTAACATCATTGCATATAATTTCTACGAATTCCTTCGATTAAAATCCCAATTTCGTTCATCTAACATTTCACCATTTTCAGCATATTATTAGTTAATAAGGTTCAGACCCCTTACCTCTTTGGATTGAAGGAAGCTCTGAGCAATCTTTGGCCTTTTCCTCTTCCTTCTCTTTCTCTTCAGCGTTTCCCTTTCCCTCTGACTCTGAGACACAATACGTGAAAAACCAACTCTGAGTTCTCCTTTGGACTTTTTTATCCAATTTCCACTTTTACCCTTCCACTCTTCATATTCCACTTATTTTATTATTTAATTATTATTAAAATAAATAACACCTATAATAATAATAATAATAATAATAATTCCCGATATTATTTAATAATTCCTTTTACCTTCCAATAATCATATTAAATAATATTTAAATTACTCTAACAATATTTGGGGTGTTACAACTCTCCCCCACTTTAGAAGTTTTCGTCCTCGAAAACATACCTCAAGCAAATAGAGCCGGATACGACTCCTTCATCTGATCTTCACGCTCCCAAGTCAAGCTCTCACCAGCTGGACCTCCCCAAACAACTTTCACTAGAGCAATCTCCTTACCTCTCAGGGTCTTCTCTTCTCGGTCATCTATCCGAATTGGCAACACCTCAACGGTCAAATTATCCCTCACCTGGATATCATCCAACTGAACAACATGCGAAGGATCCGCAATATATTTTCTCAACTGAGATACATGAAGCACATCATGCAGATTAGAAAGCAACGGCGGTAAAGCTATCCGATACGCCACTTCCCCAACCCTCTTCAAAATCTGATACGGACCCACAAACCTCAGAGTAAGCTTTTTAGACTTTAAAGCTCTACCCACACCTGTCGTCGGAGTAACTCTCAAGAACACATGATCTCCCTCTTGGAACTCAAGTGCCTTTCTCCTCTTATCATGATAACTCTTCTGACGACTCTGAGAAATCTTCATTTTCTCTTGAATCATCTTAACTCTTTCAGTCGTTTGCTGTACAATCTCAGGTCCGAGTACAACACTCTCACCTGATTCATACCAACACAATGGAGTTCTACACCTCCTACCATACAATGCTTCATATGGAGCCATACCGATACTAGCATGAAAACTATTATTATAAGTAAACTCCACCAACGGCAAATAACTATCCCAAGAACCACTCTGCTCCAACACACAAGCTCTCAACAAATCCTCCAAGGATTGGATAGTTCTTTCAGTCTGACCATCAGTCTGAGGATGGTAAGCTGAACTCAACCTCAACTTAGTCCCCAACGCTTTCTGCAAACTTTCCCAAAATCTAGAAGTAAATCTGGGATCTCTATCAGACACAATACTGGATGGAATACCATGCAGCCTCACTATCTCCTCGATATACAACTCTGCCAACTTCTCTAAAGAGTGATTAATCTTCATCGGCAAGAAATGCGCCGACTTAGTCAATCGATCCACAATCACCCAAATAGAATCATTACCTTTCACCGTCCTCGGCAATCCCGTCACAAAATCCATGGAAATGCTATCCCACTTCCATTCAGGAATCTTCAAAGGTTGCATCATACCTGCCGGTTTCTGATGTTCAATCTTTGACTTCTGACAAGTCAAACAGGCATACACAAACTTAGCAACATCTCTTTTCATACCAGCCCACCAAAACAATTTCTTCAAATCTTGATACATTTTAGTTGCACCTGGATGGATGCTCAATCCACTCCTATGGCCCTCTTCAAGAATACTCTTTTTCAATTCAGACACCTCAGGAACACAAACTCTACCTTTAAATCGCAGGATGCCATTCCCATCAATCTCAAAATTACCACCATTACCCTGGTTAACCATAGTAATATGATCAACTAGAGCGACATCAACTTGCTGGCCATTCCGAATATCTTCCAGAATTCCACTAGTCAACTTCAGCATACCCAACTTTACACTATTGGCGGAAACTTCACAACCTAAACTCATATCACGGAACTGTTCAATTAACTCAAGCTCCCGAACCATCATCATAGACATATGTAGAGACTTTCTACTCAGCGCATCTGCAACTACATTAGCCTTACCGGGATGGTAACTCAATTCAAAGTCAAAATCCTTCAGTAATTCTAACCACCTTCTCTGCCTCATATTTAACTCTTTCTGATCAAACAGATACTTCAGACTCTTGTGATCACTGAACACTTCGAATCTGGAACCATACAGATAATGCCTCCACATTTTCAACACAAATACAACAGCTGCAAGTTCTAGATCATGCGTAGGATAATTCCTCTCATGAACTTTCAACTGTCTAGAAGCATAAGCTACAACTTTACCATTCTGCATCAAAACACCACCAAGACCCATCAAAGAAGCATCACAATAAACAACGAAGGACTCACCAGGATTAGGCAAGATCAACACTGGAGCACTGGTCAACCGCCTCTTCAACTCAACAAAACTCGCTTCACAAGCTGTATCCCACACATACACTTGACCCTTCTTAGTCAACTGCGTCAATGGCAATGCCAACTTAGAGAAGCCCTCAATAAATCTGCGATAATAACCAGCTAACCCCAGAAAACTGCGTATCTCAGTAGCAGACTTCGGAGTCTCCCACTGTAATACAGCATCAACTTTAGCCGGATCAACAGAAATCCCACCACTCGAAATCACATGGCCAAGGAAACTCACTTCCTTCAACCAGAACTCACATTTAGATAACTTTGCATATAATTTCTTTTCTCTTAACACCTGCAAAACAATTCTCAGATGTCCTGCATGCTCTTCTTCCGTCTTAGAATATATCAATATATCATCTATGAACACCACAACAAAATTATCAAGGTATGGATGAAATATACGATTCATATATTCCATAAACACACCTGGAGCATTAGACACACCGAACGGCATCACAGTGTATTCATAATGACCATACCTTGTACGGAAAGCAGTCTTCGCAATATCATCTGACTTCACTCGGATCTGATGATAACCCGACCGCAAATCAATCTTACTGAAAACATGCGCTCCAACCAACTGGTCCATCAAATCATCAATCCTCGGCAATGGATACCGATTCTTGATAGTCACCTTATTCAACTGCCGATAATCGACACACAACCTCATCGTACCTTCCTTCTTCTTCACTAACAATACTGGTGCACCCCAAGGAGAAACACTTGGACGCACAAACTTCTTCTCAAGCAATTCTTCAAGTTGCTTCTTCAATTCAACTAATTCAGTTGCCGACATTCTATAAGGAGACATCGACACCGGACTCGTACCTGGTACTAAGTCAATGGCAAATTCGACTTCACATTCTGGAGGTAATTCACTTACATCCTCCGGAAACACATCCTGAAATTCACAGACAACAGGCAAATCTACACTCACCACTTTCTTATCCGTTTGCAGAGATGCAAATAAAGCGAATATCTGAGCTTCATCTTTCACAAATTCCCCCACCTGCTTAGCAGATAGAAATCTTGCCTCATCATTCTCACCAACTTCAGAAAATCGCACCGTCTTCCTATAGCAGTTGATAAACACGCCATAGAATTCTAGCCAATTCATTCCCAGAATAATATCAATTTGGTGCAAGGGCAAGCACACCAAATCAACCACGAACTCTCTCTCAAAGATCGTCAAATGACAACCTCGACAAACAACAGAAGTTTTCACCGAACCATTAGCAGGAGTATCTATCACCATACTTCCGCCTAGGGACGACATAATCACACCAATCCTGGTCGCACACTCATACGAAATAAACGAATGAGTAGCACCAGTATCAACAATGGCAAGCAATTCAACATTATTAATCAAGCAAGTACCTTTAATCAGATTATCTTCTTTAGGAGCTTCAGCCCCACTCAGAGCAAACACCCTACCAGTAGTATGAGCTGCAGTAGCCGCCTTCTCCGGTTTCGAGCACTGCGAATTGATATGGCCTTTCTCGCCGCAATTAAAACATGTCGGACCAGCATCCTTACATTCCGTAACTCTATGACCAGCCTGACCGCATCGGAAACATCTCAGCACTTTCTTGGTACAGCTATCAGCACGGTGGCCTGGCTCGCCACACTTGAAACATTTACCAGCTATGGGAGATCCTCCCCCACTTGGCTTCTTCTCATCTACCACTTTCTGCTTACCTTTACCATTCGGAGATGCATAAGGACTACCACGATCCTTATTCTTCTTCTCACTAAGACTCTTGTAGTGAGCAGTCCTAGCCTTGCTATCTTCGTCAAATATCCTGCACTTATTAACCAGTGTAGGAAACCTACGAATCTCCTGGTAACCAATTCCTTGTTTGATCTCGGGACGCAACCCGTTCTCAAACTTGACACACTTGGATTCCTCAGCATTAGCATTATTATAATGAGGACAATACTGTACCAGCTCCTCAAACTTCGAAGCGTAATCAGCAACAGACATGTTACCCTGCTTCAGTTCTAGAAATTCCATCTCCTTCTTACATCGCACATCAGCAGGAAAATATTTCTCCAGAAAGGCCGTCTTGAACCTTTCCCAAGTCATCTCAGCACCTGGTACTTCAATCCTCTGGCGAGTGTTATCCCACCAGTTCTCAGCCTCTTCAGATAACATATGCGTACCAAACTGCACCTTCTGTGCTTCATTACACGTCATCACCCGGAAAATCTTCTCAATTTCCTTCAGCCAAATCTGAGCACCATCTGGATCATAGCGCCCTTTGAATGTAGGAGGGTTATTCTTCAGAAACCTTCCCAAATTCCTAAACTCGTCGACCGGCGGATTCTGCTGCGCCTGCATAGCCTGCGCCATAGCAGCCAAAGCCTCAGCAATCGCACGGTCATTTTCTCCAGCCATACTCTGCACAACACAACCACAACCGTTAAATATCGACAGTGTCATTTACACTAATCGACCAACAGGGAAAACCTCACATTATGACTCGACTGGACTAACCAGGCTCTGATACCACTAATGTAACACCCTTCTACCCCAAACGACATATTTAATTAGATTATCAGAGTACAACATGTAGAAGAGTTTACATTTCTTAAAACATAACACTTATCGCATCACAACATAAATCATATTATTTATTTTATTAAAACTTCGCAGCGGACAACAACATAAATATTATAAAAATGTTTCAACATTATCTCAACAAATTAGTCATCATAAACAACGTAACTAATAATATATTATCTATCGAATCCCATAATCCCGGTGTCACATGACCAGAGCATTTGACTCGACTCTGTAGAATAACTCTACACTTATTCCTGGAACCTCAACAATAGCTACTCCACTTTATCTGCACATTGCTCATCATAGATGAACATAAACACATGCAGAAGGGGTGAGAATTACATTATTAAATAATAATATAACGACAGAAATATAAACATAAATATATTTCACATATGCCAACACAATTCATCATAATCATCATAATCCATAAACTCATGAACATCAACAACACAACACATCAAATGCAATGCACACACCCATGCATGACTCAACACGACTCGGTATACCCATTTTGTGACCAACTACAGGATCACTACTCCCAGATTCATCACCATAGAATCCGAGTTCCCCACAAGGAACCAAGCCTCTCAACAAGCCCGGAGTCAACAACATCATTGGAACTCAGTCCGTTCATCACTAGGCATCGGCCTTTCATGAATGCATGCACATCAAACATGCATCATAATCAACATAGCAACAACAACATCATATAGTCATGTTATCATCATCATTAACACATTCTATCACAAAAGCATATCACATCATGCCACACGATCAAACACAGTGTTAGCACGCTCTACTAATATCTATACCATTCAAAGCAACGGGAAATGATCCCTCGTATACCATGCATCAGCTAAGTTACCTCGCTCAGCCTAAACAACCAAAAACTGCACAACAACAGCCCAGGAAGGCCACAAGTCTGCCCATACGCGTATTGCCCACGCCTGGCCAAATCCATACGCGTATTGGCCATTCCCATACGCGTATGCTACGCGTATCACTTCCCCATACGCGTACCACCAGAGACCATTTCACGTTCAAAATTCCATCTTCCTCATCCATACGCGTATTGCCTAGCGCCATACGCGTACCAGCCATCTCATACGCGTATTGCCTAGTGCCATACGCGTATGACCAGAGACCAGATTTCCAGATCTGCAATGGCCTTCTCTGCTACGAGATCTATCCAAATTCATCCTTCCACAGTCCAAATTTCGCACAAACTCACTCATATCATCTAATACAATTAGTCTCCTATTCGATTTCACAAATCCTAACATCATTGCATATAATTTCTACGAATTCCTTCGATTAAAATCCCAATTTCGTTCATCTAACATTTCACCATTTTCAGCATATTATTAGTTAATAAGGTTCAGACCCCTTACCTCTTTGGATTGAAGGAAGCTCTGAGCAATCTTTGGCCTTTTCCTCTTCCTTCTCTTTCTCTTCAGCGTTTCCCTTTCCCTCTGACTCTGAGACACAATACGTGAAAAACCAACTCTGAGTTCTCCTTTGGACTTTTTTATCCAATTTCCACTTTTACCCTTCCACTCTTCATATTCCACTTATTTTATTATTTAATTATTATTAAAATAAATAACACCTATAATAATAATAATAATAATAATAATTCCCGATATTATTTAATAATTCCTTTTACCTTCCAATAATCATATTAAATAATATTTAAATTACTCTAACAATATTTGGGGTGTTACACCTCCTCTTCTGTTATTGTTGCACCTTGTTGTATTTTGCGCATTCAAGGCGAACTTTTGCTGTCAGCATATTTAGATACATAGGCACATTCCGCGTCGTTGGTAATCAAGGAAATTCAAGGATTATTGTGTTTGGATTAGAGTGGCTTACCATGTCTTAAAGGAGAGTCATTATCATGTGGGTTTTTCGAGAGGGACCAAGCATGGTCGTCGTCAGAATCAAGCATCTATTCTCAATGGATTAGATATATATCAGAAAATACGGTCGCAATGGAAGTCTGCATCTGTACTAAAGGAACTCTTGAATATGACATGTTGCATTTTGGCTATCTTGGTTTTGCTCTAGTTTTCTATCGAATGAGGCTAAAAATACTAAAGAAAGGAAGTCAAGTCTTTAGGTATTTAAGGATGTACAACTTTGTTGTTACCATCCCGTTTCTTGCGTATCAATCTCCTTGTGTTGTTGACTTTAGAGAAATCAAAGGTGGTTACGTGGAACGGATAAATGAATTGGTTGGATTTCACATATATGATTATGGTTTTCAAATTACATCAAGATCATCATTTATAGAAATCATCATATTCATGTTAGTATCACTACAATCATACATGTTCTCATTTCCAGATTTCGTTTATGTATCAAATACTTGAGAAACAACAAGAAACATATTACGAGGATCTGAGAAAAGGCTGTGGATTTTGTTTCTCTCTCTCTCCTGTTTGTAGGTTCTTGCCTTAATCACCCACCACAGATCTGCTCCCTCCATTTTCAGTGTATTAAATCTTTTCAAACTGTAGATATAGTTAATACTCATCATGGAGCTAAATTCTGTTAAAGATGATTTTGACCGAGTTACTAAGAAGCAAAAGTCATCCAGTTCTAAGGCTCGAGAGTTGCTTGATCAGATCAGACAGGAAATTGAACGTGCTTTAGAATCGATGCGGTCAGTCAGTAACACTGATCAATCGCTTGATTGTAAAATTGTCCTGAATGAGCTGAAGGTCAGTTTACTTAAAATTGCTCCACTTGGCCAAATGGAAAGTACATAAAAGGAGCTAAATGTAGCTCTCAACAAATATGGGAAGCAGGTTGAGAAATGTTTCAACCCTGATATATCCAGAGCTCACAGAAACATCGACATGGATACGCGCACTTTAAATCAAATAATTACCAACCATTTTTATCGCCAGGGTCCTTTTGATGTTGGGGACCATTTTTTAAGTGCAGTTGGAGAACCTGAATCTGCTGCAATTATGAAATCTCTATTCCTGGAAATGTATCAAATACTCCAAGCCATGCAGAATCAGAACCTGGAGCCAGCACTCAACCGGGCCGCGACTAATTCTGACAAACCGCTCAAAGTCGAAGGACGTTGTTGAAAAGATCATCAAGGCTAAGTTTGGGATGAACCTTCCACTTATTATGAATGCTCCAAACCTTCTCTATGAGGCTGGTGATATTGAGGAAGACATGGTTGCAATTTCTGATGCCAATCTTGAAAAGGTCCTAGTTGAGCTTCCTTCTCCTGTAATTGGTGGTACAATGCTTACAGTAGAGGATTTTCAACAGGAATTGAAATGAAATATCAATATAAAACACAGAGAGGAATTTGATGAAGAGAAAGAACCTAATGGGATGGTTCTCTCAGGATGGACAGCAACCGCAGAAACAACGACCTTCACTGATTGTGTTGGATGCCTTTTGACATTTACAAATAGCCGGCTCAATAGTGATGTTCGCCTCAATGCAATTGCATTTTTTCATTTCTGTGCAGTCAGACTTGCTGATGGAGGACTTACAAGCAATATCTGAAATCCGGAAAGAAAGGAAAAATAGGAAAGTGAAGAAGCAAGGTCCTGTAGCAGCATGTGAAGAAGCAAGGTCTTGTAGCAGCATTTGATTCTTATGTTATGATTGTTGCCTGTGAACTTAAGTTGTTTCCTCTGATTTCACGGGGAAATAATCATTCACTTTCCAATAATGGGCAAGATATCGCCAAGCCTGTTACACTACATGGATCATCCCAAGATTTGCAAAATGATCTAGAATCGGCAGTCCGTCATACTCACAGAATTTTAGCCATTTTAGAGGCACTGTTTTCATTAAAGCCTTCTTCTGTTGGCACCCCTTGGAGTTACAGCTCAAATGAGATAGTGGCAGCAGCTATGGTTGCTGCACATGTTTCTGAACTATTTAGACGGTCAAAAGCTTGCATGCATGCCCTGTCGGTTTTGATACATTGCAAATGGAACAAAGAAATTCACTCCAGGGCATCATCGTTGTATAATCTCATAGATATCCACAGTGGTAGTAGCTTTGCTTGTCCTGAAAATGCAGGGGCAGCCGAGACTCTTTATGATGCAATTCCTTGAAGTCTTATAAGTCGATCACTATAACATGACAACGGACACTCCAATTTACTTAATTTGGTCAAAAAATCACAGAGCTATCTTGCTGCTGCAGCAAAACATAAACATTTGATCCTGGACTCTGAAGTGAATAGAATCAATATCAACAAAGTGTCGGTATCTTGGGAAAGTGATTGATTTCACAGATAGTATGCGAATTCGAGTAGGCCAGGCTATTTGTTCGATCAGGATGTAACGGTTGAATCACAAGCAGGTATCACATATATATCGAAAGAGTTCATCTCATCTAAGAATTTTACACCCTATCCTTCTAGAATCGGTGATCCTGAAAGTGGTACCGTACTCTCTATTTCTTCAACTCTTGATTCACCTGACAGATCAGAGACTTTGGAAAGAGAGCACGATGCCAGAGATTTAGTGGAAGGGTTAGTTAATCTTGATAACAAAGCTGGTTACAGTGTTGAGGCCATCACCCCTTCTGCCCCCTCTACCACCTATGCAGTGGATAACGAGCAGGGTTCAAAATGCTTCCCTAGTTTCAGAGAGAGAAGAATTAGGTGTAAGTCAAGTATTATTTCAACCAGTACAGCAAGTTAAACCTGATTATAACTCTCAATTCGACTTATCAACTTCTGAAAGAGTGGCCTTGCCATATCAGAATCTTTTTTTTTGCCTGCTGTGGCTGCGGAGAGTAATAAAAGCCTACGCTCTTCTGGGTTATCAGCAGGTATTTCAGAGCATCCTGTTGCTATTCCTTTGCAGCTTCCTGTCATGGTAAATGAAGCAAATGGTCAGCATAATTACCAAGTTCTGGAGAGAAGTCAAATTCACAACCTTAGATGGATATCTCGCTCATCCAAGTTCTCGCCATTACTCAAAACACATCAAACCAATCAATTTCTTTTCTCGCCGCCATGCGATTAGTCCTTCAAACCTTTTCAGAAACGAAAGGTACTTTGTTTCAAAACAATGCAAGGCAATGTTTTTCCACCTGTTTTGGGTAGTCCAACAATGTTTTCGTCGATTTGACACAAAGTAGCTTTCGCTAAAATCGACCAACAAACAAACATTTTCTACCCAGAACTACGTAAGCCTTGATTTCTCTGTTGAGATACGTAGGAGCAGGATTTGTAAATCTTGTCAGGCCCACTAATAAAAAACTTAGGTTTAGTCCTTCGTCAAAAATCCAAAAATATTCTCCTCTCTTCTATTCTTTCCCACTTAATAACTTGAAAAGCCTAACATTTCAACTAACACTAATGCACACAACTAACCTAATGGTTCTCGTTGAGTACAACGGACGTGAGGGGTGCTAATACCGTCCTCTCGCGTAATCGACTCCCGAACCCTGATTTGGTTGCGACGACCATAATCATTGTCGTTTTTTTCTTGGGTTTTATCGATATTTCCCCTTTCCTTTTTAGGAATAAATAAAGTCCGGTGGCGACTCTGTTCAGTCCATCATTGCGAGCGCGCGATTGCGCTTCGCTAGGTCGTGTTCTCTCATTTTTCCTGAGGTACGACAGGTACGTTGGCATAAGTCCAAATGTCTTGTCAAACATAAAAATATAATTAATGAATTCTTTTCTCATCCCTCCACTCTATTTATTGCAAACATCATTTTATACAAAAACACATATGCACACAAGAAAGGGCTCCCTAGGAGTACCTAGGACACTTTAGGCGCTAACACATTCCCTCTGTGTAACCAACCCCCTTACCTGTAATCTCTGGAATTTTATTAATTTTGATTTGAAAACTTCTTATTTTTGGGTTTTGTTCGTACTTTTCCCTTTTCCCTTGGAAATAATAAAAGCGCAGTGGCGACTCTGGTTTAATTGGCGTTAAGCTTATCCATAGCTTGATGGTCATGAATTTACCGCTACACTCACTAAAATTGCACTAAATTTTTTTATCAGAATGATAGATGTTATGTGAGAAATGATGACAAAAAGGTTTTCTTTGTGCTTGAGATTAAGCACAAAAAATGGTTGAAAAAGTCAGTTAGATTCGAATCAAGAGAAATCTATGATTTGAATCAAATGAGCAAGTGAAGTCGAATAAAAGAAAAACTGAATTTTGAAAAAGTGTCAGTTTATTCGAATTAGAGGAAAGTGTGATTCAAATCATGTACAAAAAATGATTCAGATCAAATGCAACAACCTTGATAGGAAAAAAGCTTAAAAACGTGTGTGATTCGAATCATATTGTAAATTTGATTCAAATCAAACAGAAGTGGACATCAGGAAATTGATTCGAATCATGTGTAAAATTTGATTCAAATCAAATAGTTTGAAATTTCTATTTTTGCATCTATCCAATTTGATTAGAATCATAAAATGTGTTGGAAATCCATGATTCGAATTAAACACATAAAATCTCAAATTCAAATAAAAAATATAAAAGGTTTACATTCCACTTACTCATGCAGTTGATAAAAATACATCATGATCAAGATTAAAAAATATAAAAGGGTTACATTCCACTTACTCATGCAGTTGATAAAAATACATCATGATCAAGATCAAATCTAACCAAAGCTTTATGCATGCTAAAAATGATTTTTTTTTCAAACTTGATTCTGAGAAGTGCAATCATGAAGGAGACTCAACAAATTGAAATTAAATCAAAGATGAAAGCGATAAGACAAAAAAATATATAAATGCTCCCCTGAATGAATTAGGGACATGCAACTACAATCACCCTCTTTTTTATGTTTGACAAGCTTTCACTTGGAATTCAGTCGACTTTGAGTATAACGCGTAAAACGCTTATGCTCCCCCCTGAAACATGATAAAAATGCATAAAACAATTCTAGACTCATTACAACCTCTCCCCCTTTGACAACATCAAAAAGATATAGATCGAAATGTGTCTAAAACCAAGTAAACAACCACCAACAAATAATTCTATTTAACATGAGAGATAAACAGCTAAGCAGCATATTCAACAACAATGATCTCATATTGAACACGAAGATAGACATGTCACAAGTAACACAATGAAAATAGACATGCAACACCAACATTCATCAGGTAACGATTGAGTTATCAAACTTATATGTCAAGGTATGCATTAACAATCATGAATAATGCATGGACAAGTATATAAAATATCAAATGCACATAATTAGCAACACACATTTAAAATACTTAAATGCAAATAAGAACAATCAAAGACATAAGTTAGAGATGAATAAGTACGATACAAAGGAAATAAGCAAATCAATATATATAACTATAGAACAAATATATAGAATGATATGAAGCAAATACAAGAGTTATAGCGACATATCATTGTAGTTTGGTAAAATCTATGATTTTCTACAAAATAGTGTTAGTGAAATATATATATATATATATCTATATCTATCTATCTATCTATCTATCTATCTATATATATATATATATATATATATATATATATATATATATATATTATATATATATATATATATATATATATATATATATATATATATATATATATATATATATATATATATATATATATATATATATCCACACATATATTATATTCTCTTGCCTCTAACCTAGCTTTATTTCTAGTGATTACACCATTTTCATACATCTTGTTTCTAAATACCCATCTTGTGCCAATGACGATTTTATCGACTGGACGCGGAACAATGTCCCAAACGTCATTTCATTTAAATTAGATTAGTTTTCTTGCATAGAAAGTAACCATCCCTCACCAAGTAAGGCATCAGATATGGATTTAGGTTCAATCTGAGAAATGAAAGTAAAGTACTTATAGAAATTATTAATATGTGACCTAGTACTTACTCCCTTTTTGATGTCTAATAGGATTTGATCTAACGGATGATCCTTTGCAATTGTCCAATTTCTAGGTAGTTAGTTTGAGGTTATATAAGATTTCCTCTGTATCTTCTGTAATGTCCTCATCCTTTGTTGAAGGAGTAGGATCCTCTTTGGAACTCTCCTCGTCGATCAATCTTTTCGTTATCACACCTGAAACATCATAACAAATATCCTTCCCCGACTTTTAGGGTGAGGACTCATCAAACGCAACACGATGATGGCTAGAATAGAACTAAGACAGGGGATTAAAGGATTGGAGTTGGATATGCATCAAGAGTCGGGAAATCGCTATTGATGCTCATTCATTTCAATTCTTTCATAATTAATCAAGCTACCATGATGATGGCTAGATAATTTCTTCTCTTGTGTTACGATTGAATGTAGTTCATTGAATCATATGTATTGATCATCATATATTATAATATAGCTATTTATATTCATCAAATATCATCTTTGTTTTATCGATCAACTTTATCGATTCAAATTGTTATTAACAAATACTTTTATAATCCCGATCTAAGAAAATATTGTGTTAAACTCTGATCACTAAACATAGGGTTAGAGTATAATATTCACGCAAAGTATCGAAGATTCATACTATCTCATTGTTTGATAGATTGAGAAATCATCAATCAAATAACACGGTAGAATTATCGACAGAAGTTTAGATATAAAACATGTTGTGAGGATATGTGATGATATGAATAAACAATAAGATTATACTTGAAAGTGATTAAGGAATTCATATGTATTCGGCGGATGAAATTCAATCCTAGGACATTTTATCATCTAAGAAATTCATTCTACCAAATATAATTTCTTACATCTTTATACTACTAAAAATTTATAATCAAACCATCTTCTAAATCTACTTAAATCGTTAATTAATTATTGAACGACTGTAGTATCGCACCAGTCCCCGTGGATACGATATCACATAATTACTTTTGATTATTGAACATCACAATGGTGTCGTTGCCAGGGATTGGCGTTTAGATATTACAAGCATAGCGATAATTTTTATCGTTTTAAGTTTGTGCATTTGTTATATATATATATATATATATATATATATATATATATATATATATATATATATATATATATATATATATATATATATATATATATATATATATATATATATATATATATATATTATCCTTCCTTCTTATAAATTTTGTTTGGTTAGGTTTGTAAGCTTTGTGTATGCAAGGTAAAACTTCTAAAGAGTTGTTGCTTTTTGATTCCGAGATCGAAAGGACAACCCGGAGAAACAAAAGACAAACAAAGAAACAGAAACAACTAGCTAAGTTAAAGAAACAACAAACGAGAACTTCTTCGTCAACCTCAACAACAACTTAAAATCAAAACCAATGGTTGAAGGTGGACCAGAAATCATTAACAATGATGGGGGACCTTGTCATAACAGCCAAAGAGGGTCAACTCGTCTCACTAACAACCGGCAAGCAGAGAGGAAGACGAGACTGCTTCAAATCATTTATGCAAATCCATTTGCAGGGATGGATCATGAAGATCCTTACACTCATCTCACTAAGTTCTACGTCAATTAAACCAAGGTCACAATCGTACTAACTATCCTAGTGTTAGAACGAGCACAACAAGATAAATTTACATGTACCTCTATTGCAATATATAAAAAAAACATAATTTATTTCATATGATAACTTTGTGAGGAAATACCATCACAAACAAATACAACACATTCAACAAAAAAGCAACATATAAAGAACAACACAAACAACTAAAACAATTAAAATACCATTACTATAACTAAGCGATTACAACCATCAAAACAATTTTGAATATATTATGCACCATCCTGTGAACGTCTCTGTCAATCTTAATATCCACTCATTCACTCACTTCTCCATTTTGGTTGAATGTGGACACGAGCCATTGAATCCTTCTAATCATCTCACCATCTATAATTTCTCCATCTAACCAACGGTTCAACGTCCGATTAAGACGTTCAAACGAATCTACATTCCAAAGTCAAATCTTTATCGGAGGTGCGACGACTGAAAAAATTAAATCGGCATTTCTCTTGTGAATGTATTCAGACATGGTTAAAGAAAAAAATTGAAGGAGATTGAAGTAGAATGAAAGAAAATGGGGTTGGAGGGTAAGATCTTGTATGAAAAAATATGTGAGATGCACGGTGTATTTATAGATGAACCATGAAATGCATGCGCCAAAGGGCTAGACGCCACATACACAAGCACATACATGCGTCAGTAACCATAGCGCCTCCATGCAATATTTTGAAAGCATGCGCCAATGGAAATGGCGTCTCCTTTGTAATGTAAGTGGATGCGCACACATCTGTTTGGAAATTTGGTTATTTTTTGGATTTTTTTGAACAAATAATTATTTAGGGATTTAATTTGAAAAACATGGTTATTTTAAAAAAAAATCAAAATTTTACTATATTATATTTATTTATTTGTGACAAATATGCTTTATTTTTTTAATGTATGAGTCAGGAAAACAACTACTTTGATGACCTTTAATGAATCTCAATTGCTTATAAACTCTTGCTCATGAAAGAATGAGGATATACACATTCTTTTATGGATTATAAAATGCTAGGAAGCAAATAAAGAATAACAAAACATGTAAAAAAAATAAAAACTACACCAATGAGCAAAATCAGAATGAACTATAAACAAAGTAATTATATTCCATCAAATAATGAAGTCACAAAAACGTGATTCCTAGACTAAACTAGAATAATAGGAAACCATACTTTTCTTAAAAAAATGGTTACAACTAACCTACATAAAAATTATATAAGAACTAAACTAAGTTTACTATATTTTAGGCCCAAATTGCCATGACAGACATGCCTCCTGCGCCTAGAAAAACAGCTATATAACACAATAATTGAAGCTTGATTCTACTTCGCAACTTTGTACCCGTAGATTCATTAACCAATAAATCAACAAGTGTCATGTAATTGAGAAGCCCTGCAGAAATAACATTTAGAAATCTTGAATACGGTGGGAAATATAGGACTTCCACTATGACTGTGACTTTCATGAATACGATGCAACTACCCGAGTCTGAAAGTTGTCTGGACCTATGCCTGTGTAGAAATCTTGAATTGTTGATGACTCAATAACATGCTTGCTTGATAATACATGCGTAGAAAATTGAGGTGGAGCAAGGGAGACGCGAGAATAAGGGCTACCAAGATTTTTTCATTTTGAAATCAAACATTATAGCATGTCATGTAATTAGGATATAAGATAGTGCAATGTGTTAGTATGATGGTCCATGTAGTATGCTTGTAAATGAAAACAAAAACTCACTTAGGATCATGCTTATGTAATTGAACAAAACTAAAATGTGATTTATTTCAAAATGGTAAATCAAAGTTCAAATCAATTTTCACTTGTTTTACCATGTTCAAAATGTTTGTATGAAATGCATATGAAAGGGATGCCATGAGTTAAGCTTAGAAAGAAACACATTTGACTCATTGACTTTGGTTAACTGGTTGACCAAAAAGTCAATAGTTGACCAAAAGTCAACTTAGGTGAAAAAGATGTAATTCAAAAATCAACGTTTATGATGAATCAAAAAATGAAATGCAATGGACCAAAATGATGAACAAATATTGTAAGCTAAACTACCACATGACTTGAATTAGACATTTTCACTTTCCATTGATGATTATGCCATGCCCTAAGATGGTTGCACCAATGAGAAGCAAAACCTAAGACAACTGATGGCATGAACTATAATGATATGTGTCACCATGAATGGTCGTCTTTGAATGACAATGGGCCATGGCCAAGAGAAATGAATGGAAGTGAAGATGTACTAATGAATCATGGCATGAAGAAACATGGAATCAAGAATCAATGAATAATTTGGAATGAACATGGATCTAAGAGTGAAACGAGGTATGAAACCAAATGGGCACCTAGACAATAAGATATGTGACAGACCCAATGATTCTGGCATGATCATGCTTGGTCAAATGCCTCAAGAACATGGGTGATTGACCAAGGAAGTAAAATGGTCTACCAATGTCATAAACCGAGAAATTAGAGTTTTGATTGCCCGATTCACCTCAGACCGCTGATGAACCATAGTTCCCACTAGGTGCAAGCATAAAGCCATGAATACAAATCACGTGTTCCTTGTGTTGGGCCATGCTTACGCAGATGAGATGAATGCTTATGATGATATGCAAATGTTTGGGATTAATGACCTAGGTGAACCTTTGAAGGGTAGGGTGAATTTTGGGGTATGACAGAGGGACCTTGTCATAAAAACCAAAGAGGGTCACCTCGTCTCATCAACAACCGACAAGTAGAGAGGAAGACGAGACTGCTTCAAATCATTTATGCAAATCCATTTGCAGGGATGGATCATGAAGATCCTTACACTCATCTCACTAAGTTCTACGAACTTGCCAGTACACTGGGTGCACCTGAAGTTGAAGAAAATGTGGTTTTCATGAGATTATTCCCACATTCACTTATCGGTAAAGCAAAGGATTGGTATCTTGACAACCAACTCAAGTCATGACCAACTAGAATGTCTTGGAAGAAAAATTTATGAACCGATTATTTCCGCACAATAGATTCATGGATACAAAAACAGTTATTGCCGCATTCGCTCAAAGTTCAACAAAAACACTCTGTGAAGCATGTGAGCACTACAAATCTATGTTGCGTAAGTGTCCAAATCATGGCTTTGATGATCTCACACAGATTCATATCTTTCGCAATGGACTTCAGTCGCAACTAAAGCTTCTACTTGATGCAATTGCTAGTGCAGGCAACCGAAACCTGCCTATAATCGCTTTAGTGCAGGCAACATATTTCAGACTAGGGGCGCTATTTGAGATCAGACGTTCCAAATGGAGTTCAGTGTTGTAATCTGGGTAGTTGTTCAGTGATGCATCAATGAAATTCATTAGACACGAAGCTGCCAAAGCAAACACACACGTGGTCACGGTGTTTGACCGTACTAAAGGTTGGTACAATGTTGTTGAGTCCATAGATCACAATGAAGGCATGCCGATGGGACAATATAAAGTAGAACTAGATAGAGGTTGGTGCGGCTGCGGAAAGTTCCAAGCCTTTCGTACGCCCTGCTCTCATGTGATTGTGGCATGTTCAAAGGTTCGAAAGGATCCATCCTACTTACTATCTGACTTTTACAAAGTCATAAGCCTATCCAATATTTACAAAATTAGTTTTCCAGTTGTTGCAAAAGAGGATTACTGGATAGAATATCAAGGGGACATTGTGTTGGTGTAAACCCTAGAGGTTAATACTTTTGGTACTTGTATCGAATGATTTATTAATAATAAAAGGATTTTTCTTTATTATGTTTGTTTAATAAAGTCCCTAGAATAGCTAGTCTGTTTAATGTATCAAGTGTGACTTAATCATGAGACCCCATTAAACATAAGGACATTATTCTTAAAGTATCCGTAGTCGAGCTTTATTGTAAAGTGGGATAACATTAAAGCATTAAGACTATTATGTATATAGACTGATGATCACATCTCATGGATCATGGATAAAGAGTTATCAAGTCTTAAACATAGGTATGAATATTAAGAGTAATATTTATACTGGATTGACCCGCTATGAGAATACTATATAGAATGTTATGCAAAGTGTCCTAAGTTATTCTCATGGTGATAGTGGTGTATACCATCCTTCGACCTGAAACCACTATGGACCCTAGATGTAGAGTCGAGTGCTTTATTACTGATCAAACATTGTCCGTAACTGGATGACCATAAAGATAATTTATGGGTACTCCACGAAGCATGCTGAGGGACATGAGTGACCTAGATGGAATTTGCCCATCCTGAATAACAGGATAAATGTCTACGAACCCAATATTGATCTGGACAAGGATGACATGGTCTATGTCTTATGTTCAATATAGACATAGGGACAAAAGGGTAATTATACACATAAGTATTATCACAAAAGGATTTGTCAGATCACATGACATTTTCGTGTCTTGGATAGCAGTGATGTGTTGCTAGATACTGCTCACTGTTTATTATGTTAAATACATGATTTAATATAATTGCTAATGTCGCGAAAATCTACAGAGTCACACACAAAAGGACGGATTGATGAGATATATATTAACTAAGGAACACCGTAAGGTACGACGCACTTAAGTGAATTGTAGAACATCGTAAGGTATGGTGTACTTAAGTAGAATACGAAATATGGTAAGGTACCACACGCTCAAGTGATTTTGGCATATCATAAGATATGAGCCACATACACTTAAATGGGATTTTTAGCTTGCAGCCCACACAAGTGGTTCTATAAATAGAACCCTTGCGCAGAAGCATTTGTGCAGTTGTAATTTTCTCTCTCTCTCTCTCTCTCTCTCACACACACACACACACACACACACACACACACTCAAAGCCTTCATTCGTAGCAGCTAGCGTTGAGATTGAAGGAATCCGTTCGTGTGGATTGAGTAGAGGGGTTGTCACCATTCAACATTCGTGATCGCTCCGTAGATCTGCACCAAAGGTTTCAATCGCCACAAGAGGTAACGATTCTATCACTGATCATGCCCATTCGTAAGAATCACTAAAGGAGAAATTTTAAATTCCGCTGCATTTTGGATCGCTCTTCTCCTTCAGTGGTATCAGAGCCACTTACGAAACCATGCATCTAATAGTTGTTTATTTTCTGTATTAGTACGATTAAAAGACATAATGAATCAAAAAATAAACGAGTAATAAAATTTGGCATCATGTGTGTACGATTTGGATGATTGATGTTGACTATGCTTCGGAATCCGACGTTAGAATACCATTACTAAAACAATTAAAATACCATTACTATAACTAAGCGATTACAACCATCAAAACAATTTTGAACATATTATGCATCATCCAGTGAACGTCTCTGTCAGTCTTAATATCCACTCATTCACGCACTTCTCCATTTTGGTTGAACATGGACACAAGCCATTGAATCCTTCTAATCCTTTCACCATCTGCAATTTCTCCATCTAACCAACGGTTCAACATCCAATTAAGACGTTCAAACGAATCTATATTCCAAAGTCGAATCTTTATTGAAAGTGCGACGACTGAAAAAATTAAATCAACATTTCTCTTGCGAATGTATTCATACATGGTTTAAGAAAAAAATTGAAGGAGATTGAAGTAGAATGAAAGAAGATGGGGTTGGAGGATAAGAACTTACGTGTAAAAATATGTGATATACGCAATGTATTTATAGATGAACCATGAAATGCATGCGCCAGAGGGTTAGGCGCCACACACACAAGCACATGCATGCGCCATATGCATGGTGCATTTGCTAAACTACACATGCATGCGCCAGTGGATGCGCCCGTTCATCTGTTTGAAAAGTGATTATTATTATTTTTAAATGATTATTTAGAAACTTAATTTGAAAAATATGGTTATTTTAAATAAAAAATCAAAATTTTACTGTGTTATATTTATTTATTTGTGACGAATATGCTTTATTTTTTTGAATGCATGAGTAAGGGAAACAACTACTTTGATGACCTTTAATAAATCTCAATTGCTTATAAACTCTTGCTCATGAAAGAATGAGGATATACACATTCTTTTATGGATTATAGAATGCTAGGAAGCAAATAAAGAATAACAAAACATGTAAAAAAAATAAAAACAACACCAATGAGGAAAATCAGAATGAACTATAAACAAAGTAACTATATTCCATCAAATAATGAAGTCACAAAAACGAGATTCCTAACCTAAACTAGAATAATAGAAAACCATATTTTTCTTTAAAAAATGGTTACAACTAACTAACATAAAAATTATATAAGAACTAAACTAAGTTTACTATATTTTAGGCCCAAATTGCCATAACCGACATGCCTCCTGCGCCTAGAAAAATAGCTATAAAACACAATAATTGAAGCTTGATTCTACTTTGCAACTTTGTACCCATAAATTCATTAGCCAATAAATCAACAAGTGCCATGTAATTGAGAAGCCCTACAGAAATAGCATTTAGAACCCCTTCTACAATTAGTGCAGTTGGACTAGTGTCACTATACACTTCCGATAATCCAATCCCTAATGCTATCCCAAATGGCGTCGTCACTGAGAAGAAAAATACCACTATCACTTTCATCTTCACTCCATAATCAGCCTGTAAAAAATATACATAACACATTAAAGTCATATAATAATAGTAATAGTGATAATAATAATAATAATAATAATAATAATAATAATAATAATAATAATAATAATAATAATAATAATAATAATAATACCTGTAATATGCAACATCCCCAAACCCATTCCCTCAAAGAGTTGATGGAAGCAAAGTGCAGCAATGAGAGGCTTTATTGTGCAAGGATTCTCCGAAGCACCCATTGACAAACCAATCACTACTGAGTGCACCACAATTCCTAACTCCAAAACCTGACCCAATTCCACACACATCAGATCAACAAAACAAGAAACAAGAAACTCAACATAAATATAAGATTTAATAACAAAGAATTTAATTAACCTGAGCCACAACACGGTATCGAAGCAATTGTTCGGCATTCACATTCTTCTCATGTCCATTTGCAATCGCAAGACCATGACCATGAACATGACCAAGTTCCAATTCCTTTGTCGTTTCCAAATTATTCACAGAAGAAGACATAGGAAGTTTCTTTTTAAAATAACTTAAAGAAAACGAATCAACCATGAGAGTAAAAATGGCGGAGATCATAGCAATGAAAGTGGTGAATGGGAATTTATGCCAAGGGTGTTGAGGCAAACAAGGAGAAGTTAAATCCACAAATGAATCTGGCATCACGTGCATATAACGGGTAGCAAGTATAACACCGCAGGCAAAAGCTTTTATAACGACGAACAAGTCTCCGTCGGGTTTTAAAGCCGGAACCGAAGTTGTGAAAATCGGAATGCAAACACCAATCATGCTACACAATAATATGCAAAATATTGCAATTACCTTTAACTTTAGTGCTTCATTTTTATCGTGACAACCAACTTCATATTTCGATGAACATTCTTCACACGAGACTAATGGTAATGATAATAATAGAAATAGAATGGTTACAACTACAACGTTGGGGTTGTTTCTTACCATATTTATATGAAAGAAACAACTGAACTGAACTTGTTAGGGAGAAACTGTGATGTGAGAAATGAGTGCTTGTTACAATGAGAGGTTTTGAGAGCTTTTATAGACAGAGAGTATTTCATAGTTTAGATGTGAAAATGATGAAATTACTTTATTGCACTTAAGTTAAAGTGTTTTTATATATAATTAGGGGTTGATTTGGAAGAATGGAGAGAGTGTGGTTGCTTGCGTTGGGTGTGTGGTAAATATGGTTCCTTGAAAAACTCAATTGCTCTTGATCCATCATGGCATAAGTAAGACACATGCTTCAACTTCTTTTTTATTTAAAGAGACACAATTATGACATATGTGAAAATGAATGATTGCATGGAAGAGTGACACTTAACTTTTTTTCTCTCTATAAAACTAGTTGAAATCTGAGAAATATTGTTTAATTTGATAATTTTATTATAGAAATTGAAAATTAAAAAATAGATTAACTGAAATATTCAACAACAATAAATAAATAGTTGCTTTAATATATCATGGAAACAATTATTATTGAGTTGACATCGACATACTTGTAGGCATAACAATTCATATAGTATATAATTAAGAAAAATGTTAAGCATAGTATTTTGTTTAATACTACAAACTATTAAAGTTTGAAGATCCTAATACAAATGATTTAGTAACGTGTTATGCCTATGATTATGGAATGACTTTAATTTTTTTTTTGTCTCAATACTCACAGAATTTGATAATTGTTAACTATTCTTCTATATAAGATCCACTTCTTTGAATGTTAAGACAACAATGAAATGTTTGAATATATTTTCAAAGTAATTGTAGAATAAAATCATGTTATTACTTTCCACACAACAACCATATAACTTGGTCAAATTATCATATGCTTATTTTCGAAGGACACATTAATCCACGACGTGAACTCCCTCGCCTCTTAATTTGAATAAGCTAACATAAATTTTATAGAAGCAAGTTTTCAACTTTTAATTCATCCTTGATCATCCATACATTAATAATAATTAGGTAGCAAGGGCATTCCTTGGTTATTTATAGGTAATGCATTCTATCATAGTATCCCCTCCAATACTATAGATTTGTCATTATAAATATTTGAAATATAATACATTGATTATAAATACTGAAGATTTATCATAGTATGCTCAATTAAAATATACTGTTGTAATGTATTTTATCATAAATATTTTATTCAAGAATACAATAACATAAAAAAACTAGTTAATATATAATTAATGTATTATTTACCTTCGTCATTGTCTCATTTCTTTTCTTTCAAAATTGTAACAACCCAACATAATACACGTCTAGAATGGTATTATAGTGAACCATTAAACTGGTCTTGAGTACATACATTTTATGAATGACATCTAAATATATGGATAACATTTGCCAAGATACAAAATACAGTGTGTACATATAAAGGATGTATGATACAATTCTACAAAAGATAAAGAGATGTAGCGGAAAACAAAAGTCAAAACAACAAGGTCTTCAAAGTCTTCATGCCTTTCCTTTACCTTTATCCTTACCCGATCCACTTGAAATATTGAATATGTAGTGAGATACAACTTATCTCAGTGGAGTTCCCATATCTTGTGGGTCTACTCGATCAAAGGTGCCTATTATTACTCATTAACCTAATATTATACTCGCATATCATGAGAGCAAACTAAGAGGTTAGAACTCTTAAGTTCTCACAATGTGTGATCACGCAATCACCTATTACCCTACTCGTAATGGGAAAGCGTATAAGAGAGTGTCTGTCTTATTGATTACACAACACATGAAGATTAGCTTCTAGCTACCTGGTCAATTAGATATGTTAAGGCAAGGCTAGTCCTATCAAGTAGAGTGAATTACTAAACCTTAGCCGTTATGGAGGGTTTTACGGTGGGACCTACCCCTGGAGTTCTATAAATGCCCACCTTGGGGACTTACAAAACCTAATCATATCTTACTCTCGATCGGTACTAGGAATTATGATACTCATTGTCAAATTCTAACACGATCATATGTAAGCCCTAGAGGTCAATACTTTTGGCACTTGTATTGAATGATTTATTAATAATAAAAGGCTTTTTCTTTATTATGTTTGTTTAATAAAGTCCCTAGAATAGCTAGTCCGTTTAATGTATCAAGTGTGACTTAATCATGAGACCCCATTAAACAAAAGAACATTATTCTTAAAGTATCTGTAGTCGAGCTTTATTATAAAGTGGGATAACATTAAAACATTAAGACTATTATGTATATAGACTGATGATCACATCTCATGGATCATGGATAAGGAGTTATCAAGTCTTAAACATAGGTATGAATATTAAGAGTAATATTTATACCGGATTGACCCGCTATGAGAATACTATATAAAATGTTATGCAAAGTGTCATAAGTTATTCTCATGGTGATAGGGGTGTATACCACCATTCGACCTGAAACCATTATGGACCCTAGATGTAGAGTCGAGTGCTTTATTACTGATCAAACATTGTTCGTAACTGGATGACCATAAAGACAGTTTATGGGTACTCCACAAAGCATGCTGAGGGACATGAGTGACCTAGATGGAATTTGCCCATCTTGCGTAACAGGATAAATGTCTACGGGCCCAATATTAAACTGGACAAGGATGACACGGTCTATGCCTTGTGTTCAATATAGACATAGGGGAAATAGGGTAATTGTACACATAAGTATTATCACAAAAGGATTTGTCAGATCACATGATATTTTCGTGTCTCAGATAGTAGTGATGTGTTGCTAGATACTGCTCACTGTTTATCATGTTAAATACGTGATTTAATATAATTGCTAATGTCGCAAAAACCTACAGGGTCACACACAAAAGGATGGATTGATGAGATATATATTAACTAAGGAACACCGTAAGGTACGGTGCACTTAAGTGAATTGTAGAACATCGTAAGGTACGGTGTACTTAAGTAGAATACGAAATATGGTAAGGTACCTTACGCTTAAGTGATTTTGGCATATCATAAGATATGAGCCACATACACTTAAGTAAGATTTTTAGCTTGCAACCCACACAAGTGGTTCTATAAATAGAACCCTTGTGCAGAAGCATTTGCGCAGTTGTAATTTCGTTTCTCTCTCTCTCTCTCTCTCTCTCTCACACACACACACACACACACACACACACACACACACTCAAAGCCTTCATTCGTAGCAGCTAGCACTGAGATTGAAAGAATCCATTCGTGTGGATTGAGTAGAGGCGTTGTCACCATTCAACGTTCGTGATCGCTTCGTAGATCTGCACCAAAGGTTTCAATCTCCACAAGAGGTAACGATTCTATCACTGATCATGCTCATTCGTAAGGATCACTAAAGGAGAAATTTTAAATTCCGTTGTGAAATTCTAGTTAACAGACTTTCGATGTCACACGGGTTGTTATGACATCCAATTCTGCGCAGACAAGGATTATGCAGAAAACCGTAAGTGCAGTAAATAACACGAGTAATTGTTTACCCAGTTCGGTCCAACATGACCTACGTCTGGGGGCTACCAAGCCAGGGAGGAAATCCACTATTAGTAGTATTAATTCAGACCTTAAACCAACTGTTTAACCCTATCACTTAATACCTACCCAATGCAATTTCAATCTTACACTAAGATCAGAGTTCCTACTCACTCCCCCTCAATCACCTCAGTGATTACTACCTTTAATCAATATTAAAGACAATTTTGAAGACACACTTCAAACAACTCTTGATTGTGCTTAACAACTTTAATCAAGATACACAACACTCACGCTTAAAAGCTTAGAGTGACACAACACTTACAACTCAATGAACAACCTATACCAATGCAATCATCTATGTGATAATAGCTTGGCTTACAAGATATGTCTAATACAAGACTCACAAAAATACAGTAGTGAAGTATGATGGACACACTAAATCTTCACGCCTCAAAATCCCCAATTCTGAATGAAGGAATGACTTCTTGTATTCTCCTGAATTTAAGGACACGCGAGTTCCCCTAAATTCCATATCTAGGTTACTAACAAATAGGCTATTTGTTAGGTTCATTAAATGTAGCTTGGTTGTTGATTTCCTGGATTTTCTCCCAGCTATTGAATCCATGAAGAATAGCCTGAGAAAAAGCTGAAACAGAAAAACTAAACAACCTACAATTTAGCATATGCTGTCAGGAATGAATGTCACAACATTCAGCTTGACATCAAGGTCCATATGCTAAGTCTGTTTTTCCTGAAAACAGACTGTACAAATTTGCTGAACTGTACAGGACCAATCTGTCCATTCTACAGTAACAACTTACATTAATAAATGTCAAAGCATCCAATTTGACATGCCTTAAGTCAGTTCTGTTATCCTCTTGAAGAACAGACTGATAAACATACTGAAGTGTAGCAGAACACCACTCTGTCTATTGTTCAGTATATGTTGTCAGTGATGAATGTCATAACATCCAGTTTGACATTCAGATAGTAGGCCTTATGCCAGATCTGGTATTTCCTTGATAACCAGACTGAAAATAAATACTGAGTTCTAACAGAACACCAACTGTTCTATTCCTCAGTATCTGCTGACAGGGATGAATGTCACCACATCCAATTTGACATTCAATAAATCCTGTATTAGCTAATCCTGCAGTAAACTACTCAAGTGTGTCATGACATCAGTCAAGACATCAGAGTACAGCTAGATATTCTAACCTACAATGCAGTCACACAAACACCTTCACAGCATGTCATGACATCAGTCAAGACATTAGAATCCAGCTAGTGGTTTACCATACAATGCAGCCAATTAAACACCTACAAACTCCCCCTTTGGAATTTTTTTGGCTAAAACACTTTGATCCCACAACAGAGTTCATAGCAGCGGAAATCACACATCTAGCAGGAAATAGACCTAGCTAATACACTCAGAGTGGCAGCACACTCACACACATGGAAGTTAAATAAAAACTTCACGCACATCAGCACTCAAACAGAAGTGGAACATCTGTTGCAGCACAACCTCTGGATAAGAGGATCTTGAATATCTGTCCTGAATATCTGTTTAGCAAAACAATCTGTTGTCCTGAGGTATCACCTGTTACTCCCCCTTTATGGCAAAAATGTTGCCAAAGCAACACTCTAAACTACAGACCAACATAACTTAAACAGAATTACACATAAATGACAGAATTACAGACTTGGTTTTACTTCACAGTTTCAACCAAGTTAACACCCACTTGATCTTGCTTCACAGCTTTGATCAAGTTGTCACACCCTTTTGCTTTACAGTAGGTACTGCCATGTCAGATGCCATGACTTTGTGTCTGACATCCAGAACCACTCCTGCATGAACAGTGTCCTTGAACTCCTGCAGGTGCATAGGCCGCCTCAAGTTAGGATATCTCCTTAACCTCTTGTTGCCACACTTGTTGCAAGTGGCATAACTATGATCTATTGACCAATCAGAGCATAGTTCCAATTGTTTAATAGGCAGAGATATTAAACAATACATCCCAAACATCATTGGTTGCTATAAGTTCTCAGAGAGACATATTCCCAGTTTGCCCCTTAAGTTTTCAAACTGAGTAGCATCCAGAGCCTTTGTAAATATGTCAGCCAGTTGGAGTTCAGTGGCTACATGTTCCAAGGTAATCACCTTGTCTTCCACCAGATCTCTGATGAAGTGATGTCTAATGTCAATATGTTTGGTCCTGCTGTGTTGGATGGGATTCTTGGAAATATTGATGGCACTGAGATTATCACAGAACAATGTCATGACATTTTGAGTGACATTGTACTCAGTGAGCATCTGTTTCATCCAAACCAGTTGGGAACAACTGCTTCCAGCAGCTATGTATTCAGCCTCTATAGTGGACAGAGATACACAATTCTGCTTCTTGCTGAACCAAGATATGAGATTGTCTCCCAAGAAGAAACATCCTCCTGATGTGCTTTTTCTGTCATCAGCACTCCCAGCCCAGTCAGCATCACAGTACCCAGATAGAACAGGCTTAGAACCATGTGAGTACAGCATCCCATAGTCACAAGTCCCATTGATGTACTTGAGAATCCTTTTGACTTGATTCAAGTGGCTCACTTTGGGCTCTGCTTAGTATCTAGCACACACTCCAACTGCATAGGAAATGTCAGGTCTACTTGCAGTTAGGTATAGAAGACTGCCTATCATGCTTCTATACAAGCATTGATCAACACTAGGCCTTCCATCATCTTTGGTTAACTTTAGATGAGTAGGAGCAGGAGTTCTCTTGTGCCTAGCATTATCCATACCAAACTTCTTAACTATGTTTTTGGCATACTTGCTTTGGGAGAGAAACATAGAGTCCTCCATTTGGTTGACTTGCATTCCAAGAAAATAAGTCAGTTCCCCAACCAGACTCATTTCAAACTCAGATTGCATTTGGTGAACAAAATGTTTTACCATTTGCTCTGACATTCCACCAAAGACTATATCATCCACATAGATTTGAGCAATCATGATTTTGCCATCTTCATCCTTCACAAACAAAGTTTTATCTATCCCACCTTTTTTGTATCCATTTGAGGTCAGAAATTCAGTCAACCTTTCATACCACGCTCTAGGTGCTTGCTTCAACCCATACAAGGCTTTCCTCAACTTGTATACATGCTTAGGTTGGTTAGGATCACAGAACCCTTTAGGTTGTTCCACATAGACTTCTTCATTCAAGTAGCCGTTCAAGAATGCACTCTTCACATCCATTTGGAACAGTTTAAACTTCAGAATGCATGCTACACCTAACAGCAATCTGATGGACTCAAGCCTAGCAACGGGTGCAAACGTCTCATCAAAATCAACCCCTTCAACTTGAGTATATCCTTGAGCTACTAGTCTTGCTTTATTCCTAGTAATTACTCCTTTCTCATCAGACTTGTTTTTGTAGATTCACTTGGTACCAATGATGTTGGTCCCTTCAGGTCTTGGAACTAGCTCCCATACTTCATTCCTTTTAAACTGCTCAAGTTCCTCTTGCATGGCATTGATCCAATATTCGTCAGTCAGGGCTTCTTTCACATTCTTTGGTTCAATCTTGGATACAAAACAGGAATTTGAGCTAATTCCCCTTGACCTGGTAGTCACACCACTATTGGGATCCCCTATGATAAGATCCTTAGGGTGGTCTTTCTGAATTCTGATAGATGGCATTTTGGTGGATGCATCTACTTCACATTCAGGAGGAGGTTCATGTACTTCTTCAGACTTGACTGGAATGTCTGTTGAAATGTCAAGGAATGTTCCAACATCCTCTATGACATCGATTCCTTCCTCTTTATCATCCACAATAACATTTATGGATTCCATCAGGACATTGGTCCTGTAGTTGAACACTCTGTACACTCTGCTGTTAGTTGAGTATCCTAGAAATATACCCTCATCACTTTTGGGATCCAGTTTCCTTCTCTGTTCACGATCTGTGAGAATGTAGAATTTACTTCCAAAGATATGAAAGTACTTCACAGTGGGTTTTCTGCCTTTCCATATTTCATACAGAGTGGAGGAGGTTCCTTTTCTCAAGGTGACTCTGTTGTGAACATAGCACGCGATATTCATAGCTTCAGCCCAAAAGTGCATAGGGAGCTTCTTTGCATGAATCATAGCTCTGGCAGATTCTTGAATAGTTCTATTTTTCCTTTCAACTATCCCATTCTGCTGAGGAGTTATAGGGGAGGAGAACTCATGACTTATTCCTTCAGACGAGCAAAACTCATCAAACTTGGAATTTTTGAACTCTGTACCATGATCACTCCTAATTCGGACAACACAACTGTCCTTTTCCCTTTGAAGTCTGATGCACAGGTCTTTGAAGACATCAAATGTATCTGACTTCTCTCTGATAAAGCTTATCCATGTGTATCTGGAATGGTCATCAACCACCACGTATGCATATCTCTTTCCACCCAGACTTTCAACCTGTATAGGTCCCATTAAGTCCATGTGCAACAGTTCCAGAACTCTGGAAGTTGTAGGATGTCCCAGCTTCGGATGTGACATCTTGGTTTGCTTGCCCACCTGGCATTCTCCACAGACTCTTCCTTCATCAATAAGCAGCTTTGGAATTCCTCTGACTGCTTCCTTGGATATGATCTTCTTCATTCCCCGTAAGTGGAGATGTCCAAGGCGTCTATGCCACAGCTTCACCTCCTGTTCTTCCTTGGCTGAGGAGCAGATTGTGGAGAAGTTTGAGACTTTAGGTTCCCACAGATAACAGTTATCTTTGGATCTGGATCCTCTCATAACTTCCTGATTGTCACCATTTGTCACAATACATAGCTCCTTAGTAAACTGAACATAGAACCCTTGATCACACAGCTGGCTTATGCTGATGAGGTTTGCAGTTAGTCCTCTTACTAACAGCACATTATTCAGTTCTGGAACTCCAGAGCAGTCCAGCTTACCCACACCTTTTATTTTTCCTTTAGCACCATCACCAAAGGTCACATAGCTGGTAGTGTAAGGTTGAATGTCCACCAATAGATTTTCCATACCAGTCATATGTCTTGAGCAGCCACTGTCAAAGTACCAGTCTTCTCTGGTAGAAGCCCTTAGAGCTGTGTGAGCTAACCTAGCATACCATTGTCGCTTCTTGGTGGGGACATTGTGCCTATATGTCTTATGCTTAGGTCTGTCATGGGGAGCTTGGTTAGGGTAACCATGAAGCCTGTAGCAGAAGGCTTTTATATGGCCAATCTTACCACAGTGGTGACATCTCCATTGCTGGAATTTCCCCTTTTGATGATTACTCATCCTGGTTCCCTGATGTTGAGACATTGGGGGTGACCTTCGCTTGAATTTCTGAACTTTAGCCTTTGAGCGTTTGAGCTCAGCTGAGGATTTTTTCACAAAGCCTAAACCAGTCATGGTTCCAGACTTATGTCCCACCTTTAGGATCTCTTCCAAGGTGTCAGTTTCTTTATTCAACATTCTGATGGATTTAGTCATCTGCTCTAGCTTAGATGTCAGCACAGATATCTCACCATTCAGACTAATAAACACACTGAAGTGTAGCAGAACACCACCTGTCTATTGTTTAGTATATGCTGTCAGTGATGAATGTCATAACATCCAGTTTGACATTCAGACAGTAGGCCTTATGCCAGATCTGGTATTTCCTTGATAACCATACTGAAAATAAATACTGAGTTCTAACAGAACACCAACTGTTCTATTCCTCAGTATCTGCTGACAGGGATGAATGTCACCACATCCAATTTAACATTCAATAAATCCTGTATTAGCTAATCCTGCAGTAAACTACTCAAGTGTGTCATGACACCAGTCAAGACATCAGAGTACAACTAGATATTCTAACCTACAATGCAGTCACACAAACACCTTCACAGCATGTCATGACATCAGTCAAGACATTAGAATCCAGCTAGTGTTTTACCATACAATGCAGCCAATTAAACACCTACACGTTGCATTTTGGATCGCTCTTCTCATTCAGTGGTATCAAAGTCACTTACGAAACCATGTATCTGATAGTTGTTTATTTTCTGTATAAATACGATTAAAAGACATAATGAATCAAAGAATAAACGAGTAATTAAATTTGGCATCATGTGTGTAGGATTTGGATTATTGATGTTGACTATGCTTCGGAATACGACGTTAGAATACCATTACTAAAACAATTAAAATACCATTACTATAACTAAGCGATTACAACCATCAAAACAATTTTGAACATATTATGCATCATCCTGTGAACGTCTCTGTCAGTCTTAATATCCACTCATTCACGCACTTATCCATTTTGGTTGAACATGGACACAAGCCATTGAATCCTTCTAATCCTTTCACCAGGGTCGTCCCAATCAATTTGGAGGCTCTGTTCTATTTTAAAATTAGATATTTAATAGATGAAAACACAACAAATTAAAAAAACATATTTTAGTTAATTGTAAATAAAATTAAATATATAGAGACAAAGATGATAAAAAACTATGTAGAAATTTGATTTATCGAAGTTTAGTTATTCGTGTCTTTCTTCTCTTACCATCTTCGATTTATAAAAAAAAGTTCATACCATTTAATAAAAGAAAAAAAAATTGAACAATTTCCACAATATTAATAATGAAGTGTTTTATTTAATAAACAATCAACAATGTAAAATTATAAATATTCAAAGTCTCACAACTACTATTTCAAATTTATTAATGTAGCGATTCACAATGATACAAAAATATAAATATTTTCAAAATTACATCTCAAAATTTTTCATAGATCTATAGAATATATTAATAAAAGAAAAAAACTAATTAGGTTAATTGCGATATTAAATTTTAAATAAATTAAAATATAATTTATTTAGATTATAGGCTGCTGGATAGAATATACTTCAATATATTAATAAAAGAAAATATTTATTAAATTAATTGCAACATTAAATTAAATTTAAAAACAATGTGGTGGCATTTTTTTATAAAAGTAAAAATATACATAAAATGTAAAAACAAGGAATTGAAACCAGGTTGTATTACTACCAAAATAGTATACCAACCGCTAGGCTACACTACAATCATATATTAAAATGGAATTAGAGATATATATTTGTTAGTCTTATATTTATATTGACACTATCTATCAAATTCGGGGCCTAAAAAGTCGGAGGCCCTGTGTGGTAGCACTCCTCGCACCCCCACAGGGCCGCCCCTGCCTTTCACCGTCTGCAATTTCTCCATCTAGCCAACGGTTCAACGTCCGATTAAGACGTTCAAACGAATCTATATTCTAAAGTCGAATTTTTATTGAAAGTGCGACGACTGAAAAAATTAAATCGACATTTCTCTTGCGAATGTATTCATACATGGTTTAAGAAAAAAATTGAAGGAGATTGAAGTAGAATGAAAGAAAATGGGGTTGGAGGGTAAGAACTTGTGTGTAAAAATATGTGAGATGCACAATGTATTTATAGATGAACCATGAAATGCATGCGCCAGAGGGTTAGGCACCACACACACAAGCACATGCATGCGTCATATGCATGGCGCATTTGCTAAACTACACATGCATGCGTCAGTAACCATGACGCCTCCGTTCAATATTTTCGAATCCTTTGTAATCTAAGTGGATGCGCAAGTTCATCTGTTTGAAAAGTGATTATTATTTTTTTAAATGATTATTTAAAAACTTAATTTTAAAAATATGGTTATTTTAAAAAAAAATCAAAATTTTACTGTGTTATATTTATTTATTTGTGACAAATATGCTTTATTTTTTTAATGTATGAGTCAGGAAACATCTACTTTGGTGACCTTTAATGAATCTCAATTGCTTATAAACTCTTGCTCATGAAAGAATGAGGATATACACATTCTTTTATGGATTATAGAATGCTATGAAGCAAATAAAGAATAACAAAACATGTAAAAAAAATAAAAACAACACCAATGAGCAAAATCAGAATGAACTATAAACAAAGTAACTATATTCCATCAAATAATAAAGTCACAAAAACGTGATTCCTAGACTAAACTAGAATAATTGGAAACCATACTTTTCTTTAAAAAAATGGTTACAATTAACTAACATAAAAGTTATATGAGTAAGAATTAAACTAAGTTTATTATATTTTAAGCCCAAATTGCCATAACCGACATGCCTCCTGCGCCTAAAAAAACAGCTATATAACACAATAATTGAAGTTTGATTCTACTTTGCAACTTTGTACCCATAAATTCATTAGCCAATAAATCAACAAGTGCCATGTAATTGAGAAGCCCTGCAGAAATAGCATTTAGAACCCCTTCTACAATTAGTGCAGTTGGACTAGTGTCACTATACACTTCTGATAATCCAATCCCTAATGCTATCCCAAATGGCGTCGTCACTGAGAAAAAAAATACCATTATCACTTTCATCTTCACTCCATAATCAGCCTGTAAAAAATATACATAACACATTAGAGTCGTATAATAATAGTAATAGTGATAACAATAATAATAATAATACCTGTAATATGCAACCACCCAAACCCATTCCCTCAAAGAGTTGATGGAAGCAAAGTGCAGCAATGAGAGGCTTTATTGTGCAAGGATTCTCCGAAGCACCCATTGACAAACCAATCACTACTGAGTGCACCACAATTCCTAACTCCAAAACCTGAACCCAATTCCACACACATCATATCAACAAAACAAGAAACAAGAAACAAGAAACTCAACATAAATATAAGATTTAATAACAAAGAAATTAATTAACCTGAGCCACAACACGGTATCGAAGCAATTGTTCGGCATTCACATTCTTCTCATGTCCATTTGCAATCGCAAGACCATGACCATGAACATGACCAAGTTCCAATTCCTTTGTCGTTTCCAAATTATTCACAGAAGAAGACATAGGAAGTTTCTTTTTAAAATAACTTAAAGAAAATGAATCAACCATGAGAGTAAAAATGGCGGAGATCATAGCAATGAAAGTGGTGAATGGGAATTTATGCCAAGGGTGTTGAGGCAAACAAGGAGAAGTTAAATCCGCAAATGAATCTGGCATCACGTGCATATAACCGGTAGCAAGTATAACACCGCATGCAAAAGCTTTTATAACGACGAACAAGTCTCCGTCGGGTTTTAAAGCCGGAACCGAAGTTGTGAAAATCGGAATGCAAACACCAATCATGCTTGACAATAATATGCAAAATATTGCAATTACCTTTAATTTTAGTGCTTCATTTTTATCGTGACAACCACCTTCATATTTCGATGAACATTCTTCACACGAGACTAATGGTAATGATAATAATAGAAATAGAATGGTTACAACTACAACATTGGGGTTGTTTCTTACCATATTTATATGAAAGAAACAACTGAACTGAACTTGTTAGGGAGAAACTGTGATGTGAGAAATGAGTGTTTGTTACAATGAGAGGTTTTGAGAGATTTTATAGGCAGAGAGTATTTCATAGTTTAGATGTGAAAATGATGAAATTACTTTATTGCACTTAAGTTAAAGTGTTTTTATATATAATTAGGGGTAGATTTGGAAGAATGGAGAGAGTGTGGTTGCTTGCGTTGGGTGTGTGGTAAATATGGTTCCTTGAAAAACTCAATTGCTCTTGATCCATCATGGCATAAGTAAGACACATGCTTCAACTTCTTTTTTATTTAAAGAGACACAATTATGACATATCTGAAAATGAATGATTGCATGGAAGAGTGACACTTAACTTTTTTTTCTCTATAAAACTAGTTGAAATCTGAGAAATATTGTTTAATTTGATAATTTTATTATAGAAATTGAAAATTAAAAAATAGATTAACTGAAATATTCAACAACAATAAATTAGTTGATTTAATATATCATGGAAACAATTATTATTGAGTTGACATCGACATACTTGTAGGCATAACAATTCATATAGTATATAATTAAGAAAAATGTTAAGCATAGTATTTTGTTTAATACTACAAACTATTAAAGTTTGAAGATCCTAATACAAATCATTTAGTAACGTGTTATGCCTATGATTATGGAATGACTTTAATTTTTTTTTTTGTCTCAATACTCATAGAATTTGATAATTGTTAACTATTCTTCTATATAAGATCCACTTCTTTGAATGTTAAGACAACAATGAAATGTTTGAATATATTTTCAAAGTAATTGTAGAATAAAATCATGTTACTTCTTTCCACCTAACAACCATATAACTTGGTCAAATTATCATATGCTTATTTTCGGAGGACACATTAATCCACGACGTGAACTCCCTTGCCTCTTAATTTGAATAAGCTGACATAAATTTTATAGAAGCAAGTTTTCAACTTTTAATTCATCCTTGATCATCCATACATTAATAATAATTAGGTAGCAAGGGCATTCCTTGGTTATTTATAGGTAATGCATTCTATCATAGTATCCCCTCCAATACTATAGATTTGTCATTATAAATATTTGAAATATAATACATTGATTATAAATACTATAGATTTATCATAGTATGCTCAATTAAAATATAATGTTGTAATGTATTTTATCATAAATATTTTATTCAAGAATACAATCACATAAAAAAACTAGTTAATATATAATTAATATATTATTTACCTTCGTCATTGTCTCATTTCTTTTCTTTCAAAATTGTAACAACCCAACATAATACACGTCTAGAATGATATTATAGTGAACCGTTAAACTGGTTTTGAGTACATACATTATATGAATGACATCTAAATATATGGATAACATTTACCAAGATACAAAATACAGTGTGTACATATAAAGGATGTCTGATACAATTCTACAAAAGATAAAGAGATGTAGAGGAAAACAAAAGTCAAAACAACAAGGTCTTCAAAGTCTTCATGCCTTTCCTTTACTTTTATCCTTACCCGATCCACTTGAAATATTGAATATGTAGTGAGATACAACTTATCTCAGTGGAGTTCCCATATCTTATGGGTCTACTCGATCAAAGGTGCCTATTATTACTCATTAACCTAATATTATACTCGCATATCATGAGAGCAAACTAAGAGGTTAGAACTCTTAAGTTCTCACAATGTGTGATCACGCAATCACCTATTACCCTACTCGTAATGGGAAAGCGTATAAGAGAGTGTCTGTCTTATTGATTACACAACACATGAAGATTAGCTTCTAGCTACCTGGTCAATTAGATATGTTATGGCAAGGCTAGTCTCGTCAAGTAGAGTGAATTATTAAACCTTATCCATTATGGAGGGTTTTACGGTGGGACCTACCCCTGGAGTTTTATAAATGCCCACCTTGGGGACTTACAAAACCTAATCATATCCTACTCTCGATCGGTACTAGGAATTATGATACTCATTGTCGAATTCTAACACGATCACATGTAAGCCCTAGAGGTCAATACTTTTGGTAATTGTTGTCGCAACGCGAAAAACAACCGGCGGGAAAAACAAAACAAACAGAGTCGCCACCGTGCGTTATTTATCCCAAAGGAGGGAAAGGAAACGCTCGAAGTAAACCTAGAAAGGAATGGTCTTACGACCGAAGATTACAAGGTACTAGAGTCGGTTACGCAAGGGAAAGGTATTAGCACCCCTCACGTCTGTCGTACTCGACGGGATCCACGCTCAAAAGAATAGAATAAGGTTGCTAAATAACTGCTCAAAAGAATGCACACACACTGGAATAAAACACAGATGGAAGAAGACGGAGGAAGCGGGCTCGGCAGGATGTCGCATCCTGGGCCTACGTAGTTTGTCAGAAACAAACATCAGAGTCAACGTAGTTCGGGGGGAATGGGAAACATGCTCGCTAGGACATCGCATCCTATGCCTACATATCTTCTCTATCCAGAGAAGAATCAGAACACTCGTAGTTCGGCTAACGCACGCCGAAACAAAACACAATACAAAGACGCTGAGACGTCAAAAGAAACACACAAACGGAAACAGACTGCCAATGGCTGGGCTTACGTCCAACTCCGAACAAACAAATGCAAATAGGATACGGAAGGCCAATCGCTGGTCTTACATCCATCTCCTAACACACACAAAAAGGTTATCAAACAGACAAGTTAATAGGGAGTCTGACACTCGAGCCTAATAACTGTCACACAAACCACCAAGAAGACGCTGAGACGTCAAAAAACAAAAGGGCTGAACACACAAACTACTAGGGAGTCTGGAACTCGGACCTAATAGCTGTCAAGCAAAACACACACAAAAAGAAGAAAAAAAAAAGGCGCCCGGAGAGATCTCGCACGATCTCCTGCCTACGTACCTCATCTGGTATGAGGATCAGGGTGACGTAGTTCCCCTTAACAGGGGAGAAACTTTCTCCTAACCAGAGACCGGGAAATAACAAACTAAAAGGGAGACTGACTCGAGCCTAATAGTTGTCATGCAATCCACAATAGTCCTAGGTTGAGGTATCTAAACAGATCCTAACTCGCACAGGAAGCAAGTTGAAACAACGAATAAATAGCAACTAAACATCACAGGTGAATAGGTATCACACACTATATGCAAACAAGCGGCTCATACAAGACTGGGCTTTAGTCAAGGGGTCATATCAACCTCGACAAACAAGCCAACACTGAAAGGGGTGTCCGAGGCTCTTAACCACTGACATTGACTGTCAGGGTGAGCAGATGAAAGGTAATGAGGGTTAGACCTCATAGCTCTTAACCCTGGCCTGGGTGAGCTTAAATCAAAGAAGGTGTGGGGGTCCAGAATGAGGGACCCTATTGCACCTGACTGACTATACAAGATTTTGGGTGTTTATTCAAAAGCCTCAGCACGTAGTGCGAGCATAATGAAAGACTCAACTGAATAGCAGGGGATTGATTGCAAATCCCTTCTATCTGCCAATGCCTCTTCACTTAGGAGGTCTTTGAAGTACATGGCACAAATATAAATAATCACAAACATTGCCTCTTAAGGAGGGCTTCACACAGGTGCCTGCCAAAAGAAACGGCAGGACTTCCAGACTACATGGAGAATAGAATGGTTACCTAGGTGGTATGCCAACCACAAGCAAAGCAATGCTCAAGCAATGAGCTAAAGCAACTAAAGTACCTGTAAGAAAATCAAACAAGTCAATATTGTACTCAGACAAACCAAACAGACAATCAACAGTGGTTCCAACCCATATGTACACAATACAAGTCCTATGTGTAAACAACTCAAGTGAGTTCAACACCAATAAACCTACAACACAAGAAAGGTTAGTGGACAAAGCAAATTTGCATCTCAAGTCATAAGATTGCATCAACCACTAGAGGTAATAGCTTGAACCTGAAATACAAAGCTCAAAAGATGAGTACAAACCACTAGTACCAAGACTAGGGTCAAAGGCAAAGCAAAAAGTCAAAACAGAAGTGGATATTCAACATGAAGCATCTTTAATCAAACAAGAACATGTCCTAAAAAGGACCAAGTCTAAATCATCAAGCAAAGTCATCACATGAGCAAGATATGGCAAAGTCAATTACAAAGCACACAATTGGACATCAAGAATCAAAATTCCATATTAAAACAGAAATGAATCAAACAATCATGAAAATTTTTATGTGAATACAACATGTTAAACACAAGCATCATGCAAAAAATTGGAATCAACAGAGCTCAATTGACATATCAATGAAAATGAACAAGATCAACATCAAAATGTGTGACACACATTGCCACACCATACATTCATGTGTCTAAAACAGGGATGAAAAATGCTAAAAATACCAAACTAAGCCTCAAAAATCATGCAACATGTTGGGAATTAGCATACCAAATTTCAAATCAATTGGCCAATGTATGAGCATTTCACAAAAGAATTGGTACAACATGTCACATTTGCATACATGTTCAATCAACAGTCCATAATAAAAAATCCGGAAATGATAAAATCATGAAATCACAACCAAAAAATAATAGACATCCAGATGAACATTTGGCAAAAAATTTGGATTAAATTGGATGCATTTTCAAATTGTTATGATTTTTTGAAGTTAGATAAAAAAAATATGAATTAATGAAGAAAAATGCATGAGAAAATGGAGGGAAATGGAAAAGGAGAGGTTAATTTGAAAAAATGCTAGAGGCTGGAATCGAAGAGAGGATGGAAACGCACTAAAACATAGTCGTTTTGGCCAAGGCTGAAAAAATCAAAAAAGAATTGCCAATGTTGCGCCAGGGAATCGAAGCAGGTATGGCGCGCTGGACTGAAACGACGTCGTTTTAGAGCGCAGCCCTTAGGGTTTGCAGATGGTGGCCAGGACTGTTCACCAGCGGTGGTTTCCACCGTCTCCTTCGTTGAGACGGTGGCGCTACAGTGCCACGTATGAATTTTTTTCCAGAAATTGCAAACAGGTACACCAAATGAAAGATCTCAACGCGTACATCAAGAATATCACAATCATACATCTTAATTCTTCATGATCAAAGCAAATCGAAGGAAATAAGTTTCACCACTTCAAACTTTAATTCAACATAACTTCATCAATATTCATCCGTTTTTAATGAAATTTATACCAGAATTCTCATCATGAAAAGATCTACAAGATCATGGCAATAGAATCAAGAATTATGAGGTTCGAATTTTCACCAACCTGAACTTGCAGTGACCAAAACAGTGTATCCAAGCCTCCAAAAGCTCCAATCCTTCTTCAGTATCCTTGCCTTGAAGCTTTGAATGAAAAGCAACACTTGAATCCTCTTGAATCTTGCTTAATTTGAACTTTCCATTGACATGCACATGCACTTGAACAACTCCAAACCTTGCTCAATTTCCACAAAAAATGTATGGATCTAGCTCAAAACTCCATGATGATGATGGATCTATGCAGAAATTATGTGTTTGTGTGGAGAAAATTTGAATTCCAATGAGAGAGAATTTTGGAGGGAAAAGAAATTTCTAGATCTAGAAATGTGATTATGCCAAATTCTGTTATGATTTGTCTTATATACCATGTGCTAATGACATTGTAATCACAATTAGACATGTACTAATCATAATTAAGGACATTTGGGGTGTTTTGTAAAAAATGAAAAATGAAGGTGCATGGCTTAGTTCACACGTGAACAGTAGCATGCAGTGCTTCACATTCACTCAAAATCACCTAATGAACACAATGGGATTGGAATTAGGCTTGTAGCTTGCACCAAATTTAAATTCCCCAATTTCCCTCCAAAATGCATATGAATGGCCAAATGATCATGTGATATTATTTCATGCAATGCAATGATGGATTTAGAAAATATAGGTCATGACATGCAATTTGCAAAAAGAGGGACTCAATTTGGAGCTTTGGTTCAAAAGTTATGGCATTTTGAAGTTCCATGCACACTTGGTGATCATTTGCTCATAACTCCTCAACCATTCATCAGATGCTCATGATCTTGGACCTTTTGGAAATGGGAGAGAAAGATCTTCAACTTTCCTGTTGGACAAAATTTCATTTGAAGCTTCTTTGATGTTGGAAAGTTAAGTTGAAGATGGTCCAAAAACTTGCTATTTTTGGAAACTTTCAATTACAGGTCACTTTCCACTTTGGGAAACTTTTGATTTGGCTTCAAAATCTTCAAGGTATGTGTTTGACATGATGAATAAACCTCTTTTGAACATGAATGAAGTGTCTCAAACCATTTCTCCCCCTCCTAGCCCTCAGTTGACTTTCAGTTGACTTTTATGGGCCCTAGATGACTTGAGAATGCACTGTAGACTTTGAGCCTCTATCACCTGAGGAAATGGCTCAGAAATGAACCCCTAGCTCCAATAAGCTCTTCATAATGATCATGTGATCTAAACCAAAAACAAATACCTCATCTCCTTGAGAAGCTCTGACTGGAAGAAGTCAGTGATTAGGGTTGACTAGAGGTCAAAACCCTAATCCAAAGGAAACTGATCAAGCACAATGAAACCCTGGATGATGACATAACCATCATGATGGTGATATACCCTTGCCAACAAGATAATACTAAACCTTTGAAGGATCAAGAAAACCCTAATTGAAGCTCAAACCCTCAGATGGTTGACAATCAGTCCATAGAAATCCTCAAGCTTGAACCACATCACTTCTCCATCTCTGAAAAGACTTTGGAGGATGACTTCATTATTTCCACATGATATGCAATATGCAAATGCATAATGTCCTAAAACATGAAATGCAATATGCTAAACTAGTCCCAAGAAGAGGAGGGCAAATTTTGAGGTGTTACACTTGTATTGAATGATTTATTAATAATAAAAGGCTTTTTCTTTATTATGTTTGTTTAATAAAGTCCCTAGAATAGCTAGTCTATTTAATGTATCAAGTGTGACTTAATCATGAAACCCCATTAAACATAAGGACATTATTCTTAAAGTATCCATAGTCGAGCTTTATTATAAAGTGGGATAACATTAATACTATTATGCATACAGACTGATGATCACATCTCATGGGTCATGGATAAGGAGTTATCAAGTCTTAAACATAGGTATGAATATTAAGAGTAATATTTATACTGGATTGACCCGCTATGAGAATACTATATAAAATGTTATGCAAAGTGTCATAAGTTATTCTCATGGTGATAGGGGTGTATACCACCACTCGACCTGAAACCATTATGGACCCTAGATGTAGAGTCGAGTGCTTTATTACTGATCAAACATTGTTCGTAACTGGATGACCATAAGGACAGTTTATGGGTACTCCACGAAGCATGCTAAGGGACATGAGTGACCTAGATGGAATTTGCCCATCTTGCGTAACAGGATAAATGTCTACGGGCCCAATATTAAACTGGACAAGGATGACACGGTCTATGCCTTGTGTTCAATATAGACATAGGGGCAAAAGGGTAATTGTACACATAAGTATTATCACAAAAGGATTTGTCAGATCACATGATATTTTCGTGTCTCAGATAGAAGTGATGTGTTGCTAGATACTGCTCACTGTTTATTATGTTAAATACGTGATTTAATATAATTGCTAATGTCGCGAAAACCTACAGGGTCACACCCAAAAGGATGGATTGATGAGATATATATTAACTAAGGAACACCGTAAGGTACGGTGCACTTAAGTGAATTGTAGAACATCGTAAGGTAAGGTGTACTTAAGTAGAATACGAAATATGGTAAGGTACCACACGCTTAAGTGATTTTGACATATCATAAGATATGAGCCACATACACTTAAGTGGGATTTTTAGCTTGCAACCCACACAAGTGGTTCTATAAATAGAACCCTTGTGCAGAAGCATTTGCGCAGTTGTAATTTTGTTTCTCTCTCTCTCTCTCTCTCTCTCTCTCACACACACACACACACACACACACACACAAAGCCTTCATTTGTAGCAGCTAGCACTGAGATTGAAAGAATCCATTCGTGTGGATTGAGTAGAGACGTTGTCACCATTCAACGTTCGTGATCGCTTCGTAGATCCGCACCAAAGGTTTCAATCTCCACAAGAGGTAACAATTCTATCACTGATCATGCTCATTCATAAGGATCACTAAAGGAGAAATTTTAAATTCCGTTGCATTTTGGATCGCTCTTCTCATTCAGTGGTATCAAAGCCACTTACGAAACCATGCATCTGATAGCTGTTTATTTTCTGTATAAATACGATTAAAAGACAGAATGAATCAAAGAATAAACGAGTAATTAAATTTGGCATCATGTGTGTACGATTTGGATGATTGATGTTGACTATGCTTCGGAATCCGACGTTGGAATACCATTACTAAAACAATTAAAATACCATTACTATAACTAAGCGATTGCAACCATCAAAACAATTTTGAACATATTATGCATCATCCTGTGAACTTCTCTGTCAGTCTTAATATCCACTCATTCACGCACTTCTCCATTTTGGTTGAACGTGGACACAAGCCATTGAATCCTTCTAATCCTTTCACCAGGGTCGTCCCAATCAATTTGGAGGCTCTGTTCTATTTTAAAATTAGATATTTAATAGATGAAAACACTACAAATTAAAAAAAAACACATTTTATTTAATTGTAAATAAAATTAAATATATAGAGACAAAGATGATAAAAAATACTATGTAGAAATTTGATTTATCGAAGTTTAGTTATTCGTGTCTTTCTTCTCTTACCGTCTTCGATTTATAAAAAAAAGTTCATACCATTTAATAAAAGAAATTTTTTTTGAACAATTTCCACAATATTAATAATGAAGTGTTTTATTTAATAAACAATCAACAATGTAAAATTATAAATTCAAAGTCTCACAACTACTATTTCAAATTTATTAATGTAGCGATTCACAATGATACAAAAATATAAATATTTTCAAAATTACATCTTAAAATTTTTCATAGATCTATACAATATATTAATAAAAGAAAATATTTATTAAATTAATTGCAATTTTAAATTAAATTTAAAAACAATGTGGTGGCATTTTTTTTAAAGTAAAAATATACATAAAATGTAAAAACAAGGAATCGAACCTAAGTTGTATAACTACCAAATTAGTATGACCACTGCTAGGCTACACTACAATCATATGTTAAAATGGAATTAGAGATATATATTCGTTAGTATTATATTTATATTGACTCATTCTATCAAATTCGGGGTCTAAAAAGTTGGAGGCGCTGTGTGGTAGCACTCCTCGCACCCCCACAGGGCCGCCCCTGCCTTTCACCATCTGCAATTTCTCCATCTAGCCAACGGTTCAACGTCCGATTAAGACGTTTAAACGAATCTATATTCCAAAGTCGAATCTTTATTGAAAGTGCGACGACTGAAAAAATTAAATCGACATTTCTCTTGCGAATGTATTCATACATGGTTTAAGAAAAAAATTGAAGGAGATTGAAGTAGAATGAAAGAAGATGGGGTTGGAGGGTAAGAACTTGTGTGTAAAAATATGTGAGATGCACAATGTATTTATAGATGAACCATGAAATGCATGCGTCAGAGGGTTAGGCGCCACACACACAAGCACATGCATGCGTCATATGCATGGCGCATTTGCTAAACTACACATGCATGCGTCAGTAACCATGACGCCTCCGTTCAATATTTTGGAATCCTTTGTAATCTAAGTGGATGCGCAAGTTCATCTGTTTGAAAAGTGATTATTATTTTTTTAAATGATTATTTAAAAACTTAATTTTAAAAATATGGTTATTTTAAAAAAAAAAATCAAAATTTTACTGTGTTATATTTATTTATTTGTGACAAATATGCTTTATTTTTTTAATGTATGAGTCAGGAAACATCTACTTTGGTGACCTTTAATGAATCTCAATTGCTTATAAACTCTTGCTCATGAAAGAATGAGGATATACACATTCTTTTATGGATTATAGAATGCTAGGAAGCAAATAAAGAATAACAAAACATGTAAAAAAAAACAAAAACAACACCAATGAGCAAAATCAGAATGAACTATAAACAAAGTAACTATATTCCATCAAATAATGAAGTCACAAAAACGTGATTCCTAGACTAAAATAGAATAATAGGAAACGAAACTTTTCTTAAAAAATGGTTACAACTAACTAACATAAAAGTTATATGAGTAAGCACTAAACTAAGTTTACTATATTTTAAGCCCAAATTGCCATAACCGACATGCCTCCTGCGCCTAGAAAAACAGCTATATAACACAATAATTGAAGCTTGATTCTACTTTGCAACTTTGTACCCATAAATTCATTAGCCAATAAATCAACAAGTGCCATGTAATTGAGAAGCCCTGCAGAAATAGCATTTAGAACCCCTTCTACAATTAGTGCAGTTGGACTAGTGTCACTATACACTTCCGATAATCCAATCCCTAATGCTATCCCAAATGGCGTCGTCACTGAGAAAAAAAATACCATTATCACTTTCATCTTCACTCCATAATCAGCCTGTAAAAAATATACATAACATATTAGAGTCGTATAATAATAGTAATAGTGATAATAATAATAATAATAATACCTGTAATATGCAACCACCCAAACCCATTCCCTCAAAGAGTTGATGGAAGCAAAGTGCAGCAATGAGAGGCTTTATTGTGCAAGGATTCTCCGAAGCACCCATTGACAAACCAATCACTACTGAGTGCACCACAATTCCTAACTCCAAAACCTGAACCCAATTCCACACACATCATATCAACAAAACAAGAAACAAGAAACAAGAAACTCAACATAAATATAAGATTTAATAACAAAGAAATTAATTAACCTGAGCCACAACACGGTATCGAAGCAATTGTTCGGCATTCACATTTTTCTCATGTCCATTTGCAATCGCAAGACCATGACCATGAACATGGCCAAGTTCCAATTCCTTTGTCGTTTCCAAATTATTCACAGAAGAAGACATAGGAAGTTTCTTTTTAAAATAACTTAAAGAAAATGAATCAACCATGAGAGTAAAAATGGCGGAGATCATAGCAATGAAAGTGGTGAATGGGAATTTATGCCAAGGGTGTTGAGGCAAACAAGGAGAAGTTAAGTCCGCAAATGAATCTGGCATCACGTGCATATAACCGGTAGCAAGTATAACACCGCATGCAAAAGCTTTTATAACGACGAACAAGTCTCCGTCGGGTTTTAAAGCCGGAACCGAAGTTGTGAAAATCGGAATGCAAACACCAATCATGCTTGACAATAATATGCAAAATATTGCAATTACCTTTAACTTTAGTGCTTCATTTTTATCGTGACAACCACCTTCATATTTCGATGAACATTCTTCACACGAGACTAATGGTAATGATAATAATAGAAATAGAATGGTTACAACTACAACGTTGGGGTTGTTTCTTACCATATTTATATGAAAGAAACAACTGAACTGAACTTGTTAGGGAGAAACTGTGATGTGAGAAATGAGTGTTTGTTACAATGAGAGGTTTTGAGAGCTTTTATAGGCAGAGAGTATTTCATAGTTTAGATGTGAAAATGATGAAATTACTTTATTGCACTTAAGTTAAAGTGTTTTTATATATAATTAGGGGTAGATTTGGAAGAATGGAGAGAGTGTGGTTGCTTGCGTTGGGTGTGTGGTAAATATGGTTCCTTGAAAAACTCAATTGCTCTTGATCCATCATGGCATAAGTAAGACACATGCTTCAACTTCTTTTTTATTTAAAGAGACACAATTATGACATATCTGAAAATGAATGATTGCATGGAAGAGTGACACTTAACTTTTTTTTCTCTATAAAACTAGTTGAAATCTGAGAAATATTGTTTAATTTGATAATTTTATTATAGAAATTGAAAATTAAAAAATAGATTTACTGAAATATTCAACAACAATAAATTAGTTGATTTAATATATCATGGAAACAATTATTATTGAGTTGACATCGACATACTTGTAGGCATAACAATTCATATAGTATATAATTAAGAAAAATGTTAAGCATAGTATTTTGTTTAATACTACAAACTATTAAAGTTTGAAGATCCTAATACAAATCATTTAGTAACGTGTTATGCCTATGATTATGGAATGACTTTAATTTTTTTTTTGTCTCAATACTCATAGAATTTGATAATTGTTAACTATTCTTCTATATAAGATCCACTTCTTTGAATGTTAAGACAACAATGAAATGTTTGAATATATTTTCAAAGTAATTGTAGAATAAAATCATGTTATTTCTTTCCACACAACAACCATATAACTTGGTCTAATTATCATATGCTTATTTTCGGAGGACACATTAATCCACGACGTGAACTCCCTTGCCTCTTAATTTGAATAAGCTGACATAAATTTTATAGAAGCAAGTTTTCAACTTTTAATTCATCCTTGATCATCCATACATTAATAATAATTAGGTAGCAAGGGCATTCCTTGGTTATTTATAGGTAATGCATTCTATCATAGTATCCCCTCCAATACTATAGATTTGTCATTATAAATATTTGAAATATAATACATTGATTATAAATACTATAGATTTATCATAGTATGCTCAATTAAAATATAATGTTGTAATGTATTTTATCATAAATATTTTATTCAAGAATACAATCACATAAAAAAACTAGTTAATATATAATTAATGTATTATTTACCTTCGTCATTGTCTCATTTCTTTTCTTTCAAAATTGTAACAACCCAACATAATACACGTCTAGAATGGTATTATAGTGATCCGTTAAACTGGTCTTGAGTACATACATTATATGAATGACATCTAAATATATGGATAACATTTGCCAAGATACAAAATACAGTGTGTACATATAAAGGATGTCTGATACAATTCTACAAAAGATAAAGAGATGTAGCGGAAAACAAAAGTCAAAACAACAAGGTCTTCAAAGTCTTCATGCCTTTCCTTTACCTTTATCCTTACCCGATCCACTTGAAATATTGAATATGTAGTGAGATACAACTTATCTCAGTGGAGTTCCCATATCTTATGGGTCTACTCGATCAAAGGTGCCTATTATTACTCATTAACCTAATATTATACTCGCATATCATGAGAGCAAACTAAGAGGTTAGAACTCTTAAGTTCTCACAATGTGTGATGACGCAATCACCTATTACCCTACTCGTAATGAGAAAGCGTATAAGAGAGTGTCTGTCTTATTGATTACACAACACATGAAGATTAGCTTCTAGCTACCTGGTCAATTAGATATGTTAAGGCAAGGCTAGTCTCATCAAGTAGAGTGAATTACTAAACCTTATCCATTATGGAGGGTATTACGGTGGGACCTACCCCTGGAGTTTTATAAATGCCCACCTTGGGGACTTACAAAACCTAATCATATCCTACTCTCGATCGGTACTAGGAATTATGATACTCATTGTCGAATTCTAACACGATCACATGTAAGCCCTAGAGGTCAATACTTTTGGTACTTGTTGTCACAACGTGAAAAACAACCGGCGGGAAAAACAAAACAAACAGAGTCGCCACCGTGCGTTATTTATCCCAAAGGAGGGAAAGGAAACGCTCGAAGTGAACCTAGAAAGGAATGGTCTTACGACCGTAGATTACAAGGTACGTGAGTCGGTTACGCAAGGGGAAGGTATTAGCACCCCTCACGTCCGTCGTACTCGACGAGATCCACGCTCAAAAGAATAGAATAAGGTTGCTAAATAACTGCTCAAAAGAATGCACACACACTGGAATAAAACACAGATGGAAGAAGACGGAGGAAGCGGACTCGGCAGGATGTCGCATCCTGGGCCTACGTAGTTTGTCAGAAACAAACATCAGAGTCAACGTAGTTCGGGGGGAATGGGAAACATGCTCGCTAGGACATCGCATCCTATGCCTACGTATCCTCTCTATCCAGAGAAGAATCAGAACACTCGTAGTTCGGCTAACGCACGCCGAAACAAAACACAATACAAAGACGCTGAGACGTCAAAAGAAACACACAAACGGAAACAGACTGCCAATGGCTGGGCTTACGTCCAACTCCGAACAAACAAACACAAATAGGATACGGAATGCCAATCCCTGGTCTTACATCCATCTCCTAACACACACAAAAAGGTTATCAAACAGACAAGTTAATAGGGAGTCTGGCACTCGAGCCTAATAACTGTCACACAAACCACCAAGAAGACGCTGAGACGTCAAAAAACAAAAGGGCTGAACACATAAACTACTAGGGAGTCTGGAACTCGGACCTAATAGTTGTCAAGCAAAACACACACAAAAAGAAAAAAAAAAGGCGCCCAGAGAGATCTCGCACGATCTCCTGCCTACGTACCTCATCTGGTATGAGGATCAGGGTGACGTAGTTCCCCTTAACAGGGGAGAAACTTTCTCCTAACCAGAGACCGGGAAATAACAAACTAAAAGAGAGACTGACTCGAGCCTAATAGTTGTCATGCAATCCACAATAGTCCTAGGTTGAGGTATCTACACAGATCCTAACTCGCACAGGAAGCAAGTTGAAACAACGAATAAATAGCAAGTAAACATCACAGGTGAACAGGTATCACACACTATATGCAAACAAGCGGCTCATACAAGGTTGGGCTTTAGTCAAGGTGTCATATCAACCTCGATAAACAAGCCAACACTGAAAGGGGTGTCCGAGGCTCTTAACCACTGACATTGACTGTCAGGGTGAGCAGATGAAAGGTAATGAGGGTTAGACCTCATAGCTCTTAACCCTGGCCTGGGTGAGCTTAAATCAAAGAAGGTGTGGGGGTCCAGAATGAGGGACCCTATTGCACCTGACTAACTATACAAGATTTTGGGTGTTTATTCAAAAGCCTCAGCACGTAGTGCGAGCATAATGAAAGACTCAACTGAATAACAGGGGATTGATTGCAAATCCCTTCTATCTGCCAATGCCTCTTCACTTAGGAGGTCTTTGAAGTACATGGCACAAATATAAACAATAACAAACATTGCCTCTTAAGGAGGGCTTCAGACAGGTGCCTGCCAAAAGAAACGGCAGGACTTCCAGACTACATGGAGAATAGAATGGTTACCTAGGTGGTATGCCAACCACAAGCAAAGCAATGCTCAAGCAATGAGCTAAAGCAACTAAAGTACCTGTAAGAAAATCAAACAAGTCAATATTGTACTCAGACAAACCAAACAGACAATCAATAGTGGTTCCAACCCATATGTACACAATACAAGTCCTATGTGTAAACAACTCAAGTGAGTTCAACACCAATAAACCTACAACACAAGAAAGGTTAGTGGACAAAGCAAATTTGCATCTCAAGTCATAAGATTGCATCAACCACTAGAGGTAATAGCTTGAACCTGAAATACAAAGCTCAAAAGATGAGTACAAACCACTAGTACCAAGACTAGGGTCAAAGGAAAAGCAAAAAGTCAAAACAGAAGTGGATATTCAACATGAAGCATCTTTAATCAAACAAGAACATGTCCTAAAAAGGACCAAGTCTAAATCATCAAGCAAAGTCATCACATGAGCAAGATATGGCAAAGTCAATTACAAAGCACACAATTGGACATCAAGAATCAAAATTCCATATTAAAACAGAAATGAATCAAACAATCATGAAAATTTTTATGTGCATACAACATGTTAAACACAAGCATCATGCAAAAAATTGGAATCAACAGAGCTCAATTGACATATCAATGAAAATGAACAAGATCAACATCAAAATGTGTGACACACATTGTCACACCATACATTCATGTGTCTAAAACAGGGATGAAAAATGCTAAAAATACCAAACCAAGCCTCAAAAATCATGCAACATGTTGGTAATTAGCATACCAAATTTCAAATCAATTGGCCAATGTATGAGCATTTCACAAAAGAATTGGTACAACATGTCACATTTGCATACATGTTCAATCCACAGTCCACAATTAAAAATCCAGAAATGATAAAATCATGAAATCACAATCAAAAAATAATAGACATCCAGATTAACATTTGGAAAAAAATTTGGATTAAATTGGATTCATTTTCAAATTGTTATGATTTTTTGAAGTTGGATAAAAAAATATGAATTAATGAAGAAAAATGCATGAGAAAATGGAGGGAAATGGAAAAGGAGAGGTTAATTTGAAAAAATGCTAGAGGCTGGAATCGAAGTGAGGATGGAAACGCACTAAAACACAGTCGTTTTGGCCAAGGCTGAAAAAATCAAAAAAGAATTGCCAATGTTGCGCCTGGGAATCGAAGCAGGTATGGTGCGCTGGACTGAAACGACGTCGTTTTAGAGCGCAGCCCTTAGGGTTTGCAGATGGTGGCCAGGACTGTTCACCAGCGGTGGTTTCCACCGTCTCCTTCGTTGAGACGGTGGCGCTATAGTGCCACGTATGATTTTTTTTCCAGAAATTGCAAACAGGTACACCAAATGAAAGATCTCAACGCGTACATCAAGAATATCACAATCATACATCTTAATTCTTCATGATCAAAGCAAATCGAAGGAAATAAGTTTCACCACTTCAAACTTTAATTCAACATAACTTCATCAATATTCATCCGTTTTTAATGAAATTTATACCAGAATTCTCATCATGAAAAGATCTACAAGATCATGGCAATAGAATCAAGAATTATGAGGTTCGAATTTTCACCAACCTGAACTTGCAGTGACCAAAACAGTGTATCCAAGCCTCCAAAAGCTCCAATCCTTCTTCAGTATCCTTGCCTTGAAGCTTTGAATGAAAAGCAACACTTGAATCCTCTTGAATCTTGCTTAATTTGAACTTTCCATTGACATGCACATGCACTTGAACAACTCCAAACCTTGCTCAATTTCCACAAAAAATGTATGGATCTAGCTCAAAACTCCATGATGATGATGGATCTATGCAGAAATTATGTGTTTGTGTGGAGAAAATTTGAATTCCAATGAGAGAGAATTTTGGAGGGAAAAGAAATTTCTAGATCTAGAAATGTGATTATGCCAAATTCTGTTATGATTTGTCTTATATACCATGTGCTAATGACATTGTAATCACAATTAGACATGTACTAATCATAATTAAGGACATTTGGGGTGTTTTGTAAAAAATGAAAAATGAAGGTGCATGGCTTAGTTCACACGTGAACAGTAGCATGCAGTGCTTCACATTCACTCAAAATCACCTAATGAACACAATGGGATTGGAATTAGGCTTGTAGCTTGCACCAAATTTAAATTCCCCAATTTCCCTCCAAAATGCATATGAATGGCCAAATGATCATGTGATATTATTTCATGCAATGCAATGATGGATTTAGAAAATATAGGTCATGACATGCAATTTGCAAAAAGAGGGACTCATTTTGGAGCTTTGGTTCAAAAGTTATGGCATTTTGAAGTTCCATGCACACTTGGTGATCCTTTGCTCATAACTCCTCAACCATTCATCAGATGCTCATGATCTTGGACTTTTTGGAAATGGGAGAGAAAGATCTTCAACTTTCCTGTTGGATAAAATTTCATTTGAAGCTTCTTTTATGTTGGAAAGTTAAGTTGAAGATGGTCCAAAAACTTGCTATTTTTGGAAACGTTCAATTAAAGGTCACTTTCCATTTTGGGAAACTTTTGATTTGGCTTCAAAATCTTCAAGGTATGTGTTTGACATGATGAATAAACCTCTTTTAAACATGAATGAAGTGTCTCAAACCATTTCTCCCACTCCTAGCCCTCAGTTGACTTTCAGTTGACTTTTATGGGCCCTAGATGACTTGAGAATGCACTGTAGACTTTGAGCCTCTATCACCTGAGGAAATGGCTCAGAAATGAACCCCTAGCTCCAATAAGCTCTTCATAATGATCATGTGATCTAAACCACCAACAAATACCTCATCTCCTTGAGAAGCTCTGACTGGAAGAAGTCAGTGATTAGGGTTGACCAGAGGTCAACACCCTAATCCAAAGGAAACTGATCAAGCATAATGAAACCCTGGATGATGATATAACCATCATGATGGTGATATACCCTTGCCAGCAAGATAATACTCAACCTTTGAAGGATCAAGAAAACCCTAATTGAAGCTCAAACCCTCAGATGGTTGACAATCAGTCCATAGAAACCCTCAAGCTTGAACCACATCACTTCTCCATCTCTGAAAAGACTTTGGAGGATGACTTCATTATTTCCACATGATATGCAATATGCAAATGCATAATGTCCTAAAACATGAAATGCAATATGCTAAACTAGTCCCAAGAAGAGGAGGGCAAATTTTGAGGTGTTACACTTGTATTGAATGATTTATTAATAATAAAAGGCTTTTTCTTTATTATGTTTGTTTAATAAAGTCCCTAGAATAGCTAGTCCATTTAATGTATCAAGTGTGACTTAATCATGAAACCCCATTAAACATAAGGACATTATTCTTAAAGTATCCATAGTCGAGCTTTATTATAAAGTGGGATAACATTAAAACATTAATACTATTATGCATACAGACTGATGATCACATTTTATGGGTCATGGATAAGGAGTTATCAAGTCTTAAACATAGGTATGAATATTAAGAGTAATATTTATACTGGATTGACCCGCTATGAGAATACTATATAAAATGTTATGCAAAGTGTCATAAGTTATTCTCATGGTGATAGGGGTGTATACCACCATTCGACCTAAAACCATTATGGACCCTAGATGTAGAGTCGAGTACTTTATTACTGATCAAACATTGTTCGTAACTGGATGACCATAAAGACAGTTTATGGGTACTCCACGAAGCATGCTAAGGGACATGAGTGACTTAGATGGAATTTGCCCATCTTGCGTAACAGGATAAATGTCTACGGGCCCAATATTAAACTGGACAAGGATGACACGGTCTATGCCTTGTGTTCAATATAGACATAGGGGCAAAAGGGTAATTGTACACATAAGTATTATCACAAAAGGATTTGTCAGATCACATGATATTTTCGTGTCTCAGATAGAAGTGATGTGTTGCTAGATACTGCTCACTATTTATTATGTTAAATACGTGATTTAATATAATTGCTAATGTCGCGAAAACCTACAGGGTCACACACAAAAGGATGGATTGATGAGATATATATTAACTAAGGAACACCGTAAGGTACGGTGCACTTAAGTGAATTGTAGAACATCGTAAGGTAAGGTGTCCTTAAGTAGAATACGAAATATGGTAAGGTACCACACGCTTAAGTGATTTTGACATATCATAAGATATGAGCCACATACACTTAAGTGGGATTTTTAGCTTGCAACCCACACAAGTGGTTCTATAAATAGAACCCTTGTGCAGAAGCATTTGCGCAGTTGTAATTTTGTTTCTCTCTCTCTCTCTCTCTCTCTCTCTCTCTCTCTCTCTCTCACACACACACACACACACACACACACACACACACACACACACACACACACACACACACTCAAAGCCTTCATTCGTAGCAACTAGCACTGAGATTGAAAGAATCCATTCGTGTGGATTGAGTAGAGGCGTTGTCACCATTCAACGTTCGTGATCGCTTCGTAGATCTGCACCAAAGGTTTCAATCGCCACAAGAGGTAACAATTCTATCACTGATCATGCTCATTCGTAAGGATCACTAAAGGAGAAATTTTAAATTCCGTTGTATTTTGGATCGCTCTTCTCATTCAGTGGTATCAAAGCCACTTACGAAACCATGCATCTGATAGCTGTTTATTTTCTGTATAAATACGATTAAAAGACAGAATGAATAAAAGAATAAACAAGTAATTAAATTTGGCATCATGTGTGTACGATTTGGATTTTTGATGTTGACTATGCTTCGGAATCCGACGTTAGAATACCATTACTAAAACAATTAAAATATCATTACTATAACTAAGCGATTACAACCATCAAAACAATTTTGAACATATTATGCATCATCCTGTGAACTTCTCTGTCAGTCTTAATATCCACTCATTCACGCACTTCTCCATTTTGGTTGAACGTGGACACAAGCCATTGAATCCTTCTAATCCTTTCACCAGGGTCGCCCCAATCAATTTGGAGGCTCTGTTCTATTTTAAAATTAGATATTTAATAGATGAAAACACAACAAATTAAAAAAAAACACATTTTATTTAATTGTAAATAAAATTAAATATATAGAGACAAAGATGATAAAAAATATTATGTAGAAATTTGATTTATCGAAGTTTAGTTATTCGTGTCTTTCTTCTCTTACCATCTTCGATTTATAAAAAAAAGTTCATACCATTTAATAAAAGAAATTTTTTTTGAACAATTTCCACAATATTAATAATGAAGTGTTTTATTTAATAAACAATCAACAATGTAAAATTATAAATTTTCAAAGTCTCACAACTACTATTTCAAATTTATTAATGTAGCGATTCACAATGATACAAAAATATAAATATTTTCAAAATTACATCTTAAAATTTTTCATAGATCTATAAAATATATTAATAAAAGAAAATATTTATTAAATTAGTTGCAATTTTAAATTAAATTTAAAAACAATGTGGTGGCATTTTTTTTAAAGTAAAAATATACATAAATTGTAAAAACAAGGAATCAAACCCAAGTTGCATAACTACAAAATTAGTATGACCACCACTAGGCTACACTACAATCATATATTAAAATGGAATTAGAGATATATATTCGTTAGTCTTATATTTATATTGACCCATTCTATCAAATTCTGGGCCTAAAAAGTCGGAGGCCCTGTGTGGTAGCACTCCTCGCACCCCCACAGGGTCGCCCCTGCCTTTCACCATCTGCAATTTCTCCATCTAGCCAACGGTTCAACGTCCGATTAAGACGTTCAAACGAATCTATATTCCAAAGTCGAATCTTTATTGAAAGTGCGACGACTGAAAAAATTAAATCGACATTTCTCTTGCCAATGTATTCATACATGGTTTAAGAAAAAAATTGAAGGAGATTGAAGTAGAATGAAAGAAGATGGGGTTGGAGGGTAAGAACTTGTGTGTAAAAATATGTGAGATGCACAATGTATTTATAGATGAACCATGAAATGCATGCGCCAGAGGGTTAGGCACCACACACACAAGCACATGCATGCGTCATATGCATGGCGCATTTGCTAAACTACACATGCATGCGTCAGTAATCATGACGCCTCCGTTCAATATTTTGGAATCCTTTGTAATCTAAGTGGATGCGCAAGTTCATCTGTTTGAAAAGTGATTATTATTTTTTTAAATGATTATTTAAAAACTTAATTTTAAAAATATGGTTATTTTAAAAAAAAATCAAAATTTTACTGTGTTATATTTATTTATTTGTGACAAATATGCTTTATTTTTTTAATGTATGAGTCAGGAAACATCTACTTTGGTGACCTTTAATGAATCTCAATTGCTTATAAACTCTTGCTCATGAAAGAATGAGGCTATACACATTCTTTTATGGATTATAGAATGCTAGGAAGCAAATAAAGAATAACAAAACATGTAAAAAAAAACAAAAACAACACCAATGAGCAAAATCAGAATGAACTATAAACAAAGTAACTATATTCCATCAAATAATGAAGTCACAAAAACGTGATTCCTAGACTAAAATAGAATAATAGGAAACCATACTTTTCTTAAAAAATGGTTACAACTAACTAACATAAAAGTTATATGAGTAAGAACTAAACTAAGTTAACTATATTTTAAGCCCAAATTGCCATAACCGACATGCCTCCTGCGCCTAGAAAAACAGCTATATAACACAATAATTGAAGCTTGATTCTACTTTGCAACTTTGTACCCATAAATTCATTAGCCAATAAATCAACAAGTTCCATGTAATTGAGAAGCCCTGCAGAAATAGCATTTAGAACCCCTTCTACAATTAGTGCAGTTGGACTAGTGTCACTATACACTTCCGATAATCCAATCCCTAATGCTATCCCAAATGGCGTCGTCACTGACAAAAAAAAATACCATTATCACTTTCATCTTCACTCCATAATCAGCCTGTAAAAAATATACATAACACATTAGAGTCGTATAATAATAGTAATAGTGATAATAATAATAATAATAATAATACCTGTAATATGCAACCACCCAAACCCATTCCCTCAAAGAGTTGATGGAAGCAAAGTGCAGCAATGAGAGGCTTTATTGTGCAAGGATTCTCCGAAGCACCCATTGACAAACCAATCACTACTGAGTGCACCACAATTCCTAACTCCAAAACCTGAACCCAATTCCACACACATCATATCAACAAAACATGAAACAAGAAACAAGAAACTCAACATAAATATAAGATTTAATAACAAAGAAATTAATTAACCTGAGCCACAACACGGTATCGAAGCAATTGTTCGGCATTCACATTCTTCTCATGTCCATTTGCAATCGCAAGACCATGACCATGAACATGACCAAGTTCCAATTCCTTTGTCGTTTCCAAATTATTCACAGAAGAAGACATAGGAAGTTTCTTTTTAAAATAACTTAAAGAAAATGAATCAACCATGAGAGTAAAAATGGCGGAGATCATAGCAATGAAAGTGGTGAATGGGAATTTATGCCAAGGGTGTTGAGGCAAACAAGGAGAAGTTAAATCCGCAAATGAATCTGGCATCACGTGCATATAACCGGTAGCAAGTATAACACCGCATGCAAAAGCTTTTATAACGACGAACAAGTCTCCGTCGGGTTTTAAAGCCGGAACCGAAGTTGTGAAAATCGGAATGCAAACACCAATCATGCTTGACAATAATATGCAAAATATTGCAATTACCTTTAACTTTAGTGCTTCATTTTTATCGTGACAACCACCTTCATATTTCGATGAACATTCTTCACACGAGACTAATGGTAATGATAATAATAGAAATAGAATGGTTACAACTACAACGTTGGGGTTGTTTCTTACCATATTTATATGAAAGAAACAACTGAACTGAACTTGTTAGGGAGAAACTGTGATGTGAGAAATGAGTGTTTGTTACAATGAGAGGTTTTGAGAGCTTTTATAGACAGAGAGTATTTCATAGTTTAGATGTGAAAATGATGAAATTACTTTATTGCACTTAAGTTAAAGTGTTTTTATATATAATTAGGGGTAGATTTGGAAGAATGGAGAGAGTGTGGTTGCTTGCATTGGGTGTGTGGTAAATATGGTTCCTTGAAAAACTCAATTGCTCTTGATCCATCATGGCATAAGTAAGACACATGCTTCAACTTCTTTTTTATTTAAAGAGACACAATTATGACATATGTGAAAATGAATGATTGCATGGAAGAGTGACACTTGGCTTTTTTTTCTCTATAAAACTAGTTGAAATCTGAGAAATATTGTTTAATTTGATAATTTTATTATAGAAATTGAAAATTAAAAAATAGATTAACTGAAATATTCAACAACAATAAATAAATAGTTGATTTAATATATCATGGAAACAATTATTATTGAGTTGACATCGACATACTTGTAGGCATAACAATTCATATAGTATATAATTAAGAAAAATGTTAAGCATAGTATTTTGTTTAATACTACAAACTATTAAAGTTTCAAGATCCTAATACAAATCATTTAGTAACGTGTTATGCCTATGATTATGGAATGACTTTCATTTTTTTTGTCTCAATACTCATAGAATTTGATAATTGTTAACTATTCTTCTATATAAGATCCACTTCTTTGAATGTTAAGACAACTATGAAATGTTTGAATATATTTTCAAAGTAATTGTAGAATAAAATCATGTTATTTCTTTCCACACAACAACCATATAACTTGGTCAAATTATCATATGCTTATTTTCGAAGGACGCATTAATCCACGACGTGAACTCCCTCGCCTCTTAATTTGAATAAGCTGACATAAATTTTATAGAAGCAAGTTTTCAACTTTTAATTCATCCTTGATCATCCATACATTAATAATAATTAGGTAGCAAGGGCATTCCTTGGTTATTTATAGGTAATGCATTCTATCATAGTATCCCCTCCAATACTATAGATTTGTCATTATAAATATTTGAAATATAATACATTGATTATAAATACTATAGATTTATCATAGTATGCTCAATTAAAATATAATGTTGTAATGTATTTTATCATAAATATTTTATTCAAGAATACAATCACATAAAAAAAACTAGTTAATATATAATTAATGTATTATTTACCTTCGTCATTGTCTCATTTCTTTTCTTTCAAAATTGTAACAACCCAACATAATACACGTCTAGAATGGTATTATAGTGAACCGTTAAACTGGTCTTGAGTACATACATTATATGAATGACATCTAAATATATGGATAACATTTACCAAGATACAAAATACAGTGTGTACATATAAAGGATGTCTGATACAATTCTACAAAAGATAAAGAGATGTAGAGGAAAACAAAAGTCAAAACAACAAGGTCTTCAAAGTCTTCATGCCTTTCCTTTACCTTTATCCTTACCCGATCCACTTGAAATATTGAATATGTAGTGAGATACAACTTATCCAGTGGAGTTCCCATATCTTATGGGTCTACTCGATCAAAGGTGCCTATTATTACTCATTAACCTAATATTATACTCGCATATCATGAGAGCAAACTAAGAGGTTAGAACTCTTAAGTTCTCACAATGTGTGATCACGCAATCACCTATTACCCTACTCGTAATGGGAAAGCGTATAAGAGAGTGTCTGTCTTATTGATTACACAACACATGAAGATTAGCTTCTAGCTACCTGGTCAATTAGATATGTTAAGGCAAGGCTAGTCTCATCAAGTAGAGTGAATTACTAAACCTTATCCATTATGGAGGGTTTTACGGTGGGACCTACCCCTGGAGTTCTATAAATGCCCACCTTGGGGACTTACAAAACCTAATCATATCCTACTCTCGATCGGTACTAGGAATTATGATACTCATTGTCGAATTCTAACACGATCATCTGTAAGCCCTAGAGGTCAATACTTTTGGTACTTGTATTGAATGATTTATTAATAATAAAAGGCTTTTTCTTTATTATGTTTGTTTAATAAAGTCCCTAGAATAGCTAGTCCATTTAATGTATCAAGTGTGACTTAATCATGAGACCCCATTAAACATAAGGACATTATTCTTAAAGTATCCATAGTCGAGCTTTATTATAAAGTGGGATAACATTAAAACATTAATACTATTATGCATACAGACTGATGATCACATCTCATGGATCATGGATAAGGAGTTATCAAGTCTTAAACATAGGTATGAATATTAAGAGTAATATTTATACTGGATTGACCCGCTATGAGAATACTATATAAAATGTTATGCAAAGTGTCATAAGTTATTCTCATGGTGATAGGGGTGTATACCACCATTCGACCTGAAACCATTATGGACCCTAGATGTAGAGTCGAGTGCTTTATTACTGATCAAACATTGTTCGTAACTGGATGACCATAAAGACAGTTTATGGGTACTCCACGAAGCATGCTAAGGGACATGAGTGACCTAGATGGAATTTGCCCATCTTGCGTAACAGGATAAATGTCTACGGGCCCAATATTAAACTGGACAAGATGACACGGTCTATGCCTTGTGTTCAATATAGACATAGGGGCAAAAGGGTAATTGTACACATACGTATTATCACAAAAGGATTTGTCAGATCACATGATATTTTCGTGTCTCGGATAGCAGTGATGTGTTGCTAGATACTGCTCACTGTTTATTATGTTAAATACGTGATTTAATATAATTGCTAATGTCGCGAAAACCTACAGGGTCACACACAAAAGGATGGATTGATGAGATATATATTAACTAAGGAACACCGTAAGGTACGGTGCACTTAAATGAATTGTAGAACATCATAAGGTATGGTGTACTTAAGTAGAATACAAAATATGGTAAGGTACCACACGCTTAAGTGATTTTGGCATATCATAAGATATGAGCCACATACACTTAAGTGGGATTTTTAGCTTGCAACCCATACAAGTGGTTCTATAAATGGAACCCTTGTGCAGAAGCATTTGCGCAGTTGTAATTTCGTCTCTCTCTCTCTCTCTCACACACACACACACACACACACACACACACACACACACACACACACTCAAAGCCTTCATTCGTAGCAGCTAGCACTGAGATTGAAAGAATCCATTCGTGTGGATTGAGTAGAGGCGTTGTCACCATTCAACGTTCGTGATCGCTTCGTAGATCTGCACCAAAGGTTTCAATCGCCACACGAGGTAACGATTCTATCACTGATCATGCTCATTCGTAAGGATCACTAAAGGAGAAATTTTAAATTCCGTTGCATTTTGGATCGCTCTTCTCATTCAGTGGTATCAAAGCCACTTACGAAACCATGCATCTGATAGCTGTTTATTTTCTGTATAAATACGATATAAAGACAGAATGAATCAAAGAATAAACGAGTAATTAAATTTGGCATCATGTGTGTACGATTTGGATGATTGATGTTGACTATGCTTCAGAATCCGACGTTAGAATACCATTACTAAAACAATTAAAATACCATTACTATAACTAAGCGATTACAACCATCAAAACAATTTTGAACATATTATGCATCATCTTGTGAACGTCTCTGTCAGTCTTAATATCCACTCATTCACGCACTTCTCCATTTTGGTTGAACGTGGACACAAGCCATTGAGTCCTTCTAATCCTTTCACCAGGGTCGTCCCAATCAATTTGGAGGCTCTGTTCTATTTTAAAATTAGATATTTAATAGATGAAAACATAACAAATTAAAAAAACATATTTTATTTAATTGTAAATAAAATTAAATATATAGAGACAAAGATGATAAAAAATACTATGTAGAAATTTGATTTATCGAAGTTTAGTTATTCATGTCTTTCTTCTCTTACCATCTTCGATTTATAAAAAAAAGTTCATACCATTTAATAAAAGAAAAAAAAATTTGAACAATTTCCACAATATTAATAATGAAGTGTTTTATTTAATAAACAATCAACGATGTAAAATTATAAATTTTCAAAGTCTCACAACTACTATTTCAAATTTATTAATGTAGCGATTCACAATGATACAAAAATATAAATATTTTCAAAATTACATCTTAAATTTTTTCATAGATCTATAAAATATACTAATAAAAGAAAAAAACTAATTAGGTTAATTGCGATATTAAATTTTAAATAAATTTAAATATAATTTATTTAGATTATAGGCTGCTGGATAGGATATACTTCAATATATTAATAAAAGAAAATATTTATTAAATTAATTGCAACATTAAATTAAATTTAAAAACAATGTGGTGGCATTTTTTTATAAAAGTAAAAATATACATAAAATGTAAAAACAAGGAATCAAACCCAGGTTGTATTACTACCAAAATAGTATGACAACCGCTAGGCTACACTACAATCATATATTAAAATGGAATTAGAGATATATATTCGTTAGTCTTATATTTATATTGACCCTATCTATCAAATTCGGGGTCTAAAAAGTCGGAGGCCCTGTGTGGTAGCACTCCTCGCACCCCCACAAAGCCGCCCCTGCCTTTCACCATCTGCAATTTCTCCATCTAGCCAACGGTTCAACGTCCGATTAAGACGTTCAAACGAATCTATATTCCAAAGTCGAATCTTTATTGAAAGTGCAACGACTGAAAAAATTAAATCGACATTTCTCTTGCGAATGTATTCATACATGGTTTAAGAAAAATATTGAAGGAGATTGAAGTAGAATGAAAGAAGATGGGGTTGGAGGGTAAGAACTTGTGTGTAAAAATATGTGAGATGCACAATGTATTTATAGATGAACCATGAAATGCATGCGCCAGAGGGTTAGACGCCACACACACAAGCACATGCATGCGTCATATGCATGGCGCATTTGCTAAACTACACATGCATGTGTCAGTAACCATGACGCCTCCGTTCAATATTTTGGAATCCTTTGTAATCTAAGTGGATGCGCAAGTTCATCTGTTTGAAAAGTGATTATTTTTTTTTAAATGATTATTTAAAAACTTAATTTTAAAAATATGGTTATTTTAAAAAAAAATCAAAATTTTACAGTGTTATATTTATTTATTTGTGACAAATATGCTTTATTTTTTTAATGTATGAGTCAGGAAACATCTACTTTGGTGACCTTTAATGAATCTCAATTGCTTATAAACTCTTGCTCATGAAAGAATGAGGATATACGCATTCTTTTATGGATTATAGAATGCTAGGAAGCAAATAAAGAATAACAAAACATGTAAAAAAAATAAAAACAACACCAATGAGCAAAATCAGAATGAACTATAAACAAAGTAACTATATTCCATCAAATAATGAAGTCACAAAAACGTGATTCCTAGACTAAACTAGAATAATAGGAAACCACACTTTTCTTAAAAAAATGGTTACAACTAACTAACATAAAAGTTATATGAGTAAGAACTAAACTAAGTTAACTATATTTTAAGCCCAAATTGCCATAACCGACATGCCTCCTGCACCTAGAAAAACAGCTATATAACACAATAATTGAAGCTTGATTCTACTTTGCAACTTTGTACCCATAAATTCATTAGCCAATAAATCAACAAGTGCCATGTAATTGAGAAGCCCTGCAGAAATAGCATTTAGAACCCCTTCTACAATTAGTGCAGTTGGACTAGTGTCACTATACACTTCCGATAATCCAATCCCTAATGCTATCCCAAATGGCGTCGTCACTGAGAAAAAAAATACCATTATCACTTTCATCTTCACTCCATAATCAGCCTGTAAAAAATATACATAACACATTAGAGTCGTATAATAATAGTAATAGTGATAATAATAATAATAATAATAATAATACCTGTAATATGCAACCACCCAAACCCATTCCCTCAAAGAGTTGATGGAAGCAAAGTGCAGCAATGAGAGGCTTTATTGTGCAAGGATTCTCCGAAGCACCCATTGACAAACCAATCACTACTGAGTGCACCACAATTCCTAACTCCAAAACCTGAACCCAATTCCACACACATCATATCAACAAAACATGAAACAAGAAACAAGAAACTCAACATAAATATAAGATTTAATAACAAAGAAATTAATTAACCTGAGCCACAACACGGTATCGAAGCAATTGTTCGGCATTCACATTCTTCTCATGTCCATTTGCAATCGCAAGACCATGACCATGAACATGACCAAGTTCCAATTCCTTTGTCGTTTCCAAATTATTCACAGAAGAAGACATAGGAAGTTTCTTTTTAAAATAACTTAAAGAAAATGAATCAACCATGAGAGTAAAAATGGCGGAGATCATAGCAATGAAAGTGGTGAATGGGAATTTATGCCAAGGGTGTTGAGGCAAACAAGGAGAAGTTAAATCCGCAAATGAATCTGGCATCACGTGCATATAACCGGTAGCAAGTATAACACCGCATGCAAAAGCTTTTATAACGACGAACAAGTCTCCGTCGGGTTTTAAAGCCGGAACCGAAGTTGTGAAAATCGGAATGCAAACACCAATCATGCTTGACAATAATATGCAAAATATTGCAATTACCTTTAACTTTAGTGCTTCATTTTTATCGTGACAACCACCTTCATATTTCGATGAACATTCTTCACACGAGACTAATGGTAATGATAATAATAGAAATAGAATGGTTACAACTACAACGTTGGGGTTGTTTCTTACCATATTTATATGAAAGAAACAACTGAACTGAACTTGTTAGGGAGAAACTGTGATGTGAGAAATGAGTGTTTGTTACAATGAGAGGTTTTGAGAGCTTTTATAGACAGAGAGTATTTCATAGTTTAGATGTGAAAATGATGAAATTACTTTATTGCACTTAAGTTAAAGTGTTTTTATATATAATTAGGGGTAGATTTGGAAGAATGGAGAGAGTGTGGTTGCTTGCGTTGGGTGTGTGGTAAATATGGTTCCTTGAAAAACTCAATTGCTCTTGATCCATCATGGCATAAGTAAGACACATGCTTCAACTTCTTTTTTATTTAAAGAGACACAATTATGACATATGTGAAAATGAATGATTGCATGGAAGAGTGACACTTGGCTTTTTTTTCTCTATAAAACTAGTTGAAATCTGAGAAATATTGTTTAATTTGATAATTTTATTATAGAAATTGAAAATTAAAAAATAGATTAACTGAAATATTCAACAACAATAAATAAATAGTTGATTTAATATATCATGGAAACAATTATTATTGAGTTGACATCGACATACTTGTAGGCATAACAATTCATATAGTATATAATTAAGAAAAATGTTAAGCATAGTATTTTGTTTAATACTACAAACTATTAAAGTTTCAAGATCCTAATACAAATCATTTAGTAACGTGTTATGCCTATGATTATGGAATGACTTTCATTTTTTTTGTCTCAATACTCATAGAATTTGATAATTGTTAACTATTCTTCTATATAAGATCCACTTCTTTGAATGTTAAGACAACTATGAAATGTTTGAATATATTTTCAAAGTAATTGTAGAATAAAATCATGTTATTTCTTTCCACACAACAACCATATAACTTGGTCAAATTATCATATGCTTATTTTCGAAGGACGCATTAATCCACGACGTGAACTCCCTCGCCTCTTAATTTGAATAAGCTGACATAAATTTTATAGAAGCAAGTTTTCAACTTTTAATTCATCCTTGATCATCCATACATTAATAATAATTAGGTAGCAAGGGCATTCCTTGGTTATTTATAGGTAATGCATTCTATCATAGTATCCCCTCCAATCCTATAGATTTGTCATTATAAATATTTGAAATATAATACATTGATTATAAATACTATAGATTTATCATAGTATGCTCAATTAAAATATAATGTTGTAATGTATTTTATCATAAATATTTTATTCAAGAATACAATCACATAAAAAAAACTAGTTAATATATAATTAATGTATTATTTACCTTCGTCATTGTCTCATTTCTTTTCTTTCAAAATTGTAACAACCCAACATAATACACGTCTAGAATGGTATTATAGTGAACCGTTAAACTGGTCTTGAGTACATACATTATATGAATGACATCTAAATATATGGATAACATTTACCAAGATACAAAATACAGTGTGTACATATAAAGGATGTCTGATACAATTCTACAAAAGATAAAGAGATGTAGAGGAAAACAAAAGTCAAAACAACAAGGTCTTCAAAGTCTTCATGCCTTTCCTTTACCTTTATCCTTACCCGATCCACTTGAAATATTGAATATGTAGTGAGATACAACTTATCTCAGTGGAGTTCCCATATCTTATGGGTCTACTCGATCAAAGGTGCCTATTATTACTCATTAACCTAATATTATACTCGCATATCATGAGAGCAAACTAAGAGGTTAGAACTCTTAAGTTCTCACAATGTGTGATCACGCAATCACCTATTACCCTACTCGTAATGGGAAAGCGTATAAGAGAGTGTCTGTCTTATTGATTACACAACACATGAAGATTAGCTTCTAGCTACCTGGTCAATTAGATATGTTAAGGCAAGGCTAGTCTCATCAAGTAGAGTGAATTACTAAACCTTATCCATTATGGAGGGTTTTACGGTGGGACCTACCCCTGGAGTTCTATAAATGCCCACCTTGGGGACTTACAAAACCTAATCATATCCTACTCTCGATCGGTACTAGGAATTATGATACTCATTGTCGAATTCTAACACGATCATCTGTAAGCCCTAGAGGTCAATACTTTTGGTACTTGTATTGAATGATTTATTAATAATAAAAGGCTTTTTCTTTATTATGTTTGTTTAATAAAGTCCCTAGAATAGCTAGTCCATTTAATGTATCAAGTGTGACTTAATCATGAGACCCCATTAAACATAAGGACATTATTCTTAAAGTATCCATAGTCGAGCTTTATTATAAAGTGGGATAACATTAAAACATTAATACTATTATGCATACAGACTGATGATCACATCTCATGGATCATGGATAAGGAGTTATCAAGTCTTAAACATAGGTATGAATATTAAGAGTAATATTTATACTGGATTGACCCGCTATGAGAATACTATATAAAATGTTATGCAAAGTGTCATAAGTTATTCTCATGGTGATAGGGGTGTATACCACCATTCGACCTGAAACCATTATGGACCCTAGATGTAGAGTCGAGTGCTTTATTACTGATCAAACATTGTTCGTAACTGGATGACCATAAAGACAGTTTATGGGTACTCCACGAAGCATGCTAAGGGACATGAGTGACCTAGATGGAATTTGCCCATCTTGCGTAACAGGATAAATGTCTACGGGCCCAATATTAAACTGGACAAGATGACACGGTCTATGCCTTGTGTTCAATATAGACATAGGGGCAAAAGGGTAATTGTACACATACGTATTATCACAAAAGGATTTGTCAGATCACATGATATTTTCGTGTCTCGGATAGCAGTGATGTGTTGCTAGATACTGCTCACTGTTTATTATGTTAAATACGTGATTTAATATAATTGCTAATGTCGCGAAAACCTACAGGGTCACACACAAAAGGATGGATTGATGAGATATATATTAACTAAGGAACACCGTAAGGTACGGTGCACTTAAATGAATTGTAGAACATCATAAGGTATGGTGTACTTAAGTAGAATACAAAATATGGTAAGGTACCACACGCTTAAGTGATTTTGGCATATCATAAGATATGAGCCACATACACTTAAGTGGGATTTTTAGCTTGCAACCCATACAAGTGGTTCTATAAATGGAACCCTTGTGCAGAAGCATTTGCGCAGTTGTAATTTCGTCTCTCTCTCTCTCTCTCTCTCTCACACACACACACACACACACACACTCAAAGCCTTCATTCGTAGCAGCTAGCACTGAGATTGAAAGAATCCATTCGTGTGGATTGAGTAGAGGCGTTGTCACCATTCAACGTTCGTGATCGCTTCGTAGATCTGCACCAAAGGTTTCAATCGCCACACGAGGTAACGATTCTATCACTGATCATGCTCATTCGTAAGGATCACTAAAGGAGAAATTTTAAATTCCGTTGCATTTTGGATCGCTCTTCTCATTCAGTGGTATCAAAGCCACTTACGAAACCATGCATCTGATAGCTGTTTATTTTCTGTATAAATACGATATAAAGACAGAATGAATCAAAGAATAAACGAGTAATTAAATTTGGCATCATGTGTGTACGATTTGGATGATTGATGTTGACTATGCTTCAGAATCCGACGTTAGAATACCATTACTAAAACAATTAAAATACCATTACTATAACTAAGCGATTACAACCATCAAAACAATTTTGAACATATTATGCATCATCTTGTGAACGTCTCTGTCAGTCTTAATATCCACTCATTCACGCACTTCTCCATTTTGGTTGAACGTGGACACAAGCCATTGAGTCCTTCTAATCCTTTCACCAGGGTCGTCCCAATCAATTTGGAGGCTCTGTTCTATTTTAAAATTAGATATTTAATAGATGAAAACATAACAAATTAAAAAAACATATTTTATTTAATTGTAAATAAAATTAAATATATAGAGACAAAGATGATAAAAAATACTATGTAGAAATTTGATTTATCGAAGTTTAGTTATTCATGTCTTTCTTCTCTTACCATCTTCGATTTATAAAAAAAAGTTCATACCATTTAATAAAAGAAAAAAAAATTTGAACAATTTCCACAATATTAATAATGAAGTGTTTTATTTAATAAACAATCAACGATGTAAAATTATAAATTTTCAAAGTCTCACAACTACTATTTCAAATTTATTAATGTAGCGATTCACAATGATACAAAAATATAAATATTTTCAAAATTACATCTTAAATTTTTTCATAGATCTATAAAATATACTAATAAAAGAAAAAAACTAATTAGGTTAATTGCGATATTAAATTTTAAATAAATTTAAATATAATTTATTTAGATTATAGGCTGCTGGATAGGATATACTTCAATATATTAATAAAAGAAAATATTTATTAAATTAATTGCAACATTAAATTAAATTTAAAAACAATGTGGTGGCATTTTTTTATAAAAGTAAAAATATACATAAAATGTAAAAACAAGGAATCAAACCCAGGTTGTATTACTACCAAAATAGTATGACAACCGCTAGGCTACACTACAATCATATATTAAAATGGAATTAGAGATATATATTCGTTAGTCTTATATTTATATTGACCCTATCTATCAAATTCGGGGTCTAAAAAGTCGGAGGCCCTGTGTGGTAGCACTCCTCGCACCCCCACAAAGCCGCCCCTGCCTTTCACCATCTGCAATTTCTCCATCTAGCCAACGGTTCAACGTCCGATTAAGACGTTCAAACGAATCTATATTCCAAAGTCGAATCTTTATTGAAAGTGCAACGACTGAAAAAATTAAATCGACATTTCTCTTGCGAATGTATTCATACATGGTTTAAGAAAAATATTGAAGGAGATTGAAGTAGAATGAAAGAAGATGGGGTTGGAGGGTAAGAACTTGTGTGTAAAAATATGTGAGATGCACAATGTATTTATAGATGAACCATGAAATGCATGCGCCAGAGGGTTAGACGCCACACACACAAGCACATGCATGCGTCATATGCATGGCGCATTTGCTAAACTACACATGCATGTGTCAGTAACCATGACGCCTCCGTTCAATATTTTGGAATCCTTTGTAATCTAAGTGGATGCGCAAGTTCATCTGTTTGAAAAGTGATTATTATTTTTTTAAATGATTATTTAAAAACTTAATTTTAAAAATATGGTTATTTTAAAAAAAAATCAAAATTTTACAGTGTTATATTTATTTATTTGTGACAAATATGCTTTATTTTTTTAATGTATGAGTCAGGAAACATCTACTTTGGTGACCTTTAATGAATCTCAATTGCTTATAAACTCTTGCTCATGAAAGAATGAGGATATACGCATTCTTTTATGGATTATAGAATGCTAGGAAGCAAATAAAGAATAACAAAACATGTAAAAAAAATAAAAACAACACCAATGAGCAAAATCAGAATGAACTATAAACAAAGTAACTATATTCCATCAAATAATGAAGTCACAAAAACGTGATTCCTAGACTAAACTAGAATAATAGGAAACCACACTTTTCTTAAAAAAATGGTTACAACTAACTAACATAAAAGTTATATGAGTAAGAACTAAACTAAGTTAACTATATTTTAAGCCCAAATTGCCATAACCGACATGCCTCCTGCACCTAGAAAAACAGCTATATAACACAATAATTGAAGCTTGATTCTACTTTGCAACTTTGTACCCATAAATTCATTAGCCAATAAATCAACAAGTGCCATGTAATTGAGAAGCCCTGCAGAAATAGCATTTAGAACCCCTTCTACAATTAGTGCAGTTGGACTAGTGTCACTATACACTTCCGATAATCCAATCCCTAATGCTATCCCAAATGGCGTCGTCACTGAGAAAAAAAATACCATTATCACTTTCATCTTCACTCCATAATCAGCCTGTAAAAAATATACATAACACATTAGAGTCGTATAATAATAGTAATAGTGATAATAATAATAATAATAATAATACCTGTAATATGCAACCACCCAAACCCATTCCCTCAAAGAGTTGATGGAAGCAAAGTGCAGCAATGAGAGGCTTTATTGTGCAAGGATTCTCCGAAGCACCCATTGACAAACCAATCACTACCGAGTGCACCACAATTCCTAACTCCAAAACCTGAACCCAATTCCACACACATCATATCAACAAAACATGAAACAAGAAACAAGAAACTCAACATAAATATAAGATTTAATAACAAAGAAATTAATTAACCTGAGCCACAACACGGTATCGAAGCAATTGTTCGGCATTCACATTCTTCTCATGTCCATTTGCAATCGCAAGACCATGACCATGAACATGACCAAGTTCCAATTCCTTTGTCGTTTCCAAATTATTCACAGAAGAAGACATAGGAAGTTTCTTTTTAAAATAACTTAAAGAAAATGAATCAACCATGAGAGTAAAAATGGCGGAGATCATAGCAATGAAAGTGGTGAATGGGAATTTATGCCAAGGGTGTTGAGGCAAACAAGGAGAAGTTAAATCCGCAAATGAATCTGGCATCACGTGCATATAACCGGTAGCAAGTATAACACCGCATGCAAAAGCTTTTATAACGACGAACAAGTCTCCGTCGGGTTTTAAAGCCGGAACCGAAGTTGTGAAAATCGGAATGCAAACACCAATCATGCTTGACAATAATATGCAAAATATTGCAATTACCTTTAACTTTAGTGCTTCATTTTTATCGTGACAACCACCTTCATATTTCGATGAACATTCTTCACATGAGACTAATGGTAATGATAATAATAGAAATAGAATGGTTACAACTACAACGTTGGGGTTGTTTCTTACCATATTTATATGAAAGAAACAACTGAATTGAACTTGTTAGGGAGAAACTGTGATGTGAGAAATGAGTGTTTGTTACAATGAGAGGTTTTGAGAGCTTTTATAGACAGAGAGTATTTCATAGTTTAGATGTGAAAATGATGAAATTACTTTATTGCACTTAAGTTAAAGTGTTTTTATATATAATTAGGGGTAGATTTGGAAGAATGGAGAGAGTGTGGTTGCTTGCGTTGGGTGTGTGGTAAATATGGTTCCTTGAAAAACTCAATTGCTCTTGATCCATCATGGCATAAGTAAGACACATGCTTCAACTTCTTTTTTATTTAAAGAGACACAATTATGACATATGTGAAAATGAATGATTGCATGGAAGAGTGACACTTGGCTTTTTTTTCTCTATAAAACTAGTTGAAATCTGAGAAATATTGTTTAATTTGATAATTTTATTATAGAAATTGAAAATTAAAAAATAGATTAACTGAAATATTCAACAACAATAAATAAATAGTTGATTTAATATATCATGGAAACAATTATTATTGAGTTGACATCGACATACTTGTAGGCATAACAATTCATATAGTATATAATTAAGAAAAATGTTAAGCATAGTATTTTGTTTAATACTACAAACTATTAAAGTTTCAAGATCCTAATACAAATCATTTAGTAACGTGTTATGCCTATGATTATGGAATGACTTTCATTTTTTTTGTCTCAATACTCATAGAATTTGATAATTGTTAACTATTCTTCTATATAAGATCCACTTCTTTGAATGTTAAGACAACTATGAAATGTTTGAATATATTTTCAAAGTAATTGTAGAATAAAATCATGTTATTTCTTTCCACACAACAACCATATAACTTGGTCAAATTATCATATGCTTATTTTCGAAGGACGCATTAATCCACGACGTGAACTCCCTCGCCTCTTAATTTGAATAAGCTGACATAAATTTTATAGAAGCAAGTTTTCAACTTTTAATTCATCCTTGATCATCCATACATTAATAATAATTAGGTAGCAAGGGCATTCCTTGGTTATTTATAGGTAATGCATTCTATCATAGTATCCCCTCCAATCCTATAGATTTGTCATTATAAATATTTGAAATATAATACATTGATTATAAATACTATAGATTTATCATAGTATGCTCAATTAAAATATAATGTTGTAATGTATTTTATCATAAATATTTTATTCAAGAATACAATCACATAAAAAAAACTAGTTAATATATAATTAATGTATTATTTACCTTCGTCATTGTCTCATTTCTTTTCTTTCAAAATTGTAACAACCCAACATAATACACGTCTAGAATGGTATTATAGTGAACCGTTAAACTGGTCTTGAGTACATACATTATATGAATGACATCTAAATATATGGATAACATTTACCAAGATACAAAATACAGTGTGTACATATAAAGGATGTCTGATACAATTCTACAAAAGATAAAGAGATGTAGAGGAAAACAAAAGTCAAAACAACAAGGTCTTCAAAGTCTTCATGCCTTTCCTTTACCTTTATCCTTACCCGATCCACTTGAAATATTGAATATGTAGTGAGATACAACTTATCTCAGTGGAGTTCCCATATCTTATGGGTCTACTCGATCAAAGGTGCCTATTATTACTCATTAACCTAATATTATACTCGCATATCATGAGAGCAAACTAAGAGGTTAGAACTCTTAAGTTCTCACAATGTGTGATCACGCAATCACCTATTACCCTACTCGTAATGGGAAAGCGTATAAGAGAGTGTCTGTCTTATTGATTACACAACACATGAAGATTAGCTTCTAGCTACCTGGTCAATTAGATATGTTAAGGCAAGGCTAGTCTCATCAAGTAGAGTGAATTACTAAACCTTATCCATTATGGAGGGTTTTACGGTGGGACCTACCCCTGGAGTTCTATAAATGCCCACCTTGGGGACTTACAAAACCTAATCATATCCTACTCTCGATCGGTACTAGGAATTATGATACTCATTGTCGAATTCTAACACGATCATCTGTAAGCCCTAGAGGTCAATACTTTTGGTACTTGTATTGAATGATTTATTAATAATAAAAGGCTTTTTCTTTATTATGTTTGTTTAATAAAGTCCCTAGAATAGCTAGTCCATTTAATGTATCAAGTGTGACTTAATCATGAGACCCCATTAAACATAAGGACATTATTCTTAAAGTATCCATAGTCGAGCTTTATTATAAAGTGGGATAACATTAAAACATTAATACTATTATGCATACAGACTGATGATCACATCTCATGGATCATGGATAAGGAGTTATCAAGTCTTAAACATAGGTATGAATATTAAGAGTAATATTTATACTGGATTGACCCGCTATGAGAATACTATATAAAATGTTATGCAAAGTGTCATAAGTTATTCTCATGGTGATAGGGGTGTATACCACCATTCGACCTGAAACCATTATGGACCCTAGATGTAGAGTCGAGTGCTTTATTACTGATCAAACATTGTTCGTAACTGGATGACCATAAAGACAGTTTATGGGTACTCCACGAAGCATGCTAAGGGACATGAGTGACCTAGATGGAATTTGCCCATCTTGCGTAACAGGATAAATGTCTACGGGCCCAATATTAAACTGGACAAGATGACACGGTCTATGCCTTGTGTTCAATATAGACATAGGGGCAAAAGGGTAATTGTACACATACGTATTATCACAAAAGGATTTGTCAGATCACATGATATTTTCGTGTCTCGGATAGCAGTGATGTGTTGCTAGATACTGCTCACTGTTTATTATGTTAAATACGTGATTTAATATAATTGCTAATGTCGCGAAAACCTACAGGGTCACACACAAAAGGATGGATTGATGAGATATATATTAACTAAGGAACACCGTAAGGTACGGTGCACTTAAATGAATTGTAGAACATCATAAGGTATGGTGTACTTAAGTAGAATACAAAATATGGTAAGGTACCACACGCTTAAGTGATTTTGGCATATCATAAGATATGAGCCACATACACTTAAGTGGGATTTTTAGCTTGCAACCCATACAAGTGGTTCTATAAATGGAACCCTTGTGCAGAAGCATTTGCGCAGTTGTAATTTCGTCTCTCTCTCTCTCTCTCTCTCTCACACACACACACACACACACACACACTCAAAGCCTTCATTCGTAGCAGCTAGCACTGAGATTGAAAGAATCCATTCATGTGGATTGAGTAGAGGCGTTGTCACCATTCAACGTTCGTGATCGCTTCGTAGATCTGCACCAAAGGTTTCAATCGCCACACGAGGTAACGATTCTATCACTGATCATGCTCATTCGTAAGGATCACTAAAGGAGAAATTTTAAATTCCGTTGCATTTTGGATCGCTCTTCTCATTCAGTGGTATCAAAGCCACTTACGAAACCATGCATCTGATAGCTGTTTATTTTCTGTATAAATACGATATAAAGACAGAATGAATCAAAGAATAAACGAGTAATTAAATTTGGCATCATGTGTGTACGATTTGGATGATTGATGTTGACTATGCTTCAGAATCCGACGTTAGAATACCATTACTAAAACAATTAAAATACCATTACTATAACTAAGCGATTACAACCATCAAAACAATTTTGAACATATTATGCATCATCCTGTGAACGTCTCTGTCAGTCTTAATATCCACTCATTCACGCACTTCTCCATTTTGGTTGAACGTGGACACAAGCCATTGAGTCCTTCTAATCCTTTCACCAGGGTCGTCCCAATCAATTTGGAGGCTCTGTTCTATTTTAAAATTAGATATTTAATAGATGAAAACATAACAAATTAAAAAAACATATTTTATTTAATTGTAAATAAAATTAAATATATAGAGACAAAGATGATAAAAAATACTATGTAGAAATTTGATTTATCGAAGTTTAATTATTCATGTCTTTCTTCTCTTACCATCTTCGATTTATAAAAAAAAGTTCATACCATTTAATAAAAGAAAAAAAAATTTGAATAATTTCCACAATATTAATAATGAAGTGTTTTATTTAATAAACAATCAACGATGTAAAATTATAAATTTTCAAAGTCTCACAACTACTATTTCAAATTTATTAATGTAGCGATTCACAATGATACAAAAATATAAATATTTTCAAAATTACATCTTAAATTTTTTCATAGATCTATAAAATATATTAATAAAAGAAAAAAACTAATTAGGTTAATTGCGATATTAAATTTTAAATAAATTTAAATATAATTTATTTAGATTATAAGCTGCTGGATAGGATATACTTCAATATATTAATAAAAGAAAATATTTATTAAATTAATTGCAACATTAAATTAAATTTAAAAACAATATGGTGGCATTTTTTTATAAAAGTAAAAATATACATAAAATGTAAAAACAAGGAATCAAACCCAGGTTGTATTACTACCAAAATAGTATGACAACCGCTAGGCTACACTACAATCATATATTAAAATGGAATTAGAGATATATATTCGTTAGTCTTATATTCATATTGACCCTATCTATCAAATTCGGGGTCTAAAAAGTCGGAGGCCCTGTGTGGTAGCACTCCTCGCACCCCCACAAAGCCGCCCCTGCCTTTCACCATCTGCAATTTCTCCATCTAGCCAACGGTTCAACGTCCGATTAAGACGTTCAAACGAATCTATATTCCAAAGTCGAATCTTTATTGAAAGTGCAACGACTGAAAAAATTAAATCGACATTTCTCTTGCGAATGTATTCATACATGGTTTAAGAAAAATATTGAAGGAGATTGAAGTAGAATGAAAGAAGATGGGGTTGGAGGGTAAGAACTTGTGTGTAAAAATATGTGAGATGCACAATGTATTTATAGATGAACCATGAAATGCATGCGCCAGAGGGTTAGACGCCACACACACAAGCACATGCATGCGTCATATGCATGGCGCATTTGCTAAACTACACATGCATGCGTCAGTAACCATGACGCCTCCGTTCAATATTTTGGAATCCTTTGTAATCTAAGTGGATGCGCAAGTTCATCTGTTTGAAAAGTGATTATTATTTTTTTAAATGATTATTTAAAAACTTAATTTTAAAAATATGGTTATTTTAAAAAAAAATCAAAATTTTACTGTGTTATATTTATTTATTTGTGACAAATATGCTTTATTTTTTTAATGTATGAGTCAGGAAACATCTACTTTGGTGACCTTTAATGAATCTCAATTGCTTATAAACTCTTGCTCATGAAAGAATGAGGATATACGCATTCTTTTATGGATTATAGAATGCTAGGAAGCAAATAAAGAATAACAAAACATGTAAAAAAAATAAAAACAACACCAATGAGCAAAATCAGAATGAACTATAAACAAAGTAACTATATTCCATCAAATAATGAAGTCACAAAAACGTGATTCCTAGACTAAACTAGAATAATAGGAAACCACACTTTTCTTAAAAAAATGGTTACAACTAACTAACATAAAAGTTATATGAGTAAGAACTAAACTAAGTTAACTATATTTTAAGCCCAAATTGCCATAACCGACATGCCTCCTGCACCTAGAAAAACAGCTATATAACACAATAATTGAAGCTTGATTCTACTTTGCAACTTTGTACCCATAAATTCATTAGCCAATAAATCAACAAGTGCCATGTAATTGAGAAGCCCTGCAGAAATAGCATTTAGAACCCCTTCTACAATTAGTGCAGTTGGACTAGTGTCACTATACACTTCCGATAATCCAATCCCTAATGCTATCCCAAATGGCGTCGTCACTGAGAAAAAAAATACCATTATCACTTTCATCTTCACTCCATAATCAGCCTGTAAAAAATATACATAACACATTAGAGTCGTATAATAATAGTAATAGTGATAATAATAATAATAATAATAATAATAATAATACCTGTAATATGCAACCACCCAAACCCATTCCCTCAAAGAGTTGATGGAAGCAAAGTGCAGCAATGAGAGGCTTTATTGTGCAAGGATTCTCCGAAGCACCCATTGACAAACCAATCACTACTGAGTGCACCACAATTCCTAACTCCAAAACCTGAACCCAATTCCACACACATCATATCAACAAAACATGAAACAAGAAACAAGAAACTCAACATAAATATAAGATTTAATAACAAAGAAATTAATTAACCTGAGCCACAACACGGTATCGAAGCAATTGTTCGGCATTCACATTCTTCTCATGTCCATTTGCAATCGCAAGACCATGACCATGAACATGACCAAGTTCCAATTCCTTTGTCGTTTCCAAATTATTCACAGAAGAAGACATAGGAAGTTTCTTTTTAAAATAACTTAAAGAAAATGAATCAACCATGAGAGTAAAAATGGCGGAGATCATAGCAATGAAAGTGGTGAATGGGAATTTATGCCAAGGGTGTTGAGGCAAACAAGGAGAAGTTAAATCCGCAAATGAATCTGGCATCACGTGCATATAACCGGTAGCAAGTATAACACCGCATGCAAAAGCTTTTATAACGACGAACAAGTCTCCGTCGGGTTTTAAAGCCGGAACCGAAGTTGTGAAAATCGGAATGCAAACACCAATCATGCTTGACAATAATATGCAAAATATTGCAATTACCTTTAACTTTAGTGCTTCATTTTTATCGTGACAACCACCTTCATATTTCGATGAACATTCTTCACACGAGACTAATGGTAATGATAATAATAGAAATAGAATGGTTACAACTACAACGTTGGGGTTGTTTCTTACCATATTTATATGAAAGAAACAACTGAACTGAACTTGTTAGGGAGAAACTGTGATGTGAGAAATGAGTGTTTGTTATAATGAGAGGTTTTGAGAGCTTTTATAGGCAGAGAGTATTTCATAGTTTAGATGTGAAAATGATGAAATTACTTTATTGCACTTAAGTTAAAGTGTTTTTATATATAATTAGGGGTAGATTTGGAAGAATGGAGAGAGTGTGGTTGCTTGCGTTGGGTGTGTGGTAAATATGGTTCCTTGAAAAACTCAATTGCTCTTGATCCATCATGGCATAAGTAAGACACATGCTTCAACTTCTTTTTTATTTAAAGAGACACAATTATGACATATGTGAAAATGAATGATTGCATGGAAGAGTGACACTTAGCTTTTTTTTCTCTATAAAACTAGTTGAAATCTGAGAAATATTGTTTAATTTGATAATTTTATTATAGAAATTGAAAATTAAAAAATAGATTAACTGAAATATTCAACAACAATAAATAAGTAGTTGATTTAATATATCATGGAAACAATTATTATTGAGTTGACATCGACATACTTGTAGGCATAACAATTCATATAGTATATGTAATACCCCAAATTTTACCCTCAGATTAGTCGATTCAGGTCGCATGTCATCTCATTTTCGCATCAGCTAACTATTAACGGGTTGTATAGTTTTGTTTCGTTTTGCAGAAACCGCGTCTGGTACACTTTAGTTGTTAAAGGGCAAAATGGTCATTTTCACGTTGTTTACTGACAGTCCTTGAAGCTAAGTTATCATCAGGGATTTATTGAATAATTAGGGCTTTCGCTTCCGAGTTTTTTTATTTTATTTTCATTGTCTTTGAGGATAAACAGAGATGCACGGTAACTTTTGGCATCAGGATTTTTGAGATACGGTAATTAATTCAACGGGCTGAGACTCTGTCGTCAATTGAGTTCCGAGACATTTATTTTGTCACTTGGGTTGGAGTATGTTTGAGACATTAAGCTGGTTCGGTTCAAATCGGGACAAGATTCCATGCGGCGGAATTTCTGTTTTAATCAGTCTATTTTTCTGTTCTTCTGCTATCTGCCAGTTATTTTTGAAGCCAAAGCAGTAGAAATTCTGATTCAGATTCGGGTTTTGATTGTTGTTTGATTGAGGTTTATGGGCTGAATTGGTTTATGGTTGGGTATTTTATTCAGAGACGCAAATTGAATTTTAATGCGGAATACATTTCTGTTTTCACTGTTAATCGGTTTTCTCTGCTTCCTTCCTGTTTTAATTCATTCAAGACTATCATCAATTCTATCATCAAGCGCGATTTTAATTTGGAAATATTGGATTGGAACTGAAGGTTACATCATGTTTTAAGCAACACGGTGTGAGATGACGAAGTTTAATTCATTTGGGTTTTTCTGGAATTGATTCATATTGGTTTCATACGGTGAAGTTGGTTTTATTATTAATCGTCTAAATTTAACTGATTAATTTCATTCAGAGAATTTTGACCAAGTTGATTTTTAATCAGATATTGTTTTGGGTCGTTCGGTTGCGACAAAATTAAATCATGGAAAGAAGAATCAAACGTTGTTCTTGGGTAGAAATGTTTGTGAATTTTATTCATAAATAATTTTATTACAAATTATAAAAGGAAATACATTTTGATTTTTATTTCTAGGTCCTATGATCTTCATGCCGGTTCTTCATGTTTCTTCATCCGATGTTTCCTTCCGTACCTGCACACAGACAAAGAACAGAAAAGCGGAGTAAAAAATGTTAGAATTTATTTTGACACCCTCAGAAAAATGTCATCACTGGGTGTCGGGAGGGCACGACAATTACCGAAACCAGCTCCCATTCCGATTCGCGAACTCGGCATCAACCGGTAGTATCCGTTCTTTTCGGGACAGCAGAGAAGAAGAGAAAAAGAAGTCCTGGGCCGAAAATGATTCTGCCGGAAAATTGTTTCGAAGCCAAACGGATTACCCACATGAATCTAAAATCCATATCCCTCTATCAAGTAAATATATCCAAGACAAATCCAAATATCCAGATTTCAAAGCCAACCGAAAATCCAAGTCTGGAGCTATGGATCCAAGAAGAATATTTTGGCAAATCCAATATCTGAAAATAAAACGGATATCTAAATCAACATCAGAAAAGAATCAAACTCATCCAAGATCCGTAAATCATAATTAAATCCAAAACAATATCATCCAGCAAATCCGAAATAAAATCAATAAACGTAAAATCCGGATCCAAAAGCACAACAACAACATAACAAACCCGTTCAGTCAAAGACTCATTAACAATCTGTTCCGAAAATACCTCAACAAATCTAGCAACAACTTCAGCGGAAATCATGAAAAATCAAAGCCCACGGTGGATTCGAGGGGGATATAAATATTAAGAGGGATCCGCAATCCTGAGGGGGAAAGAAAAAAAGCCAGAATCGCAGCTTCGTCGTAACGGATCAATGTTGGGAACTCGTGGCGGCCGTGGATCCTTCCGATTGCCACTACCACCGGGACCCATTACCGTCATCGAGCAACGCCTCAGTCGCAAAACATCATCGGCTAACGAACCTCAACAAACGTCGTCGATAACAAACGCGTACAGGTAGGATTTTATTACCGTAAATCGTTTTGCTCTGATGTGTGCATTTCAGGTTTAAGAAGAAGATTCGTAGGATAGAAGAAAGAAACATGGAGCATGCAACAATGGCTGCCGCCGGCGGTATAAGGATTGACAAACCCTAGCAGCAAGCACAAAGCCAAATGACCTTTTTCTTTTCACGTTTATCTTGTCTGTTGGGTTTTGGTAAATTGGTATTAGTAATTGTTTTAAATAAAAAAGCACCACTAGTAGTCAATTAGTCATTAACATAGTAAATTGAAAAGTTTTCTAATAACTTCTAATTAATAAAATTAGTAACGTTAATAATTGCTATTAAGTAAGTTTTTTTTATATAACTTTTACGTAACAAATTTTCTTTGTTAAAAAAAAGCTAGGTACATAATTTATAATCAAGTTTGTTTTTGTTATTTAGATTAATTTGTTTTTATTCATAATCTATAATTAATTTGTTTTAAAAGCTAGGTACATAATTTATAATTTGTTTTTATCATTCTCCACCGTTTAAAAAAGGATAATAATAACACAGTTTTTTTTAATATTTAGATTAATTTGTTTTTATTTATTTACCGCAAAAGTTAAAAATAAGTTCTTTTCTTAATCAAAAAACCTTTCAAATTAAAACAATTTGTTTTTTAGAAAAAAGGCATTAGCCTTAAAATAACCCTTCCTTATCAAAAATATAAAAAAATATATAATAACTTTTCTTTTCAACAAAGAAAAATCTCAAAAATTCAGTTTTGACTTATCCGTTTCATTTTCGTCTAACCCCCGTTAATTTGTTTGTTTCAGTTTATCATTATTATTTCATTTGTTCGTTTTTGTTCCATGGATGTAATTTATGCGAGGCCATGGTCGCGGTTTATTTTATTTCGCATTTTTGGGGATTTGTAATTTACGCGAGTGGTCGCGATGCTTTCCTTTACTGCTTGCTTTATTTTCATATTTTTTATGCCTGCCATGTAATAATTCTGTTGCTTGCATGTTTTTACCGTTTTGCCCTCCGAAGGAATTAGGTTTAGCAGTGTGACCGCCGAGTCAATAACCCTAAATTTTGACCCTTTTCAAACCCTTGACCGTTTCCAAAACCTTAATAGCCTAGGCGTCCCGCCGTGGACGAAAACGCCCTTTACCCTAGCATTAGGTCAAAGAGTCGTCGTACTCTGCTTTAGGGTTTCCCGCCGTGGAATCCCTAATTTTAGCCCTAATTTCAATTCAACGCCTCAACATAGAAATAGGAGTTTCAACGCTCCACGTAAGCGTTTCCTTAAGAAATGCTTATGCCCCATCGAAACCTTGACCACAGTCAAGAAGTTTCTAGCCTCCCTTTCGAGGGGAACTACAATTACTCTGATTCCATTCCCGTCAGGATATGTAGGCACAAGATGCGACGTCTTGCCGAGTAAATTTAGGACTAACCCCTTAGGTCTTTTAGGTCACTCTATCCCTTAGCTTAGTATTTATTTAAAGCAGATAATAAAAATAAAAAAGCATACAGTAAACAAAAGGTTCCTGTAGAGTACTACAGAAGTTTAAGGTGCTAGTACCTTCCCTAAGCTTAGTCAACCCCTTACCTAGAGCTCTCCTCGCATTGGTTTACAATGCAAAAATAGGTTTTTCCCTCTTTTGACCTTTTCCTTCGGATAAATCAAAGAGCGGTTGTGAATTGAATCGTGATTCAAACTAATTAATAGTTTGGTATCCTATTTCCACCGCAACAGAAAATGGCGACTTCACTGGGGAACAACATAATTAAGGGTTGCCCCTATTTTGTTTATTGTATGATATTTTATACTATTAATTGTCTGTATATATTATTGTGTATTATGGGGGGTATCTTTGTTGTGAGATAAGTCCTACACCCGGATTTGAGTGAACTTATTATAGGAGGTGATAGATTCAACGAAGCTTATAGGGAGTTGAATCCCGACCAAGCCGACTTGAGAATCACCGCTCAGTTGAGGCCCTTTTGAAAGGTAGTTCTTTTGAACGAGTAATCGTGAAGACACTTACTATCTTCGATGGGAGCCTATGACACTAGGGACCGTAGTTACCTTAACACCACTTTGGCCTTATATAGGACGTAGTGCGGGGACTATGAGGGAGTAATCCCAAAATAGTTGCTACGCGATACCACACTCAAAAGAGGTTCTCTTGAGAATATTATTAACCACCGAGTCAATTGGGAAATTGATAATATCCGAAAGATGGACTGATGACTTTGGGCACCGATTTAGAACCCTTGTTCCGCAGGTACAATTAACCCTATAGTACATACCTCTGTAGGATGGGTAGACCTTGACTTCCGCTCATATACCTTTAACCTAGGACTTTGTGTGTTTATGTTCATTACATCCATAAAACATCACATTGCATTACATCTCATGGAATTCAAACTTTATTTATGAACATTGCAGGCTACCATGGATTACAATAAGAGAAACACCTTGAAATACTCTTTTAAGAATTTTAAGTTGGATGACCTAAGGAAGCTAGGAGCTTTGGTTGAAGATCAAGAGGGGTTCAAGGACAAGTACGGAAGGCTATTATCCTTATTGAGAATCCAAGTGAAGGATGGGCTTCTTTCTACGTTACTACAGTTCTATGATCCGGATTACCATTGTTTCACGTTCCCAGATTATCAGCTATTACCTACCTTAGAAGAGTACTCTCAGTTGGTGGGGTTACCTATTATGGATAAGTCTCCGTTCCCTTTCTTAGAGAAGGACCCTAAAGAGGAAGACATTGCTAAAGCCATATGCTTAAAGGTGTCCGACATCAAAGGCAACATGATCGCCAAAGGCGGAACTGTAGGGTTACCTACGCATTTCTTAATCAAGAAAGCCCAATATTATGCCGATCATTTAAGCATGCCTACCTTTGAAACAATCCTTGCTTTGCTTATTTATGGAATGCTACTCTTCCCAAGTTTTGAAGGATTCGTTGACATTAACGCCATCAAAATATTCATGAAGAACAATCCAGTACCAACGTTATTGGGTAACACTTATCATTCCATACATCTCCGGAATTTTCGTGGTGGAGGAATGATCACCTGTTGTGTGCCTTTATTATACAAGTGGTTTATTTCGCACTTGCCCAAGTCTTTTTTGAGTCTTGACAAGGGATTTTGGTCACCACGGGTCATGGCGTTGACACACTCGGACATCGTTTGGTATAATCGTGTGTATGATGGAATACTAATTATTGACAGCTGTGGAGACTTTGCCAACGTACCTTTACTTGGTTTTAATGGAGGAATCAACTACAATCCAGTCCTAGCTCGCCGACAGTTAGGGTATCCCTTGAAAGAACCGCCTAAAAGTGTTCATGTGGAGAAAATCTTCTTTAAGGGTGACAAGGAACTTCAAGATCAGATTGTATCCGCTTGGCGTCATTTGCACAAGAAGGGAAAAGAAAGTTTGGGAAAGCCGAATTGTGTGTCCATGGAACCTTATCTTCGTTGGGTCCGGGAAAGAGCCATCAAGCTGAAGATGCCTTATCCTCGCCAAGATCCTTTACCTCCGAGAAGAGAACCTGTTTTAGTATTCATGTCCGAAGCTGAAAAGTTGGAAATCGCTTTGAAGAGAGCACAACATGAGGCAGAAACGTGGAAAAATAAATATCAGGTTATCGTCAGTGAGAATGAAGAGCTACAAAAGCAGCTGCAGACGAAGAATGAAGAAGTGCTTTCCTACAAAAAGAGAAGAATCTACGAGGATTTATTTTCCTCCGACTCTCCGCCTACTCGTTGAAGTCGTGAACTACGCTTCCTTAGGGCTTTCGTAGCTTTTATTTAGCTATTTTTCTTGTTAAGATTTTTTAAGAATATTTATTTGTAATCCATTTTCAAATTAATAAATAAAGATCCCAGTGGTATTCCGCGATGTTCGTAAAGGCTTGAATTCCATGAAATCTTTCATTCGCATTTTGCATCACATTTTGCATTTCATGTGTCTCCCGGTTGTCTCATACTCGGTTCTCTCGCGTACAGTTTCGTCACCCTGAATCGATACAACACTAGAGCTCAAGCTCGAAGAAGGATGGAAGAGCACGCTCAAGAGATGGATCGCGTTAACAACGAGCTAGCAGACCTTCGAGGGAATGTAGGAACAATTATGGAACTACTTCAGGTTATCAATGCAAAGATGGATACTCAGCCTACTGTGGTTTCTGAGATCAACACTACCGCTGCCGTAGATCCGCCGGTTGTTTCAGTTGAGAACCCGTTTCCTTATGGTCTTTCGCAGAGTTTCATACATCCGCCTGTTGTTACGTCAGTTCAACAAACTATGCCGGTTGCACAAAGTGGTCAACAAGCCATGCCGGTTATACAAAACGTTCAACAGACTGTGCCTTTGGTTCCCGAGCCTCCAAAGGTGGTCCCTACCTTCACACAAGCTAATGTCCATACTCGGGTGCAGCCTTATCTTAATGAGCCTGTTTATGAAATTCTGGATGATAATGATGAAGGGTACCAGCCGCGTGATAGGCTCCGTGAGGAGGTTGTTACTATTGATAAAAGATTAAGAAAGATGGAAGGAGACCAGATCTTTGGTGCTGCTGCTAGAGACATCTGTTTGGTTTCCGGTTTAGTTATTCCGCCAAAGTTCAAGACTCCGAACTTTGACTGCTATGAAGGGACTACATGTCCGAAAAGCCATTTGATAATGTATTACCGTAGGATGGCTGCCCACGTGGAAAATGACAAGTTGATGATCCACTGTTTTCAAGACAGTCTGAAAGGTGCCTCGTCGAAGTGGTATTTAACATTGGACCAATCTCGCATCAAGTCTTTTCAAGATTTGTCTGACGCTTTCATTAAGCACTATAAGTACAACATGGACTTGGCTCCTGACAGGAGACAACTTTTGAGTATGACGCAGAAAAATTCTGAAACCTTTAAGGAATACGCCCAGCGATGGAGGGAAATTGCTTCCCAGGTTGAACCTCCATTGACTGATAAAGAATTAGCTGACTGGTTTGTTGACACCGTTCGTCCTGAGTTCTACGAAAGGATGGTGGGTAGTGTAACCACGAATTTCGCTGATATTGTTGCTGTTGGAGTAAAGGTTGAATTAGCTATGAAGAGTGGAAAGATGTCCAGTGGTTCTAGCAGTATGAGTTCGAAGGACCAAGCTAAGAAGACTTCCGTCAATCCTCAGAGAAAGAAGGAAGGAGAGACTCATGTTGTGTCTTCAGATAGGAGAAGGAATAGGCAGTATCAATATCCGCCACAGTATGCCCAACCGCAGGGTTACCCGGTCCAGTACGCGCCACCGCCGTACGTGGCTGCTGTTGCACCATCTTTTAACCAACAAGCTCCACAAGCGCCCGTTTATCAGCCCATGCAACAGGTTCCTGGTTATCCGCCTCCGGTTTATCCTCCTCCGAATTATCAACAAGCATCCAACGCTCAGGCGAGTCAACAACCGAGGAACCAGGCACCTCGCCAGAATGCTCCAAGAAGACCATACAAGACTTGTCCACCGATTCCGATGACGTTCACCGAGTTGTATCCTTACTTAGTGCAACGCGGTTTGGTCACTACTCGAGCTTTGGGACCGCCTCCGAATCCTTTGCCAGCCAACTACAACGCCGTCGCTCATTGTTTATTTCATGAGGGTGCGCCAGGTCACGACTTGGAGAACTGTTATGCTTTGAAAAACCTTGTGAGGGATCTGATGGAAAAGAAGATTCTGTCATTCAACGATCCGCCGCCCAATGTCAAAAGTAACCCTTTGCCTGACCATGGGGCTGTTAATGCCATTGATGCTTCGTCTGAAGAGAATTCTATCCTTGATGTAGCTCAGATTAAGACTCCGCTCAAGGCATTCCATTCAAAGCTGTTTAAAGCAGGCCTAGTATCTGTTTCCCATATCGGTTGTACGAGCTGTAAGGGATGTGATAAGGGTTGTGTTATGGTTCGGAAAGACGTTCAGAGATTGATTGATGATGGTTTTTTGCAAGTAGTTAACCAGGCGAAAGAAGTAGCTGCAATTGAGCCTACCTTCAACTTGCCAGAATCAAGGGGTAGGATACCAGTGTTTAATCTGCCAGCACCAAATTTTGTCATGCCAGTGTTCAGTATACCGACTCCCGTTACTCCAACAGTGGACCAGCCTAAACCGTTGATTATCCAAAAACCGAGTCCATTTCCATTCAGTGATCCCAAGGCAGTACCTTGGAAGTATGATGTAACCGCGATTGACAAAGAATCTGGGAAGGTCATTCCAAGAGAAGAAGTGAAGGTTGATGGTGAAAGTGTGACTAACATAGCTGGGGCAAGCAGGATGACTTGCAGTGGTCGCGTGTACACTCCCCGTTTTGATGAGGCTCCACCTAGAGAGACAACTACTAACACTGCTGTGCCTGCCAGAGATAAAAATAAAGAGGTTGTTACTAATGATGAAGATGCTGAATTCTTAAGGATCATCAGGAAGAGTGATTACAAAGTCGTTGATCAGCTTCATCAGACCCCTTCGAAGATCTCTATCCTGTCTCTGTTATTGAATTCACCCGCTCATAGGGCTGCTTTGCAGAAAGTATTGACGCAAGCTCATGTCGCTCAAGATATTACTACCGGTCAGTTTGATAGTGTGATCGCCAATATTACCGCATGTAATACTCTTAGCTTCAGAAATGAAGAGCTACCGAAAGAGGGCCCGAATCACAACCATGCTTTGCACATATCAGCGAAGTGTCAAGAGGATAATTTAGCCAGGGTGCTTGTGGATACCGGTTCATCTTTGAACGTCCTACCCAAGAGAGTTCTTAGTAAGTTGGCTTACAAAGAAACTATGGTGAAGCCTACTTCTTTGATTGTCAAGGCGTTTGATGGTTCTCGTAGAGCTGTGATTGGAGAAGTGGAACTTCCAATTCTGATTGGTCCGCATGTTTTCAATATCACTTTCCAAGTCATGGATATCAATCCCAATTACAGCTGTCTACTTGGAAGACCTTGGATCCATGCTGCTGGGGCTGTGACTTCTACCTTGCACCAAAAGATGAAGTTTGTAGTTGATGATAAGCTGGTGATTATTCACGGTGAGGAGGATTTAATGGTCAGTAATTTATCTTCGTTCTGTTATATTGAGGCCGATGAAGACGCGTTGGAAACTTCTTTCCAAGCTCTTGAGATCGCTAATGCTGTTTTAGTGGAGGTTGAGGAGACTGTAGAAGGCCAGAGTAATCCATCATTTGCATCGTTGAAGAGTAGCAGATCAACAATTGACAGGGGCATTCCTGAAGGTTGGGGAGAAATAATCAACGTCAAGACGAAGACTAATCGCCACGGGTTGGGTTATAGACCAACTCATGAGAAAGCTGCTACCTATGCCGAAGGACGTCCGAAGATTTACCAAGAAGTGTTTATCAGCGGAGGTTTTCAAGTTAATGCCGTCAGCGATGGTGATGAAGATGACGATTTAAGCAACCTGGTGTTCAAGAGTAGTGCAACATTGAGCAACTGGGAGGCTATAGAGATTCCTGTTATTTTTCCAGTGTCAAAGTAATTTAATTTTTCATTTGTGTTTTCAAATCCATTAGCTCTGCCCCAGGCTATTGGATCGCGTTGTAGGGCCACCTTTCATTTCAAACAATTATTAATAAATGCATTTTGTTCTGTTCCAAGTTGTTCCACTGGTTTTTTTTTTCTTTCACCTTTAAAAATGAAATTGGCAATCTTTTCAAAAACAGACTAAAATATATTTTCACTTCTCTCATTTTCATCAAACATTTAATAAAATAAGCCTTTCAACATGCAGTGACATTACAAACCTTGTTGAATCCAATGACGATATTGTCTCTCCTGATTGGGATTCACCCATTTATCAAGCTGAAGATGAGGGTGAGGAAGATTCTGAAGTACCCACTGAACTGACAAAGTTGGTCGAGTACGAGTACACGGAACTTCAACCAGATAAGGAGCAGGTAGATTTGGTTAATCTTGGCACAGACGAGGACAAGAAAGAGGTCAAGGTTGGTACAATGCTTGGGGCTGAGATCAAGCAGGGGTTGATAAAGCTTTTGAAGGAATATGTTGATGTGTTCGCATGGTCGTATCAAGATATGCCCGGGTTGGACCCAGATATTGTTGTCCATAAATTACCACTTAAGCCAGATTGTCCGCCTATCAAGCAGAAACTTCGAAGAACCAGACCTGACATGGCTTTGAGGATTCGAGATGAGGTTAAGAAACAGTTGGATGCGGGTTTCCTTGCAGTTGCGAAGTATCCTGATTGGGTTGCCAACATTGTTCCAGTGCCCAAAAAGGACGGTAAGGTCAGAATGTGCGTAGACTACAGGGATCTGAACAAAGCTAGTCCAAAAGACGATTTCCCATTGCCTCATATTGATACCCTTGTCGATAATACCGCTAGTTTTACAGTTTTCTCATTCATGGATGGTTTCTCCGGTTATAACCAGATCAAGATGGATCCCGCCGACAGAGAAAAGAATACATTCATCACTCCTTGGGGAACCTTCTGTTATAAAGTTATGCCTTTCGGTTTGAAGAACGCAGGGGCAACCTATCAGCGGGCCATGACTGCCCTCTTCCATGACATGATGCACAAAGAAATTGAAGTTTATGTGGATGATATGATCGCCAAATCTAGAAACGAAGAGGACCATTTGGATCATTTGATAAAGTTATTTGAACGACTCAGAAAGTACCAGTTGAAGCTGAATCCCGCTAAGTGTACCTTTGGTATTCGATCTGGAAAACTACTTGGTTTTATTGTCAGTCAGCGAGGAATTGAAGTAGACCCTGATAAAGTCCGAGCCATTCGAGACATGCCAGCTCCGCAGACTGAAACACAAGTCAGATGTTTTCTGGGGCGTTTAAACTATATTTCCAGGTTTATCTCTAATTTGACTGCTACTTGTGAACCGATCTTCAAGTTGCTATGCAAGGGGCAGACAGTTGATTGGAATCCCGATTGTCAGCGAGCGTTTGAAAGGATCAAGGATTATTTGCAAGAGCCTCCTATCTTGATTCCTCCTGTTCATGGAAGACCATTGTTCATGTACCTTACCGTTCTTGAGAAGTCTATGGGTTGCGTACTTGGGCAGCATGATGAGACTGAAAGGAAGGAACATGCCATATACTATCTAAGCAAGAAGTTCACTGATTGTGAAAACAAATATTCACTCTTGGAGAAGACCTGTTGTGCGCTAGCATGGGCTGCTAGACGTCTCCGGCAGTACATGATTTGTCATCCCACATTATTGATTTCGAAGATGGATCCAATAAAGTACATTTTCGAAAAGCCGGCTCAGACGGGGAGGCTTGCCCGTTGGCACATGTTGCTATCGGAATATGACATCCAATACGTACCGCAGAAAGCTATCAAAGGAAGTATTTTATCAGATTATCTGGCAGATCAGCCCGTAGAAGATTATGAGCCTCTCAAGTTCGACTTTCCTGATGAAGACATCCTATTGATAAAGAGAGATTGTGAAGAGCCAGGTCCTAAGGAAGGTCCGGAACCGGGTCTCTGGTGGAGGATGATGTTTGATGGTTCTTCAAATTACAGTGGGCATGGTATAGGCGCAGTTCTGATGAATCCGAAAGGTGGGTTCACCCCTTTTACAGCAAGGTTAGACTTTGAATGTACAAACAATGTCGCAGAGTATGAAGCATGCATTCTTGGCCTTGAAGCAGCTATCGACCTCCGAATCAAACTTCTCAAGGTAAGTGGAGATTCAGCCTTGGTTATTTATCAAGTAAAGGGTAAATGGGAGACGAAGCACGAGAATTTAATCCCTTATAGAGCCTACATCATCGAGTTGATCAAGTATTTTGACGAGATCAAGTTCGAACATGTCCCGAGATCTGAGAATCATGTGGCTGATGCTTTAGCCATGTTAGCATCCATGTGGAAGGTCAAATTGGTCAATGAAGCACCTCTCATTCGAATTGAACGCAGGACCGAGCCCGCGTACTGTCAGGTGGTCGAAGAAAATGAGGTGGATGAAAAGCCCTGGTTTCATGATATTAAGAATTATGTGCTCAAACAGGAGTATCCCGAGGGTGCTTCCTGTCTTGACAAGAAGACATTGAGAAGACTGGCATCCCATTTCTTCATCAGCAATGGTGTGTTATACAAAAGAAGTTACGACATGGTTTTGCTCAGATGTGTTGACAAGCATGAAGCAGACATGTTACTTCAGGAGATTTATGAGGGAATCTTTGGGACTCATGCCAATGGTTATGCGATGTCTAAAAAGATGTTAAGAGCTGGATATTACTGGTTAACGATGGAGTCTGACTGTATCCAATACGCCCGGAAGTGTCCCAAGTGCCAAATCTACGCTGACAAAATGCATGTTCCTCCTGCACCGTTGAACATTCTGACTTCACCGTGGCCTTTCTCCATGTGGGGCATTGACATGATTGGGGCAATTGAGCCAAAAGCTTCCAATGGTCACCGGTTCATCCTAGTTGCTATTGACTACTTCACCAAGTGGGTAGAAGCTGCTTCCTACGCCAATGTGACCAAGCAGGTGGTTGCCCGCTTCATCAGGAAAGAAATTATTTATCGTTATGGAGTTCCAAGTCGGATCATAACTGGCAATGGTACCAATTTGAACAATAAGACTATGAAGGAGTTGTGTGATACCTTCAAGATTGCACATCATAATTCTTCTCCATACCGTCCTAAGATGAATGGAGTTGTTGAAGCTGCGAACAAGAACATCAAAAAGATCCTACAAAAGATGGTTAAGACTTATAAGGATTGGCATGAGATGTTACCATTCGCTTTGCATGGATACAGAACTACTGTTCGGACTTCAACAGGGGCAACACCTTTCTCACTAGTATATGGAATGGATGCCGTCCTCCCCATTGAAGTTGAGCTACCTTCCTTAAGGGTATTGAGGGAAGCCAAGCTAGATGAAGTCGAGTGGGTTCAAGACAGATTCGACCAGCTAAACCTCATCGACGAGAAGCGTTTGACGGCTATGTGCCATGGTCAGCTATACCAGAAACAGATGAAGAGAGCCTTCGACAAGAAAATCCGAATCCGTGAGTTTCAACAAGGAGAACTTGTACTAAAGAAGATCTTGCTAGTTCACAAGGACATGCGCGGGAAGTGGATGCCCAATTACGACGGTCCATTTGTTGTTAAGACAGTCTTCTCCGGAGGATCGCTAATTCTTACAACAATGGATGGAGAAGAGCTCGCACATCCTGTGAACTCCGATGCAGTCCGAAAATATTATGCCTAAAGAAAATAAAAAAAATAATACTATGGCTCGCTAAGTTGAAAACCCGAAAGGGCGGCTTAGGCAAAAATGAGCGTCCCGGTGGATTGAAAACCCGAAAGGGCAGTCCAGGCAAAAGTTAGGGACATGGAATTTCACTGCATCGGATGACACCAAACATCGCAGACACATTTACAGAAGTCCACTTCAAATCCAATCACTCTCTTCATGAGCAAGGTTTTGGGTAGTCTTAGTCATTAGGGATAGTAGGTCGTTGGATTCAATGTAACCTTTCCCATATTGCCAATTTAAAATTGTAATTTTCCATGGAGCTATGCCTTTAGCAAGTTACCATTCTTCAATAAAATGTACCTTTTGCTATTCAATTTCCTTGTTCACATTATCTCCGTTTTATTTTGTTATGCAATTTGCTTTTGTTAATAAAATTTGAACGTGAAAAGTGTTTGCAAAACCAAACTAATTTTCTCGGAAATACATTTGGAAACGAAAGTTACTTTGACTCATGGAAATTTGTGAAGGATCTCTTCGCTCCCCGATAAGTCTCGGTGTTGCATAAGCATTTGATCATTACCAGCATCTTCCCAGAGACAATCCCCAGCGAGATTTTAAGTTGACAACACTTTTGGGATCCATCCGATAATCCCCAGTGACTCTCAAGACTGCAGAGATATCCCGGTATCCTCCAAGTGATATCCATTCTGGAAGACCCATCCTCAATGGGATCATCTGTTCCTCAGCGGAATTGCCTTACTTGCCTCAGGAATACTTCCCCCAGGAATGTCTGTTGAATTCTCCCCAGGAGGAAGCCGAGGTACTATTCCCAGGAAGTTGCTACGTTGTCTCCATGAAGTTGCCTAATTCCACATCGTCCCCACGAGGCGGATATTTATTTTATCCCCGGAAGTCTTTGATCCTAAGAGTTCTTTGGCTGACTATGGTTTATGACAGCTATCCCCCACGGGTAGTCCTGACATCGTATCCTCATGCATAGGTCAAAGATCCCCAGTGGAAGTCATGATATTCTCTCCCCAGGGAAGTTATACTTTGAAGCCAGATTCGGTTCTCCCATCAGCTCTTCTTATCCCCTGAGAGGGGTACTATTGCAGAGGTCCCCGGATATTCCTGTCGAAATGCTTATTTCATCTCAGGTCCTCCGCTCGTCGGTTTTGTCAGCATACGCATGAGCCTAAGCATTGCATACTCATTGCATGACGTTTTCATACATATTTACATACACATTAGTATACACTTTGGCATGCGCATTAGCATGTTTGTAATTCATCTTCATCCTTTGTCGTTACCGCCGAGTAACTGGGTTAGTCCGCCCTCTCCAAGTAGATCGTCAGCCTAAGCATAAAATACTATTTATTTCCAACTAATCCCCACAGAGTTCAACCCTCGTGGACGATGGTTATTTCAGTTATCTTTCCGCGTTAGGATAAGATAATCCCCATTTGAGGTTATTTCCCCAATGGAGTCTTGTTGGGCAGTTCTTTCTAGCCCAGTTCCAGATCGAACTTCGGTCCCGTCGGTCACTGAACCTACCTGGACGTGCCTTTATTTTGCACTATCTTTCAAGGAAATCATTTACAATCCTTTGCAGACAAGCGACAGTTCCCAGCCGAGGATCGTATCACCTACATCAAACCTTAAGATGTTGAGTCGCCGCACTCATTCTTGAGCGTCCCGCCGTGGACATATCATTTAAACCTTAAGACGTTGAGTCGCCGCACTCATTCTTGAGCATCCCGCCGTGGACATATCTTTTCCTAAACTTCAAAACGTGGAGTCGTCGTACTCATTCTTGGGCCTCCCGCCGTGGACCATTTTATCCTTTAGTAAAAGAAGGAGCTGGATCATGTTCAGGGTGCCGACCTTGAAGTATGAAGAAGTTCATTTTATCCTTTAGTAAAAGAAGAATCTGAATCGTATTCCGGGCGCCGACCTTAGATATGAAGAGGTTTATTTATCAGATGAGTGACAATTCCCTCCAGCAGAGCTCATCAATCAATCAATTTTTCATCTATTATCCACAGATAAGCAACAACCTCTTTATTGGAAAGCTTATTTAGTTTGGCATATAAGTCCCTTCCAACGATAAGTGGCAGTTCTCTCTCGAGAAAGCTTATTAGGGCATTTCCCATTAAAGTCCATTTATTTTGGCATACAGCCGGTTTTACCCCGTATATTTCCTACGGATTCCTAAAAATTCCGTTTGATCCTGTCACGAGGGAGAGTTTCCAGAAGCTCGGAGGTTATGCTTTGGCTCAATGCTCCAGCATCTTGTTAATCGATCCTACAGTCGTGCCGATCCTACTTTTTTACCCTAGAGTATCAGCCGGTCACACCTGAACCTGTTGATCATTTACTCTCAGATATTCCCCAGTGGAGGCCGTTCCATCGGTGCCATCTCCATTGAGGATCCCGTTTTACCATTCCCTTTCTAAAAGTGACGATTGGTCGTGCTCGCACCAGTTGACCATCATCTTTAGAATTCCTCGTGTCACGCTGATTCCCCAGTGCGTCATATTCCCCAGTGTGGTTCGTTCATTGCGTCTGTCCCCTGTGTCGTCGTATCGCCTGTATCATTGCATTTATCATTCCATCATCCGCATCATACGCATCATAGCATGGTCAGCATTATTCTATTCTGTTTTGTCCCTAGCAGTGCATATCGCCGCATCTAAGGGCAAAATTTTCGGTTATCTATATTTAAACCTCTCCACCGTGATTTCTCGAGTCTCTGCCGCTCAAATCATCCGGTGTAGCTATTTAAATAGGGGCAACTGTAATACCCCAAATTTTACCCTCAGATTAGTCGATTCAGGTCGCATGTCATCTCATTTTCGCATCAGCTAACTATTAACGGGTTGTGTAGTTTTGTTTCGTTTTGCAGAAACCGCATCTGGTACACTTTAGTTGTTAAAGGGCAAAATGGTCATTTTCACGTTGTTTACTGACAGTCCTCGAAGCTAAGTTATCATCAGATATTGTTTTGGGTCGTTCGGTTGCGACAAAATTAAATCATGGAAAGAAGAATCAAACGTTGTTCTTGGGTAGAAATGTTTGTGAATTTTATTCATAAATAATTTTATTACAAATTATAAAAGGAAATACATTTTGATTTTTATTTCTAGGTCCTATGATCTTCATGCCGGTTCTTCATGTTTCTTCATCCGATGTTTCCTTCCGTACCTGCACACAGACAAAGAACAGAAAAGCGGAGTAAAAAATGTTAGAATTTATTTTGACACCCTCAGAAAAATGTCATCACTGGGTGTCGGGAGGGCACGACAATTACCGAAACCAGCTCCCATTCCGATTCGCGAACTTGGCATCAACCGGTAGTATCCGTTCTTTTCGGGACAGCAGAGAAGAAGAGAAAAAGAAGTCCTGGGCCGAAAATGATTCTGCCGGAAAATTGTTTCGAAGCCAAACGGATTACCCACATGAATCTAAAATCCATATCCCTCTATCAAGTAAATATATCCAAGACAAATCCAAATATCCAGATTTCAAAGCCAACCGAAAATCCAAATCTGGAGCTATGGATCCAAGAAGAATATTTTGGCAAATCCAATATCTGAAAATAAAACGGATATCTAAATCAACATCAGAAAAGAATCAAACTCATCCAAGATCCGTAAATCATAATTAAATCCAAAACAATATCAGCCAGCAAATCCGAAATAAAATCAATAAACGTAAAATCCGGATCCAAAAGCACAACAACAACATAACAAACCCGTTCAGTCAAAGACTCATTAACAATCTGTTCCGAAAATACCTCAACAAATCTAGCAACAACTTCAGCGGAAATCATGAAAAATCAAAGCCCACGGTGGATTCGAGGGGGATATAAATATTAAGAGGGATCCGCAATCCTGAGGGGGAAAGAAAAAAAGCCAGAATCGCAGCTTCGTCGTAACGGATCAACGTCGGGAACTCGTGGCGGCCGTGGATCCTTCCGATTGCCACTACCACCGGGACCCATTACCGTCATCGAGCAACGCCTCAGTCGCAAAACATCATCGGCTAACGAACCTCAACAAACGTCGTCGATAACAAACGCGTACAGGTAGGATTTTATTACCGTAAATCGTTTTGCTCTGATGTGTGCATTTCAGGTTTAAGAAGAAGATTCGTAGGATAGAAGAAAGAAACATGGAGCATGCAACAATGGCCGCCGCCGGCGGTATAAGGATTGACAAACCCTAGCAACAAGCACAAAGCTAAATGACCTTTTTCTTTTCACGTTTATCTTGTCTGTTGGGTTTTGGTAAATCGGTATTAGTAATTGTTTTAAATAAAAAAGCACCACTAGTAGTCAATTAGTCATTAACATAGTAAATTGAAAAGTTTTCTAATAACTTCTAATTAATAAAATTAGTAACGTTAATAATTTCTATTAAGTAAGTTTTTTTTATATAACTTTTACGTAACAAATTTTCTTTGTTAAAAAAAAGCTAGGTACATAATTTATAATCAAGTTTGTTTTTGTTATTTAGATTAATTTGTTTTTATTCATAATCTATAATTAATTTGTTTTAAAAGCTAGGTACATAATTTATAATTTGTTTTTATCATTCTCCACCGTTTAAAAAAGGATAATAATAACACAGTTTTTTTTAATATTTAGATTAATTTGTTTTTATTTATTTACCGCAAAAGTTAAAAATAAGTTCTTTTCTTAATCAAAAAACCTTTCAAATTAAAACAATTTGTTTTTTTAGAAAAAAGGCATTAGCCTTAAAATAACCCTTCCTTATCAAAAATATAAAACAATATATAATAACTTTTCTTTTCAACAAAGAAAAATCTCAAAAATTCAGTTTTGACTTATCCGTTTCATTTTCGTCTAACCCCCGTTAATTTGTTTGTTTCAGTTTATCATTATTATTTCATTTGTTCGTTTTTGTTCCATGGATGTAATTTATGCGAGGCCATGGTCGCGGTTTATTTTATTTCGCATTTTTGGGGATTTGTAATTTACGCGAGTGGTCGCGATGCTTTCCTTTACTGCTTGCTTTATTTTCATATTTTTTATGCCTGCCATGTAATAATTCTGTTGCTTGCATGTTTTTACCGTCTTGCCCTCCGAAGGAATTAGGTTTAGCAGTGTGACCGCCGAGTTAATAACCCTAAATTTTGACCCTTTTCAAACCCTTGACCGTTTCCAAAACCTCAATAGCCTAGGCGTCCCGCCGTGGACGAAAACGCCCTTTACCCTAGCATTAGGTCAAAGAGTCGCCGTACTCTGCTTTAGGGTTTCCCGCCGTGGAATCCCTAATTTTAGCCCTAATTTCAATTCAACGCCTCAACGTAGAAATAGGAGTTTCAACGCTCCACGTAAGCGTTTCCTTAAGAAATGCTTATGCCCCATCGAAACCTTGACCACAGTCAAGAAGTTTCTAGCCTCCCTTTCGAGGGGAACTACAATTACTCTGATTCCATTCCCGTTAGGATATGTAGGCACAAGATGCGACGTCTTGCCGAGTAAATTTAGGACTAACCCCTTAGGTCTTTTAGGTCACGCTATCCCTTAGCTTAGTATTTATTTAAAGCAGATAATAAAAATAAAAAAGCATACAGTAAACAAAAGGTTCCTGTAGAGTACTACAGAAGTTTAGGGTGCTAGTACCTTCCCTAAGCTTAGTCAACCCCTTGCCTAGAGCTCTCCTCGCATTGGTTTACAATGCAAAAATAGGTTTTTCCCTCTTTTGACCTTTTCCTTCGGATAAATCAAAGAGCGGTTGTGAATTGAATCGTGATTCAAACTAATTAATAGTTTGGTATCCTATTTCCACCGCAACAGTATATAATTAAGAAAAATGTTAAGCATAGTATTTTGTTTAATACTACAAACTATTAAAGTTTCAAGATCCTAATACAAATCATTTAGTAACGTGTTATGCCTATGATTATGGAATGACTTTCATTTTTTTTGTCTCAATACTCATAGAATTTGATAATTGTTAACTATTCTTCTATATAAGATCCACTTCTTTGAATGTTAAGACAACTATGAAATGTTTGAATATATTTTCAAAGTAATTGTAGAATAAAATCATGTTATTTCTTTCCACACAACAACCATATAACTTGGTCAAATTATCATATGCTTATTTTCGAAGGACACATTAATCCACGACGTGAACTCCCTCGCCTCTTAATTTGAATAAGCTGACATAAATTTTATAGAAGCAAGTTTTCAACTTTTAATTCATCCTTGATCATCCATACATTAATAATAATTAGGTAGCAAGGGCATTCCTTGGTTATTTATAGGTAATGCATTCTATCATAGTATCCCCTCCATTACTATAGATTTGTCATTATAAATATTTGAAATATAATACATTGATTATAAATACTATAGATTTATCATAGTATGCTCAATTAAAATATAATGTTGTAATGTATTTTATCATAAATATTTTATTCAAGAATACAATCACATAAAAAAACTAGTTAATATATAATTAATGTATTATTTACCTTCGTCATTGTCTCATTTCTTTTCTTTCAAAATTGTAACAACCCAACATAATACACGTCTAGAATGGTATTATAGTGAACCGTTAAACTGGTCTTGAGTACATATAATATATGAATGACATCTAAATATATGAATAACATTTGCCAAGATACAAAATACAGTGTGTACATATAAAGGATGTCTGATACAATTCTACAAAAGATAAAGAGATGTAGCGCAAAACAAAAGTCAAAACAACAAGGTCTTCAAAGTCTTCATGCCTTTCCTTTACCTTTACCCTTACCCGATCCACTTGAAATATTGAATATGTAGTGAGATACAACTTATCTCAGTGGAGTTCCCATATCTTATGGGTTTACTCGATCAAAGGTGCCTATTATTACTCATTAACCTAATATTATACTCGCAATCATGAGAGCAAACTAAGAGGTTAGAACTCTTAAGTTCTCACAATGTGTGATCACGCAATCACCTATTACCCTACTCGTAATGGGAAAGCGTATAAGAGAGTGTCTGTCTTATTGATTACACAACACATGAAGATTAGCTTCTAGCTACCTGGTCAATTAGATATGTTAAGGCAAGGCTAGTCTCATCAAGTAGAGTGAATTACTAAACCTTATCCATTATGGAGGGTTTTATGGTGGGACCTACCCCTGGAGTTCTATAAATGCCCACCTTGGGGACTTACAAAACCTAATCATATCCTACTCTCGATCGGTACTAGGAATTATGATACTCATTGTCGAATTCTAACACGATCATCTGTAAGCCCTAGAGGTCAATACTTTTGGTACTAGTATTGAATGATTTATTAATAATAAAAGGCTTTTTCTTTATTATGTTTGTTTAATAAAGTCCCTAGAATAGCTAGTCCATTTAATGTATCAAGTGTGACTTAATCATGAGACCCCATTAAACATAAGGACATTATTCTTAAAGTATCCATAGTCGAGCTTTATTATAAAGTGGGATAACATTAAAACATTAAGACTATTATGCATACAGACTGATGATCACATCTCATGGATCATGGATAAGGAGTTATCAAGTCTTAAATATAGGTATGAATATTAAGAGTAATATTTATACTAGATTGACCCGCTATGAGAATACTATATAAAATGTTATGCAAAGTGTCATAAGTTATTCTCATGGTGATAGGGGTGTATACCACCATTCGACCTGAAACCATTATGGACCCTAGATGTAGAGTCGAGTGCTTTATTACTGATCAAACATTGTTCGTAACTGGATGACCATAAAGACAGTTTATGGGTACTCCACGAAGCATGCTAAGGGACATGAGTGACCTAGATGGAATTTGCCCATCTTGCGTAACAGGATAAATGTCTACGGGCCCAATATTAAACTGGACAAGGATGACACGGTCTATGCCTTGTGTTCAATATAGACATAGGGGCAAAAGGGTAATTATACACATAAGTATTATCACAAAAGGATTTTTCAGATCACATGATATTTTCGTGTCTCAGATAGCAGTGATGTGTTGCTAGATACTGCTCACTGTTTATTATGTTAAATACGTTATTTAATATAATTGCTAATGTCGCGAAAACCTACAGGGTCACACACAAAAGGATGGATTGATGAGATATATATTAACTAAGGAACACCGTAAGGTACGGTGTACTTAAGTGAATTGTAAAACATCGTAAGGTACGGTGTACTTAAGTAGAATACAAAATATGGTAAGGTACCACACGCTTAAGTGATTTTGGCATATCATAAGATATGAGCCACATACACTTAAGTGGGATTTTTAGCTTGCAACCCATACAAGTGGTTCTATAAATGGAACCCTTGTGCAGAAGCATTTGCGCAGTTGTAATTTTGTCTCTCTCTCTCTCTCTCTCTCTCTCACACACACACACACAGACACACACACACACACACACACACACACACTCAAAGCCTTCATTCGTAGCAGCTAGCACTGAGATTGAAAGAATCCATTCGTGTGGATTGAGTAGAGGCGTTGTCACCATTCAACGTTCGTGATCGCTTCGTAGATCTGCACCAAAGGTTTCAATCGCCACAAGAGGTAACGATTCTATCACTGATCATGCTTATTCGTAAGGATCACTAAAGGAGAAATTTTAAATTCCGTTGCATTTTGGATCGCTCTTCTCATTCAGTGGTATCAAAGCCACTTACGAAATCATGCATCTGATAGCTGTTTATTTTCTGTATAAATACGATATAAAGACAGAATGAATCAAAGAATAAACGAGTAATTAAATTTGGCATCATGTGTGTACGATTTGGATGATTGATGTTGACTATGCTTCGGAATCCGACGTTAGAATACCATTACTAAAACAATTAAAATACCATTACTATAACTAAGCGATTACAACCATCAAAACAATTTTGAACATATTATGCATCATCCTGTGAACGTCTTTGTCAGTCTTAATATCCACTCATTCACGCACTTCTCCATTTTGGTTGAACGTGGACACAAGCCATTGAGTCCTTCTAATCCTTTCACCAGGGTCGTCCCAATCAATTTGGAGGCTCTGTTCTATTTTAAAATTAGATATTTAATAGATGAAAACACAACAAATTAAAAAAAACATATTTTATTTAATTGTAAATAAAATTAAATATATAGAGACAAAGATGATAAAAAATACTATGTAGAAATTTGATTTATCGAAGTTTAGTTATTCATGTCTTTCTTCTCTTACCATCTTCGATTTATAAAAAAAAGTTCATACCATTTAATAAAAGAAAAAAAAATTTGAACAATTTCCACAATATTAATAATGAAGTGTTTTATTTAATAAACAATCAACAATGTAAAATTATAAATTTTCAAAGTCTCACAACTACTATTTCAAATTTACTACCAAAATAGTATGACAACCACTAGGCTACACTACAATCATATATTAAAATGGAATTAGAGATATATATTCGTTAGTCTTATATTTATATTGACCCTATCTATCAAATTCGGGGCCTAAAAAGTCGGAGGCCCTGTGTGGTAGCACTCCTCGCACCCCCACAGAGTCGCCCCTGCCTTTCACCATCTGCAATTTCTCCATCTAGCCAACGGTTCAACGTCCGATTAAGACGTTCAAACGAATCTTTATTCCAAAGTCGAATCTTTATTGAAAGTGCGACGACTGAAAAAATTAAATCGACATTTCTCTTGCGAATGTATTCATACATGGTTTAAGAAAAATATTGAAGGAGATTGAAGTAGAATGAAAGAAGATGGGGTTGGAGGGTAAGAACTTGTGTGTAAAAATATGTGACATGCACAATGTATTTATAGATGAACCATGAAATGCATGCGCCAGAGGGTTAGACGCCACACACACAAGCACATGCATGCGTCATATGCATGGCGCATTTGCTAAACTACACATGCATGCGTCAGTAACCATGACGCCTCCGTTCAATATTTTGGAATCCTTTGTAATCTAAGTGGATGCGCAAGTTCATCTGTTTCAAAAGTGATTATTATTTTTTTAAATGATTATTTAAAAACTTAATTTTAAAAATATGGTTATTTTAAAAAAAAATCAAAATTTTACTGTGTTATATTTATTTATTTGTGACAAATATGCTTTATTTTTTTAATGTATGAGTCAGGAAACATCTACTTTGGTGACCTTTAATGAATCTCAATTGCTTATAAACTCTTGCTCATGAAAGAATGAGGATATACGCATTCTTTTATGGATTATAGAATGCTAGGAAGCAAATAAAGAATAACAAAACATGTAAAAAAAATAAAAACAACACCAATGAGCAAAATCAGAATGAACTATAAACAAAGTAACTATATTCCATCAAATAATGAAGTCACAAAAACGTGATTCCTAGACTAAACTAGAATAATAGGAAACCATACTTTTCTTAAAAAAATGGTTACAACTAACTAACATAAAAGTTATATGAGTAAGAACTAAACTAAGTTTACTATATTTTAAGCCCAAATTGCCATAACCGACATGCCTCCTGCACCTAGAAAAACAGCTATATAACACAATAATTGAAGCTTGATTCTACTTTGCAACTTTGTACCCATAAATTCATTAGCCAATAAATCAACAAGTGCCATGTAATTGAGAAGCCCTGCAGAAATAGCATTTAGAACCCCTTCTACAATTAGTGCAGTTGGACTAGTGTCACTATACACTTCCGATAATCCAATCCCTAATGCTATCCCAAATGGCGTCGTCACTGAGAAAAAAAATACCATTATCACTTTCATCTTCACTCCATAATCAGCCTGTAAAAAATATACATAACACATTAGAGTCGTATAATAATAGTAATAGTGATAATAATAATAATAATAATAATAATAATAATAATACCTGTAATATGCAACCACCCAAACCCATTCCCTCGAAGAGTTGATGGAAGCAAAGTGCAGCAATGAGAGGCTTTATTGTGCAAGGATTCTCCGAAGCACCCATTGACAAACCAATCACTACTGAGTGCACCACAATTCCTAACTCCAAAACCTGAACCCAATTCCACACACATCATATCAACAAAACAAGAAACAAGAAACAAGAAACTCAACATAAATATAAGATTTAATAACAAAGAAATTAATTAACCTGAGCCACAACACGGTATCGAAGCAATTGTTCGGCATTCACATTCTTCTCATGTCCATTTGCAATCGCAAGACCATGACCATGAACATGACCAAGTTCCAATTCCTTTGTCGTTTCCAAATTATTCACAGAAGAAGACACAGGAAGTTTCTTTTTAAAATAACTTAAAGAAAATGAATCAACCATGAGAGTAAAAATGGCGGAGATCATAGCAATGAAAGTGGTGAATGGGAATTTATGCCAAGGGTGTTGAGGCAAACAAGGAGAAGTTAAATCCGCAAATGAATCTGGCATCACGTGCATATAACCGATAGCAAGTATAACACCGCATGCAAAAGCTTTTATAACGACGAACAAGTCTCCGTCGGGTTTTAAAGCCGGAACCGAAGTTGTGAAAATCGGAATGCAAACACCAATCATGCTTGACAATAATATGCAAAATATTGCAATTACCTTTAACTTTAGTGCTTCATTTTTATCGTGACAACCACCTTCATATTTCGATGAACATTCTTCACACGAGACTAATGGTAATGATAATAATAGAAATAGAATGGTTACAACTACAACGTTGGGGTTGTTTCTTACCATATTTATATGAAAGAAACAACTGAACTGAACTTGTTAGGGAGAAACTGTGATGTGAGAAATGAGTGTTTGTTATAATGAGAAGTTTTGAGAGCTTTTATAGGCAGAGAGTATTTCATAGTTTAGATGTGAAAATGATGAAATTACTTTATTGCACTTAAGTTAAAGTGTTTTTATATATAATTAGGGGTAGATTTGGAAGAATGGAGAGAGTGTGGTTGCTTGCGTTGGGTGTGTGGTAAATATGGTTCCTTGAAAAACTCAATTGCTCTTGATCCATCATGGCATAAGTAAGACACATGCTTCAACTTCTTTTTTATTTAAAGAGACACAATTATGACATATGTGAAAATGAATGATTGCATGGAAGAGTGACACTTAGCTTTTTTTTCTCTATAAAACTAGTTGAAATCTGAGAAATATTGTTTAATTTGATAATTTTATTATAGAAATTGAAAATTAAAAAATAGATTAACTGAAATATTCAACAACAATAAATAAGTAGTTGATTTAATATATCATGGAAACAATTATTATTGAGTTGACATCGACATACTTGTAGGCATAACAATTCATATAGTATATAATTAAGAAAAATGTTAAGCATAGTATTTTGTTTAATACTACAAACTATTAAAGTTTCAAGATCCTAATACAAATCATTTAGTAACGTGTTATGCCTATGATTATGGAATGACTTTCATTTTTTTTTGTCTCAATACTCATAGAATTTGATAATTGTTAACTATTCTTCTATATAAGATCCACTTCTTTGAATGTTAAGACAACTATGAAATGTTTGAATATATTTTCAAAGTAATTGTAGAATAAAATCATGTTATTTCTTTCCACACAACAACCATATAACTTGGTCAAATTATCATATGCTTATTTTCGAAGGACACATTAATCCACGACGTGAACTCCCTCGCCTCTTAATTTGAATAAGCTGACATAAATTTTATAGAAGCAAGTTTTCAACTTTTAATTCATCCTTGATCATCCATACATTAATAATAATTAGGTAGCAAGGGCATTCCTTGGTTATTTATAGGTAATGCATTCTATCATAGTATCCCCTCCATTACTATAGATTTGTCATTATAAATATTTGAAATATAATACATTGATTACAAATACTATAGATTTATCATAGTATGCTCAATTAAAATATAATGTTGTAATGTATTTTATCATAAATATTTTATTCAAGAATACAATCACATAAAAAAACTAGTTAATATATAATTAATGTATTATTTACCTTCGTCATTGTCTCATTTCTTTTCTTTCAAAATTGTAACAACCCAACATAATACACGTCTAGAATGGTATTATAGTGAACCGTTAAACTGGTCTTGAGTACATACAATATATGAATGACATCTAAATATATGAATAACATTTGCCAAGATACAAAATACAATGTGTACATATAAAGGATGTCTGATACAATTCTACAAAAGATAAAGAGATGTAGCGGAAAACAAAAGTCAAAACAACAAGGTCTTCAAAGTCTTCATGCCTTTCCTTTACCTTTATCCTTACCCGATCCACTTGAAATATTGAATATGTAGTGAGATACAACTTATCTCAGTGGAGTTCCCATATCTTATGGGTTTACTCGATCAAAGGTGCCTATTATTACTCATTAACCTAATATTATACTCGCATATCATGAGAGCAAACTAAGAGGTTAGAACTCTTAAGTTCTCACAATGTGTGATCATGCAATCACCTATTACCCTACTCGTAATGGGAAAGCGTATAAGAGAGTGTCTGTCTTATTGATTACACAACACATGAAGATTAGCTTCTAGCTACCTGGTCAATTAGATATGTTAAGGCAAGGCTAGTCTCATTAAGTAGAGTGAATTACTAAACCTTATCCATTATGGAGGGTTTTACGGTGGGACCTACCCATGGAGTTCTATAAATGCCCACCTTGGGGACTTACAAAACCTAATCATATCCTACTCTCGATCGATACTAGGAATTATGATACTCATTGTCGAATTCTAAGACGATCATCTGTAAGCCCTAGAGGTCAATACTTTTGGTACTTGTATTGAATGATTTATTAATAATAAAAGGCTTTTTCTTTATTATGTTTGTTTAATAAAGTCCCTAGAATAGCTAGTCCATTTAATGTATCAAGTGTGACTTAATCATGAGACCCCATTAAACATAAGGACATTATTCTTAAAGTATCCATAGTCGAGCTTTATTATAAAGTGGGATAACATTAAAACATTAAGACTATTATGCATACAGACTGATGATCACATCTCATGGATCATGGATAAGGAGTTATCAAGTCTTAAATATAGGTATGAATATTAAGAGTAATATTTATACTAGATTGACCCGCTATGAGAATACTATATAAAATGTTATGCAAAGTGTCATAAGTTATTCTCATGGTAATAGGGGTGTATACCACCATTCGACCTGAAACCATTATGGACCCTAGATGTATAGTCGAGTGCTTTATTACTGATCAAACATTGTTCGTAACTGGATGACCATAAAGACAGTTTATGGGTACTCCACGAAGCATGCTAAGGGACATGAGTGACCTAGATGGAATTTGCCCATCTTGCGTAACAGGATAAATGTCTACGGGCCCAATATTAAATTGGACAAGGATGACACGGTCTATGCCTTGTGTTCAATATAGACATAGGGGCAAAAGGGTAATTATACACATAAGTATTATCACAAAAGTATTTTTCAGATCACATGATATTTTCGTGTCTCAGATAGCAGTGATGTGTTGCTAGATACTGCTCACTGTTTATTATGTTAAATACGTGATTTAATATAATTGCTAATGTCGCGAAAACCTACAGGGTCACACACAAAAGGATGGATTGATGAGATATATATTAACTAAGGAACACCGTAAGGTACGGTGCACTTAAGTGAATTGTAGAACATCGTAAGGTACGGTGTACTTAAGTAGAATACAAAATATGGTAAGGTACCACACGCTTAAGTGATTTTGGCATATCATAAGATATGAGCCACATACACTTAAGTGGGATTTTTAGCTTGCAACCCATACAAGTGGTTCTATAAATGGAACCCTTGTGCAGAAGCATTTGCGCAGTTGTAATTTCGTCTCTCTCTCTCTCTCTCTCTCTCTCTCTCTCTCTCACACACACACACACACACACACACTCAAAGCCTTCATTCGTAGCAGCTAGCACTGAGATTGAGGATTGAGTAGAGGCGTTGTCACCATTCAACGTTCGTGATCGCTTCGTAGATCTGCACCAAAGGTTTCAATCGCCACAAGAGGTAACGATTCTATCACTGATCATGCTCATTCGTAAGGATCACTAAAGGAGAAATTTTAAATTCCGTTGCATTTTGGATCGCTCTTCTCATTCAGTGGTATCAAAGTCACTTACGAAATCATGCATCTGATAGCTGTTTATTTTCTGTATAAATACGATATAAAGACAGAATGAATCAAAGAATAAACGAGTAATTAAATTTGGCATCATGTGTGTACGATTTGGATGATTGATGTTGACTATGCTTCGGAATCCGACGTTAGAATACCATTACTAAAACAATTAAAATACCATTACTATAACTAAGCGATTACAACCATCAAAACAATTTTGAACATATTATGCATCATCCTGTGAACGTCTATGTCAGTCTTAATATCCACTCATTCACGCACTTCTCCATTTTGGTTGAACGTGGACACAAGCCATTGAGTCCTTCTAATCCTTTCACCAGGGTCGTCCCAATCAATTTGGAGGCTCTGTTCTATTTTAAAATTAGATATTTAATAGATGAAAACACAACAAATTAAAAAAACATATTTTATTTAATTGTAAATAAAATTAAATATATAGAGACAAAGATGATAAAAAATACTATGTAGAAATTTGATTTATCGAAGTTTAGTTATTCATGTCTTTCTTCTCTTACCATCTTCGATTTATAAAAAAAAGTTCATACCATTTAATAAAAGAAAAAAAAATTTGAACAATTTCCACAATATTAATAATGAAGTGTTTTATTTAATAAACAATCAACAATGTAAAATTATAAATTTTCAAAGTCTCACAACTACTATTTCAAATTTACTACCAAAATAGTATGACAACCACTAGGCTACACTACAATCATATATTAAAATGGAATTAGAGATATATATTCGTTAGTCTTATATTTATATTGACCCTATCCATCAAATTCGGGGCCTAAAAAGTCGGAGGCCCTGTGTGGTAGCACTCCTCGCACCCCCACAGAGCCGCCCCTGCCTTTCACCATCTGCAATTTCTCCATCTAGCCAACGGTTCAACGTCCGATTAAGACGTTCAAACGAATCTATATTCCAAAGTCGAATCTTTATTGAAAGTGCGACGACTGAAAAAATTAAATCGACATTTCTCTTGCGAATGTATTCATACATGGTTTAAGAAAAATATTGAAAGAGATTGAAGTAGAATGAAAGAAGATGGGGTTGGAGGGTAAGAACTTGTGTGTAAAAATATGTGACATGCACAATGTATTTATAGATGAACCATGAAATACATGCGCCAGAGGGTTAGACGCCACACACACAAGCACATGCATGCGTCATATGCATGGCGCATTTGCTAAACTACACATGCATGCGTCAGTAAGCATGACGCCTCCGTTCAATATTTTGGAATCCTTTGTAATCTAAGTGGGATGCGCAAGTTCATCTGTTTCAAAAGTGATTATTATTTTTTTAAATGATTATTTAAAAACTTAATTTTAAAAATATGGTTATTTTAAAAAAAATCAAAATTTTACTGTGTTATATTTATTTATTTGTGACAAATATGCTTTATTTTTTTAATGTATGAGTCAGGAAACATCTACTTTGGTGACCTTTAATGAATCTCAATTGCTTATAAACTCTTGCTCATGAAAGAATGAGGATATACGCGTTCTTTTATGGATTATAGAATGTGAAATTCTAGTTATCAGACTTTAGATGTCACACGCGATGTTATGACATCCAATTCTGCACAGACAGGAATTATGCAGAACGTAAGTGCAGTAAATAACACAAGTAATTGTTTACCCAGTTCAGTCCAACATGACCTACATCTGGGGGCTACCAAGCCAGGGAGGAAATCCACTATTAGTAGTATCAATTCAAAGCTAAACTCACCCGTTTACAACTTATCACTTAATCCCTACCCAATGCAATTTCAATCTTACACTAAGATCAGAGTTCCTACTCACTCCCCCTCAATCACCTCAGTGATTACTACCTTTAATCAATATTAAAGACAATTTGAAGTCACACTTCAAACAACTCTTGATTGTGCTTCACAGCTTTAATCAAGATACACAGCACTCACGCTTAAAAGCTTTGAGCGACACAACACTTACAACTCAATGAACACCCTATGCCACAACAATCATCTACTTGATAATGGCTTGGCTTACAAGATACGTCTAATACAAGACTCACATAAATACAGCAGTGAAATATGATGGACACATAAAATCTTCACGCCTCAAAATCCCTGAAACTGAATGAAGGAACGCCTTCCCTTTTATATTGCAGTACCTGGGCTTTTGCACTTGTATTCTCCTGAATTTAAGGTCACGCGAGTTCCCATAAATTCAATATCTAGGTTACTAACAAATAGGCTATTTGTTAGGTTCATTAAATGTAACTTGGTTGTTGATTTCCTGGTTTTTCTCTAAGCTGTTGACTTCCTGAAGAATAGCCCAAGAAAAGCTGAAACAGAAAACTAAACAACCTACAATATGGTATATGCTGTCAGGAATGAATGTCACGACATTCAGCTTGACATCAAGGTCCATATGCTGAGTCTGTTTTTCCAGAAAATAGACTGTACAATTTTGCTGACCTGTACATGATCAAAATGACCATACTACAGTAACAGCTTACATTAATAAATGTCAAAGTGTCCAATTTAACATTTACACAGTTGGCCTTAAGTTAGTTCTGTTATTCTCTTGAAGAACAGACTAAGTAACATGCTGAAGTATAGCAGAACACCACTCTGTCTAATGTTCAGTATATACTGTCCATGATGAATGTCATAACATCCAGTTTGACATTCATACATTAGGCCTTATGCCAGATCTGGTTCTTCCTTGATAACCAGACTGCAAATGAATACTGAGCTCTAACAGAACACCAGCTGTTCTATTCCTCAGTAGCTGCTGACAGGAATGAATGTCACAGTCTCCAGTTTGACATTCAATAAATCCTGTATTAGCTAATCCTGCAGTAACTACTCAAGTGTGTCATGACATCAGTCAAGACATCAGAGTACAGTTAGATATTCTAACCTGCAATGCAGTCACACATACACACCATGTCATGACATCAGTCAAGACATTAGAATCCAGCTAGTGTTTTACCATATAATGCAGCCAATTAAACACCTACAGAATGCTAGGAAGCAAATAAAGAATAACAAAACATGTAAAAAAAATAAAAACAACACCAATGAGCAAAATCAGAATGAACTATAAACAAAGTAACTATATTCCATCAAATAATGAAGTCACAAAAACGTGATTCCTAGACTAAACTAGAATAATAGGAAACCATACTTTTCTTAAAAAAATGGTTACAACTAACTAACATAAAAGTTATATGAGTAAGAACTAAACTAAGTTTACTATATTTTAAGCCCAAATTGCCATAACCGACATGCCTCCTGCACCTAGAAAAACAGCTATATAACACAATAATTGAAGCTTGATTCTACTTTGCAACTTTGTACCCATAAATTCATTAGCCAATAAATCAACAAGTGCCATGTAATTGAGAAGCCCTGCAGAAATAGCATTTAGAACCCCTTCTACAATTAGTGCAGTTGGACTAGTGTCACTATACACTTCCGATAATCCAATCCCTAATGCTATCCCAAATGGCGTCGTCACTGAGAAAAAAAATACCATTATCACTTTCATCTTCACTCCATAATCAGCCTGTAAAAAATATACATAACACATTAGAGTCGTATAATAATAGTAATAGTGATAATAATAATAATAATAATAATAATACCTGTAATATGCAACCACCCAAACCCATTCCCTCAAAGAGTTGATGGAAGCAAAGTGCAGCAATGAGAGGCTTTATTGTGAAAGGATTCTCCGAAGCACCCATTGACAAACCAATCACTACTGAGTGCACCACAATTCCTAACTCCAAAACCTGAACCCAATTCCACACACATCATATCAACAAAACAAGAAACAAGAAACAAGAAACTCAACATAAATATAAGATTTAATAACAAAGAAATTAATTAACCTGAGCCACAACACGGTATCGAAGCAATTGTTCGGCATTCACATTCTTCTCATGTCCATTTGCAATCGCAAGACCATGACCATGAACATGACCAAGTTCCAATTCCTTTGTCGTTTCCAAATTGTAACACCTCAAAATTTGCCCTCCTCTCTTGGGACTAAGCTTAACATGTTGCATATCATTTTAGGTCATTAGGCATTGCATATTGCATATCATGTGGTTACATTGTGCAAGCTATCCTCCCAAGTCTTGATCAGGAGATGAGGAAGTCAAAGTGCAAGCCTAGGGTTTATTGACTGATCATTAGCCATCTGAGGATTGGGCTGTGAATTAGGGTTTCATGATTCTCCAATGGATGTTGGTCTTCATCTTGATTGCAATGATACATCATCATCATCATGGTTGGATGTCATCAGAAGATTGAAGAAGATTCCTTGAGATTAGGGTTTTGACCACTGGTCAACCCTAATCAGCTGCATTGGGCCAATCAGGGCTTAATCAGGAGATGGGGTTTGTGATGGATATGAGGATCATTTCATGATTATATTGTGCTTATTGAGGCTAGGGTTTCACCCTTGAGCCATTTCAGTTGGAGATTGGGGTTAAAATTGATCTATGCATTGCCAGATTCATCTATCAGTTGGAAAAGTCAACTGTGGTCAACTGTACATGATCTGATGGATTTGGAGGTGGAAATGAGTTGGATACACTTCATTCATGTTGGAACAAGTGTTATTTGACATCTCAAGGCTTAAGAATGAAGAAAATCAAGTCAGGACAAAAACTGCCAAAAATAGAAAGTGACTTGTAATTGAAGTTTCCAAAAATGGAAAGTTTTGACCTCAAAGCCACGTGTCCAAGGAAGCTTCAAATGAAACTTTGTTCAACATGAAAGTTGTAGATCTTGTTCTTACCTTTCCAAAAAGTCCAAGAACTTGAAAATCCAATGTATGGTTGGAAAATTATGGCTCAGTGAATTTCAAAAATGACCCATAATTAGGAGGCCATAACTTCCACATGGTTTGTCCAAATTGCAAGTTCTTTATATGCACAAACTCCATTTGACATGTACTTTCATGGTGCATAATTGGATTTTTCCAAAAGTGGTCAATGCAAAAGGTCAATTTTCAACTGGACAGTTAAATTGGACCAAGGGCAAAATTGTCCAACTTTCAAAATAATTTGAATTTTTGAGTGGGGATTTTTGCTACACCTCATGAATGGCATTTAAAATTTGTTGGAATCATCACTTCATGCATAGGCCTTGTAATTTGAGAATTGGCTTGAAAAATGGAATGGCTAAAATTGGACAAATGCAAACACAAGGTGAATTTGAGAATTACATAACCAATGAGAGTGAGACAAGTTTCTACAGCTCACACATGACATTTGGAAGGTGTATGAGCTGTCAAATAGGTGGCATTGAGCTGGCATGGTGAAATTCCAATTTTACCCCTCACTTGAAAATGACATTTACACTAACAATGCATTTGGTTGATTAAGCATGATTAAGGGATGATTAAGCTCACATATATAAACCTAAACACATTCTAATCATAACTGAATTTCATTTCACCAAAATTCAGATCAAAATCATCAACATTCTCTCAATTCATTCAAGAACTCAAAAAACCAAAATCCAAAAAACTCCATCAATCTTTGATCATTTTGGAAGATTCCTTTTGCAGTGATCTTGTACTAGCCTATGCTCGATCTGTTTGTACCTTTTAGCATCCAAAACCGCGCCCTTCTCAACTGCACCTTCAAGCTCCTCCAATGGTGAATTTGATTTTTGCGCATTAGGAGCAGCTTCGGTCGAATTGGAGCATTGCGTTCAACTTCTGGAAGGTCATTCTACATCTGTTTGGAGCTTTCACGTGCCAATTCGTCCTGTTTCACTACTGCCATAGCAGGTATCATCGGAATTCGATCTCAAGCTTTTGTTGAATTGTTGTGTGCGTGATGTAGTCCTTTGCTCGTAGAATGCGATGATGCTTTTGGATTTGCAATTGGACAACTGTAGGCTAAGAAATCGTGACCTGAAGTTTAGATCTAAAACCCTAACGCGTTCGATTCTTGAGATTTAGGGACTGTTAGTCAAAACTAAGTTCATATTCGTGATCCACGTAGTTAGACGATTCCAACGAGTATCGGTTTGTCCATTTTGGTGAGGGTTTGAGATTTACGCGTTCTTGAATGGCTGGAGGAAGGAGATGAAGTCTTCTGCGCAAAACTGAGTTTAATCCGTTTTTCCATTTGAAAATTCAAATTAGGAGTTTACCGCCCCCGCCTCCATAATTACAATTATGCCATTGTGTTAATTCAATTAATTCCAAATAATTCTAAAAAATACATAAACATGTTAAATAATTCATAGAAAATTGTAAAAAATCAGAAAAATGTGAGGATTGTTTTGTTGACTTTGTGATTGAGTGTAGATTTTTTTTGACCTATTGGTCAAAGTTGTGCATGGTATATTTTTGGTTTGACCTAGGGTTCTTTCACACATGTGCATTTTTGACACCTTATACCAATTTGATCATGAAATTCTCATATTGTAAAAGAAATTCTTGCCAATTTTTGTGATGATTGTTGACTGGTTGATGTTTATTTCCATATAAATTTCATGAGTTTTTGATACCTGATCATTGAGTTATGAATTTTGGAACTTAGGTGTGACAATTTGTGTCACACCTCTTGATGTCAACTTGCTGGATTTAATTGAGTGGTCTATACTTGTTAGAATGAAATGAAATTTTGCATGGTGAATCATTAACATGTTGAGATGTTGTATGAATTTTTGTGGAATTTTACATTGCATTTTCAAATTGATTGTGATTTTTCATTTCTGTTGACCAATTGTGCAAGCTTGTGTGACATAGGTTGGTAGATTGAATGTGAAATGCTCATGTGGTATTGAGTGTTCATGAAATTTGATATGCTTGTAATAGACACATGATGTGACATCCCTGTTTTGGTCTCATCCATTTCTTTTTTGTTTTCATTGAGTTATGAATTTTTGAAGTGGATGTATGTGTTGATGTTGTGATTTGGAGCCTATAATTGTATCTGTTTTTGTTGATTTTCATTGACATGGTTCCATTTGCCCAATTAAGCTGAAATTTGGTGTGCCATACCTGGATTAGCCCCTGTTTAGGTGTAATTTATTTGAGAATTTTTGGATTTGTTTTGATGTGGATTTGAATGCAATAGTTCTGTTTGCATGTTTGGTGCTTCATTTGGACCAATGTGGATTGTTTTGTGCATAACATGAGCATGATGAATGATATAAACATGAGACTAATGGTGTTTGCTCTTGTTTGACATTAATTTGACTTTGGTTGGTGAATACCTTGCTGTTTAGGAATTTTTCTTGCCTTTGGACCCTAGGCTTAGCCTAGTGGTCTTGTTGCTAATATTTGCTTGATTTTTCAGGATCAAAAGCATAATGCACATGGAGAATGAATCGAGTTAAATGCAATTGATGTTGTTTGATGTTTGTACACTAACATAACATTGTTTTGTAGGTGGTGAAGCTTGGGCTTAAGCTTTGAGCTTGCCTTGTTGTACATTGATTTGTATAGTTTGATTGAGTGAAAACTTTTGCTGTTTAGTTTTGTCTGTCTGAGTACTAACTGTGTTTGACTGTTTCCAGGTACTTTTAGTTGCTCAGTTCCTTGTGAACTTTTGCTTTGCTTTGCTTAAGCAACTTGCATTGAGGTATAACTTCCTAACTTCATGTAGTCTGGAGACCCGGCTGTTACCGGGCCGGGCAAATAAATGTCTGAAGTCCTCCTTAAGAGGCAATGATTGTGATTGTTTAATTTTGTGCCAAGCAGGTGAAAGTCCTTTAAATAAGGCAATTGGTGGAAGGTAGGGGTATGCAGTCTACCCCCCACTATTCAGTTGAGTCTTCTCCTTGCTCCCATTACATGGTTGTAGCATTGAGATCCTAGCCCAAGATCCTGTGCAGTGCACATTGTGTCAGAGTCTCTGAGTATAGAAGGGTTCCCCCATTCTGGACCCATGCTCATTTGTCAGAAGCTCTCCCTGGTTAGGGATAAGAGCTGTGAGGTCTGATCCTCACTTCACCTCTCATCTGCTTCATCTTAGCCTCGTAATGGCAAGGTTAAGAGCAAACCCAGCCCGTACAGACGACTCGCTTCGGCAGTCAAACCTATTGTGTGAGCCACTTGTTTGGTTATAGTGCGTGCTGTGTGGATATCTGTTTGAGATGCTTGTTCTCATTTGATGTGTGCTTGAATTATTTTGTATGCTTGTGTGCTGGCTTCTTTCCTGGATAGGAATAGTTTGCTTATGCAAGTAGGATAGAAAATCGAACTTAGGGTAACGATGCATGACAACACTAGGCTCGAGTCCAGCTCCCTAGTAGTGTGTCTTTCCCCGGTTTCTGGTTAGCAATTCAGTCCCTTTCAGGGGAACTACATCGCCCTGATCCTCGTGCCAGACGAGGTATGTAGGCAGGTGGTCGTGCGAGACCACTCCGGGCACCCTTTTCTTTTTTGCGTGTGTTTTGTTTGGCAGCTATCAGGCTCGAGTTCCCGACTCCCTGTTAGTCTGTGTGTGCCATTTCTTCTGACGTCTCGACGTCTCTTCTGGCTTGCTTGATGACTTGTAGGCTCGAGTTCCAGACTCCCTACTAGTTTGCATGTTATTTCGTCCCTTTCAGGGGAACTACATCGCCCTGATCCTCGTGCCAGACGAGGTATGTAGGCAGGTGGTCGTGCGAGACCACTCCGGGCAACCTTTTGTTTTTTTTGCGTGGGTTTACTTGTTATCTGACTGTATGTTTGGCTCGGATGCCGACTTAAGTCCAGTAAGTGGCTGTCGGGCTCCACGTTTGCCCTTTTGAGTGTGTTTTGGTTCGGATGCTGACGTAATTCCATCCAGTGGTTGCCGGGCTCCATGTTTGCCACCCTTGCTTGTTTGTATGTTTTGTGTTGTTTGGCGTGCGTAAGCCGAACTACAGTGGCTCTGATTCTTGTTCCAGACAAGATATGTAGGCATAAGGTGCGATACCTTATCGAGCTTCCTTCTCCTAACCCCACCTGCGTTCCCCGTGTGTGTGTGTGATGTTTAGCAACCTTTTCTTTATTCTAGGACGTGGATCCCGTCGAGTACGACGGACGTGAGGGGTGCTAATACCTTCCCCTTGCGTAACCGACTCCCTTACCCTTTCTCTTTGGTCGCGAGACCATGTTCTTTCCAGGTTTCTCTGAGCGTTTCCTTTCCCTATCTTGGGATAAATAACGCGCAGTGGCGGCTCTGTGTGTGTTTTGTTTTCGAGCCTCGCCGGTTGTTTTTTTCGCAGGATGCGACAGCTGGCGACTCTGCTGGGGAACTACGATGTAGACCTATGCTGGTCCATCGTCCCTAAGCGAGTCCTTCCTAGCGTTCTAGGATAGTTTAGGTTGCTTGTGTTGCTCTATTTATTGCATTTATTATTCTGTTGTGTATATATTTGCATAAATATTTGCATGCATCATACTATCATGTCACCGTCCTCTGTACAGGTGGTTCCACTGTTTGGGGTGGGGGTTACTCGAGGTAAAAGGCCCAATACCCAGGCTATGAGTGAAATCTAGGAAACCTAGGAATAGAGTGATTCATGGGAAGCGGGTGGTATGCGCCACTTAGCGGAACATTGACATCACGAGCAGTTCAGACCCTGGTGGGATATTATCGTTACATACTTCGGGTGTGTATATGATGGTATTCTGCGAAAGGTTATTTATGTTGCGTTTCTCTCGACCTTGCCCTGGCCTAGATGACACCCGTGAGTGGGGAGGGAATGATCTTTATCACAGGTACAGAGGGTGACTTTGATGGTGACTAATTGTTCCGTGGATCAGAGTCATATTTATAAGTCGGATTTATGGTCATTTATTGCCGTGACGCCGGAGTGTTGTCCGTGATTTATCAGTGGGGATCCGTTTATTTCAGGATTCCCCGGGCCGAGATATTTATCAGTGGGGATCCGTTTATTTCAGGATTCCCCGGGCCAAGTCAGATGGTTGAGAATGTCTGCTCAGAGATTGTCAGATGATGATGATGATGTATCTGTCTACCGTTTATTTCGGAACCCGTGGGTCAGATTGGTGGTTACATATTCCCTCAGATGGTTATGATCAGTTCAGAAATCAAGGCTGTGACTCAGAGCAACAAATGATCAGATGACTTGGAGGATGGCCCCGTGCATTGCATACATCTGCATCATTCTCATTTTGCATTCATCTGCATCAAACCTACGTCTAGCCATATGGGGAGTATTATGGATTGAGAATCTGGTTGAGAGACATCTTGAATTTCAGAATGTTATTGTCAAAATATTATCCGTCTCGATGAAACCAGAATCAAGAGACAAAGTGTTCCTCGTATGGATAGACGTGGCATTCATGCATATTAACCTGTTTGCTGTTTTGCAGGAATCATTGCTCGTGCTCGCAGAACTGTACCTTTGCACTCAACTCGTCCTCACAGATATTACACCAGGCGCAATGCTCCCAGACTGATGGATCCTCCCAACGCTGACATCCTCGAACTGAAAGAGATGGTGAGGGATTTGGTCAGTGTTGTGCAAGGGCTTGCCTTGGGGCAGAAAGCTATGGCCGAGAGATTAGAAAGGATTGAGGGCTGGATGATTAAGGAAGAAGTTCAGGGAAAGGCTCCGTCATCCGAAGTAACAAATCCCTCTGACTCTGTAGTGAAGAAATCCCTTGACAGTGGTCAGCCCAAGAAGAAGGTTGAATCAGGTGGTGCGCAGACTAAAAGAGAATGCGGTAAGGATCGTTACCACCCTTATGCTACCACCGTAACCATTCCTGTTGGTGATTCATCTGCACAACAGCGGCAATCACCACCTCAACAGAGGACACAGAGAGTTGTGGGCCAAGTGAGAAGGAGGACGACAGATCGTCATTTCAATAAGCCGCCCGTGACTTACGCCTCTCTGTTTAAAAAGTTGAAGGATCTTGGATTGGTGCAGCCGAGGATGTTGACTCTGTTGAAACCTGATCAGAGGCCTGCCAGTTATGATGAGAATGTCAGGTGTGAGTTCCATGCTGGGGCACCCGGACATCACATTGAGGATTGCAAAGCTTTTAAGCATGTGGTCCAGGACTTGGTGGATTCTAAGGCAATCAGCTTTGCACCGATGGCAGATGATAGTGCTAACCCCGTGACAAGGCATGGTCCTGTAAAAGTGGAAATGATGTCGAAGGACAAGAAAGGGATAGAGGTGACTGAGAAGGATCAGTTAAAAGTGCCAATGTCTGTGGTCCCAAAACGTCCAACAAAAAGTGGAGCTTTTCCTCGTGTTGATGATTGTTGTGCCGCTATCGCTACAAAAGAGTGTGTAGTAATTGGGGAAGCGGTCCAAAGAATGATGAAAGCAAAAATGGACGATGCAAGGTGTAAAGCACTCAGTCTGGCAGCTGAAACCGTCAAGGTGGAAAATGCCATTGGTGTTGAGAAAGAGAAAAAGCCGTCCATTTCTTCTTATAAGCAGGCATTGGAAGTGGTGAGAAATGGAGGGATCCCAGGCTGGGGACAGATCGTAGGCATTGTGGTAAAGGCGGATGTGTTTGGGATTGGTTATCATCCAGGTCAAGACTCGTCTGAGCAGAACAGAGGACGTCGTCCGTCGTTCACCTTTGTCAGTGCCGGAATGCTAGATTCAGATCACGCCTATACAGTGGGTAAAGAAACTGACAGTGACTGGGAGATTGATCAATGGATAAAATCGTGTGTACCAGGAAGCTGGAAGGCCTAACAGATCAGCACTGCCACTCATCCGGAAGAGTAATGATTTCTGTTTCTATTTTATCTGCATGAAAGCCATATGTGTTGCCCGACACGTAATGGTCCATTGTAAGGGCCACCTCATGTTTAAATTTGCATTTTCTGCATCATTAATAAATGGATGTTTTTCAGTCAAAAAGCGGGGTTCCCTGTTTTTCATTTATTTTTGCAGTTTAAAAACAAATAAAAATGGCAATGTTTATTTTCATTTTTCTTTTTTGATTTGTCTCGTCCCAAAGTCGAAAAATAATTCTCCGGATCTCTTTGATAACGATTTGGTTACACCTCATATGACTTCGACAAACCGATCTATCTTGCTGAAGAAAAAGGCGAAGAAGATTGTGATCTGCTGGAATTAGCCAGGTTGTTGAAACAAGAGGAGCAGGTGATTCAGCCGCACGAGGAGCGGATTGAGGTTGTTACTCCAAGCACCGCCGAGGTCAGGAAAGAAATAGAAAAATGAGGCCGCTTCAGAGGCGAGTCGAGAGCAGAATGGTAGCCTTGTTGAAAGAGCATGTGGATGCCTTCACCTGGTCATGTCAGGATATGCCGGGGTTGAACACCGATATCGTTGTACACAAGCTGCCATGGAAAGAATACTGTCCTCTGAAGAAGCAGAATGTCGGTGCCACGTATCAGAGAGCCGTGGTGACTTTGTTTCATGATATGATTTATCATGAAATCGAATGCTATGACATGATAGCAAAGTCCCAAACAGGAGAGGGGCATCTGGCAGATCTGGCCAAGTTATTTGACAGGAGAAGATGATTCAAACTGAGGTTGAATTCAGATAAGTGCACTATCAGAGTGCGATCCGGTAAGCTGCTGGGGGTGTATTGTAAAAAGGAGGAATCGAGGTTCATCCTGCAAAAAAAAAAAAAAAAAAAAAAAAAAAAAACAATAAGAGAAACGCCTGAACCGAGAGCATAAAGGAGAGGTTCGTGGTTTTTTAGAAAAATTGAACTATCTGTCATGGTTCACATCTCATTTAACAGCCACGTGCGAACCTATATTCAAGATGTTGAAAAAAAAACAGATCAAACGGTCAGGTGAAATAATGACTGCCAAGGGGCATTGAAGGAATAAAAGAATAAGTGCAGGAACCTCTGATTCTGATACCTCCCGTGGAAGGAGCAATTGTCAATCTGTACTTGACGACCTTCGAGGGGTCTACGAGGTGTATTGGGTCAGCATGACGCGTCTTGTCGAAAAGAGCATGCAATTTACCTTAGCAAAAAGTTTACCGACTGTGAAACAATACATTCACTGTTCGAGAAAACTTGCTGTACTTTGGCATAGGCTGCTCGCCGACTGAGACAGTTTATGCTGGTTCATACCACTTTGTGGATTTCCGAGATGGATCCGATCGAGTATGTGTTTGAGAAGCCAACAGCGACCGGATGGGTTGCGGGAGAGCAAAAGAATGTTGACTGATTTGTGATCCGCTCAGAAAGCAATCAAGGGGTGTATTGTCTGATTACATCTCTCTGCAACTCGTTGAGGTTGTCAACCGATGAAGTTTGAGTTCCCTGATGAGGACATCTCGAGGTACTCAAATCGAAAGATTGAGAGTGACCGATCCTGGAGGAGGGGCCTGACCCCAAATCCGAACGGATTCTGATGTCTGATGGGGAGGTTAAGGAGAATAAGATTTTGTTGCCCGGATAACGTTTGAGTGTACCCACAGTGGTGGCGGAGTACGAAGCTTATAGCCCAGGTGTCGAACGTCGGTACGTACATCTACTAGGGCAACTCCTTTCTCATTGGTATATGGAATGGAGGCGGTATTACCTGTTGAGGTTCAGATTCCCTCTTTGAGAGTCCTGATGGACGTGAAGTTGCAAGAGGCTGAATGGGTAAGGACCCGGTATGAAGAGTTGAGCCTAATTAAGGAAAAGAGGCTAGCAGCCATCTGTCACGGGCAGTTATACCAGCAAAGGATGAAATGTGCTTTTGACAAGAAGGTGCGACCTCGGGTATATCACGTAGGTGATATGGTGTTGAAAAGGATCCTTCCTCCTCAAAACGATCGTAGGGGCAAATGGACACCGAATTATGAAGGTCCATTCGTGGTCAAGAAGGTTTTCTCTGGTGGAGCCTTGTTGTTAACGACCATGGATGGTGAAGATTTTCCATCCCCTGTGAATGCGGACGCAGTTAAAAAATACTTCGTATAAATTGACCCGCTGGACGAAAAGAACAAAATAGTCCAGGCAAAAATGGGCATCCCGGCGAACCAAAAACAGAAAGAGGTTCGGGCAAAAATTAGGGATAAAATGAGAAAATTGTACACCCGGCAAGTCGAAAACCTGAGAAGGCGACTTAGGCAAAAATGGGTATCCCGGTGGACTGAAAACCCGAAAGGGCGGTCCAGGCAAAAGGGGGATTGAAACGAACAACTGCGTCTAGCATGATCGTTTGCGCTTTGGTTAAGGCATCATGGATAATACCCGGTGGGGATCAATCAGAAGCGTCTTGTTCAGAAGGCAGAAAGCATGGAGAGTCTGAGGACATATGGGGTGTAACTGAGTTGGAACTCGATGAGATCACGGGTTTCACATTGCCATTAGGATAGATTTTTCCTTTTGTGCGCAATTACCTCTTTTCAGGAATTGCTTCCTTTGTATTGCTCAATTTGAGCCACACTTTTCCAATCAATAAAATGCATATTCAGTCAAATAATTTTGTTTTTGTTTTTTCATTACCGCTTTGATTGCAAAAACATCCAGATATTTTTGATAAAGAATTTTGCATTTTAAGACATACAGGTTCCTTCCAATGCATGCTTATAAGATTGAAACTGGAAATCTTATTTGGAAGGTTGAGTGACCCAAGTGTTGAAATCTTGACACGCCTGGGGCACGGTTTTATCTAACGATCTGTTTTGCAGGAACTGTTAGATATTCTTCACTCACTTGCAGGTTGTGATGTGGAAGCTTTGTAACAAATCCCCAGAGAGTTCGCTCAGGAACGAAAATGGCGAAAACGTTGAGACGTACGACGATCCTTGATAATAATCAAGAAGACTCTTCAAAGTCGGAAGGTTTGAAAGTATGTAATTCCCCGCGGAGTCTGATCGGGGACGAGTGCATGAAGAAGGGACGGAGAAACGACGAGACGTGCGACGACCTTTGGAATTAACCAAGAAGACTCTTCAAAGTCGAAAAATTGGAAAAATTTCTGTATAAGTCCCAGGAGTACGCTTTCCGTCGAGCGCGGAGCAATTGGGAATATAAGATGATGGAGCAGAAAAGGTCCAGACGAGTCTGGGAATTCTCAAAAGTGGAAAGTTGATACGAGATTGGGAGGTGGATACCGTGGTTCGACGAGTCGACGGGTGTTCTGTACCAACTTTTCTCATTTCCCATCTAGGTTCCCAAGCAGAATATGAGGGTCAACTCCCCAGCAGATTCCAAGTCTGTGACTTCTCCAGCCGAGTCAGGATGGTTATCCCGGGCAGGTTTAAAACGGTGTTTCCTCAGCAGCCAGGTCTGAAGGTTGCTATTCCCCGAGTGGAGCGGGTTCAAAGAAATATCTCTCCAGCAGTTCCCCGAGTGGAGCGGGTTCAAAGAAATATCTCTCCAGCAGTTCCCCGAGTGGAGCGGGTTTCAATGAAATATATCTCCAGCAGTTCCCCGAGTGGAGCGGGTTCAATGAAATATATCTCCAGCAGTTCCCCGAGTGGAGCGGGTTTCAATGAAATATATCTCCAGCAGTTCCCCGAGTGGAGCGGGTTTCAATGAAATATATCTCCAGCAGTGTTCATCCTACCAGTGGATTGAACAAAGTCCCGTAGCGGACGGATTTTTGCATCACCAGCTGAGTTGATTCTACCTATGGGTTGCGCGGGTTGTCCCCAGCGGAGTAGTATTCGTTTCCCTAGCAGGGTCAGGATGGTTATCCCCAGCCGGTGGTAGAGTGATGCATCCCCAGTTGAGTCGGGAGATTGCTGTTTTCCCCAGCGGAGTATCTGTGAGCATTTCCTCAGTAAAGTCAGCAGGTATCTGTGAGGGTTTCCCGAAGCAGAGTTGGGATTGATATCCCCAGCAAGTCAAAAAACTATTGTATCCCCACAGGGTGTTGGTGGTGCTTATCCCCGCAGTTTCTCGAGAGGATTGGATGCAAAGGAGGTTCTTCCCAGCAAGGGTTGCCTTTTCCCAGCAGCAGCAGTGCTATTCCCCCAGCAGGGTGGAGATCGGAGTATGGACGAGTTCCTCAGCAGAGCGTCTCGTGCTCCTCAGAAGAGTCCCTTGAGGGGGATGCTTTTTATGCATTCATCATGTAGAAATAGCATAGCATGTTGCATAGAAAAAATAATAAATCGCGTAGCATTTCCATAATTATGGAGCATTACGCAGAAAAAGATCATGCATCATTGTTGCAAGCATAGAGCTAGTCTCAAGCCGTGGTTACCGTTTGAGAGGTGGTTGTGCCAGAAAGCGAAGATGTTACTCTGTGGAGTTTAGCATCAGGACGTCAGATCAGCAATGTTCCCCAGTAGTGCGATATTGGAGGAGATGTTTCCGTCGGACAGAGATGGAAATAACATCAGAGGACGTTACGCGATCAGCGCAATTCAAGCCGTGGTTACCGCTTGAGGATTGGTTTTGCCGGATAGTGAAGACGATACTCCGAGGAGTTCAGCAGCGGGATTTTGGAGCAACAGTATTTCCCAGTCATCAGTAAGTGTCTGGTCGAGCTTTCTTTGGTGTCCTGTAAACATCATCATTCGATGTCCAGTAAACGTCGAGTTATTTCCCAGTCATTGTTTAATGTCTGGTCGGTCATTGTTTGATGTCCTGTCAACATCATTGTTTGATGTCCTGTCAACATCATTGTTTGATGTCCTGTCAACATCATTGTTTGATGTCCTGTCAACATCATTGTTTGATGTCCTGTCAACATCATTGTTTGATGTCCTGTCAACATCATTGTTTGATGTCCTGTCAACATCATTGTTTGATGTCCTGTCAACATCCTTGTTTGATGTCCTGTCAACATCCTTGTTTGATGTCCTGTCAACATCCTTGTTTGATGTCCTGTCAACATCATTGTTTGATGTCCTGTCAACATCATTGTTTGATGTCCTGTCAACATCATTGTTCGATGTCCTGTCAACATCCTTGTTTGATGTCCTGTCAACATCATTGTTTGATGTCCTGTCAACATCCTTGTTTGATGTCCTGTCAACATCATTGTTCGATGTCCTGTCAACATCATTGTTCGATGTCTGTCAACATCATTGTTCGATGTCCTGTAAACATCATTGTTCGATGTCCAGTAAAACGTCGAGTTTCTTCCCAGTCATCAGTCAGTGTCTGGTTGAAAGTGTTACTCTGAGGAGTGTGGTACCATGGCGTCAGATCAGCAGTGTTCCCCAGTAGTGCGATATTGGAGGAAATGTTTCCGTCGGACAGAGATGGAAATGATATCAGAAGACGTTACGCGATCAGCGCGATTCCGGGGTTCAAATGGAGAAAAGGAGATGTTGCGACATTTTCTGGAGATCGGGGTTCAATCAGAGAAGAGTATATGCTGAGGCATTTTCTGGGGTTCAAATGGAGATAGAGTTGAAGATTATATCCAGGGTGAGGTCCTTGGGATTATCTTCTGTTCATGTGTCACCTTAGAATTTGGCGGATGCCAGTGGAGGTCGTTATAGGTGTCTTCTGAGGAAGAGATACACATGCTACCTTCCTTTTGTGAAGGTATACCCTCTGACATGTCGCCCTCAGAGTGGTTTGGTGTTATTTCCGGCGTTGCCAGCGGAATTATCACGAGAGATTGGAGAACGGGGTTCAAATGGAGAAAAGGAAATGTGGAGACATTTTCTGGAGATGGGGTTCAAACGGAGAAAGGGAGATGTTGCGGCATTTTCTGGAGAACGGGGTTCATATTGGCGATCGCGGGTTATCGTCAGGCGACTGGGGTCCAAATCGGAGAATGGGGTCCATTTATTTTGGCAAACAGGAGAATGGGGTTCAAATGCAGAGATCTGAGGGTCGTTTGCGCAGAGAAAATTTCGGGGTTCAAGAAAATGAAAAAGAGCGGAGAAAATTTCGGGGTTCAAGAAAAGAAAAAGAAATCAGCAGAAATTTCGGGGTTCAAGAAAAGCATGAAAAAAGAAAGGAATAATAATCCCGAGCGGATGAGTGGTGTTCAGGCCATGGTTATCCCTGCGTTACCATTTATTTTGGTATCCAGGTTGACGTTTTTCGAGTTTGTTTCTTCGCCGATGCTGACAGGCGCTGTTAATTATTATCCCATCGGAGTGCAAATTGTTCGTCTGTTCTTGGTATTCAATCACTCTTCATCCTGATCATCCGAAAGCCGAGGCTATTTCGTATCGACAGGTTCACAGTGGATTGAATAGGGGCAGCTGTAACACCTCAAAATTTGCCCTCCTCTCTTGGGACTAAGCTTAACATGTTGCATATCATTTTAGGTCATTAGGCATTGCATATTGCATATCATGTGGTTACATTGTGCAAGCTATCCTCCCAAGTCTTGATCAGGAGATGAGGAAGTCAAAGTGCAAGCCTAGGGTTTATTGACTGATCATTAGCCATCTGAGGATTGGGCTGTGAATTAGGGTTTCATGATTCTCCAATGGATGTTGGTCTTCATCTTGATTGCAATGATACATCATCATCATCATGGTTGGATGTCATCAGAAGATTGAAGAAGATTCCTTGAGATTAGGGTTTTGACCACTGGTCAACCCCAATCAGCTGCATTGGGCCAATCAGGGCTTAATCAGGAGATGGGGTTTGTGATGGATATGAGGATCATTTCATGATTATATTGTGCTTATTGAGGCTAGGGTTTCACCCTTGAGCCATTTCAGTTGGAGATTGGGGTTAAAGTTGATCTATGCATTGCCAGATTCATCTATCAGTTGGAAAAGTCAACTGTGGTCAACTGTACATGATCTGATGGATTTGGAGGTGGAAATGAGTTGGATACACTTCATTCATGTTGGAACAAGTGTTATTTGACATCTCAAGGCTTAAGAATGAAGAAAATCAAGTCAGGACAAAAACTGCCAAAAATAGAAAGTGACTTGTAATTGAAGTTTCCAAAAATGGAAAGTTTTGACCTCAAAGCCACGTGTACAAGGAAGCTTCAAATGAAAATTTGTTCAACATGAAAGTTGTAGATCTTGTTCTTACCTTTCCAAAAAGTCCAAGAACTTGAAAATCCAATGTATGGTTGGAAAATTATGGCTCAGTGAATTTCAAAAATGACCCATAATCAGGAGGCCATAACTTCCACATGGTTTGTCCAAATTGCAAGTTCTTTATATGCACAAACTCCATTTGACATGTAATTTCATGGTGCATAATTGGATTTTTCCAAAAGTGGTCAATGCAAAAGGTCAATTTTCAACTGGACAGTTAAATTGGACCAAGGGCAAAATTGTCCAACTTTCAAAATAATTTGAATTTTTGAGTGGGGATTTTTGCTACACCTCATGAATGGCATTTAAAATTTGTTGGAATCATCACTTCATGCATAGGCCTTGTAATTTGAGAATTGGCTTGAAAAATGGAATGGCTAAAATTGGACAAATGCAAACACAAGGTGAATTTGAGAATTACATAACCAATGAGAGTGAGACAAGTTTCTACAGCTCACACATGACATTTGGAAGGTGTATGAGCTGTCAAATAGGTGGCATTGAGCTGGCATGGTGAAATTCCAATTTTACCCCTCACTTGAAAATGACATTTACACTAACAATGCATTTGGTTGATTAAGCATGATTAAGGGATGATTAAGCTCACATATATAAACCTAAACACATTCTAATCATAACTGAATTTCATTTCACCAAAATTCAGATCAAAATCATCAACATTCTCTCAATTCATTCAAGAACTCAAAAAACCAAAATCCAAAAAACTCCATCAATCTTTGATCATTTTGGAAGATTCCTTTTGCAGTGATCTTGTACTAGCCTATGCTCGATCTGTTTGTACCTTTTAGCATCCAAAACCGCGCCCTTCTCAACTGCACCTTCAAGCTCCTCCAATGGTGAATTTGATTTTTGCGCATTAGGAGCAGCTTCGGTCGAATTGGAGCATTGCGTTCAACTTCTGGAAGGTCATTCTACATCTGTTTGGAGCTTTCACGTGCCAATTCGTCCTGTTTCACTACTGCCATAGCAGGTATCATCGGAATTCGATCTCAAGCTTTTGTTGAATTGTTGTGTGCGTGATGTAGTCCTTTGCTCGTAGAATGCGATGATGCTTTTGGATTTGCAATTGGACAACTGTAGGCTAAGAAATCGTGACCTGAAGTTTAGATCTAAAACCCTAACGCGTTCGATTCTTGAGATTTAGGGACTGTTAGTCAAAACTAAGTTCATATTCGTGATCCACGTAGTTAGACGATTCCAACGAGTATCGGTTTGTCCATTTTGGTGAGGGTTTGAGATTTACGCGTTCTTGAATGGCTGGAGGAAGGAGATGAAGTCTTCTGCGCAAAACTGAGTTTAATCCGTTTTTCCATTTGAAAATTCAAATTAGGAGTTTACCGCCCCCGCCTCCATAATTACAATTATGCCATTGTGTTAATTCAATTAATTCCAAATAATTCTAAAAAATACATAAACATGTTAAATAATTCATAGAAAATTGTAAAAAATCAGAAAAATGTGAGGATTGTTTTGTTGACTTTGTGATTGAGTGTAGATTTTTTTTGACCTATTGGTCAAAGTTGTGCATGGTATATTTTTGGTTTGACCTAGGGTTCTTTCACACATGTGCATTTTTGACACCTTATACCAATTTGATCATGAAATTCTCATATTGTAAAAGAAATTCTTGCCAATTTTTGTGATGATTGTTGACTGGTTGATGTTTATTTCCATATAAATTTCATGAGTTTTTGATACCTGATCATTGAGTTATGAATTTTGGAACTTAGGTGTGACAATTTGTGTCACACCTCTTGATGTCAACTTGCTGGATTTAATTGAGTGGTCTATACTTGTTAGAATGAAATGAAATTTTGCATGGTGAATCATTAACATGTTGAGATGTTGTATGAATTTTTGTGGAATTTTACATTGCATTTTCAAATTGATTGTGATTTTTCATTTCTGTTGACCAATTGTGCAAGCTTGTGTGACATAGGTTGGTAGATTGAATGTGAAATGCTCATGTGGTATTGAGTGTTCATGAAATTTGATATGCTTGTAATAGACACATGATGTGACATCCCTGTTTTGGTCTCATCCATTTCTTTTTTGTTTTCATTGAGTTATGAATTTTTGAAGTGGATGTATGTGTTGATGTTGTGATTTGGAGCCTATAATTGTATCTGTTTTTGTTGATTTTCATTGACATGGTTCCATTTGCCCAATTAAGCTGAAATTTGGTGTGCCATACCTGGATTAGCCCCTGTTTAGGTGTAATTTATTTGAGAATTTTTGGATTTGTTTTGATGTGGATTTGAATGCAATAGTTCTGTTTGCATGTTTGGTGCTTCATTTGGACCAATGTGGATTGTTTTGTGCATAACATGAGCATGATGAATGATATAAACATGAGACTAATGGTGTTTGCTCTTGTTTGACATTAATTTGACTTTGGTTGGTGAATACCTTGCTGTTTAGGAATTTTTCTTGCCTTTGGACCCTAGGCTTAGCCTAGTGGTCTTGTTGCTAATATTTGCTTGATTTTTCAGGATCAAAAGCATAATGCACATGGAGAATGAATCGAGTTAAATGCAATTGATGTTGTTTGATGTTTGTACACTAACATAACATTGTTTTGTAGGTGGTGAAGCTTGGGCTTAAGCTTTGAGCTTGCCTTGTTGTACATTGATTTGTATAGTTTGATTGAGTGAAAACTTTTGCTGTTTAGTTTTGTCTGTCTGAGTACTAACTGTGTTTGACTGTTTCCAGGTACTTTTAGTTGCTCAGTTCCTTGTGAACTTTTGCTTTGCTTTGCTTAAGCAACTTGCATTGAGGTATAACTTCCTAACTTCATGTAGTCTGGAGACCCGGCTGTTACCGGGCCGGGCAAATAAATGTCTGAAGTCCTCCTTAAGAGGCAATGATTGTGATTGTTTAATTTTGTGCCAAGCAGGTGAAAGTCCTTTAAATAAGGCAATTGGTGGAAGGTAGGGGTATGCAGTCTACCCCCCACTATTCAGTTGAGTCTTCTCCTTGCTCCCATTACATGGTTGTAGCATTGAGATCCTAGCCCAAGATCCTGTGCAGTGCACATTGTGTCAGAGTCTCTGAGTATAGAAGGGTTCCCCCATTCTGGACCCATGCTCATTTGTCAGAAGCTCTCCCTGGTTAGGGATAAGAGCTGTGAGGTCTGATCCTCACTTCACCTCTCATCTGCTTCACCTTAGCCTCGTAATGGCAAGGTTAAGAGCAAACCCAGCCCGTACAGACGACTCGCTTCGGCAGTCAAACCTATTGTGTGAGCCACTTGTTTGGTTATAGTGCGTGCTGTGTGGATATCTGTTTGAGATGCTTGTTCTCATTTGATGTGTGCTTGAATTATTTTGTATGCTTGTGTGCTGGCTTCTTTCCTGGATAGGAATAGTTTGCTTATGCAAGTAGGATAGAAAACCGAACTTAGGGTAACGATGCATGACAACACTAGGCTCGAGTCCAGCTCCCTAGTAGTGTGTCTTTCCCCGGTTTCTGGTTAGCAATTCAGTCCCTTTCAGGGGAACTACATCGCCCTGATCCTCGTGCCAGACGAGGTATGTAGGCAGGTGGTCGTGCGAGACCACTCCGGGCACCCTTTTCTTTTTTGCGTGTGTTTTGTTTGGCAGCTATCAGGCTCGAGTTCCCGACTCCCTGTTAGTCTGTGTGTGCCATTTCTTCTGACGTCTCGGCGTCTCTTCTGGCTTGCTTGATGACTTGTAGGCTCGAGTTCCAGACTCCCTACTAGTTTGCATGTTATTTCGTCCCTTTCAGGGGAACTACATCGCCCTGATCCTCGTGCCAGACGAGGTATGTAGGCAGGTGGTCGTGCGAGACCACTCCGGGCAACCTTTTGTTTTTTTTGCGTGGGTTTACTTGTTATCTGACTGTATGTTTGGCTCGGATGCCGACGTAAGTCCAGTAAGTGGCTGTCGGGCTCCACGTTTGCCCTTTTGAGTGTGTTTTGGTTCGGATGCCGACGTAATTCCATCCAGTGGTTGTCGGGCTCCATGTTTGCCACCCTTGCTTGTTTGTATGTTTTGTGTTGTTTGGCGTGCGTAAGCCGAACTACAGTGGCTCTGATTCTTGTTCCAGACAAGATATGTAGGCATAAGGTGCGATACCTTATCGAGCTTCCTTCTCCTAACCCCACCTGCGTTCCCCGTGTGTGTGTGTGATGTTTAGCAACCTTTTCTTTATTCTAGGACGTGGATCCCGTCGAGTACGACGGACGTGAGGGGTGCTAATACCTTCCCCTTGCGTAACCGACTCCCTTACCCTTTCTCTTTGGTCGCGAGACCATGTTCTTTCCAGGTTTCTCTGAGCGTTTCCTTTCCCTATCTTGGGATAAATAACGCGCAGTGGCGGCTCTGTGTGTGTTTTGTTTTCGAGCCTCGCCAGTTGTTTTTTTCGCGGATGCGACACAAATTATTCACAGAAGAAGACATAGGAAGTTTCTTTTTAAAATAACTTAAAGAAAATGAATCAACCATGAGAGTAAAAATGGCGGAGATCATAGCAATGAAAGTGGTGAATGGGAATTTATGTCAAGGGTGTTGAGGCAAACAAGGAGAAGTTAAATCCGCAAATGAATCTGGCATCACGTGCATATAACCGGTAGCAAGTATAACACCGCATGCAAAAGCTTTTATAACGACGAACAAGTCTCCGTCGGGTTTTAAAGCCGGAACCGAAGTTGTGAAAATCGGAATGCAAACACCAATCATGCTTGACAATAATATGCAAAATATTGCAATTACCTTTAACTTTAGTGCTTCATTTTTATCGTGACAACCACCTTCATATTTCGATGAACATTCTTCACACGAGACTAATGGTAATGATAATAATAGAAATAGAATGGTTACAACTACAACGTTGGGGTTGTTTCTTACCATATTTATATGAAAGAAACAACTGAACTGAACTTGTTAGGGAGAAACTGTGATGTGATGTGAGAAATGAGTGTTTGTTACAATGAGAGGTTTTGAGAGCTTTTATAGACAGAGAGTAATTCATAGTTTAGATGTGAAAATGATGAAATTACTTTATTGCACTTAAGTTAAAGTGTTTTTATATATAATTAGGGGTAGATTTGGAAGAATGGAGAGAGTGTGGTTGCTTGTGTTGGGTGTGTGGTAAATATGGTTCCTTGAAAAACTCAATTGCTCTTAATCCATCTTGGCATAAGTAAGACACATGCTTCAACTTCTTTTTTATTTAAAGAGAGACACAATTATGACATATGTGAAAATGAATGATTGCATGGAAGAGTGACACTTAACTTTTATTTCTTAAAGGAAACAAAAATTATTATATATAAAAACATACATCTTATAAAAGAAATAAACAAAACACTTTGATTTAAATTTCGATAACATGAATGTAATATTAAATAAGTTAAATTGGACTCATTTGAGTTTGTTATTTTATGTTAAATCATAGTATTTTGTTTAATACTACAAACTATTAAAGTTTCAAGATCCTAATACAAATCATTTAGTAATGTGTTATGCCTATGATTATGGAATGACTTTCATTTTTTTGTCTCAATACTCATAGAATTTGATAATTGTTAACTATTCTTCTATATAAGATCCACTTATTTGAATGTTAAGACAACTATGAAATGTTTGAATATATTTTCAAAGTAATTGTAGAATAAAATCATGTTATTTCTTTCCACACAACAACCATATAACTTGGTCAAATTATCATATGCTTATTTTCGGAGGACACATTAATCCACGACGTGAACTCCGTCGCCTCTAACTTGAATAAGCTGACATAAATTTTATAGAAGCAAGTTTTCAACTTTTAATTCATCCTTGATCATCCATACATTAATAATAATTAGGTAGCAAGGGCATTCCTTGGTTATTTATAGGAAATGTGCATTCTATCATAGTATCCCCTCCAATACTATAGATTTGTCATTATAAATATTTGAAATACAATACATTGATTATAAATACTATAGATTTATCATAGTATGCTTAATTAAAATATAATGTTGTAATGTATTTTATCATAAATATTTTATTCAAGAATACAATCACATAAAAAAAACTAGTTAATATATAATTAATGTATTATTTACCTTCGTCATTGTCTCATTTCTTTTCTTTCAAAATTGTAACAACCCAACATAATACACGTCTAGAATGGTATTATAGTGAACCGTTAAACTGATCCTGAGTACATACATTATATGAATGACATCTAAATATATGGATAACATTTGCCAAGATACAAAATACAATGTGTACATATAAAGGATGTCTGATACAATTCTACAAAAGATAAAGAGATGTAGCGGAAAACAAAAGTCAAAACAACAAGGTCTTCAAAGTCTTCATGCCTTTCCTTTACCTTTATCCTTACCCGATCCACTTGAAATATTGAACATGTAGTGAGATACAACTTATCTCAATGGAGTTCCCATATCTTATGGGTCTACTCGATCAAAGGTGCCTATTATTACTCATTAACCTAATATTATACTCGCATATCATGAGAACAAACTAAGAGGTTAAAACTCTTAAGTTCTCACAATGTGTGATCACGTAATCACCTATTACCCTACTCGTAATGGGCAAGCGTATAAGAGAGTGTCTGTCTTATTGATTACACAACACATGAAGATTAGCTTCTAGCTACATGGTCAATTAGATATGTTAAGGCAAGGCTAGTCTCATCAAGTAGAGTGAATTACTAAACCTTATCTATTATGAAGGGTTTTACGATGGGACCTACCCCTGGAGTTCTAGAAATACCCACCTTGGGGACTTACAAAACCTAATCATATCCTACTCTCGATCGGTACTAGGAATTATGATACTCATTGTCAGATTCTAACACGATCATATGTATTCGCACTTATCAAGTAATATCCATTAGGTAAGTCTATATACAAAAGAAAGGTTATCTGACATCCTTTCTCTGATTAATTTACTTTAAGGGATAGGTTCTTCACTTGCCAATTAATACTCTTTAGGTAAGCATACTCATACACAATCCTTTAACCGACTAAGGTTATCCGTAATTAATCAACTCCATTGGGAACATACACAACTATTCAACTTAACTAGGGTTTGCATACAGTTGTCTAATTTAATTATATTTCACACATTCGTTATCAACCAACTAGGGTTTCTTACTTTTATCTATTAACCAATTAAGGTTTAACTCATACACATGCTAACTCAATCACTGTTAATCATGAACAACACATTCAAACATGTTATCACATCACAAGTACAAGTCTTATTAGCACTCAAGTCACACGACAAGGACATACAAGTGAAGAGAGATAAGTTTGCAAGAGGTGTAACCGATTTCATAACCATTATTCATTTCATTTTTCAAATTCTCAAAGGTTTCAATCGATTGTTGTTTTAGTGCAATTGATTGCTCCTGCATCCTGTTTCAAAAATAATGCAAATTCAGGGGTGACAATCTAATGTTGTTCATAGTGCAATCTATTGCACCTACAAATCTTTTCAAAAATTCATCTTCTAACACCATTTTCAGCACACCAATTCACAATCAGTTCATTCCTAACATGTACTAGTATGTTATAAGGATTAAATTACAACTAAAATAGCACATGCAAGTTGTTAACATTTAATCACACTAAATTCATCACGCATTCAACAAACATAAAATATTCACATATCCTAAGCAAGGTTCTACCATTTCACACAAACCTAACATGAAATGGCTAAGAATTATCGCAGAGCAAAAAATAACCTGGAGCACTTATATGCTCGAGATGATAAGAGAGTCGCCACCAAATTTTATTTATTCCAGGAGAAAAAGAAAAATATCGATAAAACCCTTAAAAGAAAAAGAAATTGGTGATTGCAATCAAATTTGGTTTCGGGAGTCTATTATGCAAGGGTAAGATATTAGCATCCCTCACATCCGTTGTACTCAGCGGAAACCATTTAGTTAGATTTGTGAATAGAATGTTAGCTTACATTTTTTTTCTTCGGGTTATTGGAATATTGAAAAGGAAAAATAAAATGTCACAAAAAGGTTTTATAAAGGTGCTTGACAAGATTGTGGGTCTTACTTCTATGTATCCTCGGGTGCGACGAGGAATTGAAAGCCACATAGTTCTTTGTAAAAAACTACGTATTGGTTGGTTGATTTTATTGAATAAATGCTTATGTCGCATTCTAGCAGTTAAACATTGCTTTTATGCTCACAATTGGAGGTTTAAGAATTTGTTTGTATTGCAGTTGAACCGACTAAACATTGCTCTTTTATGAAAAGGTTTTGGATCACACGGGAAGAGAAAATGATTTGATGGGTTGAATGTTTTTGGGTGGCCGATGAGTGCTTGAACAGTAGGCTAATTACGAATATCATCCAAATATTCGGGATTAGAAGAGACATGTACGTCCAACCTAAACTTTTTTTATTTGAGTTATTTATGAAATTTGTGTGGTGAATCAAGTCACGTTTTTTCAACTGATGACTAGTATTCGCGGGGGAGGCTAAATATGGCCATCACACAAGTACCTAGGACTAAAGAGGACAATTATGTTCAACTAGACTTTTTCCTCCACGAAATAATAAACATGATTAAGTTATTTAATGTGTTTTGGAGCGGATGGGAAATACTCGGACGATAGGCTAATTACGACCATCATCCAAGCACTCGGGATTAAGAGGGACAAGTACGTCCAACTTAACCTTTCTCAAGTGCACAAACAATATACTTTCTTGCTCAAGCACGCAGGCAAGAGACTTCCTCTACTTTAAACAAATAGTTTAGTAGAAGTGGTAACCTCTATACTTAGATACACAATCAGAAGTATAACAGTTATGAAACAACCACAAAGGTTCTTAACCTCTTAAGATTTCTAAGATATACAAAAGATAAAAAATCTTAAGATCTTATGCAATAACAATTACAAATGAAAGCTCATAGGTATGCTAAATATATTGTATTGCGTTGTTTTTGTACACCTTCCTTCAAATCTTCAGCTTCCTTTTATAGAGGTAGAGAAAAAGTAGTTGAAGGATTTGAACATAAGAGCAAACTTAGTGAAAAAGCATGCCAAGAGAGACATTGGAGAATGTATCTAGTTAGAAGCATTGTCCACTGAATAATGAGTTATTCTCAAATCTTCAAACAATTCATCTCTAAAGGAATCAATAAAATCAAGGGGTAATTGCTACACACGAAGGCTTGGAGCATATTGGTGATATTGGAAGATTTAAGAAGCGTCAATCGAGTAAAGATTACAAAGAAGAGTTTGACATTATGTTGTATACAAGTCAAGATCCTGATAGAAGATTTATTTTTCTCAACATTATTGTGGATTGATGATTATATGAACTATTGCAAATATTTATCAAATAAAAATGAACAATGCAGGTTCCAATGGGAAACCATTGAAGAGTGCACGTAGGCAAAGTAGGACGAACGCCAAAACATTATAAATCTCAGTGTCATCTCTCTCCCATACCCTTGCATTTAATTTTAATATGATTTGCATGCTTAGGTATTTTAATTCTAGCATAGTTTATCGTTTATTCAATTGGCAGCGATTAGTTATGTAAGACTAGGTTTTGTTAGAATTGGTGCCTAATCGAACTGAATTGGTGATTAAATTCTGAGAAACAATTGATGTTAGAATCCATTGATATTGAATTGTTGTATAAACACACCTTGTGGAATATACAATTTAATCAGTTGAATACCCTATGTTTCATCATAAAACCATCTTTGGTATTTGTAGATTGATTAAGCGTTAACGTGGTCAAGTTTCAATAAAAGTATAATTTTCATATTTTTGTTCCAAATCTTCTATGCGCACTTTCGAAAAAGCTCTGATATTCTATTTTTGAAAAGCAGTTGTGAAAAACTCACATTTGATATAATGAAAAATCTCAAGAAAAAACTCTTGGGGACAAAGAGTAGGGCAAGTGGTTATGTCAAACCTGTATAAATTGTTAGTGCATTTCTCTTTTCCCTTATCTCTTTTTTTCTTCCTGTTTTTTATTTCTTTTTCGCTGGATTTCCTTATCTTCATCTCTTTGTTTTTCATTCTTTTAAACGTTGTGCTACTTATTCTCTATTTGGTTTATAAAATAAAGTTAAACGTTTTTATAAATCAAGAATTTTATAAATGGATATCATTTTTTCAACCTACATAATTCACCTTCTCTTATGTTTGGAGTAACTTGTCCAATAAAAACAAACTAATAAATAAAATAAAAATAAAAAAAGACAATATAAAAGTGTGAAAATTGTATCTTGAATGAACTACAATTACAGTATTGAAGCAAACCATAGGAAAAGATAAAAGAAAATACATTTTTAAAAACTAAAGTGAAAATAAAAGATGAACAATGAAGGAAAATGAAAGAGATATAAAAGAGTTAGTATACCTAAGACACAACTTGTTCAAATAGACTTCTCATTTGATGAAAAACTAAACGATTGATATTCTACTATTTCTCAAACCAAGTCGTCATCAAGGTAACATGATATATTGCATTATCCAAAATTTGAACAAAACAACAATAAAAAGGAAATAAGTTAAAACATATTAAATCATAAAGAGTGGATCAAATGCCACAAAATGCACTAATTCAATTAAAGATTCTCTAGGTTCCGACTTCATAAATCCATCCTATGTTGATTTAAACACTTAGACCTTTTATGACTTCTCTTAAGGGGTTGTGAATCGTCATAAGACTTTAGATAATCAACGTCCATGACCATTCGAACACTTTAGCTTTCTAGGCCTCGTACTTAAAGGGGACTATGGACCATCACAATTCATGACCATTTAAATACTTTAAACTTTTAGACATCATATTTGGGGTTTATAAACCTTAATTAATCTTTAGACGATTATTGATCATGACCATTCAAACACTTCAACCTTTTGAACCTTGTGCTTGGGAAGATATGGATCGTTATATATTCTCAACCAAGCTCGAGCTATCGATAACACACCATCAAATCCATCATGTTTGATTGAAGACATTAAAATTGTGGGTCATTCTTTAAAAAGATATGGGCTAGGCATTAAAATTGTAAAAAGACATAAACGACGTCGTTTTGACATTCACATTCGATTTACTATCATAGACATAATACTCTCTCGTAATGATGTACATGAGCCGATTTGGGTTAGGTTTGACCAAACTCAATACGCAATCCATATAGGACACTCCGCTTTGTGTGGGATAAAATAACCATCCACTACACAATGAGCCGGTTTGGACAAATCCATTAATTTTCGGATTGAATTGGGTTGGGTAGTGGGTTTCCCAAATAAATTTTTCTGTTTTATTAATATTAAATGACTAAATGGTGAGTCATCATATTTTTTCATAAAAATTATTCAATATTTTTATCTTCTTAAAAAAAAAATTAGATAACATGTTTTTACTATTTTTTAGCATCATAAAATAATAAATGATACATCAACTAATACAATTTATCATAAAATACTAACAACAAAAATTTACTTGACATAAAATCGTATTAGTATCAAAATAATCAAAGAGTAAAATATTCAAAATTACTTAAAGTCATAGTTCATTAAAATAATAAAGGTTAAAAAGATTAAAATTACAACAACTACATTAATATTCTAATTAAAATTATAAAATAAATATTCAATTATTAAGTCAATGAGATTTTTAAATTTGATATTATCTAAAAACCAATTTTTAATATATGTTTTAATTTTTAATCTATATCCACTAAATTACCCGGTCCAACCACTTTTATAATTTTTTTTAATGAATTTAACCCAACCCATATAAACCTCATTATCCCTATTTTAAACCCCGAACTAAGAATGCAATGCCATTAGCACATATAAACCATGAAGCCGCGAAAACTATATTCTCCGGCACTCTCACGTGCTCTATCACGTGCCATAACCTCTTCAACGGCCACAACCACACCGTCTCAATGCGGATCGGCGTTTCCCTTGAAGACGGTTACCGTTGCAAACTTTGAGCCGTCGTTAGCGGAGCTTCGGCACCATGTCCGGTCGTCAGACTTCGTGGCCATCGACCTCGAGATGACCGGCATAACTAGTTCTCCTTGGCGTGAGTCCTTGGAGTTTGACCGCTCCGACGTCAGGTATCTCAAGATCAGAGACTCCGCGAGCAGGTTCGCCGTCGTTCAGTTCGGCGTTTGTCCCTTCCGATGGGATTCATCCAACCAGTCATTTGTAGCTTATCCGTAAACTCTCTCCCTTTCTCTCTCTTTTTTGGTGAATGGATAATTAAGCATGTATCACTGACTCCTTTGAAAAAAGACCTACACATTTGTGATTAAGTTTAATTGAATTGATGATTTTATGTTGAAAATTGTAGCGAAGTGATATTAGATTGAAAAGCTATATAGATTGTTTGGTTTCAAGTTTCAAGTGTGCGTTAGGTTGAACTTAATATTATAGTTGTAAATACTGTACCTGCTGGAAGTGGTTTCATCTTACTCTTTTTCGTTTCCTTTCTTTTCTTTAATATGCAGTGAATTATCTGTTGCTGTTCTGATATAGAAACTTGCTCTTTCTTAGGTACAATTTCTATGTTTTTCCACGTCAGGAGCTTGATGGTTTCGGCCCATGTAATGAATTTCTCTGTCAGACTACTTCGATAAATTTCTTGGCTAAATACCAGTTTGATTTCAATGCATTCATACATGAAGGTTGCTTACTTTTCCTTCTATTTCGTGCTATTGTCTTTGTTATTTAGCTTTGCATTAAAAGGTCTTGGCCATTGTAACTCGTGGATTCTACACTTTTGGGTCTATTACTTGGATGCTTGAGTGGTGGTTCATTAGAAAATAAGTGATATAGGAAGAACTCTAGATAGATAACTGTCATGGTTATATACAAACCTGAAAGGCTCCGTTATCCTTATAGACAACTCTTAGAGTTATAAGAAATAAGAAATTAGAATAGAAATTTGGTTACCGCATAATTCCATTATAACTTTGACGATTTCTTTAGTTTGAGATTTTGCACCCTTGGATAATGTCAGGAATATCTTATTTGTCCAGAGAACAAGAAAGGGAAGCAATAAGGAGTTTGAATTCGATGCATGATAGTGAGTGCTCAGACATTTCTAAATTAAATGATGTCAGGGACCTACCATCTGTCAACATGGCAGACATTTTGTTCACTGAGCGAATGAAAAATAAGTTCAGTGAGTGGCGTGATGGATTATTAATGGAGCAAAGTCAATCAGACCAAATTCAAGGATCTCGAAAAGTCTTGAAACAACGATTTGAAGTGATTTTCTTTAAGACGCGTCCAGCTCTCAAGCTTGAAGGATTCACCTCACGTCAGCTTAAGTTAATTCAGTTGGTAATGTTGTTATAACTTGTCTCTATCTACTGTTGATATGTTCACATTTTGTCTCTCCTCTCGTATTTATATTGTGATATCATCATCTATTCACTTCTTTTGATTAAAGATATTATATATTGCACATGTACTAGAGTTTTACAATTGCTAAATTTTGTGGGATTATAATCTGAAATTTCAGGTCATCAAAAAACACTTCAAAGATCTTTCTTATATCAACGTGAACAATGCGGGTTCTAGTTCCCAACAAATAGTTGTATATACAGACTCGGAGGATGAACTAAACTTACTTCTGGTGATTAAATCTCAATATTATGTTTTTTCTCTTTTTAATTTGTGATGTGTAGCTCTACATTGTCAATGGGTTTTGGGAATCTAATAGTTTTTTTTGCACTTTTGTATTGATGGCGAAAGGGGTTAGCTGACTGAATCTTTTGACCACAACTAAAATGGAAAAATCTGAAATAATTTTATATTGGCCTTTATTGTTAATATAGAATTTTGAGATGGCTAAGCACTTCCTAGAAGCGAAGCTTAACGCTAATTTTAGTTATAAATGGACACAGTTATATCAAATGGTGATGCTTTTATGCTCTATTAGTGTAGGCAATCTCACATATAGTAAAGGCTGAACAAAGTGGTGAATTGAGATTTATTGACGCTACACCACCGTATCTATTTCTTGAAAAATGTTATTTAATCTCTTGTAGAAGGAGGTAAAAGAGGAAAATCACAGGGCCAAAAAGACGAAGATCCAAGCTGCAGTCGGATTTCGCCATGTTATTGATCTCCTTTCGTCAGAACAGAAGTTGATAGTTGGTCATAACTGTCTTCTAGGTATCATTGAAATTCTTAATCCTTAACTAGCTATATAATTTTGTGAGACAGTGAGATGATAATATATAATTCCATGATACAGATATTGCTCATGTGTACAACAAATTTATTGGTCCTCTTCCTGGGACTCCTGAAGAGTTTGTTGTCTCTATTAACAAGTGCTTTCCACATATTATTGACACCAAAGTACTCATGAACACTGATTATATACTCCAAGCAAGAATGAAAAAGTCCAGAAATTCACTGGGCTCTGCATTTTCTGTGTTTTGTCCACAAATTGCTGCAGGCTCCAAAAGCACTGAGCTAGTTTCACCATCCCATGTAAAAGTAGATGTTGAAGTTGATGATTCAAGGTTTGTCTCTTTTTATCTATGTATAGTAGTTATAAAAGATTTTGTTCTCGCCTTTGATTTCAAGACGATTTTTTCTTTTATATCGGAAGTGCATGCCAATTCAGTGATTTTAGAGTTTGTGACCATTGTTTTAAAAATCAAGAGTCTACGCAAGATTGAAGGGGGTTGAAAGATCGTAAGATCCCGCTAATGGTAATAGGGAAAAGATACACGTACATAAAAATCATCATAGATGAAGAAATAATCTTCAAATTACAACATTAAACAAAGTTCATAATCATATATTCATAAGCTCATAACCATAAAATTCTGTAAGTTAATAAATACAGAGGCACTGTTTGAAGCCAATAACATGAAAAATAACAGAAACAAGGAACTGGCACATCACATGAAAAAGAGGATTTGGCACAGCAACAATGGTGTCTCGTGGAAAACAGAGAAACACGCACAGTGGCAGTCGCTGGTAACATAGGCCGTGACCGCATCTCAGTGGCAGTTGCAGGCGAGCAAGAAGGGAAGTGTTTTGGGGGTAAACAAGGTGTGTCATGTGAGGAAGATGAAGAAAACTGAAATGTTGTTCTTTTATTTTTAATTTTAAAATATAAACTTGTTCTTTCTCTAAACCCGACCTGAGCACGCCAGCATTAAAAAAATTAGGTTTTTTTATTTGCCTCAGAACCCGGTCCAGATTGAGAAACTTTTCGCGGTAATCTTACTCGCGATTTCTGCAATCCTTCCAATAATTCCACCAATCCAAGAAGCTACGTTCTTAACAGCACCGTGCTACTCAGAAAAGCCCTTTCTGAATTGTATGATCAATTTGTGCGACTCCACTGTCATGCTTGCGATTCCACAAACACTGTTTGTGACATTGGAGTTTATGTTTCAAATATTAGTTATACAGTTTTCAACTGTTTTCATACATGACAGAGCTGTTTCCTTATTCATTTTGTCATTCTTTCTTTGTTTTTCTTTCTTAGTTTCTTTATAACTTACCTCAGTAATGTGAAGCTTATATATAGTGTTATCAAATATCCGCTATGGCGGATATACATGGCAATTTTTGGGCTCGTCACAATGGTAAATATCGGTCGATATTGCTGATTTTCTGCCATAATCTGCTATGATGGCACCGCAGAGCGTCCAATATGGCGAGATTTTGGCTCTCTGCCATGGACAACACTTATATACTTATATACATATATTATTCATTCTCCCTTTTCTTTAAATGTGTACAACGATGGATAACATTTTTATTCTTGTACAGAATATTTGTCTTCATAATTTGCATATAATTTGAGGTGTTTTGTTTAAAATTTTGACAAGTTTAAATAATTACTCATGTTTGTCTGCTTAAATTCAACTTTCCCTCTGTTCCCGGTGTTGTCTTAGCTTCCTCATTAGTATCTTTTTCATACCAATAAAAATGTGTGTTTGCAGATCGTCTAGCTGGAACCCTGGAGGCAAGCATGAGGCAGGATATGATGCTTTCATGACTGGATGCATCTTTGCCCAGTTATGCAGTGATTTAGGAGTTGATTTTAAACTCCATGAATCTTTAAAATTAGCTTCCAATGAGAAACTACAGAAATACATTAATCATCTATATCTTAGTTGGATGCATGGGGATATTATTGATCTAAGTACAGGTGATAAGGTTTCAAATTCTTCACCAAGCTATAGCCCCAAAAGACGCCACCCAAATATTTTGTTTGAGAACATAGTTATTATATGGGGATTTCCTTCTAACGTGAAATCAAGCGATGTACGAGAGTGTATATCTAAAGTTTTTGGTCTAACTTCTGTAGTTTCTGTATACCAAATGGATGCAACTGCAGTGTTCGTTCAGTTTAGCAAGACTGAACTAGTTTCCGACTTTCTTTTATTGAAGGAAAAATTAGAGAGAAGTAATGGTCCAATCTTGGTTTTGCATCCGTTGTCAAAACTTTTGGATGGTGGAAATACATGTGCTGCTAATTATGATACTTATAAAGAAATATGTGGTTCACCCTTGTCACAAGATTTATTTGCTGATCAGGCAAATGCAGTTACCATGATGCTGAAGACTAAGTTGATTGAATTTAAGGTAGCGTTGAGGAGTAAAGAACATGAAAATCCAAGTGTACAAGATAATGTAAATGATGTTGCCATGAATTTTGTAGAAAAAATCAAGCCAAACTCAATTGATCAGTTAAGTAATGTTCAATCTACTGGGCAAGCCTCCCCATTTGAGATTGAAGATTCGGGTGTCGCCGAAGCTAACTTGTGATTTCTGACTAATTATTGTGTACACTATCTGCATGAACATTTAGATTTGTTTGTGGTATAAAATATTAACAATATTGTTTTAGAAATTTGTATTCTATGACTATAAAGAAGTCATCCTTTTGAATTGGTTAAAATTAGGTATAGTATCTTTTGCCATAAGTTTTATTCAGTTGTAACAGATATATCAATTTGTCATAGACGAACCACTGATAAACAATAGGGAATTATAAGTAACATAGTCATTTATTGCTATTGCTCTAAGTTATTAATAGGATACTTCTCCAAATGTATTCTTACTTAAGAATTCATAGACATGAAACGAAAATGATTTTTGTTTTGCATAATGGTTTCATGAAGTCAATTTAAACTATATGTGATGAAGCCGCTGTCAATTAATATGCTTAGCATTTTATACTTGACGAGTTTTGATGAGGCCTCAGTCAATTTCTCTGCTTAGCATTTTCTACTAGTTATAAATCGTTTTCTCAAATGGATGGACTGAATTTTGACCCAAAAAAGAGATGGGTGAAGTTGGGAACTTGATATACATTTTTCAATTTCTATTTTATGAAGTAGAGAAGTCATACCTCTAAATACCTTTCCACCGAAATACATCGATTTCTAAGAAATATCATTTTCTCAATACGACTATGATGGCGTATCCAACACAATAAAAGAAAAGGGAAACTAGTTTTTATCAAATATTTAGGAAGAATAAGGGTTCGGTTGAATCATTTTTGTTTTTTACTTTTTAAAATATGTTATATAAAATTGTTTTAGAGAAGTGTTTTTAAGAAGAAAATTATTATAAAATTTGTTTGGTAACATAACTTTTCAAAACAGTTTTAGAAATGAAAAAGTAAAAATATTTATTTGATGAATTAATTTTTAGAAACCGTTTTAGAGATGGGAAAATAAAAAATCAATTTGATAAAAAAAATTAAAATTGTTTTACTAACTAATGTAAAATTAAAAATATTTTTATTATAATTAATAATTAAATATTTAGAAATCATATTTAAATATACAAATGTACAATTTTATTACTAAATAAAGTCGAGATATAAATTTCTTATAATAAAATATAATAGAATCTCTTTTTAGAGTCGAGTTATAAATTTATTTATACAAAATATTTTGTTATCTATAACACATATAAATATCAGAAGGATAAATATCAAACAAAATAAACATAAGTATTCATAACCACCAAAAACGTATAAGTTGCTTATAAGAAAATCTAAAAGATCATGCTCTTCTTTTTCAAAATAGTGACTTTTGTTAGAACAAGATTTGGTTCTGCATCTATACATTGAGTTTTGATGATAACAATGTTGTATTTGTCTTAGAACAATTTTGGTATCCTAGTGGTTTGTTATTGTCTACCTTTAACAACCAGTTCTGATTCTGATCATATGATATGCAACATCATCAATTTCTAAACTTTGCGTTCCAAATCCGCTTATGCGCTTACAATTAGAAGTTCTGAAAGATGTCAATATTGACGTTGCAATGTTCTTTCTGTTTCTATGTTATTTTATCCATCAGAAGCTTATGAGGAGACACTATGTTGCTGTTGTAATATTCTCTCAATTCTTGCTTCTGGACATGACTCTGATCATCAAACTTCTGAAGAATGGCAAGCTTCTGAAGTTGTGTTATGTAACTGAAGATTCTGAAGATCTTAAGACAGACGATTGAAGTTATCAAGGTTCTGACTGAGGATTCTGAAGATTTTGAAGATTCTGAAGATTTTGAAGATTCTGAAGATACTAAAGACCTCAAGCCAGACTACTGACGCTTTCAAGGTTCTGACCCAAGGTTCTGAAGTTTCTGAATCCAACTCTATACTTCTTTACTTCATTGTCCAATCATATTTTATCAGAAGCCAATGAATCTGAAGATAAGATCAAAATGGGAACGTGATCAAATAGTACATGGTACAAATCAAACAACCTTTCCACTATCCGATTTCGTAAGCAATGACAATACTATTCCTCACATCTGTAACTGCTTTTGTGGACGAAAGGATAATACGTGGTATCATTCCTTTCCCATCCAACAGTGGATAGCCGCTCAAAGGAGCTTTCCCCATTTTCCCCTCCAACGTTCACATGCTTCACTATATAAGCATGCATTGGAGACTTGAAGAAAACGCGGATTTGCATAAGTTTTTTGACAAGCTATTTTTCTTTGTAAAAAGCTATCATTCTTTGTATATAGTTTTTTTTAAGTATTTGTTATTCATTTGTGTAAAATCTACTTGTGTATAAGCATCTTGTAAGACACTAAATATTTCTTCAAACTATTTTGTTTGAGTCCTTAACAAGGTTATCCTTGAGAAGACAAAGAAAGTTGTTCTTTATGAGTCCTTAAGGAGACTAAGATTTAGTTGGATTTTTGAGAAGACAAAGAAGGTTATTCTTTGTATTTATTGTAATCTGTTGATTATAGTGGATTAAATCCTTATGTATAAGGCAAAATCACCTTGGCGGATGGACTGGATTAGCTTTGAGTTCAAGCTAACCAAGATAAAAATCATTGTGTTTTTATCTCTTTGTTATTAACTTGTTAGTGGTGTTTTTGTTTTGGAAAAAACTTTTACTTTTAAAACCCAATTTAAACCCCATTTTCTTGTATTTTTCACACCTTCAACTTCGAGAAGATCTCTGGGAATAATTTGTTAGAACTGATGGAACAATTAGGGTTTCAAGAATACGAAGAAGAAGAGAGAATGGAGAAAAGTGTTATTGAGCAAACTAAAATGATTACAAAATGAAGTGTTATTGAAAGCCACAAAGGTATGCGCGCACACACATACACACACACCCCACAACTAAAGTGATTACAAAATGAAGTGTTATTGAAAACTACAAAGGTCTGTACACACACACACACGCACACACGCACGCTTACGCGCGCGCACACACAGACACACAGACACACACACACGCACATACACGTACACGTACACACACATACACACACACATACACACACACACACACATATACATACACACACACACACACGCACATACGCACACGCGCACACACACACATCTATATTTTTCCTTCAACACAACTATATGTTGTATTCGTCTGACTCTTATTATTTTAACTAACTACTTCAACAAGGTCGAATACTAACTTTTCTACAAAACATCGAATTACAACTTATAATAAAGTTTCATTCTAAATTTATTTCATAATCAAGGTGATCCATGTCAACTATATTAGTCTTGTTGTCACATCAGTCACATAAATCATTATGGATATATTGGGTCTCTCGAGTGTATCTATAATGGGTCACATCAAGGTATAAACTTTTGTAACTCTAAATACCTCTCATTTTCGATAGTCACTAACTTGAACGTTAAAATATTTCCTTATAGCAACCCTCGAGAAAGGTTTAGAGCTTCTAAATACCATTCTAGTCTTCCAATTCATCATTAACCTAAGCTCACCTTCTCAAAAGTGGGATTATGATCAAAATTAATTATAAATATATTCAATGCCAAAAGTTTAAGATACAAATTGAATTTTAATATTAAATTTTGAACTTATTTTTCTAAAAAAAAAAAACTCTAAAAATATTTACAAAAATAATTTAAATAGGTTGATTTAATATTAGAGACTAAAACTATTTGCATGGTAATTTTATAAAATTTAAAATATGATTTTTTATAATGATAATAGAAATAAAACTTGATAATTTTGAAAGGAAAAAAATATTTAATAATTATAATATTCTCTTTTTTACATTTATTAAAATATTATAAGAAATGATATAATAGATTGTAGTATCATGTAACTATGAGTCTCTGCTATGTCAAAGACGGTTTAGAAAATTAAACTAAACTAAAAAAATCCTTTTACAAATGGAGCAAGCGCATTACATTGCATATTTTAATTGTATTTGACTATGCATTCACGTGATTGAGTGGTTCAACAAAATAAGATTACTTATAATTACAATTTTGTCATTAATGAAAACTACCACTTTTCTCCGTGTTTTTCATTTCAAATTAAGTACAGAAACACAAAATTGAAAATTGAAATCATGTTTAATCTGTTCTTGCTTTTTACTTTTAAAAACAATAAAAATGAAAAGTGTTTTTAAAAATAATTTTCTAAAACAATGTAATCAAACAGTTTTTTAATTTTTTAAAATAAAAAAACTATTTTTAAAAACTAAATCAAACAGATCCTAAGTATTTATGAGTCCTACATTGTAGGTTTGTAAATGTGGGTTTTGCCACTTTTGTGTTATGTGAAAAGACTATAATATACTTCTATTTGTTTCATTCAATAAATAATTTTTCTTTTTGTTATCTCTTAGTATTTAAGTTTTAATAACTGGTACTAGAGTTTCGAAAGGGTTTTGATAGAGTGTGAGTCAAATAAGGAGAAAATCAAAATTTGACTTTAGAGAAGTTTATGCAACCGTCTCTTCCGAGGTTAGATGAAATTTCAACTTCAGAGAAGTTTGAAGTCTCCAAATAAGATATACACTACATGGTTAACCAGTAAGCAACATAGAAATCCTATCCTGAGGAAGAGCTTGTGGAAAGCATCAAAGCAACTTCAACTAATACATTAAAATATATGTGATCCTATCAAGCCACCTTCGAATAGTGAGAAAAGGCACATCTTAAGTTTTATTGATGATTTTACTCGTTATTTATTACATGAGAAGTCAGAAGCTTTTGCAACATTCAAAATTTATAAGGCTTGTGTTGAAAAGGAGATAGGTGCATACATAACTTGTTTGAGGACAAACATGGGTGGTGAGTTCACCTCAAATGAATTTGAAGAGTCATGTCAATCACATGACATCATCAGACACTTGACAGTAGTTTATACTTCTCAGTAAAACGAAGTTGCTGAAGGGAAAAATAGAATGATTATGAATGTTGTTCAATCCATGTTAAATAAGAAGCAAGTTTCTAAAGTTTTCTTGTCCGAGGCTGTGAGATGGTGTGTGCATATTTATAATTGATGTCTAATTGTGGAAGTTGAAAACAAGACTCTAAAAGAGGCTTGGAGTGGTGAAAAACCTATGTTCATATACCAGATCAAAGGAGGAACAAGGCGTGGAGATTATATGATCCAATTTCAAAAAATATTATTGTCGGCAAATATGTTATTTTTGAAGAAGAAGAAATCTGGGACTGAGGCATAACAAATGAAGAAATCAAGCGAGATATATTAGAATGGGAAGATGATAGTGATGGAGAGGATGACCATAATGAAAGGGAAAATGGTGGAACATGTTCAAAGAGTTTGAGTAGCAGTCCAACAAAGTCATCTCCAAATGAGCCAAATACATATGGAGAATTGAATGAATGGATAATTATGAGGGGGTTAAAGAGAAAGAAGAGGACTAATATGGATGGATAATTATGAAATTGGGGAAGGATTATTTGAAGAAGAAAACCTGAATTTAATGATGGAAGAAAATCTGAATGCAATGATGATGGTGACTGAAAATTATCCAATTTCATTTGAAGAAGCTATGAAAAGCAAAAATTCGAGATAAAAAATGTCAACAGAAATTTAAGCCATAGAAAAGAATCAAACATGAGAACTTACTGTGCTGCCTAAGGGAGTCAAACCTATTGGAGTTAAGTGGGTGTTCAAAACTAAGCTTAATGAAGATGGGAATATGGAAAAACTCAAAGAATGGCTGGTGGAAAATGGTATGCACAACGTCCTGGAATAAATTACACTACATTATTTGCTATAATGGTAAGACTTGACACCATTCGTGTGATACTTACAATGGCTGCTCCACTCAGTTGGGAGATTTTTCAACTCGATGTGAATAATGATTTTATTCACGGGGAGCTCAAGAAGGAGGTGTTTGTGCAACAATATGAGGGATTCATAAAGAAAAGAGAATAAGATAAAGTCTATAGGCTGACGAAGGCACTATATGGCGTTAAACAGACGTCGCGAGCTTGGTACAACAAAATTGAAGCCTATTTTGTGCACGAAGGATTCGAGAGATGTCCCTGTGGGTAATTTCCTCTTTACACCAGTAGTTTTTTCATGGGTAATTTGGAAGATGTCCCACATTTCTTTTTCAATTTCACAATGATAAGCTTCAAAAACTCATTAAGACTGAGAGCGGTAGTGATGATAGCTTTCACCTTTAAACTGCGTTGGACATTTTCTTTATCATTTTTTGTCCAATCATTTTCGGGTTTGTTTTCTACAACACCATTAACTTTATGCATATGAAAAATGGACCTTCATTCACAACCTTCCAAATTGAAGGTGATAAAAATACAAGAAGGGGGGTGAATTTTGTTGACTTTTTCTTTCTTTTTAAAAGTCTAGTCAGACTCTAAACACAAAGTCTATATTTTGAACCAATCATAGGTGAGTGATAAACAGCTAATAAGAAATGAAATAAAAAAGGAGTCACGTAAAGTTATCCTGGTTCTTCACAAATCGAGACTAGTTAAGTCCCATTGTACTTACAGGAGATTTTCATTATAATAACACAAGATTACAACTTGATCAAGCATACAAACAAGAGACTTCCAGTGCTCAAACACTAATTAGGATACTTTTATGCTCAAACACACAAGCAAGAGACTTCCAATGCTCAAGCACACAAGAAAGAGACTTCTATGCTCAAGCATACAAGAAAGAGACTTCAAATACTCAAACACTAACTAAGAGACTTCTAAAAATCTACCTAACAGATAAAAGATTGTTTAAGGTAATTGATCGGAAAAATAGCAAGTGTACTATTTTCACCGATGTAGTAATAGGGAGTTTATTTCCCAGTATCGATCTCGAGGATTGCGTAGGAATTACTTATTTCAATTCGATTCTATTCAAACAAAAAGATAATGGTTGGTTTGTTTTGGAATTTAGAATAGTAAACACAAAATTGATAACAAGAATAGATTAAGATAAAGGATGCTAGGGTAAGTGGTTGAGTTACCCGGTTATGAATTCCGTTCCAATTTCCTTACTGCCTATGAAGCCTTCAATCACCTAACCTCAGAATGCTCTTACTTAAGTCCTTAAGGAAGAAACTATTAAACTACCGATTATTACTTAAATGTCCATTTAATTAATCGTTGGTTTTAATCATACAAAATATCAAGGTTTACGGTGATTTACGAAAGTTACTAGTCCTAGATGATGCATTCATAAACCTAATTGTGTGAAAACCCTACCAATCACAGTCCTGTTATTGGAAGTCATAGATTAATTTGTATTTGTCCGATACAAAAGCATAATAACATCACACAATTAAATTGAAATACTTAACATAGAAATCAGGAAATTATCGGTTCAGATTCATACATACGATAACATCAGGACCACCCCCCTAGCATCAGGGGGTTTAGCCTCTCATAGTACTTAAAGAACTCATAAAGTAAAGATTAGACATTACAAAGAATTAGGAGAGTTTGATCTTCAATGGTGGCTACCCTTGAATCTCGCCGTCTTCGAATCCGTTGTATTCGCTATCTTCTCCACTGTAATGCTTTCGTTCCTCTGTCAAAAGGTCCTTTTTTCTTTCTCTTCCAAGCCTTCTTATAGTTTCAGATGCCTCCTCTCCAAGCAAAAGGTCCATACTGCCCTTAATGAGAAGAATCGGTTCACAATGCAAAATTAGGTTTCCCAGGCTGCGTGCAATCAACACGGCCGTGTGTGTACACACGGGCGCCCGTGTTTTTTCTCCTGCATTAATTAATTTCAGCATTTGTTACAGTAGCAACAACACGGGCCGTGTCCCTACACACGGGTGCCCGTGTAGATGCACTGTTTTAATCAACACGGCCGTGTGTGTACACACGGGTGCCCGTGTTGATCCCTGTTTTCTGCTTCGTCTTTTTCTCTGCTTGACCAACAACACGGCCGTGTGGTGGCACACGGGTGGCCGTGTTGACCTGCTGTTCTGTCATATTTTCGTCCTTCAGAGTGTCCCGAACTTCACCATTCTTGCTTTTGAACCTGGAACAATGACACTACCCAAACGAAGCATAAACGAGGTCTTTTTGACTTAAACTCGTAATCGAATGTAATGTAATACCAAACCAACAAAACTTGATACTTGACTCAAATGCAACTAAAAACAAACATAAATCTTACCAGAGTGATGAAAATACGTCGGATTAACGGCGGGAATTCAATGGAAATGGTGACCGATCACAACCCCAAACTTGTCTCATTGCTTGTCCTCAAGTGATGTATTGAGTCCAAACAAAGGTTACCTCCGAATTCGTTTTCCACAATGCAACCTAGTCTTTCACCATTTGTGTTCTTCCTTTCCAATCGAGTTTCAGGTCTCTCCAATTCAGGCAGTTTACCATATTTCCACATCAGAAACCTCTTCACCTGCAAGCTTTTCACTCACTCACAATATCTCTCGGGGTTAGGTGTGTACACTCACAGCACAGTATACAGTATCAGACTCTTAACTTTGAACACATTCTAATGTCATTACCACAGCAGATTTCACACACTTTTTGAGGTCTTTTTAGGTTGTAACGGGGCTTGGGTACGGTGGGATAAACAAAAAATGGGTAACAAAGGGTTTTGAACTCGGTAATCATATTGTGTACTTTTTCTTCTTTTCCTGTGCATCACATATATTTTTGGGGTAAAAACTCTTTTGACTCTTTTTCTACTCAACTTTCCGAGCATTTCATATCTGTTGGACTCTAAGGTCTCAGCAAGTGCAATTTTTTTTCTTTTCTTATTTTCTTTTTTTTTTCTTATAAAGGACATACATACTGTTTTTCTTTTTGTATGATCTCATCTTATGCACTTGCCTTCCCTTTCAAAATTTTCACCCCAAACTTATTTTCATTGCACATCTTGCAATTCACACAATCATACCGAGTTATGACACAAAAGGGAATGGATAATTAAAAGTTAACAGGGGGTTTACGATGAATAATGGTTAAACGTTAACATGGGGTTTACAACGAATCAAATGGCTAAGGCTCAACGGGGTTTACGAAGGGAAACATACATATAGGGATGGCTAGAAAGGCCCTGGCTAAACAAACAACTTGCCTCAGTGTGTGTTGTCATGCTGTGACGTGTCAACAGAACATACGCAAAATCAGAGTGATAAAGTCATACCTGGCTGAACTCTCATGTTGATATTTCGTGTTTGGCTTTTTGTGATCTCACCATGTTGGTTAGCTTGCAAGCTCTGAAGTCTCTTCGTATTATGTGGTTCTTTCCTGACTTGGTCTTTCCATACCGCTCTCTTGGTCTAGTGTCCCCAAATTGTGTCCGACTTTACCTTCTCATGGTTGCATCAACTTCCGGGGTGCCATATCAGAATAAGTATGAGGGGTGTCATTCATCCACTACCATTGATCCCGGATTCGTCCAACCATTTCTCATCACTCTGTACACACAAGTAAACAACGAAAACAAACAAAAACAAAAGCGATGGAAATAAAACATGAAAGGAAAACCCCCCCACACCTGAACTAAACATTGACCTCAATGTTTAAATCCAGATACTAAGGGGACTCACAGCGACTATTGTTGGTTTAATGCACTTGTGTAATTTCCTTCCACTTGGAGGTGTTTGTGACTTTGCCCTTTTAATTCTCCTCCTCCCCTACACAAAATTTTAGCACACACCAAAAATATAAAAACGAAATAAATTAGAAATCGAACGCGTGGGTTGCCTCCCACGAAGCGCTTCGTTTAACGTCGCATGGCTCGACGGTTCATTTCCCTTATCATGGGGGATATTTCCGGTTCAAAACCTTTTTGCACCTCTTGTCTACAACACGGAAATTGTCTCTTTTATCAGTGTGGACTCCTTTGTACCACGATTCCTTTTTAACTATCCTTCCAGTGTTAGGAATCTTTCCATTTCGGGTGGCTACTGGCAGTGGTGAGCCTTTGATAGTATTCAATGTCTTGATTAAGCCTACTTGATACTGAGATTTTGTATTTTCTTCCATCTCCTGATTTTCAATAGCATTCAATGTTATTTCCTTGTTGTGAACTTTCAAGGTTAGCGTGCACTCATCCATGTCGAGCTTGCATCGACTCGTCTTCATGAAAGGTCGACCCAGAATAATGGTTACCTCATTGTCTTCAGGTATGTCTAGGATTACAAAATCAACTGGGAAAGTCAAGTCCGCTATTGTTACCAGCACATCTGCAGCTATACCATATGCATCTTTCCTTGAGTGATCCGCAAACTTCAGATTGGTCTTTATATCACTAATATTTTTAATACCCAACCTGTGATAGACCGATAATGGCATCAGATTCACACTGGCTCCCGAATCTATTAGTACCTTTTTGAAGGTTCTTTCTTTGATTGTGCACGGTACTGTGACGGTTCCTGGATCCTTTTGTTTGTTAGGAATGTTCTGCTCCAGGGAGTTTGCATTATATTGTTCCTTACCAGATACCTGTTCTTCAGTGGTTGGTTTCTTTTCAGCCATTACCTCTTCCACGAATTTCTTGTACATGGGCATCCTTTCAAGTGCTTCAAACAAAGTCATATGACCCTCAATCCTTTTAAACATTTTTATGAATTTCTCGAAGTCTGACTCACTAGGTTCCTTCTTTGTCACTCTCTGAGGGTAGGGCAACTTAATCACCGGTTTAGTTCCTTTTGTAGTTTCTTCTTTAGTCGGCTCGCTCGGTGATATAAATTTTTCCTTCTTAGCAACCTCTTTTTCTGTCGTCGTGACAATGTTAACATTCTCCTGACCTCTTGGATTTTGAACTGTTTCACTAGGTAGGGAACCTGGTGTTCTAGAACTTGACAGTTGTTGTGCTATCTGCCCCAGCTGAACTTCGAGATTCCTTAGGGAGGCGGTGGTGTTTTTCTGATTGTTTCTAGTCTCTTCTTCAAATTGCATATTTTGAGCTGCCATCTTTTCAATTGCAATCTCCCAATCTGCCTTCTGAGGTACCTGTTGTTGCTGCTGCTGATATTGATTTTGATATTGACCTTGTGCCTGCTGTTGCACGTTCCCTCTTTGATCTTTCCATGCAAAGTTGGGATGATTTTTCCACCCCGGATTGTATGTGTTGGAGTAGGGATTGTTCTGCTTTAAAAATTTTATTTCTTCAATCTGTTGCGGTGTTGCAAAACAATGAACAGTATTGTGTGGTCCACTACAAATTTCACAAATCATGGTCGGAACCGGCTGAACTTGAGCAACAGTCTGGGTACCTAAATTCATAGCTTTCAATCTCCTTTCAACCTCAGCAGCAATCTGGTCTTCCATTTTCACTACCTGATTTGCTAATTTCAAGTCAATTTTTCCCTCCGGCTGATTTACAGTACGGTCATACAATTCCAAATGCTCATTTGCTGCAATAGCTTCGATGATTTTTTTTGATACCGGTTGCTGTAGAAAAATTAGACGAGCCACCAGCAGCTGTATCAATGAGTTGCTTAGTTCTCATCTTCAGCCCATTCACAAAATTCTGCATTTGTTCAGTTTCATCCAGATTATGTGTAGGACATGCAACTAAACATCTTTTGAATCTTTTGTAGGCATCTCCAAGTGTCTCTCCTTCTTTCTGTTTAAAATTCACAATGTCATACCTCTTACGGATATACACAGAAGCAGGAAAATACTCATTCAAGAATGCTGTTTCCATTTGTTGCCATGTAGTAATGCTTCCTGCAGGTAGGGAATAAAACCATTCCTCAGCGTCCTCAGATAACGTGAATGGAAACATGACCAATCTCTTTGCTTCCTCAGAATGCCCATCAATTTTCAATGATGTCGTCATAGTCAGAAACCTCTGCAGATGCTTGTTTGCATCCTCATTGATCTTTCCTGCAAAAGGTTTGCTTTCTAACTGGCGGATAGTAGACGGGTGCAACTGGAAGTGAGCAACATTAACAGGTTGATTCACAATGGTCAACCGCACTGCTGGATTATTCTGTCTGCCATAGTCACCTAAAAGTCTCTCCGGTGGAGGTGGGTCTGCAGCCATGATTTCAGGAACTGTTTCCGCTTCTGAATCTGAATTCTCTGAATGCACTGAAACAACTTCCTCGTCTGCTTTCTCTGCTAATTCCAATTTTTCTCGCTTGGCCTGTCTTAGTCTAGCACGAAGAGTTCTTTCTGGATCTGCGTCAAAAGAAAAATTCGCTGAGGACTTACCTCGCATAAACAAGTTAGACAAAGATTAAAATTGAATAACAAAATTGTCACAGACAAAATTTTGGTTGGTAAACAACAAAATTTCGATAGAATGAAAATTAAAATATGTAGTTTGGCAATCCCCCGGCAACGGCGCCAAAAACTTGATCGGAAAAATAGCAAGTGTACTATTTTCACCGATGTAGTAATAGGGAGTTTATTTCCCAGTATCGATCTCGAGGATTGCGTAGGAATTACTTATTTCAATTCGATTCTATTCAAACAAAAAGATAATGGTTGGTTTGTTTTGGAATTTAGAATAGTAAACACAAAATTGATAACAAGAATAGATTAAGATAAAGGATGCTAGGGTAAGTGGTTGAGTTACCCGGTTATGAATTCCGTTCCAATTTCCTTACTGCCTATGAAGCCTTCAATCACCTAACCTCAGAATGCTCTTACTTAAGTCCTTAAGGAAGAAACTATTAAACTACCGATTATTACTTAAATGTCCATTTAATTAATCGTTGGTTTTAATCATACAAAATATCAAGGTTTACGGTGATTTACGAAAGTTACTAGTCCTAGATGATGCATTCATAAACCTAATTGTGTGAAAACCCTACCAATCACAGTCCTGTTATTGGAAGTCATAGATTAATTTGTATTTGTCCGATACAAAAGCATAATAACATCACACAATTAAATTGAAATACTTAACATAGAAATCAGGAAATTATCGGTTCAGATTCATACATACGATAACATCAGGACCACCCCCCTAGCATCAGGGGGTTTAGCCTCTCATAGTACTTAAAGAACTCATAAAGTAAAGATTAGACATTACAAAGAATTAGGAGAGTTTGATCTTCAATGGTGGCTACCCTTGAATCTCGCCGTCTTCGAATCCGTTGTATTCGCTATCTTCTCCACTGTAATGCTTTCGTTCCTCTGTCAAAAGGTCCTTTTTTCTTTCTCTTCCAAGCCTTATTATAGTTTCAGATGCCTCCTCTCCAAGCAAAAGGTCCATACTGCCCTTAATGAGAAGAATCGGTTCACAATGCAAAATTAGGTTTCCCAGGCTGCGTGCAATCAACACGGCCGTGTGTGTACACACGGGCGCCCGTGTTTTTTCTCCTGCATTAATTAATTTCAGCATTTGTTACAGTAGCAACAACACGGGCCGTGTCCCTACACACGGGTGCCCGTGTAGATGCACTGTTTTAATCAACACGGCCGTGTGTGTACACACGGGTGCCCGTGTTGATCCCTGTTTTCTGCTTCGTCTTTTTCTCTGCTTGACCAACAACACGGCCGTGTGGTGGCACACGGGTGGCCGTGTTGACCTGCTGTTCTGTCATATTTTCGTCCTTCAGAGTGTCCCGAACTTCACCATTCTTGCTTTTGAACCTGGAACAATGACACTACCCAAACGAAGCATAAACGAGGTCTTTTTGACTTAAACTCGTAATCGAATGTAATGTAATACCAAACCAACAAAACTTGATACTTGACTCAAATGCAACTAAAAACAAACATAAATATTACCAGAGTGATGAAAATACGTCGGATTAACGGCGGGAATTCAATGGAAATGGTGACCGATCAGTAATACACTTGATATACAATCAGAAGTGTAGACAAAATACAATGCAAGAAAACTCTTAAGACTTAGGTATTTATAGAATATACAAATATAAGAAATCCTAAGTAAAACTTGTGCTCATGTTTTGACAAAGTAACAACTCTTTGAATGTCACTAGTTCGTTATTGTTCTTCAAGCATCCAACTCCTTATATAGAGAAGGAAAAGAGTTGTTGGAGAGCTTGCACAAGAGAGTCTTTGAGAATCTTGAATAGAGATGTTGTGATGTTTCTTCAAATGGTTAATGTCGTTGAAAGGCCATTTTAAATTCCTTTGCTTCAAAAGGAATTATCAGATGCATCCTAGCTATCTATATGAAAAATAGCTTAGGTCTTCACGTGATCAGAAGAAGACAAAATGGCCACCGAGTCTGACAGGGACCTATTAGAGTCACCTTGGTCTTTGCACTTTGACTGACATCAAATTCTGATATACAAAAGCATACTTTTTCGAAGTCTGGTCTTCATAGACTTACTTCTTCAGAGTCTTATCTTCAGGCGTTGACATCTTCAGAGTCTGTTCTTCAAAAGTAGACTTCTGATCCTTTAGATTATGATCTTTAAGCTTCTCTTAGATGTCCAGTATCAGAACCGATACTTAGATTATTCATTAAATTTTAATCTATGGTCCTACATACTTGAACAAATAGTAGTATATTGAATTATTCTTTAAATACTTGTTATCATCAAAACCTAAGGGATATGGTACAAACCAATTTTGTTCCACCAATCTCCCTCTTTTTGATAATGACAAACACATGTATTTAATAACAATGGTTGTTAATTTAATTAACAAGTTGAGTTCAGGGTCTGAGGTCTGTAATCTCCCCTAGAGGGTGACGTTTGTAAGCTCCCTCTAAGTTCTATACAGTTTAATTAAATTTAAACATCAAAGCACAATTAATAAATCTTCAGAATTTAAGTATAAATAATAACTGTCAGATTCAGGTGCTTAAATACTTATATATCTACTCCCCATTTTGTCATTAACAAAAAAAAAATAAAGGAAATAGAAAAGACACTGAAGAAAGTATTTTATTAACCAAAGAAGAAGAGAGTAAGAGTTCAAAATAGTTGATAAGACAAAAAAAAGGTCTGCTAAATCCTAAAGCCTAAGGTTTTATGCTTAAGAAGCTCCAAGATAACTTTGAGATTAGAACCCATGATATCTTGCCTAGCAATCATAGTCTTCACCGGAACATCCATCTCTTCTTGCTTAGCAGCCATAACCTCTTGAGTGGCAACAACATAAACCAATTTCTCTTCTAAGTGCTCATGCTTCTGACTAGAAGAGGCTTTAGACTCAGATGAGAAGGACTCTAGATTCTGCAGAACTGTATCCACAAATTTTTTGAGAGTGTCCCATTTAACTGCATATGGTATGAGATCAAATGCAATTAGCCTCTCAACAACTAGATTTTGAACTCTATCAAAGATAACAGTCCTAAACACTTCCATTTGGTATTTGATATGATGTGTGATGTTTAGGTTTAGAGCGGGGTGAGGTGTAGAGGGACTAGGTAGAGCTACTATGCTAGATTCTGACACAACATCTACTTCTCTAGAAGGAGAAAGGTGATGATCAAATGGTTGAGGTTGTTGGTTAAGGCGTGTTTCTGATATAAATTGGTCTTTTGTGGTTTCTGGTTAAGGTTTGTTATTAGTGACTTGATCAAGGTCATTTTGAGTTTCAATATCAGGTTAAGGCTGAACAAGGCTTGGTTAAGGTACATGTATGGTTATTGTTGGGATTTCTTATTCAGATTCAGGTTGGGTTTGGGGTTCTAGTATTGGTCTTGGATTTCTTATTCAGTTTCAGATTGAACGAGGTTGGTTAGTTTAGGTTCAATAAAGGGTATGGATTCAAGAGGAATGGCTTGAAGAGGACTAAAGTATGACTCATCAAAATCAGAACTTGAGCTTGAGCTTGAAGACTTAGCACTGGAACCTCAATAGGGGGTTCACTCATGATGTTTAAGGGTTGAGGTTAGTCATAATCATAGAGACATATCTGGTTTTGTTAAGAAGGTAACTCACCAGTTAGGTGACTTGTTAGATTCTCTAAGGCAGATGTACCAAGGACAACTTTTGGTTGAATAAAGTCCTTAAGCATCTGACCAATGTTGTGAGAATTCGATGCAACAATTTATTATTTTTAGATTGGTTTGGGAGAAGGCATGGTAGGACCTACAAATAGGTTCTAATCAAATTTAGGTGATGGTGTGTGTTATGATGATGGTGTATGAGATTAAGGTGGTGTTGGAGTTGGTGATTTGGTCATAAGAGGTGACATGGAAGAATTCAAGATATTATCAGACATAAAACTCATATGATTACCTGTATGGATAGTCTCTACATCATATAAAGCATCTTGCTCTTCTTCTATAATAGTGCCAAAAGCCTGTGTAGTAGCTTTTTCTAACACAAGAGAAGCTCCAACTTCAGAAGTATAAACTATGGGGATAATTTCAGCTTCAACTTTAGCTTCCACTTGCTTCAGCAAAACTTCAACAATAGAAAGATGTTCCACAGGTTGATTAAGAAATGCAAATGCTACCAATCTAGATCCTTCTTGAATAGCCTCTACAGAGAGGTTCTGAGATACCTTTTTCACAACCTTGGTCCTCTTGACCATATGTTGTTGCAACACCATATTCCTCACCTTCTTCTTTTTCACAAACATAACTAGATTATAAGAGGTTATCTTTTAAGGAGTTTTGCTAGTGGCTCTATTTCTTGTCTTGGTAGGCATCAAAACTGTTATAGAGGCCATTTCTTGTACCTCCTTTTGAACTTCATTCTGATGCACAATCTTCTTCTTACGTGGTTTCTTAACTACCTTATCAAATTTAGAAGAAACCATCTTCCTTTTTCTTGGAGGCTTGCACATAATACCTTATAGGGCTTCTAGAATGTCATTTATGGCCAGAATGGCTCCAACTTCTTCCCTAGTTATTTTGATGTACTCATGAATAACTCCAGGATTTCCCATCTTGTTGATGGTTGGTAAATCATCAATGTAGGTAGCTTTGACATTTCCGATCCTTAGGCCAACTGTAGGTTGCACCATATTTTCTTCTTAACTATCTTCATATTTCCCAGCATAACACCTGAAAGAATATTTCCATAAGTTTCTTCCAAATCTTCTGTAGTACCAAAAGCCATCAGAGCCTCAATCAACATACTCAGATGAAACAACTCAGAAAGAAGCCTTGCACAGGGAACATTCTTCTTATCATGTTTGGTGCTTTCCTTGATTGCTTCACACATATGGTTGAAGATGTATGCAGGTAAGTTAATCTTCTACATATTGATTAAAAACTAGAGAAAGTGTTTACGACCCCAAGAGATTTGATCAATACTTCCTTCTCTTGGAATCAAACAACCAATCAAAATTTTGAACAAAAGCCAACTCTTAATCTTCATGTTCTTCACTTTACCAAAATCATCAGAGTTAAGGAACCTAAGTTGCTTGATCACACTAGATTCTAGGTTGTTGTCTTTAGTGTTCAGAGCACATCTTCCTTTGTTTCCTATACCCATAAGTTTGGAAATGTGACTCTGAGTGATGGTCACTTCTATCCCCATCACAACATACCTGATTTCCACCTCCTTGAACTCCTTCAGACCCATTTCAGCCCTAGATTTCCCTTTGAAATCTTTATTCTCAGTAATCTTTCGAATTTCTCCAATAGTAGCAACACCTTCATGAAAGACTTCAACCCTAATCCAAAAATCTTTCACTAGGCAGGGAAAGATTGGACCATTGAGCATATAAAAGAAGTTCATCCAACCCTGAGCTTCGAAATATACTTTTAAAGGATACTCATTAACCCTAAAATATTCAAAGTCAACAATTTGTTATATTATCCGCTTTATATCCTCCTCTTTGAGCTTTAAAGTTCTGGGCTTGATACAGAGATTCTTTCTAGAATCTACAACCATTGGAGCTTGATTTTAGATAAATGGCATTGAAGTGGAGTTTAGGGTTCTTAAGGGGTTTAGAGAAAAAATGAGTGTTTTTCTGAGAAAGCTTAAGAACGAAAACGTGGGTTGGGAAATGAGATAATGTGTGTGAAAAACTGAAACTTTTAAGTGACTTGAGTGAAAAAAGGTTTTAATTTTGAATAAAACAAAGGTGAATGACAAATGAGCGCGAGACACAATACTAAAAAATAATTTCATCACTATCCATTAATTATTACCCAATAGCTAAAGAGAACCAAGTGACAGAAGATCTTTCAGATTCGTGACACATAAGTGGGATATATGTTACTAGAAGCTAAAATGTTTTCCACTTAAATGCTATTAGAGACAATTAATCATATTATGAGCATCATAGGCTAAGATGTTTCAGAGGTTACTATTCATCAGAAGCTACTTTAGAGCTTCTGATCACAGTAGCTTCTGATCACAGTAGCTTCTGATCATCATCAGATTCTGATCCTCCATTTAGAAGCAAGCATTAATCTTTTACAAAATGCATGTTCAAATTATTTTTAATAAAATCAAATCTTTCAATAGTAAGAGGCTTGGTAAATATATCAGCCCGTTGATGAATAATATCAATGAATTGTATATCTATCACACCCTTCTGATCATAATCTCTAATAAAATGGTATTTTGTTTCTATGTGATTGGTTCTAGAATGTTGAATATGATTATTTGTCAAATAGATAGCAACACTATTATCAAAAAATATTGGAATACTGTAAGAACAAAAATTGTTCTACAACAGATTCCTTGATTTTGATGATAACAAAGGATGAAACCAAAAATGGCACCCTAACGAAAAGTTTCTAAGTGTGCAGGGTTCTAAAGAAAGAAGTAATAAATCTGATGATGTCATCAGATGCACAACAAGATCAGATACAAATTCTCAAGTATCAGAAGCATCTGAAGTGGAATCTCGTTCAAGAAGCTCTGACTCTGGAGAAACGTTATCTGTATATTCTGAAAGTTATCAGCGCCATCTGAACTCTCTATTTAGATCAACATCAGAAGCAAGATTCCAAGGTTTTCCAGATACACAAATACTCTGATTATGGATTTGCTAATCATGAAAGAGTAACGTTGAAGACAAGTAAAGTTTTTCAAATGGATTTCCTAATTGAGAAAGAGACGTTAATCTCCACTTCCAAGAGAGAAGATACTACTTGTGGTAAGTAGTCACTTCAAGGATGAAAAGTTAAACTGCAGAAGCTATTTAAGTGATGGAGTAAACTCAGTTTAATATCCACCAGATTCAACTCTACTCCAACTCTTATATAAATAGAGATGCAATCAACATTCAGTAAGCAAGAAATCAACTAGCCAAAACTATACTGAATTATTTCACGCTCAAGAAAATCATCTTTGCTCTCAAAGAATTTCACTAAGCTTTTGTTTATTAAGTGAAAAATCTGTTCTTAAGTTTGTAATACTTGCTTTCTTAGAAGCACTCTAGATTACATATCTTGTATCTTTTATTTGTTTGATTTCCTCAAGTGACTTTGTGTGGTCTGTAGACTTGAGAAGACTAAGAGATTTTCTTCTCTCTTAGGTGTTGTTTGTAATCTTTCAAGATTAGTGGATTAAGTCCTTGTTGAAGGCGAAATCACCTTGGCCGGGTGGACTGGAGTAGCTTTGTGTTATAAGCGAACCAGTATAAAATCCTTGTGTGATTTTCATTTTGAAAAGCGCTTATTTTTTCAAAACAATTCAAACCCCCCCTTTCTTGTTTTTCTCACCTTCAATTGGTATCAGAGCTCCGGCTCTGTTATTGATTTTCTAATCAAACACTTAACCGTGTAGAGAGATCCAGTACGAGAAAAACAATGGCCCACTCAAATGAAAGAGATTCTTACAATGCCAAGCCTCCTGTTTTTGATGGAGAAAAATTTGATTACTGGAAAGACAGAATCGAAAGTTTCTTTCTGGGTTATGATGCTGACCTCTGGGACATTGTCACAGATGGATACAAACCTCCAGTCTTAAATGGAGCTGAAGTTCCCAGAAGTAAGATGTCAGAAGATCAGAAACGTGTCTTCAAAAATCACCACAAGGCCAGAACAATACTTCTAAATGCTATATCATACAACGAATATGAAAAGATCACCAACAGAGAGACAGCCAAAGATATTCTTGACTCTCTGAAGATGACTCATGAAGGAAACTCCCAAGTCAAAGAGACGAAGGCTCTGGCTCTTATCCAGAAGTATGAAGCCTTCAAAATGGAAGATGACGAAGCTATAGAAGCTATGTTTTCCAGATTCCAAACTCTTATTGCAGGTCTTAAAGTGCTAGACAAAGGATACACGACTGCAGATCATGTTAAGAAGATTGTCAGAAGTCTGCCAAAGAAATGGAGACCTATGGTTACTGCTCTAAAGCTGTCAAAGGATCTGAACAATATCAGCCTTGAAGAACTTGTTAGTTCTCTCAGAAGCCATGAGATAGAACTAGAGGAGGATGAGCCTCAGAAAAGGAACAAGTCCGTAGCGCTTAAGTCCAGATCTGAAAGACGGAAGCCTGACAGAACCAAAGCTCTCCAGGCAGAAACTGAAGATACTGACGATTCTGAACCAGAAGACTCTGATGACGAAGAAGAGTTGTCCCTACTAACCAGAAGAGTCAAGCAACTCTGGAAAAAGAGAAACAACAACTTCAGAAGACCAAGACCCAGAGGGGATAGATCAGAGTCAACTTCAAAAGGTAAAGCTAACAAAGATATTACCTGTTATGAATGTAAAGAAACAGGTCATTACAGAAATGAATGCCCCAAGCTGAAGAAAGACAACCCTAGAAAAGAAAGCTTCAAGAAAAACACCTTCAGAACAAAGAAAGGACTGATGGCTACCTGGGATGACAGTGAATCTGGATCATCAGAATCTGACTCTGATGAACAGGCTAACGTAGCACTTATGGCTACCACATCCAGCTGCTCAGACGAAGAATCTGAAGAGGTATTTTCTGAACTTTCTAGATCTGACTTGGAATCATGTTTGTCAGAAACTCTTACTTCTTATCAGAAATTAAAACAAAAAATTAAAAACATTAAAGGCCTTCTTAAAGCAAAATCTGAAGAATGTAGTAAACTTGAGACAACAATTCTAGCACGTGAAGATACAATCAGGTCTTTAACGTTAGAAAGAGATGTAGCTAAAACAAAAAGCTTAGAATTAGAAGAAGCGTTGTCTCAAGCACCACAAACTTCAAATGAAATTATTTATAAATATGAAGAAGCCTTTCAAAAATTTCTGAAGAATGGAATAGATAGGAGTATTATGGCATCCATGATTTATGGAGTAAGTCAGAATAATAAAAGGGGAATTGGGTATGATCCTAAGGAAGATGAAACCTCTACCAGTAACCAAATTAAATCGCCTTTTTCATATCACTACACACACACACAAGAACACAAATTTAAAAATGCTAGAAGACCCAAAGTTGTAAGAAACTCTGGGAAAACTAATCTGAAAGGACCCAAGAGATTCTGGGTACCGAAAGATAAGATTATCTATGTTGCAGATATCCTATGCAGCAAAGTTCAGACACCAGTCATGGTACCTGGACTCTGGATGCTCGCGACATATGACGGGAAGAAAGTCTATGTTCCAAAGCCTGGAACTTAAAGACGCTGGATTTGTAGGCTTCGGAGGAGATCAGAAAGGAAGGATCAGAGGCTCCGAAACTATTGGTAATGGTACTCTTCCCTCTATATCTGATGTTCTTTATGTAGAAGGATTAATGCATAACTTGTTATCCATAAGTCAATTAAGTGATAACGGTTATGATGTAATCTTTAATCAAAAAACATGTAAAGCCATTAATCAGAACGATGGCTCTGTCCTTTTCACAGGCAAGAGGAAAAACAACATTTATAAAATAAATCTTTCTGATTTAAAAGATCAAAATGTTAAATGTTTAATGTCAGTTCACAAAGAGCAATGGGTATGGCATAGACGCTTAGGCCACATTAGCATGAGAAAACTTTCTCAGCTAACTAAACTTGAGTTAGTCAGAGGCTTACCTAAACTGAAGTTTTCTTCAGATGCTCTGTGTGAAGCTTGTCAGAAAGGAAAGTTTTCAAAAACATCTTTTAAAAAGAAAAATGTTGTTTCTACCTCTAAGCCTCTGGAACTTCTTCACATTGACTTATTTGGTCCTGTGAAAACAGCATCGGTCAATGGAAAGAAGTATGGACTAGTAATTGTTGATGATTACAGTCGCTGGACATGGGTAAAATTCCTAAAGCACAAGAGTGAGTCTCACTCTGTATTCACCAGTTTCTGTTCTAAAGTGCAAAAAGAATTTGACTCTAAAATTGTTAGAGTCAGAAGTGATCATGGTGGAGAATTTGAAAACAAAGATTTTGAGGAATTATTTGACTCTAATGGAATATCCCATGATTTCTCCTGCCCTAGAACTCCACAACAAAATGGAGTTGTAGAGAGGAAGAATAGGACACTCCAAGAAATGGCCAGAACCATGATCAATGAAACTAATGTAGCAAAGCACTTTTGGGCAGAAGCTGTAAATACAGCGTGTTACATTCAGAATAGAATCTCTATAAGACCTATTCTAGAAAAGACTCCCTATGAACTGTGTAAAGGAAGAAAACCCAACATCTCATATTTTCATCCTTTTGGATGCTCTTGTTTTATATTAAATACTAAAGAACATCTGAACAAGTTTGATTCCAAAGCACAGAAAGGTATTATGTTAGGATACTCTGAACGCTCTAAAGGCTATAGAGTATACAACACAGAAACCAAAATTGTGGAAGAATCAATTCATGTCAGATTTGATGATAAGCTTGACCCTGAAAAGTCAAAGCTAGTTGAAAAGTTTGCAGATTTGGAAATCACTCTTGTAGAATCTGAGAAAACTCCAGAAGCAACTGTCACTCCAGACTCTGAAGAAATTAAATCTCCAGAAATTCCAAGGAAAGTTAAAAGTCGTATTAACATATCTGAAGATTTGATTTTGGGAAACAAAGATGAACCTGTTAGAACCAGATCTACCTTCAGAACTTCTGAAGATATTCCTCTGGGACTAGTGTCTCTGATTGAGCCTACGTCCTGTGATGAAGCTCTTCAAGATAACGATTGGGTGGCAGCTATGCAAGAAGAGTTAGATCAATTCTCCAAGAATGATGTCTGGGATCTCGTTCCTAAACCCAGAGGCACTCATGTCATTGGAACCAGATGGGTTTTCAGAAACAAGCTGAACGAAAAAGGAGAAGTTGTCAGAAACAAAGCACGACTGGTAGCTCAAGGTTATAGTCAACAAGAAGGTATTGATTATAACGAAACTTTTGCTCCAGTCGCGAGGTTAGAATCTATTCGTCTTCTTGTATCTTTTGCTATTAATCATTCTATTAAACTATATCAAATGGATGTCAAGAGTGCATTTCTTAATGGTTATATTTCAGAAGAAGTGTATGTCAATCAACCTCCAGGCTTTGAAAACTCAAATTTTCCAGAACATGTTTTTAAACTTAAGAAATCCTTATATGGACTTAAACAAGCTCCCAGAGCTTGGTATGAACGCTTAAGCAATTTTCTTCTGGAACAAAATTTTATCAGAGGGAAAGTTGATTCTACACTCTTCTGTAAAAACCTTAATAATGATCTCATGATATGCCAAATTTATGTTGATGATATTATTTTTGGTTCTGCTAATATCTCTGTTTGCCAAGAATTTTCTAAGTTAATGCAGGCAGAATTTGAAATGAGTCTAATGCAAGAACTAAAGTTCTTTCTGGGAATTCAAATTAATCAAACTCCAGAAGTCACGTACGTCCATCAAAGTAAATATATTAAAGACGTTCTGCAGAAGTTTGACATGACTGAATGCAACTCTGCAAAGACTCCCATGCACCCAACTTGCATTCTGGAGAAGGAAGAGGTAAGCAGCAAAGTTTGTCAGAAGCTCTATCGAGGTATGATAGGCTCTCTTCTCTATCTGACTGCTACTCGTCCTGATATTCTCTTTAGTGTCTGTCTTTGTGCCAGATTCCAATCAGATCCTAGAGAATCTCATTTAACAGCTGTTAAGAGAATTCTTAAGTATCTGAAAGGAACTCCTAACCTGGGCCTGATGTATGAGAAAACATCAGAGTATAGACTCTCGGGTTATTGTGATGCAGATTATGCAGGAGATAGAATAGAACGAAAAAGCACATCTGGAAATTGCCAGCTTCTGGGAAACAATCTAATCTCCTGGGCTAGCAAAAGACAGTCAACTATTGCTCTATCAACTCCAGAAGCAGAATATATCTCAGCATCACTGTGCACAACTCAGATGCTCTGGATGAAACATCAGCTAGAAGATCTTCAGATATTTGAGAGTAACATTCCTATCTTTTGTGATAATACTGCTGCTATTTGTTTAAGTAAGAATCCCATTCTACATTCCAGAGCCAAACACATAGAAATAAAACATCATTTTATCAGAGACTATGTTCAGAAAGGGATAGTAACATTGAAGTTCATTGATACAGAACATCAATGGGCAGATATCTTTACTAAGCCTCTAGCTGAAGATAGATTTCTTTTTATATTAGAAAATCTGAACATTAAAAATTGCCCTGAGTAAAATTTGGCTCTGAACATGTAAAATGAGACTCTGATAAAAACAAATACACTTCTGCCTCTGACTCTGATACTTCTACAAGTTAAGAAGATATCTGAGTTAGAAATCTTCAGAAACCAATCCTTTGGTATTCCTGAAGATCAGATACATCAACACGTGGAGCATTAAAACGTCTAACCCTAGAACTTCTAGACAGCTGTCAAAAGAAATCAAAGGTCAGAATGTTTGAAATCTCCTTGAGCAGTGTGCGTACTGTTGGGATTAGACATTCATTTATTAGCTGTAATTATTTTTTCCCCCCAAACGTGCTATTTTGATTTTTGTGCTAACGCTGGAATGTGTGTCGTTTTGCATGTGTTTGAACTTAGGTATATAAACACTTTTCTCACACTTCACACACTTATCACTTTCACTCACTCTAAAACCCTAAACCCTTCTCTCAGCTTTCTCTGCAAGTTCTTCAATCTTCATCTTTTTCTTCTTCATGGATGCTCAACAACAAGAAGTTTTTAACTTCTCTCAACAGATGGAATCCAGTTCTAATCCCCAAACCTCAAACACTCAAACTCCTACTGTTACCGGCGTCACCATAACCCCTGTTTACAAAGAACCTCACGTTCTTGACCGTGAACGCCACATAAACCTTTCAACTCCCTTTGAAGGTTTGGATGTATTGTGTGAATCATTGGTTGATTTCGACAACCTAAGAAGAAATGGCGTTGATCTAACTGGAGAACTGCATCAACAAGGGTGGGAGAACTATTTCCTAAGGTTGTATGGTCCAATCTACCCTCTTTTGGTCAAAGAGTTCTGGAGACATGCAGATGCAGATGACAACTTCATAGTCTCATTCGTTCTGGGAGTGAAGATTGTTATTACAGAAGCATCCATTGCCTCTCTGTTGAATATGGAAAGTTGTGGAGGAAAAAGGATCTACAACATTCCTCCTAGGTCAAAACGCATCACAGATGTGATAAACCCAACAATCTTCAAACCCAATGTTGAAGGAAACCCCTCTAAGAACAAGGAGCTACACCAGAACCTCAGAGTGTGGCTGAAGATTATTCTGGGAACTATCCACCATCGTCCAGCCTCCAACTCTTCTGATTACATTAATGCAGACCAGAAATGCATTCTGTACTGCATCCAGAAAGGTGTGAAGATCAACCTCCCTGCTCTCCTGTTCAGATATCTGAGAGATTCAGTCAGAGAAACCAGGAATAACATGAAGCCCAGATCCTACATTCCTCTGGGAAGATTGCTATCTGACATCTTCATTGAGCATGGACTGGTAGACGATCTGGAAAAGACCAGATGTATGGATGATCTGGCAATTGATGTGGGGAAGCCTCTGAATGCCAGAAACCTCAAGAGTATGGGGATAATCAAGAAAATACAAGTCAAGCCAACTCTGGATACAACCTGGAATAACTTGAAAGATCAGAGGAAGATGCCTCATGGCCTGGCCAGATTCTTCAAGAATGAGCCCAGAGACGCTGTTGCTCTCTATCTTCATCGTCTGCTGGAAGAAGGTATTGATGTCTCTGATTTCAGCCTCGATGACTGTCTGGACTCTGAAGAAGATTTAGTCAGATACAAGAGAGGTATTTCTGAGAAGAAGATAGCACCACCAGCAAAGAAAGCCAGATTTGAAGGAGCTTCTGGAAGCGGATCTTCAGCTCCTCTGCAATTTTCTACTGGTAAGTCTGTTCCTCCTGCTACCTCTGAATTTTTGATGGCTTCCTCTAAACCTCTCTCCTCTCAAACCATTTATACAACCTCCGACATTTCACCCTCAATCACCAGAACCTCCCAACCTACACCAGTTCTAAACATAGCTAGAACTTTCATTCCTCCCTCTATACCTGCACAAACTCACCAAAGCACTTCTTCTTCTTCATCCTCTGAACCTGAATCACCTCCCTACGTTACTGTTTCCTCTGACCCTGAACCTTCTGATCCTGACTCCCCAACAATAGCCACTCTATATGCTCATAGACTTGCTTCACAACAACCACAAACCACAGAACCTGAAATAACTTCACCACTACAACAAACAACCACCATACCCTCTGAAATTCAACCATCCGATCCCCACACTTCTGATATCACCCCACCAATCCTTCCCGCTGTACCTGAACCAGACTCTGACCCTTTAGATTTAAACCCACTTTATGCTTCATCCCCCAATCTTCAACCAGAAGCAGAATCTGAACTCCAACCTGAGTCAGAATCTGAACCTCAAACCTTGAATCTCAGCCCTCCACCTCATACCTCTGAACCAGAACCTGAACCTGAGCTTTCTAAACCTACCCTTAAGGAAGCCATCTTTATGATTGCAGAGGCTTCAGCTCAAAAGGTTGATTCCCTGGTCACTAACTCTGAAATCAGTGATGATCCTGAATCTGTAAGGACACACTGGAACAGAGTCATTGGCTGGATGACATCAGAGTCCTTTAGGCTGAAGAGCATATCTGAACAAGTCAAAAATGACTACATCAGAAATGCTGAGGCAAGACTCCAGGAGAGACTTGCCAGAGAGGCTGAAGCCAGAAGGCTTGAGGAAGAAAGGTTGGCTAGAGAAGCAGAAGAAGCAAAAAGGTTAGAAGAGGAAAGAATTGCTCAGGAAGCAGAAATCCTAAGGCAACAAGAAGCTGAAGCTAAGGCTCTGGCAGATGCAGAAGCTCAAGCTGCTGCAGAAGCTGAAGCCCAGCAGGCTCTGACTCAGGGGGAGTCTTCAACTGCTGTTCCCATGATCCTTCAGACTCTGAAGGACCTTAAGGAAGATCAGAACATCCTCCGAGACAGAATGGACAAGCAAGATACGGTCAATGAGAACATCCAGAAGATGCTTGCCATGATCTTGCAGAAATTGCCTCAGAACCCTTAGGCACTTAGGATTTTATGTTTTGCTTGCCTTTTGTTGTTTTTGCTTCTGTCTTCTTTTTGGATCTGATGTTTTGTTCTTGATTTTTTTTGAATATGATGTTTTGTGTTTCTATTTTTAATGAAATGTTTTTCTCTTTAATTCAATTTTTATTACTGTGTCTTTTTGATTCTGACAAAAAGGGGGAGAAATCATTAAATAGCTCTGATGAAAATTGTCTAAAAACCTTATGCACTCTGCAACAATTGTAGAAATGGCTCTGATAAAAATAACTCTGATTAAATAGCTCTAACATTAAATTTAAGAAATTGCAGAAAGTTTTCAGAAATCTCATTACTTGGAAAGCTCTGGTAAGACCTTCTGAACTCCCTAGCACTAACTCAGGGGGAGCTTTTGTCTATCTGATCTTATTTTATTCATGTTTCATCTGCTATTTTAAGTTGTTTTGTCATCATCAAAAAGGGGGAGATTGTAAGAACAAAAATTGTTCTACAACAGATTCCTTGATTTTGATGATAACAAAGGATGAAACGAAAAATGGCACCCTAACGAAAAGTTTCTAAGTGTGCAGGGTTCTAAAGAAAGAAGTAATAAATCTGATGATGTCATCAGATGCACAACAAGATCAGATACAAATTCTCAAGTATCAGAAGCATCTGAAGTGGAATCTCGTTCAAGAAGCTCTGACTCTGGAGAAACGTTATCTGTATATTCTGAAAGTTATCAGCGCCATCTGAACTCTCTATTTAGATCAACATCAGAAGCAAGATTCCAAGGTTTTCCAGATACACAAATACTCTGATTATGGATTTGCTAATCATGAAAGAGTAACGTTGAAGACAAGTAAAGTTTTTCAAATGGATTTCCTAATTGAGAAAGAGACGTTAATCTCCACTTCCAAGAGAGAAGATACTACTTGTGGTAAGTAGTCACTTCAAGGATGAAAAGTTAAACTGCAGAAGCTATTTAAGTGATGGAGTAAACTCAGTTTAATATCCACCAGATTCAACTCTACTCCAACTCTTATATAAATAGAGATGCAATCAACATTCAGTAAGCAAGAAATCAACTAGCCAAAACTATACTGAATTATTTCACGCTCAAGAAAATCATCTTTGCTCTCAAAGAATTTCACTAAGCTTTTGTTTATTAAGTGAAAAATCTGTTCTTAAGTTTGTAATACTTGCTTTCTTAGAAGCACTCTAGATTACATATCTTGTATCTTTTATTTGTTTGATTTCCTCAAGTGACTTTGTGTGGTCTGTAGACTTGAGAAGACTAAGAGATTTTCTTCTCTCTTAGGTGTTGTTTGTAATCTTTCAAGATTAGTGGATTAAGTCCTTGTTGAAGGCGAAATCACCTTGGCCGGGTGGACTGGAGTAGCTTTGTGTTATAAGCGAACCAGTATAAAATCCTTGTGTGATTTTCATTTTGAAAAGCGCTTATTTTTTCAAAACAATTCAAACCCCCCCTTTCTTGTTTTTCTCACCTTCAAATACTGCTTCCACATATCTGATAGTCTTCCAAATGATATTTCATCCAAAGTATTTGTGTGCGACAACTTGCAACAGAGATGTATTATGCTTTTGTTATAGATAAAACAATAGTTGCTTGTCTTTTACTAGCCCAAGATATTTGGTTTTCACCTTTGACCTGATAGTTTCCACTAGTGGATTTTCTCTTAATTATATCCCCAACGTAGTCAGCATCACAAAATTCAACTAGCTTATAATCTAGGGATTTTTTTTATTATAAATCAACCCTAGATTGGTTGTTCCCTTCAGATACCTAAAGATCCTCTTAACAACAATTAAGTGAGCCTCTATACGATTTGCCTTAAATCTTGCACACAAGCAGACACTGAACAAAATATGTGGTCTAGAAGTTGTTAAATAAAGTAAAGAGCCAATTATACCTCTATACAACTTCTGACAAACTTTAATGCTACTTTCCTCTTTGCTCAAATTGCAGGTTTGATGCATATGAGTTGTCATGAACTTGCAATCATCTAGCTTGAACTTCTTCAGAAGCTCCTTTATGTATTTTCTCTGATGAACATAGACCCCACCCTTACATTGATTAATTTGAATACCAAGAAAGAACTTCAGCTCTCCCATCATACTCATCTCCAACTTAGCCAACATTGACTTTGAAAATTATTTGCAAAGGAAAGCATTAGTAGAACCAAACTTAATATCATCCACATATACTTGGACAATTAAGATATCATTTTTAAGTGTATTTCTAAAGAGTGTAGTTTTTACTTTCCCTTTTTGAAAATCATTTTCTAATAGAGAGTTACTCAGTCTCTCATACCAAGCACTGGGAGCTTGTTTGAATCCATAGAGTGATATCTTAAGTTTGAGAACATGATCTGGGTGGATTGAATCCTCAAACCCAGGTGGCTGTTTGACATACACTTCCTGATAAATACATCCATTTAAAAATTCACTTTTAACATCCATTTGGTATAAAATAATATCATGATTAATAGCATAGGAGAGAAGTAACATGATTTCCTCTAACCTTTCAATAGGTGCAAAGGTTTCAGAGAAGTCTATACCTTCTTGCTGACTGTAGCCTTGAGCTACAAGCCTAGATTTATTTCTTACCACTTCTCCTTGCTCATTAAACTTGTTTCTGAATTCTCACTTTTTTGCAATGATTTTCCTCTAATAATGTTTGGGTACCATATCCTAGACATCATTCCTTTGGAACTGATTCATCTCTTCTTGCGTTGCCACCATCCATCCATCTTCAGAAAGTGCTTCATAAATATAAGTGTCGCATTACGCGAAAAACCGGCGGGAAAAGACACAGAGCCGCCACCGTGCGTTATTTATCCCAAAGGAGGGAAAGGAAACGCTCGAAGTAAACCTGGAAAGGAAATGGTCTTACGACCAGAGATGCAAGGATCGGGAGTCGGTTATACGAAGGGAAGGTATTAGCATCCCTACGCATCTGTCGTACTCGACGGGATCCACGCTCAGAAAGAATAGAAGAAAGGTTGCTAAAAGAAACTGCTCAAAACTGCACAGAACTGGAGTAAAACACAGATGGAAGAAGACGGGAGAAGGGATATGGGGAACGTGCTCGCTAGGACATCGCATCCTATGCATACGTATCTTCTCTAACCAGAGGAAGAATCAGAGAACTCGTAGCTCGGCTAATGCATGCCAAATAAACGCTGAAAGAAGACGCTGAGATGTCAGAGCAAACACACAAACACAAACTGGAAATGGAATGCCAATCGCTGGGCTTACATCCAACTCCACAAAAGAAACGCAAACAGGAAACCGAATGCCAATCGCTGGACTTACATCAGACTCCAAACAAAGAATTGCAAACAGGAAACCGACTGCCAATCGCTGGGCTTACGTCAGACTCCAAACACGCACACAAAACAGAAGGGTCTCGATTGCAACTAGGGCAAGAGAAAGGGAAGGTCTCAATCGCAACGAGGGCGAGAGAAAAGGATCACAGTTAGTTGTTAGTCAAACTCGACAAGACATCGCATCTCGTGCCTACGTATCTCATCTGGACATGAGAATCAGAGTTGCCGTAGTTCGGCTAAACTATTTCTATTTATTTTGTGTTTTTAGATGAACAACGTCACTACGCAATCTACCAGATGCTCGACCTTTGGAGACTTACTCACCTGTAGTAGAAGGAGTTAACGTGTTCTTAAGAGGGGATAAAGTTGGTTTGTGTTTTAGGAAAGCTCACGCAAGAAAGGAAGTCCTAGACGAAGGAACCGTGCTACCTTAATTGACATGCAAACGAGACTATGCGAAGTCTAGCAATCCTATGGGGATACAATCACACCACACAAACATACAACATGAAGTAAACACACCAACAAGGGGCTCAAACATCAAGGGTGAGGCTTTAGTCAAGGGGTCATATCAACCTCGACAAACAAGCCGGCTGGAAGGGTATCTGAGGGCTCTTAACCACTGACATTGACCGTCAGGGTGAGCAGATGAAAGGCGATGAGGATTGGTCCTCATAGCTCTTAACCCGGGTCTGGGTGAGCTTCAATCAATAAAAACGTGGGAGTCCAGAATGTGGGACTCTACTCCACTTGACCGACTCTATATACAAAGGATCTTGGGTGTTTATTCAAAATGCATCAGCACATAGTGTGAGCAAGACGAAAGACTCAATTGAATAGCAGGGGATGGATTGCACATCCCTTCTATCTGCCAATGCCTCTTCACTTAGGAGGTCTTTGAAGTACATGGCACAAACATAAACAACCACAAACATTGCCTCTTAAGGAGGGCTTTAGACAGGTGCCTGCCAAAAGAAAATGACAGGTCTTCCAGACTACATGGAGAATAGGAAGTTACCTAGGTGGTATGCCAACCACAAGCAAAGCAAAGCAACTCAAGCAATGAGTTAAAGCGGCTAAAGTACCTGTAAGAAAAGCTAACCAATCAGTACTATGTTCCGACAAACAATCAACAGTTAACAACAGTGGTTCCCAATATACACAACAAGCAAGCTTTATGTGCAAGCATTCAAATTGTTTCATCATCTCAAATGACCTACAAACAGCAAGGGTTAGTGGACAAAGTAAAGGCATCTCAAATCATGAGATCAACATCATCCCTTAGGACTATAAGCTTGAACCTGAAATGCAAAACTCAAAAGATGAGTACAAACCCCTAGGGCAAAGCCTAGGGTCAAAGGTGGGGAAAAAAATTCAAAACAGAAGCTAATACTCAACATGAAGCAACTTTAAACAAGTAAGAACATGTCCTAAAAAGGACCAAGTCAAAAGCATTAAGCAAAGTCATCATTCAACCAAGAGAAGGCAAGGCAAGCAAAAGGTGCATACAATTGGTCAACAAGAATCAAAATTCCATATTAAAACAGAAATGACTCAAACAATCATGGAAATTTTTATGAGCATACAATATGTCAAACACAATCATCATGCCAAAAGTTGGAAACAGAGGAGCTCATTTGATAAGGCAATGAAAATGAATAAGATCAACATCAAATTGTGTGACACACATTGTCATACCATATTAACACATGCCTAAAACAGAAAAGGAAAATGCTAAAAATGCCAAATAAAATCTCAAGCATCCTACAACATGTTAGGAATCAACATATAAAATTTAATGGCAATTGGTCAAGTATTGAGCATTTCACACCAATTTGAATGAGGCATAACATGATTGTGTACATACTCAAACAATCAAACACCATTAAAAATCCAGAAGAGATAAAATCATGAAATCACAACCATAAAATAGTAGACATCTCAAGGATCATGTAGAAAAAAATCTGGAATTATTTGGATCATCAAGCTATTTTTTATGATTTTTTGAATGAGCATGCATAAAATGAAATAAAAATGTAAAAAATGAAAATAATGAAATGAATGAATAAAATGGCAATTGCATCAGCAGGATTCGAATCGTGTACATCCAAAACACGGTCGTTTGGCTCAAGGAAGCGCGTCTAAACACTGCGTTCCACTAATCTGATGTGGCTAGCGACATCAATGGTCAAGCTTGCGTGGATGAGTCAATGAAGCGTGGTCCAATAGAAGTGCCACGAGAGAGCCATGCAAGCGCCAGGTCAAAACGAATTAGACAAAACAAATGCAATATGGAGGGATCGAACGCACAATAGCGAAGTAAAGGGCACTTCTACAGTGATCTGGCAATGCATGAACCAGACAAACCCTAAAACTATTCACCTACGGCCGCGCACGGTGGAAACCACCGTCTTCTTCATGAAGACGGTGGAGGAACAGTAACTGCTTCCAATTTTTTTTTGCAGAATCGGCCAAAATTTATATCATTCGAACCGTTATCACACGAGGAACACGAATCCATCATCAAATCATATTAATTCATCATAACAAATGCAAATCGAGCAAAAACAGTTTGACATCCAAAACTTCTAATCATCATAACTTGCTCAATATACGACCAATTTCAATTCTACAACTACCAGAACGCTCAACATGAGAAGCTCTACATAAACATGGCAAAATATTGGAGAATTAAGAGCTTCGAAAAACCTACCTCTTGAAGAGCAGTATGAGTAAACGAGCAATTCAAGGCTTGACAAGCTCCAAAATCAGTCCTGAGATGATGTTATGAAGCTTTATGTGTGAATTGAAGCTTGGAGATGCTTGGATCTAGCTCAGATGGAAGCTTCCATATTCATTGTTCTTGAGCTTGCACAACACGAATCTTGGCCAAATGCTGCAATCAAGAGCTTGATCTATACCTAATGATGCTCAGAGAACCACAATATGCAATAAAATCAAAGGCTTATGAGGAAGAAATTGAAGTTTCAAATTGGAGAAATTTTGGAGGGAAAGTTTGAATCTAGATCTAGAATGATGAAAATCTAAAAATTCTGTTAGGATTATCCTTTTATATGCTGTGTTAATCCATTTGCTAATTAGAATTAAGCATGGTTAATGAAATTTTAGTGAGAAATAAGGTGTAGTGCAAAAATTGATTTTTCACCCCATGCATGCAACATGCACGTGAGCAGTACCACATAGCCATGCAATTTCACTTAAAATCATCTTATGAACATGTTGGAATGGTTAAAAAGCTCATATGATGCACCAAATTCAAATTCATGATTTTCCCTCCAAAATGAGCATGAATGAGCAAATGGTCATGTGATGAAATTTCATGCAATGCCTTGATGGATTTGGAAAATATGAGTCATGACAAGCATTATGCAAAAAGAGGCACTCAATTTGGAGTTTTAGATCAAAAGTTATGGCTTGTTGAATTTCCATGCACACTTAGCAATGCTTTGATCATATCTTCTCAACCATTCATCAGATGCTCATGATCTTGGACTTTTTGGAAATGGGAGAGAAAGATCTTCAACTTTCATGTTGGACAAAATTTCATTTGAAACTTCTTTGATGTTGGAAAGTCAAGTTGAATTTGGTTCAAAAACTTGCCATTTTTGGAAACTTGAAATTACAGGTCACTTTCCATTTTGGGAAACTTTTGATCTGGCTTCAAATCCTTCAAGGTATATGTTTGACATGATGAATAAACCTCTTTTGGACATGAATGAAGTGTCTCAAACCATTTCTTCACCTCTTAGCCCTCAGATGACTTGCAGTTGACTTTTATGGGCCCCATATGACCTAAAACTGCACTGTGGACTTTGAGCCTTCAACACTTGGTACAATTACTTCAAAATGAACCTTGATTCATATAAGCTCTCTAAAACAACCATAGGGCCTTCATCTCAAGAAAAACCTTGCTCTCTTGCACTGAGGAATTCTCCTGATGCCAGTCTTGACTGATAAGATGCAATACACTATGCAATGTTAATGTAATGTTAGTGCAATGTCAATGACCTAAAAAATGAAATGAATGCATGAATGAGGGTGCAAATTTGAGGTGCTACAGCTTCCCCTATTCAATCAACTGGGAACCTGAACGGGTGATAGCAGCGGCTGTCAGACCTTCAAGGTAAACAGGGATTGAATACCAAAAGAACCGTAGCAATTTGCACTTTGCAGGGGATGAACAAAAACAAACAGTCGACTTGATATACACTGATATCAAGGAACGCGGGGCCATTTACCGATGGCGACTTCGACTGGGGGGACAAGATATTTACAACTAGAACCAGACAAGACGTTTACCGACGACTCTACTGGGGATTTTGATTTTTATTGGAGAAAGGCACCACGACCAGACATCAACGGATGAATGGGAAGAGAAACCACGACCAGACATCGAAAGACGATGAATGGGAAGAGAAACCACGACCAGACGCCAGCGGACGAATGGGAAAGACTTAACCAGACATCAACAGATGAATGGGAGAAAGAAACCACGACCAGACATCGAAAGACGATGAATGGGAAGAGAAACCACGACCAGACGCCAACGGACGATTGGGAAAGACTCAACCAGACATCAACGGATGAATGGGAGAAAGAAACCACGACCAGACATCGAAAGACGATGAATGGGAAGAGAAACCACGACCAGACGCCAACGGACGAATGGGAAAGACTCAACCAGACATCAACGGATGAATGGGAAAAAGAAACCACGACCAGACGCCAACGGACGAATGGGAAGAGAAACCACGACCAGACGCCAACGGACGAATGGGAATAAAGAAACCACGACCAGACATCGAAAGATGAATGGGAATAAAGAAACCATGACCAGACATCGACAGATGAATGGGAGAAACTCGATGTTACGGACATCGGAAAATGATGTCTACTGACACCAAAAAGGGAAGGACCCACACGGGGATCAACACGACACCTACTGGTATCGTAAGAACGACATCTACATGTGTCAAGACAAGGCCAGACACTTGCCAGAGACTAAGCTGGGGATAATCAGGCTTTCTTTTCACGAGCGGGGGAGGAAATAAACCTCTCTGGGGATTACCAATCCTGAATGCTGTCAAGAGCAACTGCAGCAAACGTGCCATACAGATGTTGAAAAATGATCCATCTCTGCTGGGGATATGATCTAATACGGTTTAACACATGTATGCATATGTTTGAGCTTCTATGGAGTAATGCTCCATATTGAATGGAAATGCTATGCGATTTGAAGATGCAAATGCAAATGATTACTATATGTAAGATGCAAAGGCTAAAAATCCCTGCTGGGGAAAACTGGTTGCTCTGTTGAGCACACGATCCTGTTTTGATCTTCCAACTCTGTGGGGAGACGCAACAACTCTGCTGCGGATGCTAACTGATCTGACACTCTGGGGACGGCAGAGAAACCAACTCAACTGGGGAGTCACCTGTTGGGGAAAACACCAACCTTCCAATCATGCTGGGAAATAGTGTTGGAGAATTGCCATCCAAGGCGCAGCGGAATTTAAAAATTTCTCCATTTAGTGATCCTTACGAATGGGCATGATTAGTGATAGAATCGTTACCTCTTGTGGCGATTCAAACCTTGGATGCAAATCCACGGGGCGATCACGAACGTTGAACGATGACAACGTCTCTACTCAGTCCACACGAACGGATTCCTTCAATCGCAGTGCTAGCTGTTATGAATGAAGACTTTGAGTGAGAGAGAGATACAAAATTCCAACTCTTCAGTTGTGTTTTCTATCTCAGTGAGTTTCAATGCTTCTACCCAAGGGGTTCTATTTATAGAACCACTTGTGTGGGCTTCAAGCCAAAAAGCCCATTTAAGTGCATTTTGGCCCATATCTCATAATATGCCAAAATCACTTAAGTATTTGGTACCTTACCATATTTCGTATTCTGCTTAAGTACACCGTACCTTACGATGTTCCTTAATTATTCTATCTCTCATCAATCCGTCCTTTGTGTGTGACCCTATAGGTTTTCGCGACGTTGGCAATTATATTAAATCACGCATTTAACATAATAAACAGTGAGCGGTATCTAGCAACACATCACTGCTACCCAAGTCACGAAAATGTCATGTGATCTGACAAAACCTCCTGTGATAATAATTATGTGTATAATTACCCCTTTGCCCTTATGTCTATATTGAACACAAGGTATAGACCGTGTCACCCTTGTCCAGTTCAATATTGGGCCCATAGACATTTATCCTGTTACGCAGGATTGGCAAATTCCATCTAGCACACTCATGTCCCTCAGCATGCTTCGTGGAGTACCCATCAACTGTCTTTATGGTTATCCAGTTACGGACAATGTTGGATCAGCAATAAAGCACTTTACTCTACATCTAGGATTCATAGTGGTTTCAGGTCGAAGAGTGGTATACACTATTATCACCATGAGAATAACTTATGACACTTTGCATAACTTTCTATATAGTATTCTCATAGCGGGTCAATCCGGTATAAATATTACTCCTAATATTCATACCTATGTTTAAGACTTGATAACTTTTCTGTAGCGGTGTATTCGTCGCTATATGATTTATCGATTAAACCATAAGCAAGAGATACATTGAAATTTCGAGTCGCCACCGCACTTTTATTTATCCAAAGGACTGGCTAAAAAGCGAACAAAAGCCTAAGAAGTTTTACACGTAGAAAACTAATAAAAGATCAGAGAGTCTGGGTAAGGGGTAAATTACGCAATGGGAAGGTGTTAGGCACCCACTACGTCCTAGGTACTCCTAGGGAGCCCTTTTCACACTTGTTGTAAAAAATTGTTATTTTTTATGACATAAGTATTGTGCAAACATGATTGGGATGATGAGAAAAGAATGTACAAGTTAGTTATTTTTGTGTTATTGGGTTTGAACGGATGAACCCGCTGCCTACGTACCTTCCATCAAAGGTAAGGATCAAAACGCCGTAGTTCGGCTAAAAGATTTCCAAAAGTTGGTGGATTCAGTTTTAAACACAAGCACTGAGGCTTTTCATTATCAATGGGAGAACACTCGACCAAAAACAACATCCACCATGCGAGGATAGCTTCGACGTACTAGAGGGGTTAGCCCTGTTTTCAGTACGGAAGTCTTACTGTCGACTCACTAAGGATAGGCAAGATTTACATCAACCACAATGATAATTGAAACCTATGGCTAATGCATGAAAAGATTAACAATGGACAAAGCCAAAACAAGTGAATGAGTGAAGTTAATTGATTGTGATTATGAAAGTGAGAGTCAAAGTATGATTAAGATTGATTCAAAAGAAGTATTATGAAATGGGATTTGAAAAAAAGTCAAGGACTTGGGTCCAGGTTTTTAGTTTGAAAACATGAAGATGTTTGCACAATATCTATGTTAAGTTTGAAATCAAAGTGTGAAAAGGATTAGGACATAATGAATGATGAATGGATGAAGATGGATCGTAAAACTTCTTAGAAGGTTCACTTCTTGAAATCATATGGGAGATGATTCAAGTGTGTCCTTTGGAATAGCAATGGATAATAACAAGCAAGAAAGTCAACAAAAGCGGATATCGGATGCCAATCACTGGGCTTATACCAATCTCCTAAAATAAAACTGGATATCAGATGCCACTCAATGGACTTACACTAATCTCCACAGAAGAAAACAAGAGATGAAACACGAAAGTCAACTGCCAATCTATCTGGACTTAGGTTAACTCCACGGATGATCACAGGAAAACCAAAGCCACATTACAGGGACTTACAATGGATCCTCACATACAAGAACAAAAGCAACAATATGATCACAGGAATGCAAATGCCAACTTACAGGGACTTATAATTGCAACCTCTCATACAAACAGATAAACCAACTTATGATCACAGGAAAGCAGATGCCAACTTACAGGGACTTATAACTGCAACCTCACATACAAATCAAACAGATCAAATTATGATCACAGGACAACAGATGCCAACTTACAGGGACTTATAACTGTATCCTCACAATCAAACAAACAAAACAACAGAAGATATGAGTGACCAATGAGGTCTTACACTCTATCCTTCCATATCATAGGAGCAAATGCCAAAGCAATGGACTTACAATTGTCCTCAATGGGTAAGCAATAATGATAGCATCACAAAGACAAATGAGATGATTATGCATTAATGAGCAATAAATGATGATGAGTGCATAGAGCATGAAGCAAGCATGCAAACATGTGCATATGAAGCAAACAATCAATCAATCAATATCAAACAGCACACTCTATAGCCAAACAAGGAGGCTCACACAAGAGGGTTAGGCACTGAGGCCAACTGGAATAGGGTCACAGAGTTGCTCTTAACCTTGCCATTGAGAGGCTAAGGTGAAGCAGATGAAAGGAGATGAGGGGTGTGCCTCATTGCTCTTATCCCTGATCAGGGAGAGCATTTAATAATAGAATGTGGGGGAGTTCAGAAAGATGGAACTCTCTCCCCATTATTGACTCGATTGATCTTGGGTTTTTATCTCGATGCTTCAACCATGTAATGGGAGCAAGGAGAGGACACACTGAATAGTAGGGGATAGGCTACTTATCCCTTTGATCTACCAATTGCCTTACTTGAAGGACTTTTCCTGCTTGGGACAATTTTAAACACACACAGGCATTGCCTCTTAAGGAGGACTTCAGACAGTTTGCCCGGTCAAATAACAGACCGGGTCTCCAGACTACATGAAGAAGAAGTAATTATACCTCAAAGCAAATTGCTAAATAGCAAAGCAAAGCAAGTTCAAAGAACTTAAGCAACTAAAGTACCTGAAAAAGTCAAACCAATTAGTAAACAGTTCAACAGTTTAAAACAAAAGGAATGGATAAACAACAGTCAACCACAGAGGGACCAATGTGCAAAGCACAAGACTCAACTATATGAGTCACACCTACAAAACAAGGGTTAGCACATGATATATATAATCCAACTCAATCAAATATGAATGGTTTCTTTGAGGCATTGGTGCTTAACCTGAAACATTAACTCAATTGTAAGCTCAAAAGACCACTAGGACTAGCCTAGGGTCAAAGATGAAAGAAAAAGTCAAAACAGCAAGGAAAAGTCAACCCAATTCATGTTCAAACATTTAAGAAGCTACCTCAATTGGATTCACAATCAAATCATGCATCAATGTCATTTTATAGACCAAAGAAGTCAAAACATGGCAAGAGGGAGCACACAAAAGGTCAACAGCAAGACCAAGCTCAAAAGCAGTCAAAAACAATTCCAAAAATCATGAAATAAATCATACTCAATCACAATCCATAACATAGCATGCATATGAAATTTCATCTCAATTGGATCATGGGAAGATAGTCAATTAAAATCAGGAAGTCAACACAATTTCAAATGTGCACAAAGAAGTCAACAAAACATGTATCAACTTCAAAAAATCATAACAAATTGGAAACAGATGAGAAATGGATGGGATTAACACCAATGCAAAGCTCAAGATGTCTAGTATTCACATGTGAAATTTAATGATCATACAATAAGGCATGAGGATTTCCCAAAGGATTTGGCATCATGTATCATATAAAGTCAACATTTGACTAGGCAGGGAAGAAAAATCTCAAACAAATTGGAAACAGCATGATTAAATCCAAGAAAAATCACACACAAACTAGACATGTAAGAGATCATTCATGCAAAATTTGGGGTCAATTGGATAAGAGGAAGCAAGTTAACAAAATTCAAGAAATTGCATATCATTGGTGTGACACAAATTGTCACACCCTACTTCAAAAAATCATATCTAGCAAACCACAAATGATAAATACACAAACTCTACATCAAAACAAAGATGAATGAGTCTAGTTTCACCACAAAAAATTTCAGGGGCATTGGATACATCATGATCATTTCACAAGAGTTTTGGCAAAAAGTATCACATAGGCATACATGTCAAGAAACTTGATAGCATTCAAAATCCAGCCAGCCAAAAATTAATCAAAAATCAGGGCAAAATAGTAGACATTCATGTGATCATTATGGAAAAAATCTCGTGATTTTTGGATTTAATTTGAGTGAGAAATGGATTGTTGAAGTTGAGTGATAAATTGGATGAAACATGATCAACTGACATGAATTAATGGTCAAACATGGTCAGCGCATGGCAGTTTTGTAAATATTGCATCACTTATCCAAAACTCTGCGTTTTGGAAAGGGCCACGAAATGTTTTGATTGGCCACTAGCCAATGAAACAGTACACGAGCCAATGGAGCTTCAAATTTTCTGGGTTCTAAAACCCTTAGGGTTTTGTTCAACAACAACAGCATTTGTTCAAACTCATGTTCATCATCATCCAACAATTTCAAATAGCATTAATCACATAGCATGGCAAATAATAATCCTGCAACAGCATGCAACAAAGAACCAAACACGATGTGGAAAAAATCTGGAAAGCAGCTAGGGTTTCAACAGGGTATTCATCATCTTCATCAAAATCATCAAGAACAAGCATGCCCAGAAAATGCAAACAAGCATATCAAATGATTCAGCAAACCAAGCACGTGCATAATATAGCAATCATCATCATTAATTCGAGCTCATGAGAGAGAAATCAACCAAAACAAGTTTGAACATAAACATGTAAACTCAGATTTTTCAGCCATATCATAATCATTTCAAGCAAGGCATAGTTCATTAGAATCAGCAAGTCAGGAGCTATCTAAAACATAGCATGGCATAGTAAATGGGGGTAGTCGAAACCTTACTTGTTTTTTGAAGAAAAATGTGAAACAGGGCTGCTTGGATGTTTCCAGCTCGAAACAGATCCCCTTTATGGTGTATAGTGATGGAATCTTGAGGTAGATTAGCTCAGCAACTCCTGGATTCCTTCAAAACTTGATTCACCATTGTTATGGCTTGAAGAAAACAGAACGTGGAGGGGGCTATGCAGGTGTGATTTGATGCTGCAAGTAGCTTCCAAATGTTGTTCAAATGAAGAAATGATGAAGGAGGCTCGTGGTGTTTTGAAGTTCTGTGCAGAAAATTCCAATCGAGCAAAAAAATGCAAAATGAGAGAGTGAGGGTATTTTCTGTTATGGCTGCTGTGATTCTAGGGTTCAAATGAGCAGAAAATGACTTTAAATATGACTGTTTAAGGTTCCCTAATGATGTGCTAAACTGGTTTTGTTTTAATGAAGTGATTTGCATTTTGCTAAGTTTGGAAAATATGGAAGTGGAGGGTGTATGGCTGCACGATTTGGGCTTGGAAACAGGCTGTAGACAGACTTCATATTTGCTGTTTTGAGTTTGCTCATGAATTGCTAACCTTGATTTGCTTAAATGAACCAAAATGCATTATTTGCTCATTATGAACCAAAGGTGAATATGGAGGTGGTATGATGGAATGCTGCTCAATTTTGGGCTTGGAACATCTTGCAAATGACATTTAGAACAAATCCCAAATGGCCAAAGTGAGAAAAAATCAATAAATCAAAAAGTCAAACTTGAGTCAAACTTGAATTTAAATGAAACAAGTCCAAAAATGCCATTTTGATTGGCAAGGTTTTGGTGAATGAAATTTATATTTTTGGAAAGAGGAGGGAAAATGTGGTTTGTAGGAAAAAACCCCACCAAATTTGGCCAAAGGAATCATGAGATATGGCCTTTTGAAGTTCATGAAAATGTGAAAATGATTTGACCATATCTTGCAAACCATTCATGGGATTTTGGTGTTCTTGGACTTTTTGAAAATGGGAGAACAAGATCTTCAACTTTCATGTTGGGCAAAAATTCATTTGGAGCTTGTATCATGATGTAAGTTTAAGATCAAGAAGTTTCCATTTTTGGCAGTTGAAATTACAGGTCCACTTTCTATTTTGGGAAATTTCTGATTTTACTTCAAATTCTTCCATGATGAGGTTTGGCATGATACATGAGGCTTGTATGGACATGAATGAACTCCTTCAGATCAATTCCATCCATCAAATCACTGATTAAATCCACAGTTGACCAAGTTTGACCTTCTGTTGACTTTTCTAGGGTTTTGCATGACTGAAGCATTTCTGATGAATTCCAACCCCTAATTCCTTGAGAACTTGACTTCAAATGATGTCCCAAGTCATATGAGCTCTTGATTATTGATCATGGTGCCCAAATTCTGCAAGAATGGCCACCATCCACTGCAATGACTGACTATTGACTGTCTTTGACCTAATTGCTGATGATTGCTTCAACTGCAAGCAACAAGGTTAGACTGACAATATTTTTGTACTTTTTGAATGATAAACATATGAAAAGCAAAGATATACAAATGCAAAGTATGCTTGGTGATCAAGAAACAACCCACAAGGCAAACTACCCACTAGGAGGGGACTAGGGCATGCAATGATCCTTGAGGCCATGATATGATATGATATGGGCCATGAGGGATCTTAGGGCCAAAATTGGGGTCTTACACTCTTTATCCATGATCCATGAGATGTGATCATCAGTCTACAAACATAATAGTCTTAATGCTTTAATGTTATCCCACTTCACATTAAAGCTCGACTACGGATACTTTAAGAATAGTGTCCTTATGTTTAATGTGTTCTCATGATTAAGTCACACTTAATACATTAAACGGACTATCTATTCCAGGGACTTTATTAATCAACCATAATAAAGAAAATGCCTTTTATTATTAATAAATAATTCGATACAAGTACCAAAAGTATTGGCCTCTAGGGCTTACACCAACAATGTCCCACTAGCACTAGAGCCAATCAGGCATACCCCGTATGCCCATTGATCTAGTATGGCCATCATGCTTCTGCTGCGCAAGAGGCTTTGTCAGTGGGTCAACAACATTGTCAAGTGTAGGTACTTTACATATTTTCGCACAACACCTAAGTATGTGTTTGGATCGTTGGTGAGATCTAGGCTCCTTAGCTTGTGCGATAAAACCATTGTTATCATAATAGAGACCAATGCGATCCACAATGCTAGGGACTATGCCAAGTTTATTGATCCAAACAGCTTCCTTTGCTGCACTTAAGGCAACAATATACTCGGCCCCAGTTGTAGAATCAGCAACTGCATCTTGTGTTGAACTTTTCAAGCTCATAGTGCCACCATTTAAGCAAAACACATAACCAGATTGGAATCATTCATATTAAAGCGTCTCAGCACTTTGTCTATGTATGTACTCTAACTTAGGCCAAGCAGTTTTGTGATCTATCTCTATAGATTCTGATTCCTAATATATAGGCTGCTTCACCTAGGTCCTTCATAGAAAAGCATTTCCCCAACCAAGACTTTACTTGTTGCAGGGTAGGGATATCGATTCCAATGAGTAATATGTCATCTACATATAATACCAGGAACACGATCATGCTCCCACTAACCTTCTTGTAGACACAAGGCTCATCTTTGTTCTTAATGAATCCATACAGTTTCACTGTTTCATCAAAACGAAGATTCCATGAGTAGGTCACAGGCTCATCTTGATCCATGAGTAATACATCACCTTGATCAGATATCCATATATCTCAGGTAGGTGACGTATCCTGCCTGACCTACGCTGGTCTTGTTCTACTTGAGCAGGTTGCTCTTACACAACTATTTGTGTTTCCTGCTCTGATTCCTCCATAGGTGTATCAATGCCTTGTGATTCTTGAATTTCTTCAAGCTCTACTTTCCTCCCACTGGTTCCTTTGGAAATAAAATCCCTTTCCAGGAAAACTCCAGTTCGAGCGACAAACACTTTGCCCTCAGTAGGATTGTAGAAGTGATACCTTCTTGTTTCTTTAGGATATCCCACAAATGAGCATTTGTCAGATTTGGGCTCAAGCTTAGTCGAAATTTGTTGTTTCACATAAACTTCGCAATCCCAAATCTTCATGTAAGACATATGTGGTTTCTTACCACTCCATATCTCATATGGTGTCTTTTCAACCTTTTGGATGGAACACGGTTAAGTGTGTAAGCTGATGTCAATGGTGTATGTCCTCAAAAGGAGTTTGGAAGATTGGTGTGACTCATCATGGATCGGACCATGTCCAACAGGGTTCGATTTCTTCTCTCAGATACACCCTTCCATTGGGGTGTGCCAGGAGGAGTAAGTTGGGATAGGATCCCACACTCTTTCAGATGGTCATCAAACTCTAGGATTAAATACTCACCACTTCGATCTGATCGAAGTGTTTTAATATTCTTACCTAGTTGGTTTTAACTCATTAGGTTTCACCCTTTTGTATTAATGTTATTAATAGGCATTTCAAGATCAAGGACATATAGTCCATTGTTCATTTGTGCAGTAGCATAGAATATATCATTCAAATAAATTAAGCAACAATTGTTCTTTATTATAAATGAAAAACCAAACTTGTCCAAACAAGTAATGGAAATAATATTCCTGCTAATTGCAGGTACATAATAACAGTTCTCTAACTGAATTATTAAACCACTAGGTAAAGTCAATACAAAAGTTCCTACGACTAAAGCAACAACCTTTGCTCCATAGCCAACTCGTAGGTCGACTTCACCTTTTGCCAAATCTCTACTCCTTTTTAGTTCCTGCACATTTGTACAAATGTGAGAACTGCATCCAGTATCTAATACCAATGATGCAGAAGTAGATAAATTAATAACAAAAATACCTGAAGTTGAAGTCTCTACTCCATTCTTCTTATCTTCCAGGTACTTTGGGCAGTTCCTCTTCTAGTGTCCGGTCTTACCGCAATGGAAGCAGGTGCCTTCTTTTGCTATGCCTCCACTAGGCTTCAAAGCAGCAGTGGGTCTAGGATTGGAAACTTCCTTGCCCTTCCCCTTATCACTCTGCTTAGTGGGCCTTTTGTTCTGTCTCTTTCCATTTCCGATCATCAGAATGGACTTCCCTTTTGACTTCAGATTCTGCTCGACAGTTCTTAACATGGCGAGCAGTTCAGGAAGAGATTTGTCCATATCAATCATATTGAAATTTAGGACAAATTGACTGAAGCTATCTGGCAACGATTGCAAGATCAAATCAGTTGCAAGTTCCTTTTCGAGGGGAAAACGCAATCTCTCAAGGTTTTCCACATACCCAATCATCTTAAGTACATGGGGACCTACAGGGGCTCCCTCAGCTAACTTGCTTTGAAAAAGGGCTTTTGAAACTTCAAACCTCTCATGCCTTGCTTGCTCTTGATAGAGCAACTTCAGGTGTTCGATCATACCGAATGCTGACATGTTCTCATGTTGCTTTTGCAATTCTGAGTTCATGGTAGCCAGCATGAGACAAGCAATTTCATTGGCATCATCGACATGCTTCTTATAAGCATCTCTTTCTGCCTTAGGTGCAGAACTAGGAGGTTCCTCTTCAGGAACATGTGTCTCAAAGACATACAGCTTTTTATCATGTTTGAGGATAATCCTCAGGTTTCGGTGCCAATCCAGAAAATTTGTCCCAGACAATTTTTCCTTATCAAGGATTGATCGCAATATGTTGTTAGAGGTGTTTGTTGTCATGGTAATCTACACAAGGATTAATGAAAATATAAGTATCATTGACATATTTAATTAGGCCTTTAATTAAACATGCTCCCACTATTTTATTCAAAACAAATGACCCTCATCATATGATTCGGAAAATCCCGTTGGAAGATTTTCTAGTGGGTCGAGATCCATATTTCACTTCGTTCTAAGTCCGCGTAGGCGGATTACACAAAACTAGGTTATTTTAGGTAGGAACTCCTTCCAATTGTATCTCATACAACTCTCGAAAATTTCAATTGGGTGAATAACTCCTTATTCTAATCCATCATATGGATTATTCCCAACTCTTGCTTCTAAACATATATATAATCTTATTATAATTTGTTTAGTTAAGTTTGACCCATTGTTTTAACAGTTGGATATTACAATTATCCCATCGCACCTTACTAATATATAGATCATGCACCTCGCGTAGGCGAAACCTACATTATCCATTACTAGTCTTGATGAGTGTTAAAACTTGGAAAGCATAAACTTAATATTTAATTTGAGGGAATTGCAGTTTTTCTGATCTCACCGGCTTGTTTATCATATAAACCGTCTCTCACATGCATCAACATACATTCACATGCATCAACATACATACATACATACATAATGAAACAGTTATGGCCCCTAGCGCAATTGTTCTCCCAAGCCAATGAGAGAACCTAAGCTAACCTACAACGATCTAAGCTTCTCCAAGCAAGATCTTCAAGGTTGTCCTCCTTTGGCACTGACTTCTTTCCTTTCTTCATATCATTACATTACATGAAAGAAACTCATTTTACATACAAGGGAGTGAGATGAGAAAAGAAGTTACATTTGGGAGATTAAGAGAGAGGCACGACACGCAGGTCGTATTTTAAAAACCCAAAGCAAAATAAAGGAAAACTAAGGCCATAACCGATCACCACAAGACAATAATAAACACTTTATTATTATTATTATTATTATTATTTCCTTTAATTAATTAAAATCAAATTAAATTTCGACTACCGATCACACTACGCAGAGTTAGCCGGGGGTCCGGTGCCCGGACAGCGGGAACGGGTGTTCATTTAAAATTGACGTCGTTTAAAATTGACGTCGTTTAAAATTGAACAATTCATTTAAAATTGACGTCGTTTTTCGTATCAACACTTGATACTTCAAAGCACTTTTTCTAGCCGAACGGGTGAATTTTTTCTTGCGTTAACCGGTTAACCATATGCGTTAACCGGTTAACACTGTTTGAAAACTTTTAGAAAATTCTTTTCTGCCTTGCGTTAACCGGTTAACCATATGCGTTAACCGGTTAACACTGTTGAAAAATTTCTTGGAAAACTGTTTTCCGCCTTGCGTTAACCGGTTAACCAAATGTGTTAACCGGTTAACACTGTTTGAAAATTTCAAAAATTTTATTTCGCATTCCGTTAACCTGTTAACCATATGCGTTAACCGGTTAACACTGTTCCAAAAAGGTTTAGAAGGCTGTATTCCGTTTCTCGTTAACCGGTTAACCCTATGCGTTAACCGATTAACACTGTTCGAAAAAGTGTTTAGAAAGCACAACTCTTGTGCAGTCAAACCCCAATCGCATAACTCTCTGACAACACAACCCTTGTGTCGTCACTAACCCTGATGCACCAATTTCAGACCGTCAAACACATCTCGATTGTTAATTCAGTATGATTGATCAACACGTCATTGCTTCACCATACTAATGTCGGATCAAGAAGCAAACGACCATTGATCGCTCAAAGGAAAACAATCATTGAGGGTTTGAATGAACGAAACGAGAACACTATATCATATATAATGTATTTTGCATCAGGATTACATATATCACATATATGTAACTTGATCGATCTCAATTTAACCTTTGATTCATTCTGTCTTTAATCATATTATTACAGAACAAAAACAGTTATCAGATTCATGGTTTCGTAAGTGGCTCTGTTACCACTTTTGGAGAATTGCCATCCAAGGCGCAGCGGAATTTAAAAATTTCTCCATTTAGTGATCCTTACGAATGGGCATGATCAGTGATAGAATCGTTACCTCTTGTGGCGATTCAAACCTTGGATGCAAATCCACGGGGCGATCACGAACGTTGAACGATGACAACGTCTCTACTCAGTCCACACGAACAGATTCCTTCAATCGCAGTGCTAGCTGTTATAAATGAAGGCTTTGAGTGAGAGAGAGATACGAAATTCCAACTCTTCAGTTGTGTTTTCTGTCTCAGTGAGTTTCAATGCTTCTACCCAAGGGGTTCTATTTATAGAACCACTTGTGTGGGCTTCAAGCCAAAAGCCCACTTAAGTGCATTTTGGCCCATATCTCATAATATGCCAAAATCACTTAAGTATTTGGTACCTTACCATATTTCGTATTCTGCTTAAGTACACCGTACCTTATAATGTTCCTTAATTATTCTATCTCTCATCAATCCGTCCTTTGTGTGTGACCCTATAGGTTTTCGCGACGTTGGCAATTATATTAAATCACGCATTTAACATAATAAACAGTGAGCGGTATCTAGCAACACATCACTGCTACCCAAGTCACGAAAATGTCATGTGATCTGACAAAACCTTCTGTGATAATAATTATGTGTATAATTACCCCTTTGCCCTTATGTCTATATTGAACACAAGGTATAGACCGTGTCACCCTTGTCCAGTTCAATATTGGGCCCATAGACATTTATCATGTTACGCAGGATTGGCAAATTCCATCTAGGACACTCATGTCCCTCAGCATGCTTCGTGGAGTACCCATCAACTGTCTTTATGGTTATCCAGTTACGGACAACGTTGGATCAGCAATAAAGCACTCGACTCTACATCTAGGATCCATAGTGGTTTTAGGTCGAAGAGTGGTATACACTATTATCACCATGAGAATAACTTATGACACTTTGCATAACTTTCTATATAGTATTCTCATAGCGGGTCAATCCGGTATAAATATTACTCCTAATATTCATACCTATGTTTAAGACTTGATAACTCTTTATCCATGATCCATGAGATGTGATCATCAGTCTACAAACATAATAGTCTTAATGCTTTAATGTTATCCCACTTCACATTAAAGCTCGACTACGGATACTTTAAGAATAGTGTCCTTATGTTTAATGTGTTCTCATGATTAAGTCACACTTAATACATTAAACAGACTATCTATTCCAGGGACTTTATTAATCAATCATAATAAAGAAAATGCCTTTTATTATTAATCAATAATTCGATACAAGTACCAAAAGTATTGGCCTCTAGGGCTTACACCAACAAATAGCACTGCTGCTGGGGAAACGAATAATCCTCACTGGAGACGACCTCCACTGAACCCAATCCACTCGGGGACTCCGCTGGGGAAAACAACCAATGCCAACCTCCGCTGGGGATAACTACCAACCCACAGGCAGAATTAACTCTACTGGTGATAATTTTCACCGAATATGATCCGCTTGGGGACTCCGCTAGGGAAAACCATCAGCACAAACCTCCGCTGGGGAAACTGCCCACTTCAGACTTGCTAGGGGAAAACATTCACAACCCTGCTGGGGATTGCAGTACTTCAGACCTGACTGCTGAGGAACAAACTACCCGCAGACACCTCCGCTGGGGAAATAGCAACCTTCGGGCTCGCTGGGGAACTAGCAGTCCTCAGACTTGCTGGGGAAAAGGCCACCTGCAGACCTGGTTGGAAAAGACATCCTCAACCCTGCTGGGGATTGCAGTCAACTTCAGGCCTGGCTGCCGAGGAAACACTGGTCTCGGACCTGCTGGGGAGACAAGCTCTGAACTTGCTTTGGACAACCTAAATTCTCACACTACTGGACAGTGCTGAAACACCTTTGAACAAACTGTGGCTCATCTGCTTTAGCCAGTAATCAAAGATAGTAACCTGCAACACAACAAGACATACATGCCCCAGGGGATTTTATGGACAAGATGTACCGAAGTGTACTCAACATTCAAAATGATTTTCAAATGTTTTATCTTTCCGCACGTTATTGTCTAGCCTTCATGTTTTTTAGATGCAATGCTTATCAAAAATTCGGACGTTTTTGCAAACAAAACAGTAAAATAAAAAACAAGAGAGCAATTTAACTAAATAACAACTTTTATTGATTGAAAATGGGCCTATAAAGGCGAATACAACAGGAAGCAATTCCTAGGAAGAGGTAATTGCGCCAAACAAGGAAATAAACTATCCTATTGGCAATGTGAACACGGCGTCCACTATTTTCCAATTCTGTTATGACTCACAGATCCTTAATTTCCCCCAAATTCCTTGCTTTCTAAGAAGAACGATTGGACTGGTCATATCCTTCAAGATGGTAGACGATGAAGCGCGATGAAGTACAGATAACTCAGACTGTAGTTTTCGCTCTAATCCCTCTTTTGCCTGGATCTCCCTTTCGGGTTTTCAATCCACCGGGATACCCATTTTTGCCTAAGCCGCCTTTTCAGGTTTTCGACTTACCGGGTGTACAATCTTTTTATTCTTTATCCCTAATTTTTGCCCGAACCTTTTTCTTTTTCTTTTTCGGTTCGCCAGGATGCCCCTTTTTGCCTGGACTCTTTTATTCTTTTCGTCCAGCGGGTCAATTTATGCGAAGTATTTTTTGACTACATCTGAGTTAACAGGGGACGAAAAATCTTCACCATCCATAGTTGTCAGCATCAAGGCTCCACCGGAGAAGACCTTCTTAACAACATGTGGACCTTCATAATTCGGAGTCCACTTGCCCCTATTATCTGTACCGGGAGGAAGGATCCTCTTCAAAACCAAATCACCTGTCTGATAGCTTCGCGGACGCACTTTCTGATCAAAGGCCTTCTTCATCCTTCTCTGATATAATTGCCCATGGCACACAGCTGCTAATTGTAACACCCCGATAAAATAAGATAATTATTTAATTTAAGTTAATAATATATTTATTAATTTAATTAAATAATTGGGATTATTATTATTGGATTATTTTATTATAATTATTGGAAAATATAAAAGTTGGAATTTCGAAAAGGTCCCATTTGGTAAAAGGGTTATTTTCACGTGAAAAGGAAAGGAGACTGAAAAGTGGAAAAGGGCAAAAAGAACCAGAGAACAAGGGTTGAAGAGAGGAAGAGCTTGAAGCTGAAGGATCGCCGGATTAACTCAGGTAAGGGGGGTTTATCATCGTTTAATGGGTATTATGGGATAATATGTAATGGGTAGTGATAAACCATTGATTTACCTCTGAATTGAATGATGCATGATGAAATTGTGAACCTTTGGATGAACGAAATTGGGTTATAAATGGAGGAAATTCGTAGGAATTAGATGTAATAATGTTAGATTTTGTGAAATCGAATAGGGTATGAATTGTGTTAGAGGATATGAACGAATAATGTGTAAAATTGGACTGTGGAAGGTTGGATTGGATAGATCTCGTAGCAGAGAAAGCCATAGCAGATCTGGAAGTCTGGTTTCTGGTCATACGCGTATGGCACTAGGCAATACGCGTATGAGATGGTCTGGTACGCGTATGGCACTAGGCAATACGCGTATGGATGAAGAAGATGATGTTTTGAACGTAGTTTGGTCTCTGTTGGTACGCGTATGGGGAAGTGATACGCGTAGCATACGCGTATGAGATGGTGTTACGCGTATGGGATTTGGCTGAGAAATGGGCCATACGCGTATGGGACTAGGCAGTACGCGTATGGGCAGGATTGTGATTCTTCTGTTCTGTTGTTGTGCAGTTTTTGGTTGTTCAGCTGAGTAATGTGATTTAGCTGATGTACGATATATTAGGGATCATTTCCCGTTGTTTTGAGTAGTATAGGTATTAGTAGAGTGTGCTAATACTGTGGTTGTTCTTTGGCATGATCTGATATGCTTATGTGATAAAATACTGATGATGTGTGATGGTATGCATGATCTTGTGAATGTATCAGTTATGTGTGCATTTGTGAAATAGACTGTTTTATGGCTTAGAGTGTGAGCATATGTCTATTCTTGAATTGTGGTTGATGATTTAGCATTGCTAGGTGATTAGCATGCATATTGTGGCCTTTATGGTGGTAGCTAATTCCCATGGTGAGGAATTAGTGAGTTAGTCATTTTGGACTGTTGTTGATGTTTGCATGCTAGGTGAATTAGCGTGCATAGCATGGCCCTTGGGGTGGTAGCTAATTCCCATGGTGAGGAATTAGTGAGTGAGTCACTAGGTCTCAAATGAGTGGGACTAGTGGGCTTGGTAGCCGTGCCTGGATTTGGACGGTGAGGTGAACTATATGTTCACAAATAGTCGGTACCGCATGCATGGAGTCTCATTGCATAATATGTGTATGGCGTATAATATGAATGGATGTATTCCAATATTATACGTGTGTTGGTGTTGATATTGAGTATGAGCATGAGTTGTATTGTATTGAGTATGATATTTGAATTGATGTGCCGTTACCGAATGTGTGATATGATTAGGGTGATTAATGTGTTAAATTACTTAACATGACATGATATTTTATAATGCTTGTTATATCGATTGAGGAACTCACCCTTACAACTATTTTTCAGGTAACGAGCAGTGATTGAGTAGGAGCTAGTGCTTGGAGTCTAGTATAGTCTCCTTAGTGGGTCATGCTCTGGTAGATGTAACATCGGGATGGGATGTTTTACTATGTTTTCTTTTGGTTGTTAAACAACTTTACATGTAATGTACCACATGGTTTGAATGTTGCTAGTTGTGTCCGCTGCGTATTATGCACATGTTTTATTCTAATGAAATAAATGAGCATGACAGGATAATTTGGGAAACGGTGTGAATTGATTGTGTGACACCCTTAATTGCATAATTACTCTGATTGATATATTGCTATTTTAATTAAATATTTTGGGGTATCTTAGAAGGGTGTTACATTAGTGGTATCAGAGCATAGTCGGTCGAGTCGAGTCGTAATTATTCTGTTCCCCTGTACGGGATAGGTGTTGTGTAACCCTATCAGTACTTATTGTTTAGCTTGTTGGGTTTTCAGAATAGAGATGGCTGGAAGAGGTAGAGACGATGCTGCGATTGCTGAGGCTCTGGGTATGCTAGCTGGGGTACTTGGAGGGAATCCGAATGTTGTGGGAATGGGAGCTGCTCGTCAACTGAGTGAGTTCCAGAAGAACAATCCTCCAATGTTCAAGGGAGCATACGATCCAGATGGTGCTCAGAAGTGGTTGAAGGAGATCGAGAGAATCTTCCGAGTGACTGAGTGTGCCGATAACCAGAAGGTCAGGTTCGGTACGCATATGCTGTCAGAGGAAGCGGATGATTGGTGGGTTGCTACCCGCACTGAGTTGGAAACTGCTGGGAATACTGAGATCACTTGGGCGGTGTTCAGAGAGAGGTTCCTGAGGAAGTACTTTCCAGAGGATGTCAGAGGAAAGAAAGAGATAGAGTTCTTAGAATTGAAGCAGGGTAACAGGTCTGTTACTGAGTATGCTGCTAAGTTCACAGAGTTGTCGAAGTATTATACTCCCTATAACGAGGCTACTGGGGAATTTTCGAAATGTGTGAAGTTTGAGAACGGGTTACGTCCCGAGATCAAGCAGGCTATTGGATATCAGCGGATTAGAGTGTTTTCTGATTTGGTTGACTGTTGCAGGATTTTTGAACAGGATACCAAGGCTAGAGCAGAGAGCTATCAGCAAAGGGTTGATAGGAAAGGCAAGAATCAGAATGATCGTGGGAAACCGTATGCAGCTGGCAAAGGTTTCCAGCGACAGAGTGGGATGAAGAGGCCTAGTGGGGGAGACTCTAGTGCCCCTGCTAAGTGTTTCAGATGTGGTCAGGCTGGACATCGTATCCATGAGTGTACCAGTACTGAGAAGAAGTGTTACAAGTGTGGGAAAGGTGGTCATTTGGCTGCAGAGTGCCGGTCGAAGACTGTGACTTGTTTCAACTGTGGAGAGTTGGGTCATATCAGTCCACAGTGTCCTAAGCCGAAGAAGGAGAATCAGTCGGGAGGCAAGGTCTTTGCTTTATCGGGTTCTGAGACTTCTGCAGATGATCGTTTGATCCGAGGTACGTGTTATATTAATGGCTTTCCTCTTGTAGCTATTATTGACACCGGTGCGACTCATTCCTTTATATCTTTGGATTGTGCTGTGAAACTTAAGATAGAGATATCTGAGATGCATGGAAGTATGGTGATTGATACTCCTGCGAAGGGTTCAGTGACTACTACTTCAGTTTGTTTAAATTGTCCTTTGAGTATTTTTGGTAGAGACTTTGGGATGGACCTCGTATGTCTTCCACTAGTACAGGTTGATGTTATCCTGGGTATGAACTGGTTGGTGTTTAACCGAGTTTATATCAACTGTTTTGATAAGACTGTGATCTTTCCTGAGATTGAGGAAGGAAAGAGTTTGTTTCTATCAGCAAGGCAGGTGAATGAGGCAGTAGTAGATGGGGCAGAGTTGTTTATGCTGTTAGCGACTTTGGAGGCTAAAGATAAACTGGTGATTTGCGATCTAGCTGTGGTGTGTGATTTTCCTGATGTGTTTCCTGAAGAAGTGAATGAATTACCGCCAGAGCGTGAAGTTGAGTTCTCGATTGATTTGGTACCTGGTACTAGACCGATATCGATGGCTCCGTACCGTATGTCTGCTGTTGAGTTAACTGAATTGAAAAGTCAGTTGGAAGATCTGTTGGATAAGAAATTTATTCGTCCGAGTGTGTCACCGTGGGGTGCACCAGTGTTATTGGTTAAGAAGAAAGAAGGTACTATGAGGTTGTGTGTGGACTACAGGCAACTGAATAAAGTAACGATCAAGAATCGGTATCCTTTGCCGAGGATTGATGATTTGATGGATCAGTTGGTTGGTGCGAGTGTGTTCAGCAAAATAGATTTGAGATCTGGGTATCATCAGATACGTGTGAAAACTGAGGATATTCAGAAGACTGCTTTCAGAACAAGGTATGGACATTATGAGTATTCTGTAATGCCTTTTGGTGTGACTAATGCGCCTGGAGTATTTATGGAGTATATGAATAGGATTTTCCATCCGTACCTAGACAAGTTTGTTGTGGTGTTTATTGACGATATTTTGGTGTATTCGAAATCTGAAGAAGAGCATGCTGAGCATGTGAGAGTGGTGTTAGGAATTCTACGAGAAAAGAAGTTATTTGCTAAACTGTCTAAGTGTGAATTTTGGTTAGAAGAGGTTAGTTTTCTTGGTCATGTGATTTCCAGAGGTGGTGTTGCTGTTGATCCTTCTAAGATAGAAGCGGTATCTAAGTGGGAAGCTCCGAAGTCAGTTTCGGAGATAAGGAGTTTTCTTGGACTTGCAGGTTATTATAGGAAGTTCATTGAGGGATTTTCTAAGTTGGCGTTACCGTTGACGATGTTAACTAGAAAGGGGCAAGCGTTTGTTTGGGACTCAAAATGTGAGGAAGGTTTCCAAGAGTTAAAGAGAAGGTTGACTACTGCTCCTATTCTGATATTACCGAGTTCGTCGGAAGCATTTGAGGTTTACTGTGATGCTTCATTGTTAGGTTTGGGTGGTGTGTTGATGCAGAATAAGCAGGTTATAGCCTATGCTTCGAGACAGCTGAGGGTTCATGAGAGGAACTATCCGACACACGATTTAGAGTTGGCAGCTGTGGTATTTGTTCTGAAGTTATGGAGGCATTACTTATATGGGTCAAGATTTGAGGTTTTCAGTGACCATAAAAGTTTAAAGTATTTATTTGATCAGAAAGAGCTGAATATGAGACAGAGGAGATGGTTAGAGTTTCTGAAGGATTATGACTTTGGTTTGAATTACCATCCGGGTAAAGCAAACGTAGTGGCTGATGCATTGAGTCGGAAATCATTGCATATGTCTATGTTAATGGTTAAGGAATTGGATCTAATTGAGCAGTTTAGAGACTTGAGTTTGGTGTGTGAGAGTACTCACAATAGTGTTAAATTGGGAATGTTGAAGTTAACGAGTGGTATTCTGGATGAGATTAGAGAGGGTCAGAAATCCGATGTGCTTTTGGTTGATAAGTTGACTCTAGTGAATCAAGGTCAAGGTGGTGAATTCAGAGTTGATGAGAACGGTGTTTTGAAATTTGGTAATCGGGTGTGTATTCCGGATGTTACCGAACTTAAGAAGAGTATTCTTGAGGAAGGACATCGTAGTGGCCTGAGTATTCATCCTAGGGCTACGAAGATGTATCATGATTTGAAAAAGCTATTTTGGTGGCCGGGAATGAAAAGAGAAATTGCGAGTTTTGTTTATTCTTGTTTGACTTGTCAGAAGTCAAAGATTGAGCATCAGAAGCCGTCTGGGCTAATGCAACCGTTGGCTATTCCAGAGTGGAAGTGGGATAGTATCAGTATGGATTTTGTTTCTGGGTTACCGAGGACAATTAAGAATTTTGAAGCTATTTGGGTGATTGTCGACAGATTGACGAAATCGGCTCATTTCATTCCGATCAGAATGGATTATCCGTTGGAGAGATTAGCTGAGTTGTATATTGAGAAAATTGTAAGTTTGCATGGTATTCCGTCGAGTATTGTTTCGGACAGAGATCCTAGATTTACATCGAAGTTCTGGGAAGGTTTGCAGAAGGCTTTGGGAACTAAGCTGAGATTGAGTTCTGCATATCATCCGCAGACTGATGGTCAGACTGAGAGGACGATTCAGTCACTAGAGGATCTTTTGAGGGCTTGTGTTTTGGAAAAGGGAGGTGCTTGGGATTGTTATTTACCTTTGATTGAGTTTACCTACAACAATAGTTTTCACTCGAGCATTGGTATGGCACCGTTTGAAGCTTTGTATGGTAGGAGATGTCGGACACCTTTATGTTGGTATGAGTCCGGTGAGAGTGCTGTGGTTGGACCGGAGATTGTTCAACAGACTACGGAAAAGATTAAGATGATTCAGGAGAAAATGAGGATTGCTCAGAGTCGTCAGAAGAGTTATCACGACAAGAGGAGGAAGTCACTTGAGTTTCAAGAGGGAGATCATGTGTTTCTTCGTGTTACTCCGATAACTGGGGTTGGTCGAGCTTTGAAGTCGAAGAAGTTGACACCTCGATTTATTGGTCCTTACCAGATTTTGGAGAGGATAGGGGAGGTAGCCTATCGTATCGCTTTACCGCCGTCACTTGCGAATTTGCATGAGGTTTTTCATGTGTCTCAGTTGAGGAGGTACATTCATGATCCGTCGCATGTGGTCCAAGTAGATGATGTCCAGGTGAGAGATAACCTGACTGTTGAAACATCACCTATGAGGATTGAGGATCGAGAGTTGAAGCAGTTGCGGGGTAAAGAGATTGCTTTGGTAAAGGTAGCTTGGGGAGGACCAGCAGGTGGCAATGTGACTTGGGAACTAGAGAGTCAGATGAAGGAGTCTTATCCAGAGTTATTCGCTTGAGGTTTGTTTTCGAGGACGAAAACTCTTTTAGTGGGGGAGAGTTGTAACACCCCGATAAAATAAGATAATTATTTAATTTAAGTTAATAATATATTTATTAATTTAATTAAATAATTGGGATTATTATTATTGGATTATTTTATTATAATTATTGGAAAATATAAAAGTTGGAATTTAGAAAAGGTCCCATTTGGTAAAAGGGTTATTTTCACGTGAAAAGGAAAGGAGACTGAAAAGTGGAAAAGGGCAAAGAGAACCAGAGAACAAGGGTTGAAGAGAGGAAGAGCTTGAAGCTGAAGGATCGCCGGATTAACTCAGGTAAGGGGGGTTTATCATCGTTTAATGGGTATTATGGGATAATATGTAATGGGTAGTGATAAACCATTGATTTACCTCTGAATTGAATGATGCATGATGAAATTGTGAACCTTTGGATGAACGAAATTGGGTTATAAATGGAGGAAATTCGTAGGAATTAGATGTAATAATGTTAGATTTTGTGAAATCGAATAGGGTATGAATTGTGTTAGAGGATATGAACGAATAATGTGTAAAATTGGACTGTGGAAGGTTGGATTGGATAGATCTCGTAGCAGAGAAAGCCATAGCAGATCTGGAAGTCTGGTTTCTGGTCATACGCGTATGGCACTAGGCAATACGCGTATGAGATGGTCTGGTACGCGTATGGCACTAGGCAATACGCGTATGGATGAAGAAGATGATGTTTTGAACGTAGTTTGGTCTCTGTTGGTACGCGTATGGGGAAGTGATACGCGTAGCATACGCGTATGAGATGGTGTTACGCGTATGGGATTTGGCTGAGAAATGGGCCATACGCGTATGGGACTAGGCAGTACGCGTATGGGCAGGATTGTGATTCTTCTGTGCTGTTGTTGTGCAGTTTTTGGTTGTTCAGCTGAGTAATGTGATTTAGCTGATGTACGATATATTAGGGATCATTTCCCGTTGTTTTGAGTAGTATAGGTATTAGTAGAGTGTGCTAATACTGTGGTTGTTCTTTGGCATGATCTGATATGCTTATGTGATAAAATACTGATGATGTGTGATGGTATGCATGATCTTGTGAATGTATCAGTTATGTGTGCATTTGTGAAATAGACTGTTTTATGGCTTAGAGTGTGAGCATATGTCTATTCTTGAATTGTGGTTGATGATTTAGCATTGCTAGGTGATTAGCATGCATATTGTGGCCTTTATGGTGGTAGCTAATTCCCATGGTGAGGAATTAGTGAGTTAGTCATTTTGGACTGTTGTTGATGTTTGCATGCTAGGTGAATTAGCGTGCATAGCATGGCCCTTGGGGTGGTAGCTAATTCCCATGGTGAGGAATTAGTGAGTGAGTCACTAGGTCTCAAATGAGTGGGACTAGTGGGCTTGGTAGCCGTGCCTGGATTTGGACGGTGAGGTGAACTATATGTTCACAAATAGTCGGTACCGCATGCATGGAGTCTCATTGCATAATATGTGTATGGCGTATAATATGAATGGATGTATTCCAATATTATACGTGTGTTGGTGTTGATATTGAGTATGAGCATGAGTTGTATTGTATTGAGTATGATATTTGAATTGATGTGCCGTTACCGAATGTGTGATGTGATTAGGGTGATTAATGTGTTAAATTACTTAACATGACATGATATTTTATAATGCTTGTTATATCGATTGAGGAACTCACCCTTACAACTATTTTTCAGGTAACGAGCAGTGATTGAGTAGGAGCTAGTGCTTGGAGTCTAGTATAGTCTCCTTAGTGGGTCATGCTCTGGTAGATGTAACATCGGGATGGGATGTTTTACTATGTTTTCTTTTGGTTGTTAAACAACTTTACATGTAATGTACCACATGGTTTGAATGTTGCTAGTTGTGTCCGCTGCGTATTATGCACATGTTTTATTCTAATGAAATAAATGAGCATGACAGGATAATTTGGGAAACGGTGTGAATTGATTGTGTGACACCCTTAATTGCATAATTACTCTGATTGATATATTGCTATTTTAATTAAATATTTTGGGGTATCTTAGAAGGGTGTTACACTAATCGCTTCTCTTCGATAAGGCTCAATTCATTAAACCTTGTCCGAATCCACTCAGCTTCGTCTAACTTGACATCCAGCAGGACTCTCAGAGAAGGAATCTCCACTTCAACAGGTAGGACTGCCTCCATACCATACACAAGGGAGTAAGGGGTTGCCCCGGTCGACATACGTACTGAGGTGCGATACCCATGCAAAGCGAAAGGCAACATCTCATGCCAATCCTTGTACGTCACGACCATCTTCTGCACAATCTTCTTAATGTTCTTGTTTGCCGCCTCTACAGCACCATTCATATTTGGTCTATGAGGAGAAGAATTGTGGTGTTCGATCTTGAAATCTTTGCAAAGCTCTTTCATCATCTTGTTATTGAGATTCGAACCATTATCAGTAATGATTCTCTCGGGAACCCCATAACGACAAATAATCTCCTTCTTAATGAATCGGGCAACCACTTGCTTGGTGACGTTAGCATAGGAAGCTGCTTCCACCCACTTGGTGAAGTAATCAATCGCGACCAGGATGAAGCGATGTCCATTAGAAGCAGTAGGTTCAATCTTCCCAATCATGTCGATGCCCCACATCGCGAATGGCCAAGGAGAATTCATGAGGGCTTGGTGGTACATGCACCTTATCTGCATAGATCTGGAATTTATGGCACTTCCGAGCGTATTTGAAACAATCGGATTCCATAGTCATCCAGTAATAACCGGCTCTCAACAACTTCTTGGACATTGCATGACCACCAGCATGGGTACCGAACGAACCCTCGTGTACTTCTTGCATCAACATGTCTGCTTCGTGTCTATCCACGCATCTGAGCAGAACCATGTCGAAGTTCCTCTTGTACAACACATCATCCTGATTCAAATAAAAGCTTCTAGCTAGCCTTCTCAGGGTTTTCTTGTCATTCTTTGACGCTCCTTCAGGATACTCCTGGCTTTTGAGGAAATTCTTAATATCATGGTACCACGACTTCTCATCAACAACGGACTCGGCTGCAAACACATACGCAGGCCTCTCGAGTCGATTCACAGCAACGTGTGGCACATGATTCTGCCAATGGACTTTAATCATAGAAGATAAAGTAGCCAAGGCATCTGCCATCTGATTTTCATCTCGGGGGACATGATACAACTTCACTGTCTTGAAGAAAGTCAGGATCCTTCTGGTGTAGTCTCTATAAGGAATCAAATGCGGCTGGTGAGTATTCTAGTCTCCATTGACTTGGTTAATCACTAGAGCGGAATCTCCATAGATATCCAGAGTTTTGATCCTTAGATCGATGGCTTCTTCAATCCCCATGATACAAGCCTCATACTCAGCTTCATTGTTGGTTACTTCAAAAGTCAACCTGGCAGAAAAAGGCAAGTGTGCACCTTTAGGATTGATGAGTACTGCCCCAACACCGTTTCCATTCACATTAACCGCCCCATCAAACATCAATGTCCACTTGTCATCAGGATCCGGTCCTTCCTCGACAAGAGGCTCTTCATAATCTTTCATCTTTAAGTACATGATGTCCTCATCAGGGAATTCAAACATCATCGGCTGATAATCCTCAATCGGTTGCTCGTCAAGGTAGTCAGACAGAATACTACCTTTGATGGCCTTTTGTGACGTGTACTGGATATCATACTCGGTTAAAATCATCTGCCAACGAGCAACACGCCCGGTAAGAGCCGGCTTTTCAAAGATGTATTTCACTGGATCCATCTTAGAAATCAACAAGGTAGTATGGTTCAACATATACTGTCTCAGTCGGCGAGCAGCCCATGCCAAAGCGCAGCAAGTTTTCTCGAGCTGCGAATATCTTATTTCACAGTCGGTAAACTTTTTGCTAAGGTAGTATATAGCATGCTCTTTTCGACCAGACTCGTCATGCTGTCCCAATACACACCCCATCGAATTCTCAGTCACTGAAAGGTACATTATCAGAGGCCTCCCAGGAACTGGAGGTATAAGGATTGGAGGTTTCTGCAAATACTCTTTTATTTTATCAAAAGCTTTTTGACAATCATCATTCCACCTGATTTCTTGATCTTTTCTTAGCAATTTGAAAATCGGTTCACACGTGGCAGTTAGGTGAGATACAAACCGTGCAATGTAGTTCAACCTCCCCAAAAACCCACGAACCTGCTTTTCAGTTCTCGGTTCAGGCATTTCTTGAATAGCTTTTACTTTCGCTGGATCAACCTCAATTCCTTTCTCACTGACAATGAAACCCAACAGCTTTCTGGATCTCACTCCAAACGTACACTTGTTTGGATTCAGCCTCAGTTTGAATTTTCTCAGTCTTTCGAACAACTTCTGCAGGTTTACCAGGTGCTCCTCTTCCGTCTGAGACTTCGCAATCATATCATCCACGTACACTTCAATTTCTTTGTGCATCATGTCATGAAAGAGAGTCGTCATAGCCCTCTGATAGGTAGCACCGGCATTCTTCAGCCCAAATGGCATCACCTTATAGCAGAACGTGCCCCAAGGTGTAATGAATGTCGTCTTTTCCATGTCTTCTGGCGCCATCTTGATCTGATTATAGCCAGAAAATCCATCCATGAAAGAGAAAACCGAGGATTGAGCCGTGTTATCAACCAATACATCAATGTGAGGTAATGGGAAGTCATCTTTCGGACTGGCTCTGTTTAAATCCCGGTAATCGACACACATCCTGACTTTACCATCCTTCTTCGGCACAGGAACGATGTTGGCCACCCACGGGGGATAATTGGTAACTGCCAGAAAACCCGCATCCAACTGCTTCTGAACTTCCTCTTTGATTTTGACAGCCATATCAGGACTAGTTCTGCGAAGCTTCTGCTTTACCGAAGGACAATCTTCTCTGAGAGGTAGCCTGTGCACCACGATATCTGTATCCAACCCAGACATATCTTGATATGACCATGCAAAGATTTCCACATATTCTCTCAGCATCTCAATCAGCCCTCTCTTGACAGATTCCTTTAAAGCAGCCCCGATCTTGATCTCCTTCTTGGCGTCCTCAGTACCAAGGTTAATAATCTCCAACTTTTCCTGATGAGGTTGGATGACCCTTTCCTCCTGTTTCAATAATCTGACCAATTCCTTGGGGAGTTCACAATCTTCTTCACTCTCCTCTTCAGCTTGGTAAATGGGATTATCGAAATCATACTGAGCCATAATAGAACTGTTTTTAGTGGAGTCCGCGAGATCGATTCTGCATGTTTAATGTTTTATTTTAGAAAAGAGTTCAAGAAAGTCACAAAAACAAAAACATTGCCATTTTATTGTTTTGAAAATGAAAATAAAACAGAAAGACAGTGAGCACAAATTTGTTTGCAAAACGTCCTTTATTAATGTTAATCATTTCAAAACATGATGTGGCCCTACAATGAACCACTACGCCCCGGGAAAAACGTAGGGTTTTTGTGCAAAATGAAAAAACAAAAGAAAATTACTCTGTCTGAAGAGTAACTTGGACTATTTCTTCGGCTGTCCAATTATTCACCATCTCCCCTGGAGCACACGGGTGCACCCAGTTGTCCAGATCACAATCACTGTCCCCGTCTTCACTATCGGCTGCAAAGACGTCACCATGATTCATCAACCCAGCGCTGGTGAAGGTACTCGGCCCTTTCTGAACACCATGCTATGCCTGAAGAGGCTGATAACCAATGCCAAATTTGTCTTCTTTCACGGGCATGTCAACCATCTTGCCCCAGCCTTCTGCATTGCCTGAGTTAACAACCTCCAAAGCCTGCTTGTATGCTGCAATTGAGACACCTAGCTTCTTCTGCTCCACAAAAGCTACCTTCTCAATAGCAATGGTCTCGAATGCTTGGCACAGAGTTTCATGAATCTCGCCATCCATCTCCACATACTTGAAGGAAGATAGATGACTCACAAGAATGTCCTTCTCGCCGCACACAATCACAACCTGACCATTCCATACATACTTCAGCTTCTGATGGAGAGTTGACGACACTGCTCCAGCCCCATGTATCCAGGGACGCCCCAATAAACAACTATATGCTGGTTGGATATCCATCACATAAAAGACAATATCAAACACCTCCGGGCCAATTTTCACGGGCAACATGACTTCACCAAAAACAGACCGCTTGGATCCATCAAAAGCACGGACGATGAGATCACTCGGAGTGAGAACAACCCCTTCAACATCAATATTGCTCAAAATCTTCTTGGGCAACACGTTCAAAGACGAGCCAGTATCCACTAACACATGCGACAACACTACGCCTTTGCACTCCATGGTGATATGTAGAGCTTTATTGTGGTTGCGACCCTCAGGTGTCAGATCCAGATCTGTGAACCCCAAACCATGTCGTGTGCTCACATTCGCAATAACACCCTCAAGTTGATTGACAGAAATCTCTTGAGGCACGTAAGCCAGATTCAACATTTTCAGCAAGGCGTTACGGTGTGCCTCAGAACACAACAACAGGGAAAGGATAGAGATTTTGGACGGAGTCTGGTTCAATTGGTCCACAATCTTATAATCATTTTTCTTAATGATCTTCATAAACTCCTCCACATCTCTCTCAAATGAACCCTCAGGCGCCTCCTTCTGTACAGGTCCTTCTTCAACCACAACTTGCTTACCTTTTGCTTTGGCAAGAGCCTCAGCATTATTATCTCTCAGAGTCTGCGGTGCAAACAGACGACCACTCCTTATGAACCCTCCAGGTCCACCTACATTGTCCACAGCCGGACCAACAGTTACATGAGTTCTATCTGGCACACCAATTGTCACTGGAGCTTGACTCACCGGTCTTGTCTGACTTTCTGACCTTCTGTTGTTGCGGAAAGCATTGTCGTACTTCCAAGGAACGGCCCTACTGTTCTCAATAGGTCTTCTATCAGAAGTAACAATAGGAATAGGAGTACCAACCGTTACTGGAGTAGAGATGGTTACAGGGGTACCAACAGTTACGGGTGCATTAACAGTTGGAGCACGTCCAGGACCCTCAGACGGTTTGAAGTAAATGGTGACAGTTGATACCACCCCACGATCTTTCACAGCCCGGCTAAACTGTAGGCAACCATCATCAATCAGTCCCTGGATACCTCTCCTCAGCTTGTCACAACCATTCTCTTGATTAGCACAATCTGAACAACCTTCATCACAGCCCGGGAACACTCCCCCTTTCAGCAGACGTTCCTTTACCACTAGCAACGACGTCTGAACCTCATCAACACTGACTATCAAATCCACAGCATCCTCACCTTCCACATTGTTCACCCTGGGCCCACCATGTTGAGGCATCGGGTTGTTCACAACATTCGAAACAGGAGCAAAGTTGATTGTTTTGGCATCAATCAAATCCTAGACCTTATGATGGAAAGCCCGACAATTCTCAATATGATTCCCCGGTGCACCAGAATGAAAATCACAATGAGCATTGGCATCGTACCGAGCCGGCATCCTCGTCAACGGCGCCATGGTGCGAAGTTCAACAAATTTCAACCTGATCAGTTCAGGAAGCAACTCAGCATATGTCATCGGCAACGGATCAAAATGACGCTCGGGCATTCTCTGTCTTGGTTGAAACGGGCGTTGCTGTTGTTGTTGTTGTCTTGGCTGTTGTTGTTGAGGCTGAGTTGTTGGAATGGTCACAGCGGCAACTTGACGATACTGTCCTCTGTTTACATTCCTCCGACTGTGCATAACATTAGTCTCACCCTCCCTCCTTCGGGGTGCCCCAGAAAATGGCTTCTTCGAACTCGAAGACGAGGAACCAGAATCCTGAATCTTCCCTGCTTTAATAAGGCTTTCAGTCCTCTCTCCGCAGATAACCACATCAGAAAAGCTACCGAATGGGCAACTTCCCATACGGTTCATGAACACCCCCTGTAGGGTCCCAATAAACATGTCAGTCAGCTCTCTCTCCAACATAGGAGGTTGCACTCTTGCAGCTAACTCGCGCCACCTCTGGGCGTACTCCTTGAAACTTTCACCAGACTTCTGGAATAGACTTTGCAGTTGGGTTCTGCTCGGAGCCCTATCCATATTGTGCTTATACTGCCTCAAGAAGGCTTCCCCCAAATCTCTCCATCTTCTCACAGATTCTCTCTTCAGGTCCATGTACCAGTCCAAGGACGCTCCAGACAAGCTGTCTTGGAAAAAGTATATCCACATCTTCTCATCATCAGTATATGCGGAGATTTTTCTGTAGTAGGCCTGCACATGGGTGCGAGGACAAGAAGTGCCGTTGTATTTGTCAAAGGATGGAGCCTTGAATTTGTAAGGGATCCTCAGCTCATCAACCAGTCCCATATTTGTTACATCAAAACCCAAAGAGTTCTGACACTCCATGGCACAGATCTTTTCAGCAAGGGCATCAACTTTTCTATCCCTCTCTTCAGTCCTTCCCACTTCATCATCATCACTAAGGAGAGTGAACATATCCTCTTGTCTGTTAACCAACGGAGCAGGATGGCGAACAGGAGCACGAGTTGCTCTAACATTAACAGTCTCAGGAGCAATAGGTTGTCCGTTAATTCTGATACCCCTCAATTCATCACCCATAGCGTAGTTATTGACGGGAATGGTAGCAGCAACGTTGTCATTAACAGGGATCCCTCTGGAGAAGCACGGTTGACCGGTGGAATCACAGCTTCCTGTCTCTGGGCTAAGGCTCGCAGCTCCTCTTGCCCTTGAACGACCCCTTGCATCATGCTCATAAACTGGGCCATGTTAGCCCTCATCTCTGCCAACTCAGCTTGAACTTGGTCCATACTTCTCTGTTGATTCAGTCTCGTAGCGTAGCGGTGCGGACGACGATCAACAATCCTGCCTAAAACAGGAACCAGAGTGAGAAGTCTTGTTCAAGAACACCTGTAATGCAAGAATGATATGTATATGATGCGTATGATGCGTATGCTGTTCATCATGAATGATCCTGAAAAGGATATACATATGCGGGTTAACTGTTTTTTTTTTGCATTATCTTTTTTTTATGAAAATAAACATGCTATGATGCAAAATGATGACACCCTGGCAGGTTGGCTGAGTATCACACGACACAAGAATTGAACTTCGGCATCAGAACCAACAGTCATCATCTGAGCAAGTCATCATCTGAGCAAGTCATCATCTGAGCAAATACCCTCAAATTCGGCCCATGGATCTGAAATAAACGGAACCCTCTGATAAATACCAAGGTCAAACCTCCGGCGTCCAGAAATAAAGACCCATAAATTCAACTGAACCAAGGTCATCATCACAGAATCACTGACGGAACTTGTACTTGCAAGAATCAAACCCTCCCCTCACAGGTGAATTCTAACAAGGTCATCCTAAGGCGGATAATGGTCTCGACAATCGGACAAGATACTCAACGGGTTTGCCCTTTCGGGTGTGCCGTTGCAGCTCTCATAAGATCGTCTAACCCAAAGATCCGGGAAAGAACGGTCACCGAAGTCAATAGCTCAGATGAGATAACCCAACCTGAGTGGAATACTCCAAACGGAAGGACTCTCTCAAATGAACCTCGTCCGGCTGTGGTATGTCACGTCGCAACAACATGCTGATATAGCAAGTGAGGAGACGTGAGACCACGCTAATCCTAGGTGTATACTCGGGCCTGGGTTTTAGCCCCACTCAGAACACCCACCCCAAATCAGAGGAACCAACCTGTACAGAATCCAGCACAATGATAATATGATGCATGTAAACACATATGCACATATATACAATCACAACATAATAATGAATGCACTAAATAAGCAGTAAAAGCAACCACAACTAATCTAAAGAGCGCTAGGATTGACTCGCTTAGGGAAGATGGACCAGCAAGAGGTCAACTTCTATATGTCCCCAGCAAAGTCGCCAACTGTCGCATTACGCGAAAAACCGGCGGGAAAAGACACAGAGCCGCCACTGTGCGTTATTTATCCCAAAGGAGGGAAAGGAAACGCTCGAAGTAAACCTGGAAAGGAAATGGTCTTACGACCAGAGATGCAAGGATCGGGAGTCGGTTATACGAAGGGAAGGTATTAGCATCCCTACGCATCTGTCGTACTCGACGGGATCCACGCTCAGAAAGAATAGAAGAAAGGTTGCTAAAAGAAACTGCTCAAAACTGCACAGAACTGGAGTAAAACACAGATGGAAGAAGACGGGAGAAGGGATATGGGGAACGTGCTCGCTAGGACATCGCATCCTATGCATACGTATCTTCTCTAACCAGAGGAAGAATCAGAGAACTCGTAGCTCGGCTAATGCATGCCAAATAAACGCTGAAAGAAGACGCTGAGATGTCAGAGCAAACACACAAACACAAACTGGAAATGGAATGCCAATCGCTGGGCTTACATCCAACTCCACAAAAGAAACGCAAACAGGAAACCGAATGCCAATCGCTGGACTTACATCAGACTCCAAACAAAGAATTGCAAACAGGAAACCGACTGCCAATCGCTGGGCTTACGTCAGACTCCAAACACGCACACAAAACAGAAGGGTCTCGATTGCAACTAGGGCAAGAGAAAGGGAAGGTCTCAATCGCAACGAGGGCGAGAGAAAAGGATCACAGTTAGTTGTTAGTCAAACTCGACAAGACATCGCATCTCGTGCCTACGTATCTCATCTGGACATGAGAATCAGAGTTGCCGTAGTTCGGCTAAACTATTTCTATTTGTTTTGTGTTTTTAGATGAACAACGTCACTACGCAATCTACCGGATGCTCGACCTTTGGAGACTTACTCACCTGTAGTAGAAGGAGTTAACGTGTTCTTAAGAGGGGATAAAGTTGGTTTGTGTTTTAGGAAAGCTCACGCAAGAAAGGAAGTCCTAGACGAAGGAACCGTGCTACCTTAATTGACATGCAAACGAGACTATGCAAAGTCTAGCAATCCTATGGGGATACAATCACACCACACAAACATACAACATGAAGTAAACACACCAACAAGGGGCTCAAACATCAAGGGTGAGGCTTTAGTCAAGGGGTCATATCAACCTCGACAAACAAGCCGGCTGGAAGGGTATCTGAGGGCTCTTAACCACTGACATTGACCGTCAGGGTGAGCAGATGAAAGGCGATGAGGATTGGTCCTCATAGCTCTTAACCCGGGTCTGGGTGAGCTTCAATCAATAAAAACGTGGGAGTCCAGAATGTGGGACTCTACTCCACTTGACCGACTCTATATACAAAGGATCTTGGGTGTTTATTCAAAATGCATCAGCACATAGTGTGAGCAAGACGAAAGACTCAATTGAATAGCAGGGGATGGATTGCACATCCCTTCTATCTGCCAATGCCTCTTCACTTAGGAGGTCTTTGAAGTACATGGCACAAACATAAACAACCACAAACATTGCCTCTTAAGGAGGGCTTTAGACAGGTGCCTGCCAAAAGAAAATGACAGGTCTTCCAGACTACATGGAGAATAGGAAGTTACCTAGGTGGTATGCCAACCACAAGCAAAGCAAAGCAACTCAAGCAATGAGTTAAAGCGGCTAAAGTACCTGTAAGAAAAGCTAACCAATCAGTACTATGTTCCGACAAACAATCAACAGTTAACAACAGTGGTTCCCAATATACACAACAAGCAAGCTTTATGTGCAAGCATTCAAATTGTTTCATCATCTCAAATGACCTACAAACAGCAAGGGTTAGTGGACAAAGTAAAGGCATCTCAAATCATGAGATCAACATCATCCCTTAGGACTATAAGCTTGAACCTGAAATGCAAAACTCAAAAGATGAGTACAAACCCCTAGGGCAAAGCCTAGGGTCAAAGGTGGGGAAAAAAATTCAAAACAGAAGCTAATACTCAACATGAAGCAACTTTAAACAAGTAAGAACATGTCCTAAAAAGGACCAAGTCAAAAGCATTAAGCAAAGTCATCATTCAACCAAGAGAAGGCAAGGCAAGCAAAAGGTGCATACAATTGGTCAACAAGAATCAAAATTCCATATTAAAACAGAAATGACTCAAACAATCATGGAAATTTTTATGAGCATACAATATGTCAAACACAATCATCATGCCAAAAGTTGGAAACAGAGGAGCTCATTTGATAAGGCAATGAAAATGAATAAGATCAACATCAAATTGTGTGACACACATTGTCATACCATATTAACACATGCCTAAAACAGAAAAGGAAAATGCTAAAAATGCCAAATAAAATCTCAAGCATCCTACAACATGTTAGGAATCAACATATAAAATTTAATGGCAATTGGTCAAGTATTGAGCATTTCACACCAATTTGAATGAGGCATAACATGATTGTGTACATACTCAAACAATCAAACACCATTAAAAATCCAGAAGAGATAAAATCATGAAATCACAACCATAAAATAGTAGACATCTCAAGGATCATGTAGAAAAAAATCTGGAATTATTTGGATCATCAAGCTATTTTTTATGATTTTTTGAATGAGCATGCATAAAATGAAATAAAAATGTAAAAAATGAAAATAATGAAATGAATGAATAAAATGGCAATTGCATCAGCAGGATTCGAATCGTGTACATCCAAAACACGGTCGTTTGGCTCAAGGAAGCGCGTCTAAACACTGCGTTCCACTAATCTGATGTGGCTAGCGACATCAATGGTCAAGCTTGCGTGGATGAGTCAATGAAGCGTGGTCCAATAGAAGTGCCACGAGAGAGCCATGCAAGCGCCAGGTCAAAACGAATTAGACAAAACAAATGCAATATGGAGGGATCGAACGCACAATAGCGAAGTAAAGGGCACTTCTACAGTGATCTGGCAATGCATGAACCAGACAAACCCTAAAACTATTCACCTACGGCCGCGCACGGTGGAAACCACCGTCTTCTTCATGAAGACGGTGGAGGAACAGTAACTGCTTCCAATTTTTTTTTGCAGAATCGGCCAAAATTTATATCATTCGAACCGTTATCACACGAGGAACACGAATCCATCATCAAATCATATTAATTCATCATAACAAATGCAAATCGAGCAAAAACAGTTTGACATCCAAAACTTCTAATCATCATAACTTGCTCAATATACGACCAATTTCAATTCTACAACTACCAGAACGCTCAGCATGAGAAGCTCTACATAAACATGGCAAAATATTGGAGAATTAAGAGCTTCGAAAAACCTACCTCTTGAAGAGCAGTATGAGTAAACGAGCAATTCAAGGCTTGACAAGCTCCAAAATCAGTCCTGAGATGATGTTATGAAGCTTTATGTGTGAATTGAAGCTTGGAGATGCTTGGATCTAGCTCAGATGGAAGCTTCCATATTCATTGTTCTTGAGCTTGCACAACACGAATCTTGGCCAAATGCTGCAATCAAGAGCTTGATCTATACCTAATGATGCTCAGAGAACCACAATATGCAATAAAATCAAAGGCTTATGTGGAAGAAATTGAAGTTTCAAATTGGAGAAATTTTGGAGGGAAAGTTTGAATCTAGATCTAGAATGATGAAAATCTAAAAATTCTGTTAGGATTATCCTTTTATATGCTGTGTTAATCCATTTGCTAATTAGAATTAAGCATGGTTAATGAAATTTTAGTGAGAAATAAGGTGTAGTGCAAAAATTGATTTTTCACCCCATGCATGCAACATGCACGTGAACAGTACCACATAGCCATGCAATTTCACTTAAAATCATCTTATGAACATGTTGGAATGGTTAAAAAGCTCATATGATGCACCAAATTCAAATTCATGATTTTCCCTCCAAAATGAGCATGAATGAGCAAATGGTCATGTGATGAAATTTCATGCAATGCCTTGATGGATTTGGAAAATATGAGTCATGACAAGCATTATGCAAAAAGAGGCACTCAATTTGGAGTTTTAGATCAAAAGTTATGGCTTGTTGAATTTCCATGCACACTTGGCAATGCTTTGATCATATCTTCTCAACCATTCATCAGATGCTCATGATCTTGGACTTTTTGGAAATGGGAGAGAAAGATCTTCAACTTTCATGTTGGACAAAATTTCATTTGAAACTTCTTTGATGTTGGAAAGTCAAGTTGAATTTGGTTCAAAAACTTGCCATTTTGGAAACTTGAAATTACAGGTCACTTTCCATTTTGGGAAACTTTTGATCTGGCTTCAAATCCTTCAAGGTATATGTTTGACATGATGAATAAACCTCTTTTGGACATGAATGAAGTGTCTCAAACCATTTCTTCACCTCTTAGCCCTCAGATGACTTGCAGTTGACTTTTATGGGCCCCATATGACCTAAAACTGCACTGTGGACTTTGAGCCTTCAACACTTGGTACAATTACTTCAAAATGAACCTTGATTCATATAAGCTCTCTAAAACAACCATAGGGCCTTCATCTCAAGAAAAACCTTGCTCTCTTGCACTGAGGAATTCTCCTGATGCCAGTCTTGACTGATAAGATGCAATACACTATGCAATGTTAATGTAATGTTAGTGCAATGTCAATGACCTAAAAAATGAAATGAATGCATGAATGAGGGTGCAAATTTGAGGTGCTACAGCTTCCCCTATTCAATCAACTGGGAACCTGAACGGGTGATAGCAGCGGCTGTCAGACCTTCAAGGTAAACAGGGATTGAATACCAAAAGAACCGTAGAAATTTGCACTTTGCAGGGGATGAACAAAAACAAACAGTCGACTTGATATACACTGATATCAAAGAACGCGGGGCCATTTACCGATGGCGACTTCGACTGGGGGGACAAGATATTTACAACTAGAACCAGACAAGACGTTTACCGACGACTCTACTGGGGATTTTGATTTTTATTGGAGAAAGGCACCACGACCAGACATCAACGGATGAATGGGAAGAGAAACCACGACCAGACATCGAAAGACGATGAATGGGAAGAGAAACCACGACCAGACGCCAGCGGACGAATGGGAAAGACTTAACCAGACATCAACAGATGAATGGGAGAAAGAAACCACGACCAGACATCGAAAGACGATGAATGGGAAGAGAAACCACGACCAGACGCCAACGGACGATTGGGAAAGACTCAACCAGACATCAACGGATGAATGGGAGAAAGAAACCACGACCAGACATCGAAAGACGATGAATGGGAAGAGAAACCACGACCAGACGCCAACGGACGAATGGGAAAGACTCAACCAGACATCAACGGATGAATGGGAGAAAGAAACCACGACCAGACGCCAACGGACGAATGGGAAGAGAAACCACGACCAGACGCCAACGGACGAATGGGAATAAAGAAACCACGGCCAGACATCGAAAGATGAATGGGAATAAAGAAACCATGACCAGACATCGACAGATGAATGGGAGAAACTCGATGTTACGGACATCGGAAAATGATGTCTACTGACACCAAAAAGGGAAGGACCCACACGGGGATCAACACGACACCTACTGGTATCGTAAGAACGACATCTACATGTGTCAAGACAAGGCCAGACACTTGCCAGAGACTAAGCTGGGGATAATCAGGCTTTCTTTTCACGAGCGGGGGAGGAAATAAACCTCTCTGGGGATTACCAATCCTGAATGCTGTCAAGAGCAACTGCAGCAAACGTGCCATACAGATGTTGAAAAATGATCCATCTCTGCTGGGGATATGATCTAATACGGTTTAACACATGTATGCATATGTTTGAGCTTCTATGGAGTAATGCTCCATATTGAATGGAAATGCTATGCGATTTGAAGATGCAAATGCAAATGATTACTATATGCAAGATGCAAAGGCTAAAAATCCCTGCTGGGGAAAACTGGTTGCTCTGTTGAGCACACGATCCTGTTTTGATCTTCCAACTCTGTGGGGAGACGCAACAACTCTGCTGCGGATGCTAACTGATCTGACACTCTGGGGACGGCAGAGACACCAACTCAACTGGGGAGTCACCTGTTGGGGAAAACACCAACCTTCCAATCATGCTGGGAAATAGTGTTGGAGAATTGCCATCCAAGGCGCAGCGGAATTTAAAAATTTCTCCATTTAGTGATCCTTACGAATGGGCATGATTAGTGATAGAATCGTTACCTCTTGTGGCGATTCAAACCTTGGATGCAAATCCACGGGGCGATCACGAACGTTGAACGATGACAACGTCTCTACTCAGTCCACACGAACGGATTCCTTCAATCGCAGTGCTAGCTGTTATGAATGAAGACTTTGAGTGAGAGAGAGATACAAAATTCCAACTCTTCAGTTGTGTTTTCTATCTCAGTGAGTTTCAATGCTTCTACCCAAGGGGTTCTATTTATAGAACCACTTGTGTGGGCTTCAAGCCAAAAAGCCCATTTAAGTGCATTTTGGCCCATATCTCATAATATGCCAAAATCACTTAAGTATTTGGTACCTTACCATATTTCGTATTCTGCTTAAGTACACCGTACCTTACGATGTTCCTTAATTATTCTATCTCTCATCAATCCGTCCTTTGTGTGTGACCCTATAGGTTTTCGCGACGTTGGCAATTATATTAAATCACGCATTTAACATAATAAACAGTGAGCGGTATCTAGCAACACATCACTGCTACCCAAGTCACGAAAATGTCATGTGATCTGACAAAACCTCCTGTGATAATAATTATGTGTATAATTACCCCTTTGCCCTTATGTCTATATTGAACACAAGGTATAGACCGTGTCACCCTTGTCCAGTTCAATATTGGGCCCATAGACATTTATCCTGTTACGCAGGATTGGCAAATTCCATCTAGCACACTCATGTCCCTCAGCATGCTTCGTGGAGTACCCATCAACTGTCTTTATGGTTATCCAGTTACGGACAATGTTGGATCAGCAATAAAGCACTTGACTCTACATCTAGGATTCATAGTGGTTTCAGGTCGAAGAGTGGTATACACTATTATCACCATGAGAATAACTTATGACACTTTGCATAACTTTCTATATAGTATTCTCATAGCGGGTCAATCCGGTATAAATATTACTCCTAATATTCATACCTATGTTTAAGACTTGATAACTTTTCTGTAGCGGTGTATTCGTCGCTATATGATTTATCGATTAAACCATAAGCAAGAGATACATTGAAATTTCGAGTCGCCACCGCACTTTTATTTATCCAAAGGACTGGCTAAAAAGCGAACAAAAGCCTAAGAAGTTTTACACGTAGAAAACTAATAAAAGATCAGAGAGTCTGGGTAAGGGGTAAATTACGCAATGGGAAGGTGTTAGGCACCCACTACGTCCTAGGTACTCCTAGGGAGCCCTTTTCACACTTGTTGTAAAAAATTGTTATTTGTTATGACATAAGTATTGTGCAAACATGATTGGGATGATGAGAAAAGAATGTACAAGTTAGTTATTTTTGTGTTATTGGGTTTGAACGGATGAACCCGCTGCCTACGTACCTTCCATCAAAGGTAAGGATCAAAACGCCGTAGTTCGGCTAAAAGATTTCCAAAAGTTGGTGGATTCAGTTTTAAACACAAGCACTGAGGCTTTTCATTATCAATGGGAGAACACTCGACCAAAAACAACATCCACCATGCGAGGATAGCTTCGACGTACTAGAGGGGTTAGCCCTGTTTTCAGTACGGAAGTCTTACTGTCGACTCACTAAGGATAGGCAAGATTTACATCAACCACAATGATAATTGAAACCTATGGCTAATGCATGAAAAGATTAACAATGGACAAAGCCAAAACAAGTGAATGAGTGAAGTTAATTGATTGTGATTATGAAAGTGAAAGTCAAAGTATGATTAAGATTGATTCAAAAGAAGTATTATGAAATGGGATTTGAAAAAAAGTCAAGGACTTGGGTCCAGGTTTTTAGTTTGAAAACATGAAGATGTTTGCACAATATCTATGTTAAGTTTGAAATCAAAGTGTGAAAAGGATTAGGACATAATGAATGATGAATGGATGAAGATGGATCGTAAAACTTCTTAGAAGGTTCACTTCTTGAAATCATATGGGAGATGATTCAAGTGTGTCCTTTGGAATAGCAATGGATAATAACAAGCAAGAAAGTCAACAAAAGCGGATATCGGATGCCAATCACTGGGCTTATACCAATCTCCTAAAATAAAACTGGATATCAGATGCCACTCAATGGACTTACACTAATCTCCACAGAAGAAAACAAGAGATGAAACACGAAAGTCAACTGCCAATCTATCTGGACTTAGGTTAACTCCACGGATGATCACAGGAAAACCAAAGCCACATTACAGGGACTTACAATGGATCCTCACATACAAGAACAAAAGCAACAATATGATCACAGGAATGCAAATGCCAACTTACAGGGACTTATAATTGCAACCTCTCATACAAACAGATAAACCAACTTATGATCACAGGAAAGCAGATGCCAACTTACAGGGACTTATAACTGCAACCTCACATACAAATCAAACAGATCAAATTATGATCACAGGACAACAGATGCCAACTTACAGGGACTTATAACTGTATCCTCACAATCAAACAAACAAAACAACAGAAGATATGAGTGACCAATGAGGTCTTACACTCTATCCTTCCATATCATAGGAGCAAATGCCAAAGCAATGGACTTACAATTGTCCTCAATGGGTAAGCAATAATGATAGCATCACAAAGACAAATGAGATGATTATGCATTAATGAGCAATAAATGATGATGAGTGCATAGAGCATGAAGCAAGCATGCAAACATGTGCATATGAAGCAAACAATCAATCAATCAATATCAAACAGCACACTCTATAGCCAAACAAGGAGGCTCACACAAGAGGGTTAGGCACTGAGGCCAACTGGAATAGGGTCACAGAGTTGCTCTTAACCTTGCCATTGAGAGGCTAAGGTGAAGCAGATGAAAGGAGATGAGGGGTGTGCCTCATTGCTCTTATCCCTGATCAGGGAGAGCATTTAATAATAGAATGTGGGGGAGTTCAGAAAGATGGAACTCTCTCCCCATTATTGACTCGATTGATCTTGGGTTTTTATCTCGATGCTTCAACCATGTAATGGGAGCAAGGAGAGGACACACTGAATAGTAGGGGATAGGCTACTTATCCCTTTGATCTACCAATTGCCTTACTTGAAGGACTTTTCCTGCTTGGGACAATTTTAAACACACACAGGCATTGCCTCTTAAGGAGGACTTCAGACAGTTTGCCTGGTCAAATAACAGACCGGGTCTCCAGACTACATGAAGAAGAAGTAATTATACCTCAAAGCAAATTGCTAAATAGCAAAGCAAAGCAAGTTCAAAGAACTTAAGCAACTAAAGTACCTGAAAAAGTCAAACCAATTAGTAAACAGTTCAACAGTTTAAAACAAAAGGAATGGATAAACAACAGTCAACCACAGAGGGACCAATGTGCAAAGCACAAGACTCAACTATATGAGTCACACCTACAAAACAAGGGTTAGCACATGATATATATAATCCAACTCAATCAAATTTGAATGGTTTCTTTGAGGCATTGGTGCTTAACCTGAAACATTAACTCAATTGTAAGCTCAAAAGACCACTAGGACTAGCCTAGGGTCAAAGATGAAAGAAAAAGTCAAAACAGCAAGGAAAAGTCAACCCAATTCATGTTCAAACATTTAAGAAGCTACCTCAATTGGATTCACAATCAAATCATGCATCAATGTCATTTTATAGACCAAAGAAGTCAAAACATGGCAAGAGGGAGCACACAAAAGGTCAACAGCAAGACCAAGCTCAAAAGCAGTCAAAAACAATTCCAAAAATCATGAAATAAATCATACTCAATCACAATCCATAACATAGCATGCATATGAAATTTCATCTCAATTGGATCATGGGAAGATAGTCAATTAAAATCAGGAAGTCAACACAATTTCAAATGTGCACAAAGAAGTCAACAAAACATGTATCAACTTCAAAAAATCATAACAAATTGGAAACAGATGAGAAATGGATGGGATTAACACCAATGCAAAGCTCAAGATGTCTAGTATTCACATGTGAAATTTAATGATCATACAATAAGGCATGAGGATTTCCCAAAGGATTTGGCATCATGTATCATATAAAGTCAACATTTGACTAGGCAGGGAAGAAAAATCTCAAACAAATTGGAAACAGCATGATTAAATCCAAGAAAAATCACACACAAACTAGACATGTAAGAGATCATTCATGCAAAATTTGGGGTCAATTGGATAAGAGGAAGCAAGTTAACAAAATTCAAGAAATTGCATATCATTGATGTGACACAAATTGTCACACCCTACTTCAAAAAATCATATCTAGCAAACCACAAATGATAAATACACAAACTCTACATCAAAACAAAGATGAATGAGTCTAGTTTCACCACAAAAAATTTCAGGGGCATTGGATACATCATGATCATTTCACAAGAGTTTTGGCAAAAAGTATCACATAGGCATACATGTCAAGAAACTTAATAGCATTCAAAATCCAGCCAGCCAAAAATTAATCAAAAATCAGGGCAAAATAGTAGACATTCATGTGATCATTATGGAAAAAATCTCGTGATTTTTGGATTTAATTTGAGTGAGAAATGGATTGTTGAAGTTGAGTGATAAATTGGATGAAACATGATCAACTGACATGAATTAATGGTCAAACATGGTCAGCGCATGACAGTTTTGTAAATATTGCATCACTTATCCAAAACTCTGCGTTTTGGAAAGGGCCACGAAATGTTTTGATTGGCCACTAGCCAATGAAACAGTACACGAGCCAATGGAGCTTCAAATTTTCTGGGTTCTAAAACCCTTAGGGTTTTGTTCAACAACAACAGCATTTGTTCAAACTCATGTTCATCATCATCCAACAATTTCAAATAGCATTAATCACATAGCATGGCAAATAATAATCCTGCAACAGCATGCAACAAAGAACCAAACACGATGTGGAAAAAATCTGGAAAGCAGCTAGGGTTTCAACAGGGTATTCATCATCTTCATCAAAATCATCAAGAACAAGCATGCCCAGAAAATGCAAACAAGCATATCAAATGATTCAGCAAACCAAGCACGTGCATAATATAGCAATCATCATCATTAATTCGAGCTCATGAGAGAGAAATCAACCAAAACAAGTTTGAACATAAACATGTAAACTCAGATTTTTCAGCCATATCATAATCATTTCAAGCAAGGCATAGTTCATTAGAATCAGCAAGTCAGGAGCTATCTAAAACATAGCATGGCATAGTAAATGGGGGTAGTCGAAACCTTACTTGTTTTTTGAAGAAAAATGTGAAACAGGGCTGCTTGGATGTTTCCAGCTCGAAACAGATCCCCTTTATGGTGTATAGTGATGGAATCTTGAGGTAGATTAGCTCAGCAACTCCTGGATTCCTTCAAAACTTGATTCACCATTGTTATGGCTTGAAGAAAACAGAACGTGGAGGGGGCTATGCAGGTGTGATTTGATGCTGCAAGTAGCTTCCAAATGTTGTTCAAATGAAGAAATGATGAAGGAGGCTCGTGGTGTTTTGAAGTTCTGTGCAGAAAATTCCAATCGAGCAAAAAAATGCAAAATGAGAGAGTGAGGGTATTTTCTGTTATGGCTGCTGTGATTCTAGGGTTCAAATGAGCAGAAAATGACTTTAAATATGACTGTTTAAGGTTCCCTAATGATGTGCTAAACTGGTTTTGTTTTAATGAAGTGATTTGCATTTTGCTAAGTTTGGAAAATATGGAAGTGGAGGGTGTATGGCTGCACGATTTGGGCTTGGAAACAGGCTGTAGACAGACTTCATATTTGCTGTTTTGAGTTTGCTCATGAATTGCTAACCTTGATTTGCTTAAATGAACCAAAATGCATTATTTGCTCATTATGAACCAAAGGTGAATATGGAGGTGGTATGATGGAATGCTGCTCAATTTTGGGCTTGGAACATCTTGCAAATGACATTTAGAACAAATCCCAAATGGCCAAAGTGAGAAAAAATCAATAAATCAAAAAGTCAAACTTGAGTCAAACTTGAATTTAAATGAAACAAGTCCAAAAATGCCATTTTGATTGGCAAGGTTTTGGTGAATGAAATTTATATTTTTGGAAAGAGGAGGGAAAATGTGGTTTGTAGGAAAAAACCCCACCAAATTTGGCCAAAGGAATCATGAGATATGGCCTTTTGAAGTTCATGAAAATGTGAAAATGATTTGACCATATCTTGCAAACCATTCATGGGATTTTGGTGTTCTTGGACTTTTTGAAAATGGGAGAACAAGATCTTCAACTTTCATGTTGGGCAAAAATTCATTTGGAGCTTGTATCATGATGTAAGTTTAAGATCAAGAAGTTTCCATTTTTGGCAGTTGAAATTACAGGTCCACTTTCTATTTTGGGAAATTTCTGATTTTACTTCAAATTCTTCCATGATGAGGTTTGGCATGATACATGAGGCTTGTATGGACATGAATGAACTCCTTCAGATCAATTCCATCCATCAAATCACTGATTAAATCCACAGTTGACCAAGTTTGACCTTCTGTTGACTTTTCTAGGGTTTTGCATGACTGAAGCATTTCTGATGAATTCCAACCCCTAATTCCTTGAGAACTTGACTTCAAATGATGTCCCAAGTCATATGAGCTCTTGATTATTGATCATGGTGCCCAAATTCTGCAAGAATGGCCACCATCCACTGCAATGACTGACTGTTGACTGTCTTTGACCTAATTGCTGATGATTGCTTCAACTGCAAGCAACAAGGTTAGACTGACAATATTTTTGTACTTTTTGAATGATAAACATATGAAAAGCAAAGATATACAAATGCAAAGTATGCTTGGTGATCAAGAAACAACCCACAAGGCAAACTACCCACTAGGAGGGGACTAGGGCATGCAATGATCCTTGAGGCCATGATATGATATGATATGGGCCATGAGGGATCTTAGGGCCAAAATTGGGGTCTTACACTCTTTATCCATGATCCATGAGATGTGATCATCAGTCTACAAACATAATAGTCTTAATGCTTTAATGTTATCCCACTTCACATTAAAGCTCGACTACGGATACTTTAAGAATAGTGTCCTTATGTTTAATGTGTTCTCATGATTAAGTCACACTTAATACATTAAACGGACTATCTATTCCAGGGACTTTATTAATCAACCATAATAAAGAAAATGCCTTTTATTATTAATAAATAATTCGATACAAGTACCAAAAGTATTGGCCTCTAGGGCTTACACCAACAATGTCCCACTAGCACTAGAGCCAATCAGGCATACCCCGTATGCCCATTGATCTAGTATGGCCATCATGCTTCTGCTGCGCAAGAGGCTTTGTCAGTGGGTCAACAACATTGTCAAGTGTAGGTACTTTACATATTTTCGCACAACACCTAAGTATGTGTTTGGATCGTTGGTGAGATCTAGGCTCCTTAGCTTGTGCGATAAAACCATTGTTATCATAATAGAGACCAATGGGATCCACAATGCTAGGGACTATGCCAAGTTTATTGATCCAAACAGCTTCCTTTGCTGCACTTAAGGCAACAATATACTCGGCCCCAGTTGTAGAATCAGCAACTGCATCTTGTGTTGAACTTTTCAAGCTCATAGTGCCACCATTTAAGCAAAACACATAACCAGATTGGAATCATTCATATTAAAGCGTCTCAGCACTTTGTCTATGTATGTACTCTAACTTAGGCCAAGCAGTTTTGTGATCTATCTCTATAGATTCTGATTCCTAATATATAGGCTGCTTCACCTAGGTCCTTCATAGAAAAGCATTTCCCCAACCAAGACTTTACTTGTTGCAGGGTAGGGATATCGATTCCAATGAGTAATATGTCATCTACATATAATACCAGGAACACGATCATGCTCCCACTAACCTTCTTGTAGACACAAGGCTCATCTTTGTTCTTAATGAATCCATACAGTTTCACTGTTTCATCAAAACGAAGATTCCATGAGTAGGTCACAGGCTCATCTTGATCCATGAGTAATACATCACCTTGATCAGATATCCATATATCTCAGGTAGGTGACGTATCCTGCCTGACCTACGCTGGTCTTGTTCTACTTGAGCAGGTTGCTCTTACACAACTATTTGTGTTTCCTGCTCTGATTCCTCCATAGGTGTATCAATGCCTTGTGATTCTTGAATTTCTTCAAGCTCTACTTTCCTCCCACTGGTTCCTTTGGAAATAAAATCCCTTTCCAGGAAAACTCCAGTTCGAGCGACAAACACTTTGCCCTCAGTAGGATTGTAGAAGTGATACCTTCTTGTTTCTTTAGGATATCCCACAAATGAGCATTTGTCAGATTTGGGCTCAAGCTTAGTCGAAATTTGTTGTTTCACATAAACTTCGCAATCCCAAATCTTCATGTAAGACATATGTGGTTTCTTACCACTCCATATCTCATATGGTGTCTTTTCAACCTTTTGGATGGAACACGGTTAAGTGTGTAAGCTGATGTCAATGGTGTATGTCCTCAAAAGGAGTTTGGAAGATTGGTGTGACTCATCATGGATCGGACCATGTCCAACAGGGTTCGATTTCTTCTCTCAGATACACCCTTCCATTGGGGTGTGCCAGGAGGAGTAAGTTGGGATAGGATCCCACACTCTTTCAGATGGTCATCAAACTCTAGGATTAAATACTCACCACTTCGATCTGATCGAAGTGTTTTAATATTCTTACCTAGTTGGTTTTAACTCATTAGGTTTCACCCTTTTGTATTAATGTTATTAATAGGCATTTCAAGATCAAGGACATATAGTCCATTGTTCATTTGTGCAGTAGCATAGAATATATCATTCAAATAAATTAAGCAACAATTGTTCTTTATTATAAATGAAAAACCAAACTTGTCCAAACAAGTAATGGAAATAATATTCCTGCTAATTGCAGGTACATAATAACAGTTCTCTAACTGAATTATTAAACCACTAGGTAAAGTCAATACAAAAGTTCCTACGACTAAAGCAACAACCTTTGCTCCATAGCCAACTCGTAGGTCGACTTCACCTTTTGCCAAATCTCTACTCCTTTTTAGTTCCTGCACATTTGTACAAATGTGAGAACTGCATCCAGTATCTAATACCAATGATGCAGAAGTAGATAAATTAATAACAAAAATACCTGAAGTTGAAGTCTCTACTCCATTCTTCTTATCTTCCAGGTACTTTGGGCAGTTCCTCTTCTAGTGTCCGGTCTTACCGCAATGGAAGCAGGTGCCTTCTTTTGCTATGCCTCCACTAGGCTTCAAAGCAGCAGTGGGTCTAGGATTGGAAACTTCCTTGCCCTTCCCCTTATCACTCTGCTTAGTGGGCCTTTTGTTCTGTCTCTTTCCATTTCCGATCATCAGAATGGACTTCCCTTTTGACTTCAGATTCTGCTCGACAGTTCTTAACATGGCGAGCAGTTCAGGAAGAGATTTGTCCATATCAATCATATTGAAATTTAGGACAAATTGACTGAAGCTATCTGGCAACGATTGCAAGATCAAATCAGTTGCAAGTTCCTTTTCGAGGGGAAAACGCAATCTCTCAAGGTTTTCCACATACCCAATCATCTTAAGTACATGGGGACCTACAGGGGCTCCCTCAGCTAACTTGCTTTGAAAAAGGGCTTTTGAAACTTCAAACCTCTCATGCCTTGCTTGCTCTTGATAGAGAAACTTCAGGTGTTCGATCATACCGAATGCTGACATGTTCTCATGTTGCTTTTGCAATTCTGAGTTCATGGTAGCCAGCATGAGACAAGCAATTTCATTGGCATCATCGACATGCTTCTTATAAGCATCTCTTTCTGCCTTAGGTGCAGAACTAGGAGGTTCCTCTTCAGGAACATGTGTCTCAAAGACATACAGCTTTTTATCATGTTTGAGGATAATCCTCAGGTTTCGGTGCCAATCCAGAAAATTTGTCCCAGACAATTTTTCCTTATCAAGGATTGATCGCAATATGTTGTTAGAGGTGTTTGTTGTCATGGTAATCTACACAAGGATTAATGAAAATATAAGTATCATTGACATATTTAATTAGGCCTTTAATTAAACATGCTCCCACTATTTTATTCAAAACAAATGACCCTTATCATATGATTCGGAAAATCCCGTTGGAAGATTTTCTAGTGGGTCGAGATCCATATTTCACTTCGTTCTAAGTCCGCGTAGGCGGATTACACAAAACTAGGTTATTTTAGGTAGGAACTCCTTCCAATTGTATCTCATACAACTCTCGAAAATTTCAGTTGGGTGAATAACTCCTTATTCTAATCCAGCATATGGATTATTCCCAACTCTTGCTTCTAAACATATATATAATCTTATTATAATTTGTTTAGTTAAGTTTGACCCATTGTTTTAACAGTTGGATATTACAATTATCCCATCGCACCTTACTAATATATAGATCATGCACCTCGCGTAGGCGAAACCTACATTATCCATTACTAGTCTTGATGAGTGTTAAAACTTGGAAAGCATAAACTTAATATTTAATTTGAGGGAATTGCAGTTTTTCTGATCTCACCGGCTTGTTTATCATATAAACCGTCTCTCACATGCATCAACATACATTCACATGCATCAACATACATACATACATACATAATGAAACAGTTATGGCCCCTAGCGCAATTGTTCTCCCAAGCCAATGAGAGAACCTAAGCTAACCTACAACGATCTAAGCTTCTCCAAGCAAGATCTTCAAGGTTGTCCTCCTTTGGCACTGACTTCTTTCCTTTCTTCATATCATTACATTACATGAAAGAAACTCATTTTACATACAAGGGAGTGAGATGAGAAAAGAAGTTACATTTGGGAGATTAAGAGAGAGGCACGACACGCAGGTCGTATTTTAAAAACCCAAAGCAAAATAAAGGAAAACTAAGGCCATAACCGATCACCACAAGACAATAATAAACACTTTATTATTATTATTATTATTATTATTTCCTTTAATTAATTAAAATCAAATTAAATTTCGACTACCGATCACACTACGCAGAGTTAGCCGGGGGTCCGGTGCCCGGACAGCGGGAACGGGTGTTCATTTAAAATTGACGTCGTTTAAAATTGACGTCGTTTAAAATTGAACAATTCATTTAAAATTGACGTCGTTTTTCGTATCAACACTTGATACTTCAAAGCACTTTTTCTAGCCGAACGGGTGAATTTTTCTTGCGTTAACCGGTTAACCATATGCGTTAACCGGTTAACACTGTTTGAAAACTTTTAGAAAATTCTTTTCTGCCTTGCGTTAACCGGTTAACCATATGCGTTAACCGGTTAACACTGTTGAAAAATTTCTTGGAAAACTGTTTTCCGCCTTGCGTTAACCGGTTAACCAAATGTGTTAACCGGTTAACACTGTTTGAAAATTTCAAAAATTTTATTTCGCATTCCGTTAACCTGTTAACCATATGCGTTAACCGGTTAACACTGTTCCAAAAAGGTTTAGAAGGCTGTATTCCGTTTCTCGTTAACCGGTTAACCCTATGCGTTAACCGATTAACACTGTTCGAAAAAGTGTTTAGAAAGCACAACTCTTGTGCAGTCAAACCCCAATCGCATAACTCTCTGACAACACAACCCTTGTGTCGTCACTAACCCTGATGCACCAATTTCAGACCGTCAAACACATCTCGATTGTTAATTCAGTATGATTGATCAACACGTCATTGCTTCACCATACTAATGTCGGATCAAGAAGCAAACGACCATTGATCGCTCAAAGGAAAACAATCATTGAGGGTTTGAATGAACGAAACGAGAACACTATATCATATATAATGTATTTTGCATCAGGATTACATATATCACATATATGTAACTTGATCGATCTCAATTTAACCTTTGATTCATTCTGTCTTTAATCATATTATTACAGAACAAAAACAGTTATCAGATTCATGGTTTCGTAAGTGGCTCTGTTACCACTTTTGGAGAATTGCCATCCAAGGCGCAGCGGAATTTAAAAATTTCTCCATTTAGTGATCCTTACGAATGGGCATGATCAGTGATAGAATCGTTACCTCTTGTGGCGATTCAAACCTTGGATGCAAATCCACGGGGCGATCACGAACGTTGAACGATGACAACGTCTCTACTCAGTCCACACGAACAGATTCCTTCAATCGCAGTGCTAGCTGTTATAAATGAAGGCTTTGAGTGAGAGAGAGATACGAAATTCCAACTCTTCAGTTGTGTTTTCTGTCTCAGTGAGTTTCAATGCTTCTACCCAAGGGGTTCTATTTATAGAACCACTTGTGTGGGCTTCAAGCCAAAAGCCCACTTAAGTGCATTTGGCCCATATCTCATAATATGCCAAAATCACTTAAGTATTTGGTACCTTACCATATTTCGTATTCTGCTTAAGTACACCGTACCGTATTAATGTTCCTTAATTATTCTATCTCTCATCAATCCGTCCTTTGTGTGTGACCCTATAGGTTTTCGCGACGTTGGCAATTATATTAAATCACGCATTTAACATAATAAACAGTGAGCGGTATCTAGCAACACATCACTGCTACCCAAGTCACGAAAATGTCATGTGATCTGACAAAACCTTCTGTGATAATAATTATGTGTATAATTACCCCTTTGCCCTTATGTCTATATTGAACACAAGTATAGACCGTGTCACCCTTGTCCAGTTCAATATTGGGCCCATAGACATTTATCATGTTACGCAGGATTGGCAAATTCCATCTAGGACACTCATGTCCCTCAGCATGCTTCGTGGAGTACCCATCAACTGTCTTTATGGTTATCCAGTTACGGACAACGTTGGATCAGCAATAAAGCACTCGACTCTACATCTAGGATCCATAGTGGTTTTAGGTCGAAGAGTGGTATACACTATTATCACCATGAGAATAACTTATGACACTTTGCATAACTTTCTATATAGTATTCTCATAGCGGGTCAATCCGGTATAAATATTACTCCTAATATTCATACCTATGTTTAAGACTTGATAACTCTTTATCCATGATCCATGAGATGTGATCATCAGTCTACAAACATAATAGTCTTAATGCTTTAATGTTATCCCACTTCACATTAAAGCTCGACTACGGATACTTTAAGAATAGTGTCCTTATGTTTAATGTGTTCTCATGATTAAGTCACACTTAATACATTAAACAGACTATCTATTCCAGGGACTTTATTAATCAATCATAATAAAGAAAATGCCTTTTATTATTAATCAATAATTCGATACAAGTACCAAAAGTATTGGCCTCTAGGGCTTACACCAACAAATAGCACTGCTGCTGGGGAAACGAATAATCCTCACTGGAGACGACCTCCACTGAACCCAATCCACTCGGGGACTCCGCTGGGGAAAACAACCAATGCCAACCTCCGCTGGGGATAACTACCAACCCACAGGCAGAATTAACTCTACTGGTGATAATTTTCACCGAATATGATCCGCTTGGGGACTCCGCTAGGGAAAACCATCAGCACAAACCTCCGCTGGGGAAACTGCCCACTTCAGACTTGCTAGGGGAAAACATTCACAACCCTGCTGGGGATTGCAGTACTTCAGACCTGACTGCTGAGGAACAAACTACCCGCAGACACCTCCGCTGGGGAAATAGCAACCTTCGGGCTCGCTGGGGAACTAGCAGTCCTCAGACTTGCTGGGGAAAAGGCCACCTGCAGACCTGGTTGGAAAAGACATCCTCAACCCTGCTGGGGATTGCAGTCAACTTCAGGCCTGGCTGCCGAGGAAACACTGGTCTCGGACCTGCTGGGGAGACAAGCTCTGAACTTGCTTTGGACAACCTAAATTCTCACACTACTGGACAGTGCTGAAACACCTTTGAACAAACTGTGGCTCATCTGCTTTAGCCAGTAATCAAAGATAGTAACCTGCAACACAACAAGACATACATGCCCCAGGGGATTTTATGGACAAGATGTACCGAAGTGTACTCAACATTCAAAATGATTTTCAAATGTTTTATCTTTCCGCACGTTATTGTCTAGCCTTCATGTTTTTTAGATGCAATGCTTATCAAAAATTCGGACGTTTTTGCAAACAAAACAGTAAAATAAAAAACAAGAGAGCAATTTAACTAAATAACAACTTTTATTGATTGAAAATGGGCCTATAAAGGCGAATACAACAGGAAGCAATTCCTAGGAAGAGGTAATTGCGCCAAACAAGGAAATAAACTATCCTATTGGCAATGTGAACACGGCGTCCACTATTTTCCAATTCTGTTATGACTCACAGATCCTTAATTTCCCCCAAATTCCTTGCTTTCTAAGAAGAACGATTGGACTGGTCATATCCTTCAAGATGGTAGACGATGAAGCGCGATGAAGTACAGATAACTCAGACTGTAGTTTTCGCTCTAATCCCTCTTTTGCCTGGATCTCCCTTTCGGGTTTTCAATCCACCGGGATACCCATTTTTGCCTAAGCCGCCTTTTCAGGTTTTCGACTTACCGGGTGTACAATCTTTTTATTCTTTATCCCTAATTTTTGCCCGAACCTTTTTCTTTTTCTTTTTCGGTTCGCCAGGATGCCCCTTTTTGCCTGGACTCTTTTATTCTTTTCGTCCAGCGGGTCAATTTATGCGAAGTATTTTTTGACTACATCTGAGTTAACAGGGGACGAAAAATCTTCACCATCCATAGTTGTCAGCATCAAGGCTCCACCGGAGAAGACCTTCTTAACAACATGTGGACCTTCATAATTCGGAGTCCACTTGCCCCTATTATCTGTACCGGGAGGAAGGATCCTCTTCAAAACCAAATCACCTGTCTGATAGCTTCGCGGACGCACTTTCTGATCAAAGGCCTTCTTCATCCTTCTCTGATATAATTGCCCATGGCACACAGCTGCTAATTGTAACACCCCGATAAAATAAGATAATTATTTAATTTAAGTTAATAATATATTTATTAATTTAATTAAATAATTGGGATTATTATTATTGGATTATTTTATTATAATTATTGGAAAATATAAAAGTTGGAATTTAGAAAAGGTCCCATTTGGTAAAAGGGTTATTTTCACGTGAAAAGGAAAGGAGACTGAAAAGTGGAAAAGGGCAAAGAGAACCAGAGAACAAGGGTTGAAGAGAGGAAGAGCTTGAAGCTGAAGGATCGCCGGATTAACTCAGGTAAGGGGGGTTTATCATCGTTTAATGGGTATTATGGGATAATATGTAATGGGTAGTGATAAACCATTGATTTACCTCTGAATTGAATGATGCATGATGAAATTGTGAACCTTTGGATGAACGAAATTGGGTTATAAATGGAGGAAATTCGTAGGAATTAGATGTAATAATGTTAGATTTTGTGAAATCGAATAGGGTATGAATTGTGTTAGAGGATATGAACGAATAATGTGTAAAATTGGACTGTGGAAGGTTGGATTGGATAGATCTCGTAGCAGAGAAAGCCATAGCAGATCTGGAAGTCTGGTTTCTGGTCATACGCGTATGGCACTAGGCAATACGCGTATGAGATGGTCTGGTACGCGTATGGCACTAGGCAATACGCGTATGGATGAAGAAGATGATGTTTTGAACGTAGTTTGGTCTCTGTTGGTACGCGTATGGGGAAGTGATACGCGTAGCATACGCGTATGAGATGGTGTTACGCGTATGGGATTTGGCTGAGAAATGGGCCATACGCGTATGGGACTAGGCAGTACGCGTATGGGCAGGATTGTGATTCTTCTGTGCTGTTGTTGTGCAGTTTTTGGTTGTTCAGCTGAGTAATGTGATTTAGCTGATGTACGATATATTAGGGATCATTTCCCGTTGTTTTGAGTAGTATAGGTATTAGTAGAGTGTGCTAATACTGGGTTGTTCTTTGGCATGATCTGATATGCTTATGTGATAAAATACTGATGATGTGGATGGTATGCATGATCTTGTGAATGTATCAGTTATGTGTGCATTTGTGAAATAGACTGTTTTATGGCTTAGAGTGTGAGCATATGTCTATTCTTGAATTGTGGTTGATGATTTAGCATTGCTAGGTGATTAGCAGCATATTGTGGCCTTTATGGTGGTAGCTAATTCCCATGGTGAGAATTAGTGAGTTAGTCATTTGGACTGTTGTTGATGTTTGCATGCTAGGTGAATTAGCGTGCATAGCATGGCCCTTGGGGTGGTAGCTAATTCCCATGGTGAGGAATTAGTGAGTGAGTCACTAGGTCTCAAATGAGTGGGACTAGTGGGCTTGGTAGCCGTGCCTGGATTTGGACGGTGAGGTGAACTATATGTTCACAAATAGTCGGTACCGCATGCATGGAGTCTCATTGCATAATATGTGTATGGCGTATAATATGAATGGATGTATTCCAATATTATACGTGTGTTGGTGTTGATATTGAGTATGAGCATGAGTTGTATTGTATTGAGTATGATATTTGAATTGATGTGCCGTTACCGAATGTGTGATGTGATTAGGGTGATTAATGTGTTAAATTACTTAACATGACATGATATTTTATAATGCTTGTTATATCGATTGAGGAACTCACCCTTACAACTATTTTTCAGGTAACGAGCAGTGATTGAGTAGGAGCTAGTGCTTGGAGTCTAGTATAGTCTCCTTAGTGGGTCATGCTCTGGTAGATGTAACATCGGGATGGGATGTTTTACTATGTTTTCTTTTGGTTGTTAAACAACTTTACATGTAATGTACCACATGGTTGAATGTTGCTAGTTGTTGTGTCGCTGCGTATTATGCACATGTTTTATTCTAATGAAATAAATGAGCATGACAGGATAATTTGGGAAACGTGTGAATTGATTGTGTGACACCCTAATTGCATAATTACTCTGATTGATATATTGCTATTTTAATTAAATATTTTGGGGTATCTTAGAAGGGTGTTACATTAGTGGTATCAGAGCATAGTCGGTCGAGTCGAGTCGTAATTATTCTGTTCCCCTGTACGGGATAGGTGTTGTGTAACCCTATCAGTACTTATTGTTTAGCTTGTTGGGTTTTCAGAATAGAGATGGCTGGAAGAGTAGAGACGATGCTGCGATTGCTGAGGCTCTGGGTATGCTAGCTGGGGTACTTGGAGGGAATCCGAATGTTGTGGGAATGGGAGCTGCTCGTCAACTGAGTGAGTTCCAAGAAGAACAATCCTCCAATGTTCAAGGGAGCATACGATCCAGATGGTGCTCAGAAGTGGTTGAAGGAGATCGAGAGAATCTTCCGAGTGACTGAGTGTGCCGATAACCAGAAGGTCAGGTTCGGTACGCATATGCTGTCAGAGGAAGCGGATGATTGGTGGGTTGCTACCCGCACTGAGTTGGAAACTGCTGGGAATACTGAGATCACTTGGGCGGTGTTCAGAGAGAGGTTCCTGAGGAAGTACTTTCCAGAGGATGTCAGAGGAAAGAAAGAGATAGAGTTCTTAGAATTGAAGCAGGGTAACAGGTCTGTTACTGAGTATGCTGCTAAGTTCACAGAGTTGTCGAAGTATTATACTCCCTATAACGAGGCTACTGGGGAATTTTCGAAATGTGTGAAGTTTGAGAACGGTTACGTCCCGAGATCAAGCAGGCTATTGGATATCAGCGGATTAGAGTGTTTTCTGATTTGGTTGACTGTTGCAGGATTTTTGAACAGGATACCAAGGCTAGAGCAGAGAGCTATCAGCAAAGGGTTGATAGGAAAGGCAAGAATCAGAATGATCGTGGGAAACCGTATGCAGCTGGCAAAGGTTTCCAGCGACAGAGTGGGATGAAGAGGCCTAGTGGGGGAGACTCTAGTGCCCCTGCTAAGTGTTTCAGATGAGGTCAGGCTGGACATCGTATCCATGAGTGTACCAGTACTGAGAAGAAGTGTTACAAGTGTGGGAAAGGTGGTCATTTGGCTGCAGAGTGCCGGTCGAAGACTGTGACTTGTTTCAACTGTGGAGAGTTGGGTCATATCAGTCCACAGTGTCCTAAGCCGAAGAAGGAGAATCAGTCGGGAGGCAAGGTCTTTGCTTTATCGGGTTCTGAGACTTCTGCAGATGATCGTTTGATCCGAGGTACGTGTTATATTAATGGCTTTCCTCTTGTAGCTATTATTGACACCGGTGCGACTCATTCCTTATATCTTTGGATGTGCTGTGAAACTTAAGATAGAGATATCTGAGATGCATGGAAGTATGGTGATTGATACTCCTGCGAAGGGTTCAGTGACTACTACTTCAGTTTGTTAAAATTGTCCTTTGAGTATTTTGGTAAGAGACTTTGGGATGGACCTCGTATGTCTTCCACTAGTACAGGTTGATGTTATCCTGGGTATGAACTGGTTGGTGTTTAACCGAGTTTATATCAACTGTTTTGATAAGACTGTGATCTTTCCTGAGATTGAGGAAGGAAAGAGTTTGTTTCTATCAGCAAGGCAGGTGAATGAGGCAGTAGTAGATGGGGCAGAGTTGTTTATGCTGTTAGCGACTTTGGAGGCTAAAGATAAACTGGTGATTTGCGATCTAGCTGTGGTGTGTGATTTTCCTGATGTGTTTCCTGAAGAAGTGAATGAATTACCGCCAGAGCGTGAAGTTGAGTTCTCGATTGATTTGGTACCTGGTACTAGACCGATATCGATGGCTCCGTACCGTATGTCTGCTGTTGAGTTAACTGAATTGAAAAGTCAGTTGGAAGATCTGTTGGATAAGAAATTTATTCGTCCGAGTGTGTCACCGTGGGGTGCACCAGTGTTATTGGTTAAGAAGAAAGAAGGTACTATGAGGTTGTGTGTGGACTACAGGCAACTGAATAAAGTAACGATCAAGAATCGGTATCCTTGCCGAGGATTGATGATTTGATGGATCAGTTGGTTGGTGCGAGTGTGTTCAGCAAAATAGATTTGAGATCTGGGTATCATCAGATACGTGTGAAAACTGAGGATATTCAGAAGACTGCTTTCAGAACAAGGTATGGACATTATGAGTATTCTGTAATGCCTTTTGGTGTGACTAATGCGCCTGGAGTATTTATGGAGTATGAATAGGATTTTCCATCCGTACCTAGACAAGTTTGTTGTGGTGTTTATTGACGATATTTTGGTGTATTCGAAATCTGAAGAAGAGCATGCTGAGCATGTGAGAGTGGTGTTAGGAATTCTACGAGAAAAGAAGTTATTTGCTAAACTGTCTAAGTGTGAATTTTGGTTAGAAGAGGTTAGTTTTCTTGGTCATGTGATTTCCAGAGGTGGTGTTGCTGTTGATCCTTCTAAGATAGAAGCGGTATCTAAGTGGGAAGCTCCGAAGTCAGTTTCGGAGATAAGGAGTTTTCTTGGGACTTGCAGGTTATTATAGGAAGTTCATTGAGGGATTTCTAAGTTGGCGTTACCGTTGACGATGTTAACTAGAAAGGGGCAAGCGTTTGTTTGGGACTCAAAATGTGAGGAAGGTTTCCAAGAGTTAAAGAGAAGGTTGACTACTGCTCCTATTCTGATATTACCGAGTTCGTCGGAAGCATTTGAGGTTACTGTGATGCTTCATTGTTAGGTTTGGGTGGTGTGTTGATGCAGAATAAGCAGGTTATAGCCTATGCTTCGAGACAGCTGAGGGTTCATGAGAGGAACTATCCGACACACGATTTAGAGTTGGCAGCTGTGGTATTTGTTCTGAAGTTATGGAGGCATTACTTATATGGGTCAAGATTTGAGGTTTTCAGTGACCATAAAAGTTTAAAGTATTTATTTGATCAGAAAGAGCTGAATATGAGACAGAGGAGATGGTTAGAGTTTCTGAAGGATTATGACTTTGGTTTGAATACCATCCGGGTAAAGAAACATAGTGGCTGATGCATTGAGTCGGAAATCATTGCATATGTCTATGTTAATGGTTAAGGATTGGATCTAATTGAGCAGTTTAGAGACTTGAGTTTGGTGTGTGAGAGTACTCACAATAGTGTTAAATTGGGAATGTTAAGTTAACGAGTGGTATTCTGGATGAGATTAGAGAGGGTCAGAAATCCGATGTGCTTTTGTTGATAAGTTGACTCTAGTGAATCAAGGTCAAGGTGGTGAATTCAGAGTTGATGAAACGGTTGTGTTTGAAATTTGGTAATCGGGTGTGTATTTCCGGATGTTACCGAACTTAAGAAGAGTATTCTTGAGGAAGGACATCGTAGTGGCCTGAGTATTCATCCTGGGCTACGAAGATGTATCATGATTTAAAAAGCTATTTTGGTGGCCGGGAATGAAAAGAGAAATTGCGAGTTTTGTTTATTCTTGTTTGACTTGTCAGAAGTCAAAGATTGAGCATCAGAAGCCGTCTGGGCTAATGCAACCGTTGGCTATTCCAGAGTGGAAGTGGGATAGTATCAGTATGGATTTTGTTTCTGGGTTACCGAGGACAATTAAGAATTTTGAAGCTATTTGGGTGATTGTCGACAGATTGACGAAATCGGCTCATTTCATTTCGATCAGAATGGATTATCCGTTGGAGAGATTAGCTGAGTTGTATATTGAGAAATTGTAAGTTTGCATGGTATTCCGTCGAGTATTGTTTCGGACAGAGATCCTAGATTTACATCGAAGTTCTGGGAAGGTTTGCAGAAGGCTTTGGAACTAAGCTGAGATTGAGTTCTGCATATCATCCGCAGACTGATGGTCAGACTGAGAGGACGATTCAGTCACTAGAGGATCTTTTGAGGGCTTGTGTTTTGGAAAGGGAGGTGCTTGGGATTGTTATTTACCTTTGATTGAGTTTACCTACAACAATAGTTTTCACTCGAGCATTGGTATGGCACCGTTTGAAGCTTTGTATGGTAGGAGATGTCGGACACCTTTATGTTGGTATGAGTCCGGTGAGAGTGCTGTGGTTGGACCGGAGATTGTTCAACAGACTACAGAAAGATTAAGATGATTCAGGAGAAGATGAGGATTGCTCAGAGGTCGTCAGAAGAGTTATCACGACAAGAGGAGGAAGTCACTTGAGTTTCAAGAGGGAGATCATGTGTTTCTTCGTGTTACTCCGATAACTGGGGTTGGTCGAGCTTTGAAGTCGAAGAAGTTGACACCTCGATTTATTGGTCCTTACCAGATTTTAGAGAGGATAGGGGAGGTAGCCTATCGTATCGCTTTACCCGCGCGTCACTTGCGAATTGCATGAGGTTTTTCATGTGTCTCAGTTGAGGAGGTACATTCATGATCCGTCGCATGTGGTCCAAGTAGATGATGTCCAGGTGAGAGATAACCTGACTGTTGAAACATCACCTATGAGGATTGAGGATCGAGAGTTGAAGCAGTTGCGGGGTAAAGAGATTGCTTTGGTAAAGGTAGTAGCTTGGGGAGGACCAGCAGGTGGCAATGTGACTTGGGAACTAGAGAGTCAGATGAAGGAGTCTTATCCAGAGTTATTCGCTTGAGGTTTGTTTTCGAGGACGAAAACTCTTTTAGTGGGGGAGAGTTGTAACACCCCGATAAAATAAGATAATTATTTAATTTAAGTTAATAATATATTTATTAATTTAATTAAATAATTGGGATTATTATTATTGGATTATTTTATTATAATTATTGGAAAATATAAAAGTTGGAATTTAGAAAAGGTCCCATTTGGTAAAAGGGTTATTTTCACGTGAAAAGGAAAGGAGACTGAAAAGTGGAAAAGGGCAAAGAGAACCAGAGAACAAGGGTTGAAGAGAGGAAGAGCTTGAAGCTGAAGGATCGCCGGATTAACTCAGGTAAGGGGGGTTTATCATCGTTTTAATGGGTATTATGGGATAATATGTAATGGGTAGTGATAAACCATTGATTTACCTCTGAATTGAATGATGCATGATGAAATTGTGAACCTTTGGATGAAACGAAATTGGGTTATAAATGGAGGAAATTCGTAGGAATTAGATGTAATAATGTTAGATTTTGTGAAATCGAATAGGGTATGAATTGTGTTAGAGGATATGAACGAATAATGTGTAAAATTGGACTGTGGAAGGTTGGATTGATAGATCTCGTAGCAGAGAAAGCCCTAGCAGATCTGGAAGTCTGGTTTTCTGGTCATACGCGTATGGCACTAGGCAATACGCGTATGAGATGGTCTGGTACGCGTATGGCACTAGGCAATACGCGTATGGATGAAGAAGATGATGTTTTGAACGTAGTTTGGTCTCTGTTGGTACGCGTATGGGGAAGTGATACGCGTAGCATACGCGTATGAGATGGTGGTTACGCGTATGGGATTGGCTGAGAAATGGCCATACGCGTATGGGACTAGGCAGTACGCGTATGGGCAGGATTGTGATTCTTCTGTGCTGTTGTGTTGTGCAGTTTTTGGTTGTTCAGCTGAGTAATGTGATTTAGCTGATGTACGATATATTAGGGATCATTTCCCGTTGTTTTGAGTAGTATAGGTATTAGTAGAGTGTGCTAATACTGTGGTTGTTCTTTGGCATGATCTGATATGCTTATGTGATAAAATACTGATGATGTGTGATGGTATGCATGATCTTGTGAATGTATCAGTTATGTGTGCATTTGTGAAATAGACTGTTTTATGGCTTAGAGTGTGAGCATATGTCTATTCTTGAATTGTGGTTGATGATTTAGCATTGCTAGGTGATTAGCATGCATATTGTGGCCTTTATGGTGGTAGCTAATTCCCATGGTGAGGAATTAGTGAGTTAGTCATTTTGGACTGTTGTTGATGTTTGCATGCTAGGTGAATTAGCGTGCATAGCATGCCCTGGGGTGGTAGTGCTAATTCCCCGGTGAGGTGAGAATTAGTGAGTGAGTCACTAGGTCTCAAATGAGTGGGACTAGTGGGCTTGGTAGCCGTGCCTGGATTTGGACGGTGAGGTGACTATATGTTCACAAATAGTCGGTACCACAGCTATGTCCATGGATGCATCTCATTGCATAATATGTGTATGGCGTATAATATGAATGGATGTATTCCAATATTATACGTGTGTTGGTGTTGATATTGAGTATGAGCATGAGTTGTATTGTATTGAGTATGATATTTGAATTGATGTGCCGTTACCGAATGTGTGATGTGATTAGGGTGATTAATGTGTTAAATTACTTAACATGACATGATATTTTATAATGCTTGTTATATCGATTGAGGAACTCACCCTTACAACTATTTTTCAGGTAACGAGCAGTGATTGAGTAGGAGCTAGTGCTTGGAGTCTAGTATAGTCTCCTTAGTGGGTCATCTGCTCTGGTAGATGTAACATCGGGATGGGATGTTTTACTATGTTTTCTTTTGGTTGTTACACAACTTTACATGTAATGTACCACATGGTTTGAATGTTGCTAGTTGTGTCCGCTGCGTATTATGCACATGTTTATTCTAATGAAATAAATGAGCATGACAGGATAATTTGGGAAAACGGTGTGAATTGATTGTGTGACAGCCTTGTTACCTTAATTGCCATAATTACTCTGATTGATATATTTGCTATTTTAATTAAATATTTTGGGGTATCTTAGAAGGGTGTTACACTAATCGCTTCTCTTCGATAAGGCTCAATTCATTAAACCTTGTCGAATCCACTCAGCTTCGTCTAACTTGACATCCAGCAGGACTCTCAGAGAAGGAATCTCCACTTCAACAGGTAGGACTGCCTCCATACCATACACAAGGGAGTAAGGGGTTGCCCCGGTCGACATACGTACTGAGGTGCGATACCCATGCAAGCGAAAGGCAACATCTATGCCAATCCTTGTACGTCACGACCATCTTCTGCACAATCTTCTTAATGTTCTGTTTGCCGCCTCTACAACCCATTCATATTTGGTCTATAGAGGAGAAGAATTATGGTGTTCGATCTTGAAATCTTTGGCAAAGCTCTTTCATCATCTTGTTATTGAGATTCGAACCATTATCAGTAATGATTCTCTCGGGAAACCCCATAACGACAAATAATCTCCTTCTTAATGAATCGGGCAACCACTTGCTTGGTGACGTTAGCATAGGAAGCTGCTTCCACCCACTTGGTGAAGTAATCAATCGCGACCAGGATGAAGCGATGTCCATTAGAAGCAGTAGGTTCAATCTTCCCAATCATGTCGATGCCCCACATCGCGAATGCCAAGGAGAATTCATGAGGGCTTGGTGGTACATGCACCTTATCTGCATAGATCTGGAATTTATGGCACTTCCGAGCGTATTGAAACAATCGGATTCGACCATAGTCATCCAGTAATAACCGGCTCTCAACAACTTCTTGGACATTGCATGACCACCAGCATGGGTACCGAACGAACCCTCGTGTACTTCTTGCATCAACATGTCTGCTTCGTGTCTATCCACCAGCATCTGAGCAGAACCATGTCGAAGTTCCTCTTGTACAACACATCATCCTGATTCAAATAAAAGCTTCTAGCTAGCCTTCTCAGGGTTTTCTTGTCATTCTTTGACGCTCCTTCAGGATACTCCTGGCTTTTGAGGAAATTCTTAATATCATGGTACCACGACTTTCTCATCAACAACGGACTCGGCTGCAAACACATACGCAGGCCTCTCGAGTCGATTCACAGCAACGTGTGGCACATGATTCTGCCAATGGACTTTAATCATAGAAGATAAAGTAGCCAAGGCATCTGCCATCTGATTTTCATCTCGAGGGACATGATACAACTTCACTGTCTTGAAGAAAGTCAGGATCCTTCTGGTGTAGTCTCTATAAGGAATCAAATGCGGCTGTGAGAGTATTCTAGTCTCCATTGACTTGGTTAATCACTAGAGCGGAATCTCCATAGATATCCGAGAGTTTTGATCCTTAGATCGATGGCTTCTTCAATCCCCATGATACAAGCCTCATACTCAGCTTCATTGTTGGTTACTTCAAAGTCAACCTGGCAGAAAAAGGCAAGTGTGCACCTTTAGGATTGATGTACTGCCCCAACACCGTTTCCATTCACATTAACCGCCCCATCAAACATCAATGTCCACTTGTCATCAGGATCCGGTCTCTTCCTCGACAAGAGGCTCTCCATAATCTTTCATCTTTAAGTACATGATGTCCTCATCAGGGAATTCAAACATCATCGGCTGATAATCCTCATCGTTTGCTCTCGTCAAGGTAGTCAGACAGAATACTACCTTTGATGGCCTTTTGTGACGTGTACTGGATATCATACTCGGTTAAAATCATCTGCCAACGAGCAACCCGCCCGGTAAGAGCGGCTTTTCAAAGATGTATTTCACTGGATCCATCTTAGAAATCAACAAGGTGTATGGTTCAACATATACTGTCTCAGTCGGCGGCAGCTCCCATGCCAATAGCGCATCAAGTTTTCTCGAGCTGCGAATATCTTATTTCACAGTCGGTAAACTTTTGCTAAGGTAGTATATAGCATGCTCTTTTCGGACAGACTCGTCATGCTGTCCCAATACACCCCCATCGAATTCTCAGTCACTGAAAGGTACATTATCAGAGGCCTCCAGGAACGGGATAGTATAAGGATTGGAGGTTTCTGCAAATACTCTTTTATTTTATCAAAAGCTTTTTGACAATCATCATTCCACCTGATTTCTTGATCTTTTCTTAGCAATTTGAAAATCGGTTCACACGTGGCAGTTAGGTGAGATGCAAACCGTGCAATTTAGTTCAACCTCCCCAAAAACCCCGAACCTGCTTTTTCAGTTCTCGGTTCAGGCCATTTCTTGAATAGCTTGTACTTTCGCTGGATCAACCTCAATTCCTTTCTCACTGACAATGAAACCCAACAGCTTTCTGGATCTCACTCCAAACGTACCTTGTTTGGATTCAGCCTCAGTTTGAATTTTCTCAGTCTTTCGAACAACTTCTGCAGGTTTACCAGGTGCTCCTCTTCCGTCTGAGACTTCGCAATCATATCATCCACGTACACTTCAATTTCTTTGTGCATCATGTCATGAAAGAGAGTCGTCATAAGCCCTCTGATAGGTAGCACCGGCATTCTTCAGCCCAAATGGCATCACCTTATAGCAGAACGTGCCCCAAGGTGTAATGAATGTCGTCTTTTCCATGTCTTCTGGCGCCATCTTGATCTGATTATAGCCAGAAAATCCATCCATGAAAGAGAAAACCGAGGATTGAGCCGTGTTATCAACCAATACATCAATGTGAGGTAATGGGAAGTCATCTTTCGGACTGGCTCTGTTTAAATCCCGGTAATCGACACACATCCTGACTTTACCATCCTTCTTCGGCACAGGAACGATGTTGGCCACCCACGGGGGATAATTGGTAACTGCTAGAAAACCCGCATCCAACTGCTTCTGAACTTCCTCTTTGATTTTGACAGCCATATCAGGACTAGTTCTGCGAAGCTTCTGCTTTACCGAAGGACAATCTTCTCTGAAGGTAGCCTGTGCCACCACGATATCTGTATCCAACCCAGACATATCTTGATGCTGCAAACACATACGCAGGCCTCTCGAGTCGATTCACAGCAACGTGTGGCACATGATTCTGCCAATGGACTTTAATCATAGAAGATAAAGTAGCCAAGGCATCTGCCATCTGATTTTCATCTCGAGGGACATGATACAACTTCACTGTCTTGAAGAAAGTCAGGATCCTTCTGGTGTAGTCTCTATAAGGAATCAAATGCGGCTGGTGAGTATTCTAGTCTCCATTGACTTGGTTAATCACTAGAGCGGAATCTCCATAGATATCCAGAGTTTTGATCCTTAGATCGATGGCTTCTTCAATCCCCATGATACAAGCCTCATACTCAGCTTCATTGTTGGTTACTTCAAAAGTCAACCTGGCAGAAAAAGGCAAGTGTGCACCTTTAGGATTGATGAGTACTGCCCCAACACCGTTTCCATTCACATTAACCGCCCCATCAAACATCAATGTCCACTTGTCATCAGGATCCGGTCCTTCCTCGACAAGAGGCTCTTCATAATCTTTCATCTTTAAGTACATGATGTCCTCATCAGGGAATTCAAACATCATCGGCTGATAATCCTCAATCGGTTGCTCGTCAAGGTAGTCAGACAGAATACTACCTTTGATGGCCTTTTGTGACGTGTACTGGATATCATACTCGGTTAAAATCATCTGCCAACGAGCAACACGCCCGGTAAGAGCCGGCTTTTCAAAGATGTATTTCACTGGATCCATCTTAGAAATCAACAAGGTAGTATGGTTCAACATATACTGTCTCAGTCGGCGAGCAGCCCATGCCAAAGCGCATCAAGTTTTCTCGAGCTGCGAATATCTTATTTCACAGTCGGTAAACTTTTTGCTAAGGTAGTATATAGCATGCTCTTTTCGACCAGACTCGTCATGCTGTCCCAATACACACCCCATCGAATTCTCAGTCACTGAAAGGTACATTATCAGAGGCCTCCCAGGAACTGGAGGTATAAGGATTGGAGGTTTCTGCAAATACTCTTTTATTTTATCAAAAGCTTTTTGACAATCATCATTCCACCTGATTTCTTGATCTTTTCTTAGCAATTTGAAAATCGGTTCACACGTGGCAGTTAGGTGAGATACAAACCGTGCAATGTAGTTCAACCTCCCCAAAAACCCACGAACCTGCTTTTCAGTTCTCGGTTCAGGCATTTCTTGAATAGCTTTTACTTTCGCTGGATCAACCTCAATTCCTTTCTCACTGACAATGAAACCCAACAGCTTTCTGGATCTCACTCCAAACGTACACTTGTTTGGATTCAGCCTCAGTTTGAATTTTCTCAGTCTTTCGAACAACTTCTGCAGGTTTACCAGGTGCTCCTCTTCCGTCTGAGACTTCGCAATCATATCATCCACGTACACTTCAATTTCTTTGTGCATCATGTCATGAAAGAGAGTCGTCATAGCCCTCTGATAGGTAGCACCGGCATTCTTCAGCCCAAATGGCATCACCTTATAGCAGAACGTGCCCCAAGGTGTAATGAATGTCGTCTTTTCCATGTCTTCTGGCGCCATCTTGATCTGATTATAGCCAGAAAATCCATCCATGAAAGAGAAAACCGAGGATTGAGCCGTGTTATCAACCAATACATCAATGTGAGGTAATGGGAAGTCATCTTTCGGACTGGCTCTGTTTAAATCCCGGTAATCGACACACATCCTGACTTTACCATCCTTCTTCGGCACAGGAACGATGTTGGCCACCCACGGGGGATAATTGGTAACTGCTAGAAAACCCGCATCCAACTGCTTCTGAACTTCCTCTTTGATTTTGACAGCCATATCAGGACTAGTTCTGCGAAGCTTCTGCTTTACCGAAGGACAATCTTCTCTGAGAGGTAGCCTGTGCACCACGATATCTGTATCCAACCCAGACATATCTTGATATGACCATGCAAAGATTTCCACATATTCTCTCAGCATCTCAATCAGCCCTCTCTTGACAGATTCCTTTAAAGCAGCCCCGATCTTGATCTCCTTCTTGGCGTCCTCAGTACCAAGGTTAATAATCTCCAACTTTTCCTGATGAGGTTGGATGACCCTTTCCTCCTGTTTCAATAATCTGACCAATTCCTTGGGGAGTTCACAATCTTCTTCACTCTCCTCTTCAGCTTGGTAAATGGGATTATCGAAATCATACTGAGCCATAATAGAACTGTTTTTAGTGGAGTCCGCGAGATCGATTCTGCATGTTTAATGTTTTATTTTAGAAAAGAGTTCAAGAAAGTCACAAAAACAAAAACATTGCCATTTTATTGTTTTGAAAATGAAAATAAAACAGAAAGACAGTGAGCACAAATTTGTTTGCAAAACGTCCTTTATTAATGTTAATCATTTCAAAACATGATGTGGCCCTACAATGAACCACTACGCCCCGGGAAAAACGTAGGGTTTTTGTGCAAAATAAAAAAACAAAAGAAAATTACTCTGTCTGAAGAGTAACTTGGACTATTTCTTCGGCTGTCCAATTATTCACCATCTCCCCTGGAGCACACGGGTGCACCCAGTTGTCCAGATCACAATCACTGTCCCCGTCTTCACTATCGGCTGCAAAGACGTCACCATGATTCATCAACCCAGCGCTGGTGAAGGTACTCGGCCCTTTCTGAACACCATGCTATGCCTGAAGAGGCTGATAACCAATGCCAAATTTGTCTTCTTTCACGGGCATGTCAACCATCTTGCCCCAGCCTTCTGCATTGCCTGAGTTAACAACCTCCAAAGCCTGCTTGTATGCTGCAATTGAGACACCTGGCTTCTTCTGCTCCACAAAAGCTACCTTCTCAATAGCAATGGTCTCGAATGCTTGGCACAGAGTTTCATGAATCTCGCCATCCATCTCCACATACTTGAAGGAAGATAGATGACTCACAAGAATGTCCTTCTCGCCGCACACAATCACAACCTGACCATTCCATACATACTTCAGCTTCTGATGGAGAGTTGACGACACTGCTCCAGCCCCATGTATCCAGGGACGCCCCAATAAACAACTATATGCTGGTTGGATATCCATCACATAAAAGACAATATCAAACACCTCCGGGCCAATTTTCACGGGCAACATGACTTCACCAAAAACAGACCGCTTGGATCCATCAAAAGCACGGACGATGAGATCACTCGGAGTGAGAACAACCCCTTCAACATCAATATTGCTCAAAATCTTCTTGGGCAACACGTTCAAAGACGAGCCAGTATCCACTAACACATGCGACAACACTACGCCTTTGCACTCCATGGTGATATGTAGAGCTTTATTGTGGTTGCGACCCTCAGGTGTCAGATCCAGATCTGTGAACCCCAAACCATGTCGTGTGCTCACATTCGCAATAACACCCTCAAGTTGATTGACAGAAATCTCTTGAGGCACGTAAGCCAGATTCAACATTTTCAGCAAGGCGTTACAGTGTGCCTCAGAACACAACAACAGGGAAAGGATAGAGATTTTGGACGGAGTCTGGTTCAATTGGTCCACAATCTTATAATCATTTTTCTTAATGATCTTCATAAACTCCTCCACATCTCTCTCAAATGAACCCTCAGGCGCCTCCTTCTGTACAGGTCCTTCTTCAACCACAACTTGCTTACCTTTTGCTTTGGCAAGAGCCTCAGCATTATTATCTCTCAGAGTCTGCGGTGCAAACAGACGACCACTCCTTATGAACCCTCCAGGTCCACCTACATTGTCCACAGCCGGACCAACAGTTACATGAGTTCTATCTGGCACACCAATTGTCACTGGAGCTTGACTCACCGGTCTTGTCTGACTTTCTGACCTTCTGTTGTTGCGGAAAGCATTGTCGTACTTCCAAGGAACGGCCCTACTGTTCTCAATAGGTCTTCTATCAGAAGTAACAATAGGAATAGGAGTACCAACCGTTACTGGAGTAGAGATGGTTACAGGGGTACCAACAGTTACGGGTGCATTAACAGTTGGAGCACGTCCAGGACCCTCAGACGGTTTGAAGTAAATGGTGACAGTTGATACCACCCCACGATCTTTCACAGCCCGGCTAAACTGTAGGCAACCATCATCAATCAGTCCCTGGATACCTCTCCTCAGCTTGTCACAACCATTCTCTTGATTAGCACAATCTGAACAACCTTCATCACAGCCCGGGAACACTCCCCCTTTCAGCAGACGTTCCTTTACCACTAGCAACGACGTCTGAACCTCATCAACACTGACTATCATATCCACAGCATCCTCACCTTCCACATTGTTCACCCTGGGCCCACCATGTTGAGGCATCGGGTTGTTCACAACATTCGAAACAGGAGCAAAGTTGATTGTTTTGGCATCAATCAAATCCTAGACCTTATGATGGAAAGCCCGACAATTCTCAATATGATTCCCCGGTGCACTAGAATGAAAATCACAATGAGCATTGGCATCGTACCGAGCCGGCATCCTCGTCAACGGCGCCATGGTGCGAAGTTCAACAAATTTCAACCTGATCAGTTCAGGAAGCAACTCAGCATATGTCATCGGCAACGGATCAAAATGACGCTCGGGCATTCTCTGTCTTGGTTGAAACGGGCGTTGCTGTTGTTGTTGTTGTCTTGGCTGTTGTTGTTGAGGCTGAGTTGTTGGAATGGTCACAGCGGCAACTTGACGATACTGTCCTCTGTTTACATTCCTCCGACTGTGCATAACATTAGTCTCACCCTCCCTCCTTCGGGGTGCCCCAGAAAATGGCTTCTTCGAACTCGAAGACGAGGAACCAGAATCCTGAATCTTCCCTGCTTTAATAAGGCTTTCAGTCCTCTCTCCGCAGATAACCACATCAGAAAAGCTACCGAATGGGCAACTTCCCATACGGTTCATGAACACCCCCTGTAGGGTCCCAATAAACATGTCAGTCAGCTCTCTCTCCAACATAGGAGGTTGCACTCTTGCAGCTAACTCGCGCCACCTCTGGGCGTACTCCTTGAAACTTTCACCAGACTTCTGGAATAGACTTTGCAGTTGGGTTCTGCTCGGAGCCCTATCCATATTGTGCTTATACTGCCTCAAGAAGGCTTCCCCAAATCTCTCCATCTTCTCACAGATTCTCTCTTCAGGTCCATGTACCAGTCCAAGGACGCTCCAGACAAGCTGTCTTGGAAAAAGTATATCCACATCTTCTCATCATCAGTATATGCGGAGATTTTTCTGTAGTAGGCCTGCACATGGGTGCGAGGACAAGAAGTGCCGTTGTATTTGTCAAAGGATGGAGCCTTGAATTTGTAAGGGATCCTCAGCTCATCAACCAGTCCCATATTTGTTACATCAAAACCCAAAGAGTTCTGACACTCCATGGCACAGATCTTTTCAGCAAGGGCATCAACTTTTCTATCCCTCTCTTCAGTCCTTCCCACTTCATCATCATCACTAAGGAGAGTGAACATATCCTCTTGTCTGTTAACCAACGGAGCAGGATGGCGAACAGGAGCACGAGTTGCTCTAACATTAACAGTCTCAGGAGCAATAGGTTGTCCGTTAATTCTGATACCCCTCAATTCATCACCCATAGCGTAGTTATTGACGGGAATGGTAGCAGCAACGTTGTCATTAACAGGGATCCCTCTGGAGAAGCACGGTTGACCGGTGGAATCACAGCTTCCTGTCTCTGGGCTAAGGCTCGCAGCTCCTCTTGCCCTTGAACGACCCCTTGCATCATGCTCATAAACTGGGCCATGTTAGCCCTCATCTCTGCCAACTCAGCTTGAACTTGGTCCATACTTCTCTGTTGATTCAGTCTCGTAGCGTAGCGGTGCGGACGACGATCAACAATCCTGCCTAAAACAGGAACCAGAGTGAGAAGTCTTGTTCAAGAACACCTGTAATGCAAGAATGATATGTATATGATGCGTATGATGCGTATGCTGTTCATCATGAATGATCCTGAAAAGGATATACATATGCGGGTTAACTGTTTTTTTTTTGCATTATCTTTTTTTTATGAAAATAAACATGCTATGATGCAAAATGATGACACCCTGGCAGGTTGGCTGAGTATCACACGACACAAGAATTGAACTTCGGCATCAGAACCAACAGTCATCATCTGAGCAAGTCATCATCTGAGCAAGTCATCATCTGAGCAAATACCCTCAAATTCGGCCCAGGGATCCGAAATAAACGGAACCCTCTGATAAATACCAAGGTCAAACCTCCGGCGTCCAGAAATAAAGACCCATAAATTCAACTGAACCAAGGTCATCATCACAGAATCACTGACGGAACTTGTACTTGCAAGAATCAAACCCTCCCCTCACAGGTGAATTCTAACAAGGTCATCCTAAGGCGGATAATGGTCTCGACAATCGGACAAGATACTCAACAGGTTTGCCCTTTCGGGTGTGCCGTTGCAGCTCTCATAAGATCGTCTAACCCAAAGATCCGGGAAAGAACGGTCACCGAAGTCAATAGCTCAGATGAGATAACCCAACCTGAGTGGAATACTCCAAACGGAAGGACTCTCTCAAATGAACCTCGTCCGGCTGTGGTATGTCACGTCGCAACAACATGCTGATATAGCAAGTGAGGAGACGTGAGACCACGCTAATCCTAGGTGTATACTCGGGCCTGGGTTTTAGCCCCACTCAGAACACCCACCCCAAATCAGAGGAACCAACCTGTACAGAATCCAGCACAATGATAATATGATGCATGTAAACACATATGCACATATATACAATCACAACATAATAATGAATGCACTAAATAAGCAGTAAAAGCAACCACAACTAATCTAAAGAGCGCTAGGATTGACTCGCTTAGGGAAGATGGACCAGCAAGAGGTCAACTTCTATATGTCCCCAGCAAAGTCGCCAACTGTCGCATTACGCGAAAAACCGGCGGGAAAAGACACAGAGCCGCCACTGTGCGTTATTTATCCCAAAGGAGGGAAAGGAAACGCTCGAAGTAAACCTGGAAAGGAAATGGTCTTACGACCAGAGATGCAAGGATCGGGAGTCGGTTATACGAAGGGAAGGTATTAGCATCCCTACGCATCTGTCGTACTCGACGGGATCCACGCTCAGAAAGAATAGAAGAAAGGTTGCTAAAAGAAACTGCTCAAAACTGCACAGAACTGGAGTAAAACACAGATGGAAGAAGACGGGAGAAGGGATATGGGGAACGTGCTCGCTAGGACATCGCATCCTATGCATACGTATCTTCTCTAACCAGAGGAAGAATCAGAGAACTCGTAGCTCGGCTAATGCATGCCAAATAAACGCTGAAAGAAGACGCTGAGATGTCAGAGCAAACACACAAACACAAACTGGAAATGGAATGCCAATCGCTGGGCTTACATCCAACTCCACAAAAGAAACGCAAACAGGAAACCGAATGCCAATCGCTGGACTTACATCAGACTCCAAACAAAGAATTGCAAACAGGAAACCGACTGCCAATCGTTGGGCTTACGTCAGACTCCAAACACGCACACAAAACAAAAGGGTCTCGATTGCAACTAGGGCAAGAGAAAGGGAAGGTCTCAATCGCAACGAGGGCGAGAGAAAAGGATCACAGTTAGTTGTTAGTCAAACTCGACAAGACATCGCATCTCGTGCCTACGTATCTCATCTGGACATGAGAATCAGAGTTGCCGTAGTTCGGCTAAACTATTTCTATTTGTTTTGTGTTTTTAGATGAACAACGTCACTACGCAATCTACCGGATGCTCGACCTTTGGAGACTTACTCACCTGTAGTAGAAGGAGTTAACGTGTTCTTAAGAGGGGATAAAGTTGGTTTGTGTTTTAGGAAAGCTCACGCAAGAAAGGAAGTCCTAGACGAAGGAACCGTGCTACCTTAATTGACATGCAAACGAGACTATGCGAAGTCTAGCAATCCTATGGGGATACAATCACACCACACAAACATACAACATGAAGTAAACACACCAACAAGGGGCTCAAACATCAAGGGTGAGGCTTTAGTCAAGGGGTCATATCAACCTCGACAAACAAGCCGGCTGGAAGGGTATCTGAGGGCTCTTAACCACTGACATTGACCGTCAGGGTGAGCAGATGAAAGGCGATGAGGATTGGTCCTCATAGCTCTTAACCCGGGTCTGGGTGAGCTTCAATCAATAAAAACGTGGGAGTCCAGAATGTGGGACTCTACTCCACTTGACCGACTCTATATACAAAGGATCTTGGGTGTTTATTCAAAATGCATCAGCACATAGTGTGAGCAAGACGAAAGACTCAATTGAATAGCAGGGGATGGATTGCACATCCCTTCTATCTGCCAATGCCTCTTCACTTAGGAGGTCTTTGAAGTACATGGCACAAACATAAACAACCACAAACATTGCCTCTTAAGGAGGGCTTTAGACAGGTGCCTGCCAAAAGAAAATGACAGGTCTTCCAGACTACATGGAGAATAGGAAGTTACCTAGGTGGTATGCCAACCACAAGCAAAGCAAAGCAACTCAAGCAATGAGTTAAAGCGGCTAAAGTACCTGTAAGAAAAGCTAACCAATCAGTACTATGTTCCGACAAACAATCAACAGTTAACAACAGTGGTTCCCAATATACACAACAAGCAAGCTTTATGTGCAAGCATTCAAATTGTTTCATCATCTCAAATGACCTACAAACAGCAAGGGTTAGTGGACAAAGTAAAGGCATCTCAAATCATGAGATCAACATCATCCCTTAGGACTATAAGCTTGAACCTGAAATGCAAAACTCAAAAGATGAGTACAAACCCCTAGGGCAAAGCCTAGGGTCAAAGGTGGGGAAAAAAATTCAAAACAGAAGCTAATACTCAACATGAAGCAACTTTAAACAAGTAAGAACATGTCCTAAAAAGGACCAAGTCAAAAGCATTAAGCAAAGTCATCATTCAACCAAGAGAAGGCAAGGCAAGCAAAAGGTGCATACAATTAGTCAACAAGAATCAAAATTCCATATTAAAACAGAAATGACTCAAACAATCATGGAAATTTTTATGAGCATACAATATGTCAAACACAATCATCATGCCAAAAGTTGGAAACAGAGGAGCTCATTTGATAAGGCAATGAAAATGAATAAGATCAACATCAAATTGTGTGACACACATTGTCATACCATATTAACAAATGCCTAAAACAGAAAAGGAAAATGCTAAAAATGCCAAATAAAATCTCAAGCATCCTACAACATGTTAGGAATCAACATATAAAATTTCATGGCAATTGGTCAAGTATTGAGCATTTCACACCAATTTGAATGAGGCATAACATAATTGTGTACATGTTCAAACAATCAAACACCATTAAAAATCCAGAAGAGATAAAATCATGAAATCACAACCATAAAATAGTAGACATCTCAAGGATCATGTAGAAAAAAATCTGGAATTATTTGGATCATCAAGCTATTTTTTATGATTTTTTGAATGAGCATGCATAAAATGAAATAAAAATGTAAAAAATGAAAATAATGAAATGAATGAATAAAATGGCAATTGCATCAGCAGGATTCGAATCGTGTACATCCAAAACACGGTCGTTTGGCTCAAGGAAGCGCGTCTAAACACTGCGTTCCACTAATCTGATGTGGCTAGCCACATCAATGGTCAAGCTTGCGTGGATGAGTCAATGAAGCGTGGTCCAATAGAAGTGCCACGAGAGAGCCATGCAAGCGCCAGGTCAAAACGAATTAGACAAAACAAATGCAATATGGAGGGATCGAACGCACAATAGCGAAGTAACGGGCGCTTCTACAGTGATCTGGCAATGCATGAACCAGACAAACCCTAAAACTATTCACCTACGGCCGCGCACGGTGGAAACCACCGTCTTCTTCATGAAGACGGTGGAGGAACAGTAACTGCTTCCATTTTTTTTGCAGAATCGGCCAAAATTTATATCATTCGAACCGTTATCACACGAGGAACACGAATCCATCATCAAATCATATTAATTCATCATAACAAATGCAAATCGAGCAAAAACAGTTTGACATCCAAAACTTCTAATCATCATAACTTGCTCAATATACGACCAATTTCATTTCTACAACTACCAGAACGCTCAGCATGAGAAGCTCTACATAAACATGGCAAAATATTGGAGAATTAAGAGCTTCGAAAAACCTACCTCTTGAAGAGCAGTATGAGTAAACGAGCAATTCAAGGCTTGGCAAGCTCCAAAATCAGTCCTGAGATGATGTTATGAAGCTTTATGTGTGAATTGAAGCTTGGAGATGCTTGGATCTAGCTCAGATGGAAGCTTCCATGTTCATTGTTCTTGAGCTTGCACAACACGAATCTTGGCCAAATGCTGCAATCAAGAGCTTGATCTATACCTAATGATCCTCAGAGAACCACAATATGCAATAAAATCAAAGGCTTATGTGAAAGAAATTGAAGTTTCAAATTGGAGAAATTTTGGAGGGAAAGTTTGAATCTAGATCTAGAATGATGAAAATCTAAAAATTCTGTTAGGATTATCCTTTTATATGCCGTGTTAATCCATTTGCTAATTAGAATTAAGCATGGTTAATGAAATTTTAGTGAGAAATAAGGTGTAGTGCAAAAATTGATTTTTCACCCCATGCATGCAACATGCACGTGAACAGTACCACATGGCCATGCAATTTCACTTAAAATCATCTTATGAACATGTTGGAATGGTTAAAAAGCTCATATGATGCACCAAATTCAAATTCATGATTTTCCCTCCAAAATGAGCATGAATGAGCAAATGGTCATGTGATGAAATTTCATGCAATGCCTTGATGGATTTGGAAAATATAAGTCATGACAAGCATTATGCAAAAAGAGGCACTCAATTTGGAGTTTTAGATCAAAAGTTATGGCTTGTTGAATTTCCATGCACACTTGGCAATGATTTGATCATATCTTCTCAACCATTCATCAGATGCTCATGATCTTGGACTTTTTGGAAATGGGAGAGAAAGATCTTCAACTTTAGTGTTGGAAAAAATTTCATTTGAAGCTTCTTTGATGTTGGAAAGTCAAGTTGAATTTGGTCCAAAAACTTGTCATTTTTGGAAACTTGAAATTACAGGTCACTTTCCATTTTGGGAAACTTTTGATATGGCTTCAAATCCTTCAAGGTAGATGTTTGACATGATGAATAAACCTCTTTTGGACATGAATGAAGTGTCTCAAACCATTTCTCCACCTCCTAGCCCTCAGTTGACTTGCAGTTGACTTTTATGGGCCCCAGATGACCTGAAACTGCACTGTGGACTTTGAGCCTTCAACACTTGGTACAATTACTTCAAAATGAACCTTGATTCATATAAGCTCTCTAAAACAACCATAGGGCCTTCATCTCAAGAAAAACCTTGCTCTCTTGCACTGAGGAATTCTCCTGATGCCAGTCTTGACTGATAAGATGCAATACAATATGCAATGTTAATGTAATGTTAGTGCAATGTCAATGACCTAAAAAATGAAATGAATGCATGAATGGGGGTGCAAATTTGAGGTGGTACAATAAGTAGGTTTAGTCATGGAGAGTAGTCCTAGCATTAAGTTTTCTTCTATGAAAGTAGACCTTTTCTTTCTAGGACAATCTTTATTTCAAAAAATCAACTCTTCTAGATATGAAGACTTGTACTTGAAGGTCTTCTTAGATTGTGATACTTTTGAGGAGCCATATTGTGCTTCTTCATAATCTTCTTACACCTGGATGAGCTTTTGATTTTGGATCAACTTCTAGACCACCAACTTTTGAAGTTCAAATAGTTTTTGAACATCCAACTTCTTATGGATTGTTAGCTTATGAATTTCCAACTTCTGGATCTCTAGCTTCTGAGGTGTCTTTAGACACACATATTTTTGAAAAGCTTTGAACTAGCTCTGACATTTTATTGTCTAGCTCTTTGTTATCAAATTTGATATGTATTGACTCCTCAATCATTTTGGTTTTAGAGTTATACACCCTGTATGTCTTTGAGCGTTCAAAGTATCATCCTAAAAAGACACCCATTTGAGCTTTGACATCAAATTTCTTTAGATAAACTTTATTTTTTAAGATGTAACATGTACATCTGAACTGATGAAAATAAGAAATGCTTGGTTTTCTTCCTTTGAACAACTCATATGAAGTCTTGTTTAGTATGTCTAATTCAGATTCTATTATGAACATAACATGTTGTGGTTACAACTTCTGTCCACAAGTACTTAGGTAAATTTTTTTCATGGATCATAGTTCTGTCCATTTCTTATAAAGATATATTCTTTCTCTCCACAACTCCATTTTTCTATGGAATTCTAGGAGAAGAGAACTCATGAAGAATTCCATGTTCTTTATCCTCCATGATCACTTCTTACTTTTAAATGTTTTGATTCCTTTTCATTTTGTACTTGTATGCAGAAGATGATTCATCCTTAATTATAAGGAATTTAGCCTAGACCATCTGCTATAGTCATCAATTATCAATGACCCATATTTCTTCCCATTGATTGATGCAATACCAACTGAACCAAACAAATCAATGTGAACCAATTATAAAGGTCTGAAGGTAGAGACAATGTTCTTAGTTTTAAAAGAAGTTTTATTAATTTTCCCTACTTGGCATGCTCCACAAAGAGCCTCTAAGTGATAATTAAGTTCTAACAATCCTTTAACAAGTTTTAACTTGCTAAGTTTAAAGATTAATCTCTAGTTATCATGACATAACCTTCTGTGCCAGGGCCACTTTTCATCACTCACTAATAGAAGGCAAAGTACATTCTGACCAACCAATTCAGAAAAATTAATTTTATAAATATTTCCCTTTCTCCTACCTTTGAACACTATGGACTTGTCATACTTATTCATGACTATACATTTGTTCTTATTAAACACGACTTTATAACCACTGTCACAAAATTGAATAATGCTCAATAGGTTATGTTTTAGTCCATCTACCAACCAAACATTATTAGTTGAGATAGAGGAATTACCAATAGTACCCATACCAATGATCCTTCCTTTCTGGTTTCCTCCAAATTCTACAGTTCCTCCCTCTTTTAGAGTTAGGGTTTGGAACATATGTTTTTATATGCCATGAGAAGCCACTGTCCAGGTACCATGACAACTACTTTGCTCATCCATTAAAGCATATCTGTAGCAAAAACAATTTCATACTTAGGTACCCATAGTCTTATGGCCCATTTATCATTAGTTATGATATGTTTCTTCTTATTTTGTACCTCAGTTTTCATATAGTAAGGCTTAGGATTATTCAAGACTTCTAATTTAAAAGTTTGTTGTCTTAAATGTATCTTGGACTTTGGTTCAGAACCTTTAAGAACCTTATATCCTGATGTCTTAGGTTTTGGTTTCTTCAGAACCTTTGACTTTAGAGTCTTAGGTTCTGATTTCTTCAGAACCCTTGACTCAACAATTTTAGATTCTGACTGGTTGAAAACCTTTGCTTTGTCAGTAACAGGTACAAAATAAGAATCTAGCCCTTATGAGCAAAGCTTGAAGAAGAAGGTTCTGTTGGTTTAATCAAGGTTTTAGAACTTGGATTTAAAGGTTTTTAAGAATAACCAATACCTTCTCATTTTCTTCTACTTACACCATAAATCATGGATGCAAGTTTAGTTCTATTAAAGCCATTTATGATAAGCTCTTGAAGAGACATTTCATGCTCATCAATGGGTTTATGAAACACTTCTTTTACTAGAGCAAGACGATCTCTTTCTAAAGCTTCATTTTTGTTTTCAGAAGATTTTAATTCATATTGCTTTTTAAATATTTTCATATGTCTAGATTTTTTTACACCAACCCATAAGGTCTTGAATAAAAGTAATCAAATCAGAATGAGATAGTTTAAAAAAATACATGATCCTGTTCTTCAGATTCTGAACCAGAATCTGAGTCAGATTCTGTGTCTGAAGACGTAAGCGCCATCAAAGCTAGACTGGCTTCTTCCTCATCTTTTTTCCGATTCATCTTCTATGTCAAGTTCATCCTATATTTCCATGAGACTATTCTTGAACTTATTTGTGAAGCTTTCCTTTTGATAGCTTCATTTCTTTGACTTTTCCTTTTGCAACTCTGGAAAGTCAGCATTGAAATGACCATGCTTCTTGTAGTAGAATCATCCCTTCTGATCGTCTTTCTTGTCTCTTGAACTTGATCCTGAGAGGCCACATCTTCTTCCTGAGAATCTTTTGTTCTTCCTTGTCAGACATTGAAATACTTTGATAATAAGGCCATCTCCTCATCATCCGAATCTTCTTCAGAAACTTCTACATCAGAAGCTTCTTTAGACTCTTAGACTTGAGAAGCCTTAGCAGATTTAGCAACAAATTTCAAAGCGAGAAACTTTGACTTCTTAGCAGGTTCATCTCAATTAAGTTCCATCTCATGGCTTTGGAGGTTGCTTATAAGGATTTCTATACTTAATGTATTTAAGTCTTTGGTTTCTTGGATAACTGTCACCTTATGTCTGTATCTGACAAGAAGACTCCTAACAATCTTCTTGACATGATTAGAGGTTATGTAGTTTTTGTTAAGATCCTGAAGTCTAGACACCAAAATTTGAAACCTTGAGAACATGGTTTCAATATCTTCATCTTCCTTCATTCTGAACAGTTCATGTAAATAGTGATTGCACCTAAGAGGGGGGGGGGGGGGTATTAGGAACTTTGATAGATTTTCGCTTTATTAAAATTATACTGTAGCGGTAAATTCATGATCATCAAGCTATGGATAAGCTAGAGATCAAATAACAAGAGTCGCCACCGCGCATTTATTGTTTCCAAGGGAAAAGAGAAAAAGTACGAACAAAACCCAAAAAGTAAGAAGTTTTCAAATCAAAACTAATAAAAAGTCAGAGATTACAGGTAAGGGGGTTGGTTACACAGAGGGAAGGTGTTAGCACCCAAAGTGTCATAGGTACTCCTAGGGAGCCCTTTTTGTGTGCATATGTACTTGGTATAAAGTGATGTTTACAAACAAATAGAATGGGGGGATGAGAAAAGAATTCATTAATTATATTTTTGTGTTTGCCAAGACCTTCGGTCTTATGCCTACGTACCAACATAAAATGAGGGATCAACACCTCGTAGTTCGTGATACAAATTTCAAAGTGGATGCATTGCTTTAAACAAAAATTAAGTTTGAAAGGCACATGGCCTAAAAATGGTTTGAACGAGTTAGTTCTTTTTTGGCTTTTTGAAAGTTTAAGTCAAGTATAGTTAAGTTTATTTACAAATTTGATTTAAGAAAATAGGTTTGAAAATGCAATGGCATAAGGCCAAAGTTTCTATCCTTTTTGCAAGAGTGGTCAAAGTTTAGAACAAAATAAGTTCAATCAAAGAAGGTTTTGGAAAAGGAGGGAGAAATTTTAAAATTAAAGAAATGGGGAGAAGATGAAGAGACTACCCTATGTACAAAATTAAAAGTTTAGAGTTGAAAAGATCTGACCAAATGGGTAGCAATCCAATAGACAAGAATGTCAATAGAAACCCAGAATTCCCTTGGACTTTTAGAATCAAGCAACACACAAATACACAATTATATTATCTTGAAGAGCAAGGCATCAAATAAATATGGCCACATCCAATGCTTATCCATTCCAAGATATTCCTCAAAGTAGCCCATGTAACAGATGAATTTCACAAGTCACAGGTTCAAAATAACAACTTCACAATGATCATGTTACAGGTGAACTCAGAGGGATCTCGAATGATGTATCAGATGAAGTTTCAAATTGCAAGCACTTGATTTCTCAACAAGTTGGCATTGGCCAAGTCCTTTAGCATAGGAAGGTTGCCTAGATTCTAAGTCCATTTGTCCAAGATCAAGCCAACAGTCCACACACAAGTTTTTTAGGGTTTTTGTTGTTATTATGTACATTAATGGTCAAAGACCACACAAACAAGTAAAGTATACACAAACAAAATATATCACACAATATGGTCCAAATGGACAAAGTGAAAATTACATTAACATAAACAATTAGAATGATATAAACAATTAAAAACAAATGAAAAATCAATTAAATCATGAAAAATATTAATAATGATCCAAAAAATAATTTTAATTCAGAATATGAAAGAGGAAAATATTTGAATTTTTTTGGTGAAACTCCCATATTTTGTGGATCAATATTAAAATTAATATGAATTAATGAAAATAAAGCAATTAAAAATGAAAATTAAAATATCAGAAAAAACGTGGACCACTTGATCTCCCTCATTAATTGAGGTGGCAAATCAAGTGGTCACAAACGCGCTATCCACAATGGACTCTAGTCAACGCACCATAACCTTGGTAATTTAAACCAACGCACGAGATTATTTCATTTCAAAAGGATCCTGTGGCTCAGAACCATCCAGCTCACCACCGGCGTCTAAAGGCCGGTCAACTTCTTCGGCGACCCTGGCCGGTCTGGTTCAGTCATAACCATCACCAAAATTAAAAAGAAGGACATGATTTCAAAGTAAAAATGGCACTGAGCACGAATCTGACCTCAATTCATCCTAACTCCAAGTATATTGAAAGATACATGAAGTTTAATTTTGAGGTACATGAACTGAGTTGCTTCGATTTGGCCTAAAAGCAACTCAATCTTCTTGCCTACATTGGTAGGACTTCAGACAACCAAAGAATCAATAGAATTGAGCAAGATTGAGAGAGAACCAAAGAGATCAAAATTTCTGAAAAATACCTTCAATGTAGGTCTGGATCCAACTGTTCTTGCCTTGGCTCGTGCTTGATCTCACTCCAAATGCTTGCAGAAGAAGAATTGAACACACAAGAGGTCTTGGATCCTTGGAGTTTTGAATTTCAAAATAGTGAAAATTCAAACTCAAATTCAAGTGGATTTATCAGGATTATCCTTTGGAATGTGAGGGTTAAACGTTGGGGATTAAAGCTGGCGCGAATGTCTGAAATGCTTAGCATGTGAGGCTCTATTTATATCTGAAACCATTGATATATGCACACTTGAAATCACTTTCCAAATTTGGTCATCGATGATGCATGGGTGCATGGGCGCACACAGGCCCATGAAATCATTGCCTTAGGTCCATAAATGAGTGTGAGAGAGTCTGAAACCAACTTGGATTGCAAGGCAAGTGTGTGTGAAGATTTGAAGTTTGATCCTTGCCAAATGATGATAACATGTTCAAGCCATGCGCAGCCTATGCATTCCTTGCCCAAAATGGATGAATTTGAGCTCTTTGAAAAGGTGAGATCACGAGGAGAAACTTTCATGTTCAACACTTTTCTATTTGGATCTTGGAACGTGAAGAAATTTGAGGTGGAAGTTTGGAAATTTTAACATATTGAAAGTTTTTCTAAGTGTCAAGCCATATGTCTCAATATTCCACCTTGCTTAACTTTTTATATGATCTTCAAATGAGAAAAGTGTCTTCATTAAAGTTGTATCTCTCTCAAAGACCTTCAAAATGGTCACCAATTTCATGTCATTGGGATTTGAAATGATATAGTTATGCATTTTTGAAGTTTGGAAAAATCACTTGATCAATGGTATAGGTCAAAAGTGACCTATAATGTAGTTTCACATCTTGAATTCTATTGTGCAACTTGGAAATATTTCATCTCATAAAAATTGAGCAAGTTATGGCCTTGGGAAGTTGACTTTCAAATTAGGGTTTAGACAAAATGACCTATAATGTTTCAACATAGAAAATGATTTTCCAAGCAAAAATATCTCTAGGTCTCAACATGAAAGTTTCTTGTAATGGAATTTAGAGTAAGTTTTCTCTTGGAATCATTTCCATATGGTGAAAATTGTAGGAGATGGGGTCTAGGGAGACCCAATTTTGATCAGATGAATTCATCTGGCCAACCACCATCAACCAACTTGCTACCTTCCATTCTATCGACTTTATAGGTTCATGTCAGATCATATATGCATAATATGATGAATTTTGAAGTGTCACTTGAGAGATTTGATCAATTGGTGAGATAGCTTGTTGGAGAAGTTACTCAAGATACCCAGTCAAACTAGGGTTTCCAAGGCAAATCATTCTCAAACTCTTGAAGAAAACTTGATCAATATAACATGTAGAACTCATTGGAACTCATAAATGATTCTCATAACCATTCTTGTATCAATCCATGGTTGTGCTCTTTGTCATGAGGGTCTCAAACCCTAGATATGAACTTGATATATCAATGGAGATCATGCCCTACCTACAAGAGAGTTAAGCAAATGCAAATACATATTTTTGGTATTTTGGTTGGTAAAAATTATAAAATACAAGTATGATACAATCACATAGTGCTTGGTGATCTCTCCCAAAACAAACCCAATGAAAGAGGGGTAAGGAGGATGCCAAGGTATGATCCCAATGCTAATGCTTATGATGGAATTGCATAAGGGATCTTAGGGTCAAAATTGGGGTCTTACATATACTTTTAACTTTATGGTTTGGTGATGATTAAAAAGCGGTAAAGTGCTGAAATATAAAGAACACGACGATGTATCCTGGTTCCCCTTACAATCCGAGGTTACTCCATTCCCCTTACGTAGTAAGAGGTTTCACTATCTGTTTAAAACTTTGTACAAGCATATCCTAGGAAGTATACACAAGTTCCTATCTCAATCAATAAGGACAATCCCCTTATGATCTTTACAAAGTGAAACAAGAGAACAATCCTCTCTTTTTCACTCTCTTGCTTCCAACAATCCTGGACAACAAGATATTCATAATAATATGAATTTTTACAAGAGTTTGAAGTTGGATAACAATGTATCAATTACTAGAATTAATCTTCTCTATCAAGTAAGCATTTCACAATATGTTATACAAGTGCTCACAGATTATAATATTTAAGCTTTCAGAAATGCAATGAAAATGTATGCAGTTAGTTTCACACAAAGTTTGTATCACAAGACACTTGTTTTGAAAATGAGAGAGAATTGAGTTTGAATTGCAATAAAAGGGGTAAGTTTTCAAAATCTTATAAGTAGAGTGTTTATATAACCTCAATACCTTTATGAATGTGTATGTATTCATGGAAAGATTCCATGCTTGAGGGATGAAAAGTTAAGTTTGTTAAAATTAAATTTTGAATGAAACAATGCTACTGCTTTAGTGGTAACCGATTACCAAAAATGGTGTAACCGATTACACCTGAATCGATATAATTTTTTTCAAAGTTTTATATGTGTAACCGATTACCAAAAACGGTGTAAACGATTACAGATAATAATGCACAACAAAGAACTCAAATTTATGTATGTGTAAACGATTACCAGGAATGGTGTAACCGATTACACCTGCTTTGAAACTGAAAAATACTTCAAAATATGAGTTCAACCAAGTTCCGAAATACTTTAAAGTGAATGTGTGCATATGTAAATGATCAACATGATTTTTCTTGAGCACTTAAGTATTAACATAACGTGATTGCTACTTGTACCTCAAAAATGTTGATAAACCATAAAGTTCCAAAGCTAGTCTTCATAAGTTGAATGATACTGAACACTTGGTGCCTTAGCTTTGACCATGAGGCTTTTTCCATTCTTTTTCTATGAGCATTTGCTTCTAAATTGTATTCATCAAAACTAATATTTGGAGAAGTTTGACTTCACATTCTCCCCTTTTTTGATGATGACAAACCGTTGAAAGTTCAACAATATTTTCTCCCCATAACAATGATAACTCCCCCTTGATTAATGCTCCCCCTTGATCCTTGAATGAGAGTATTTGGGAATTTTTTGCTTGCTGCAAATGTTAGAGAAAGACATACACATACACATAACATCTTCCCCCCTTTGTCATTAGTAAAAGGGATGGGAAAAGTCTTTAAATATTATGAACATACAAGAAATCTTTGACAAAAATAGAACATGACATAACATAACATAATAAGTCTTACATAACTGTAAGACCCCAATTTTTGACCCTAAGATCCCTCATGCAATTCCATCATAAGCATTAACATTGGGATCATACCTTGGCATCCTCCTTACCCCTTCCTTCATTGGGTTTGTTTTGGGAGAGATCATTAAGTAATTTGTGATTGTATCATACTTGTATTTTATCATTTCACTAACCAAAATACCAAAAATATGTCTTTGCATTTGCCTAACTCTTTTGTAGGTAGGACATGATCTCATTGATTCATCAAGTCCACATCTAGGGTTTAAGACCCTCATGAACAAAGTGCACAACGAAGAATTGATTCAAGAATGGTTATGAGCATCATATATGAGTACTAATGTTCTCTACATGTTATATTGATCAAGTTTTCTTCAAGAGTTTGAGGGTGATTCGCTTTGGAAACCTTAGTTTGACTAGGTATCTTGAGTAACTTCTCCAACAAGCTATCTCACCAATTGATCAAATTTCTCAAGGTACATTTCAAATTTCATCATATTATGCATATATGATCTACCATGAGCCAAGAAAGTTAAGAGAGTTGGAAATTGGCAAGTTGGTTGATGGTGGTTGGCCAGATGAATTCATCTGATCAAAACTGGGTCTCCCTAGACCCTATCTCCTACAATTTTCACCATATGAAAATGATTACAATAGAAAACTTACTCTAAATGACATTCCAAACAACTTTAATGTTGATACCTAGAGCTAATTTTTCTTGGAAAATCATTTTCTATGTTTAAACATTATAGGTCATTTTGTCTAAACCCAAATTTGAAAGCAACTTCCCAAGGCCATAACTTGCTCAATTTTTATGATATGAAATATTTCCAAGTTGAAAAATCAAATTCAATGTGTCTAATTCAACTTTTATGTTTGGAGTGGGAGCTAATCCAACTTTTTTGAGCATGTGATATGAGGCTACATTAAAGGTCACTTTTGACCTATACCATTGATCAAGTGATTTTTCCAAACTTCAAAAATGCATAACTCTATCATTTCAAATCCAAATGACATGAAATTGGTGACCATTTTGAAGGTATTTGAGATAGATATAACTTTGATGAAGACACGTTTCTCATTTGAAGCTCCTATAAAAAGTTAAGCAAGATGGAATATTGAGACATATGGCTTGACACTTAGAAAATTTTTGATATGTCAAATTTTTACAAACTTCAACCTCAAATTTCTCCAAGTTCCAAGCTCCAATTGAAAAATTGTTCAACATTAAACTTGTTCTTATTGATCTCACCTTTTCAAAAAGCTCAAATTTTTTCATTTTGGATAAGAAATGCATATGCTGCGCATGGCTTAACAGGATTATATCATTTGGCATGGATCCAACATCAAGCATCAATACACATGTGCCTTGCAATCTCAGCTAACTTCAAAGCCTCTGAACTTCAAATTTGGACCTTCAGCCATCATTTCATGGGCCTATGCACGCCCATGCAGCTTTGCATCATCATTTGCCAATTTTGGAAAGTGGAAGAGAGTGTGCAAATATCACATGCTTTGGCTATATATAGAGCTTCAATTGATCAGAAATAACAACACAATTGCGCCAGGTTTGATCCCCCATTGAAAATCCTTCACTCTTATAGGATAAACCTGATAAATTCATTTGAATTTGAGCTTGAATCTCCACTGTTTTGGAATTCAATTCTCCAGGAATCCATTGCTTCTAAACCTTTCCATTCTCTTCCTGCAAGTGATTGAAGTGAGTCCAAGTGCAAGCAAGCTCAAGAGCCAACAAGTTCAGACCTCCATTGAATGTAATTTGCAGAAATTTTAAATTCTTCGATTCTCTCAAATTCTTGCTCAATTCCATTGATTCTTTGGTTGTCTGAAGTCCTACTAATGTTGGCAAGAAGATTGAGTTGCTTTGAGGTCAAATCGAAGCAACTCAGTTCATGTACCTCAGATTTCAATTCCACATATCTCTTAATATATTTGGAATTGGAGTAATTGAAGGTTAGATTCGAGCTCAATGCCATTTTCTCTTTAAGATCATGTCCTTGTTTCTTTTTTTGGTGATGGTTTATGTTGACCAGTCCGGTGAGGCTCACTGGGGAAGATGACCGAAGCTCTGGCTCCGGCGATGACGTCACTTGCATTTGAACCATAGGATCCTCCTCTCACGTTCTAATCCTGAGTGTTGCTTTGAATTACCATCTAGGCCACGCGATTGACTCATGTACATGTGGAGCGCGTGTTTTGGATCATCAGATCTGCCACCTCAATTAATGAGGGAGATCTGATGGTCCATGATCGGTCACCATTTATACTTAGTTTTCGTCATCCAACTAGCATTGAATATTCAAGAATCGGTAACAAGTTTTCTCTTTATTTTAGTGATTTCTTAAGTTTATCGCATTTTATAAATTTCCGCTTGTTTTATGTTGCTTTAGTAGTTCTTCTCCTTTTGTCGCATTTTATGCGTTTTTGTGTAGTACTGTTTGGTTTCCATGTCAAATAACAAGTCCGAAAGGTGCGTACCGGAAGAATGGAGGTCAAAGACATCATGCAAAGCGAAAAAAGACAAAAACAGAGGGTTGACACGGGTGCCCGTGTCAGCTGACACGACCCGTGTCAGCATGTGCAGAAAAGAACCAATGGAACCCAGAATCCAGGGGGCTGACACGGGTACCCAATGTGCAAGGTGTTTAGAGGATAAGAGATCTTCAAGATCGAAAGAGATTGAAGATCAACCTTCATCAACAACAAATTGTAATGTCTATAATTTGTAATTTACTGTCTTTGAATATTACGAGAAGCTAAACCCCCCAATGCTAGGGGGGTGTCCCTGAATTGCTGCTGTATGAATATTTTTTCTATATTTTTATGATCATCAATGTTTTCTTCATTCAAATTATTATACAATGTTCTTAATGCTTTATTTTATCGGACAAATGAAATTCTGATCTCTAGTTAAGGTTTAGGTCGGACAAACTGCCTTATCGCTTGTTGTATAATAAAAATCCGTTAATTCTTGATCAATTACATATTTCATAACATCAATTTGAATGACTAAGGAATTAGGATTGAACTTAACTGCAAATGGTTTTCGGCTAAGGAATTAGAGAAAACAATTCTTGAGAAACAGTTTTGAATTATTACAACATAGATGTTATATGATATAGAAGAAGTGTATTACAAAGCAATTCATACATCATGCCCTAGCATGCTTTCTCATATCGGTTAAACAATTTTTATACGCTTAATATTTTTATTTCTCGTTCTTATTATTTTTGAAAACACTCATCAAACCCCATATGATCTTTTGTTCAATTGAATTATTATAAAGATTGGTACTTATTACGCAGTCCTCGAGATCGATACTCGGGATAACTCCCATTTTATTACTACATTGGTGCAAATAGTAAACTTTCTATTTTACCGATCAAGTTTTTGGCGCCCGGTAATGCACGCGGTGTTTGCGAACCCGCGAGTTGTTGAGCAATCTGACTCATTTGCACTTCCAGATTTTTTATTGAAGCACCAGTGTTTCTCAGATTACTTCTAGTCTCCTCTTGAAATTGTAAACTTTGAGCTGCCATTTTTTCAATGGCAATTTCCCAATCTGCTTTTCTTGGAAGCTTTCGTTGAAATTGTTGTTGGGATTGGTGAAACTGCTGCTGGTAAGGTTGTTGTTGTTGTGGTCGATACTGTTGTTATGGTTGGCTTTGATACTGGGTGGGCGCTTGCTTCTGAGCATTCCCTTACTGGTCCTTCCAGGAAAAATTTGGATGATTTTTCCATCTAGGATTATACGTATTGGAGTAAGGATTGTTTTGCTTCAGAAAATTAATCTCTTCTACCTGTTGTGCAGTTGCAACACAATGCATGACGAAGTGAGGTCCTCCACAAATTTCACAACTAACAGCTTGAATAGGTTGGGCCGATTGCACTTGTGCCACCGTTTGAGTTTCAAGAGTCATTTTCTTGAGTCTTCTCTCTACTTCAGCTATTATTTGATCTTCCATCTTCACAACTTGATTTGCTAGCTTGAGATCAATGATACCTGCAGGTTGACTTACATTGTGGTCATAGAGTTCCAGATGCTCATTTGCTGCAATGGCTTCAATGATTTTCTTTATTCCAATGGCTGTTGTAAAATTTGTTGAGCCACCGGTAGCTGAAACAAATCCTAGAGAAGACGATTAATGCTTCTCGTAAGGATTGGTCGAGTAAGCTTGATGATGCGCTTTGGGTATACCGAACTGCTTTCAAAACACCAATTGGCATGTCCCCGTATCAATTGGTATATGGTAAGGCATGTCACCTACCCTTGGAACTTGAACACAAAGCTTTGTAGGCTTCAAAATTCCTTAACTTGGATCTTGTGAAAGCGGGAGAATCCTGAATCCTTCAACTCCATGAGTTAGAAGAATTTAGGAACCGGGCATATGAAAATGCAAAAATCTACAAAGATCAAACTAAGAAATGGCATGATAGAAGAATCCAAAGGAAGGAATTCTGGGAAGGACAAATGGTACTATTGTTTAATTCAAGGATGAAGTTGTTCTCTGGAAAACTGAGATCAAAATGGTCGGGTCCGTTTATTGTACACAAGGTATATCCCCATGGAGCAATCGAAATAAAAAATCCATCCAATGGGGATATTTTTAAAGTGAATGGCCAAAGATTGAAGGCTTACAATGTGGAGTAAGAAGTGGGCCAAATTGATGTTGTTCATCTTGTCTGATAAGATGCGCAACCATCGAGCCAAGCAACGTTAAACGAAGCGCTACGTGGGAGGCAACCCATATTTTTGTATATAATTATTCTCTTTGTTTGGTTGTGTGTTATTTACTTGCAAGTGTGAACAGTGTTTGCTAGAGGAGTTAAAGATAGTGGTCGAAAAAAGTCTCTGAAAAATTCGGAAGCAGAAGCCGGGCACAACTCAAGAAAGCAAAAGAAGGAAAATGAAAAACCAGGGGCCTGACACGGGCGCCCGTGTCAGCTGACACGGCCTGTGTCAGGGAGTGCCAAGGAAGTGTCAGAAAAATGGGTTTCCAGTGGCCTGACACGGGTGCCCGTGTCAGGTGACACGGGTGCCCGTGTCAGGTGACACGGCCCGTGTCAGCTCCTGCGTTGAATAAGTTGCTTTTTGGACGGACACAACCCGTGTCCTTGAGGTGTTGTGCGCTGACACGGTCGCCTGTGTGAGCTGACACGGCCGTGTCAGCTAGCGCAGTGTGTTTTTTTTTGAAAATTTTGATCGTTGGAGGATGGGTCCACCATCGAAATTCCTCAAATAAATCCACTTTCTCACCCATTCTTTCCTCATTAACCTCTTCTCCTTCCTATTCTCTCACCTCCATCTCTCCTTCTCTAAAAAATACTTAAAAACTCCATTTTTCTCATTTAAAGCTCCCTACTTTCACCTCATATCTCCATCATTTCCCCATCCGTCTTCACAAAAGTTCTACCATTTTCCACCCTCGACCTTCCTACGATAATATTTTTGCCTAATCTCTCTTTTCAATTTCTTGTTTATTTTTGTTGTGTGCAGGTAAGAATATGTCTCGCCGAGTAGAAAAAAGCAAAAATGTGGCGGAATCATCCCGACCACGTCAAAGAGCGAGGAGAACCCCGAATGAGCACGACATTATGTTCGAGAACTTGGAGCACCAAAAGAGGTATGCGGTTCATATTAAAAGAAAATTAACCCCCACCAGGTACATGTGTAATGGTACTTTGCAGGAATTAGGACTGCAAGCTGAGGTTCACCGTATGTTTCACACCTTAGGAATGCTAGAATTCATGCAGCTAGAAGCGCCAACTTTCGCGCGCATTACGCTTGAATTCCTGAGTACCATTGAATTTAAGCTGAAAAATAGGTGGAATGGAACGAAAAAAGAATACTACGGTACGTTGCAGTTTCGATTATTTAATACTGATATGGAATTTTCTGTGGATGAGTTAGGGAGTATCTTAAAACTCCCAATCGTAGGCCCTGGAACGGTGCCTAATACGTTTTTCCTGGCGGAATTCTGGACCGCTATAACAGGTAACACTAAATATGTTTCCAAAAGGGCAAAAGCATCGGGTATCCATAACCCGTGTTTCAGATACACACAGAAGGCTTTGGCGTACACCATAATTGGTCGCGGAGATAGCACTGGTGTCACCACCCAAAAGGAGCTGTTCTTTCTATACAATATGGAATCACAAACTCCAATCAATGTAGCAGCTGACTACTTAGGTAGAGTTGGTCGCGCTACTTCAGGCGACATTTTGGTTGGCGGCATAATTACATAGATTGCCGATCATTTTGGATTTGGTGCTGCACTGGCTGACTCTCCACAGGTGTCAGGTAAAAACAAACTGAACATGGCCGCGTTGATCCAACAAGGCATGATTGCGGTAAAACAAGATTATTATTCTCTTATTTTACAAAAAGTCCATGTCCTTGCTTTACCTGCTTACGATTTCATCAGTATTTCTAACAGAGCCAACTGGCTTTATGACTGTCCTGACCTGGATGAGGGGGACAAAGATTTTTTTGACTCTTTGCCTGCAGATGAACATATGGAAGGTGCACCGAGCACCGAGGAGCCTTTTTACCAGCAACCGCAGGAACCGAATCAAGCTTCAGGGTCCTACTCCAAGCTGCAAGACCAATGGGGTTGGATTCAGGATGAGATCGGTCACCTTCGCACGGAGCAATCTAGGCAAAGTGAGGAGCTCACCAGGTTCGGAGTCGAACAACACCGTCAAGGGACGATTTTAGATGAGATGAACGCGATGATGCAACACATGATGTTGCATTATCCGTACCCGCCCCCACCTCCTCAGTAAACATTGTGAGTACCCCTCTTATCTTGACATTAAACATTGCGGACAATGTTTGGTTCAAGTGTGGGGGAGTTTTTAATTGCTTTATATTTTATTTTTAGTTGTGTCTGTTGTATTATGTTGTTTGTCGTTGTGTGGCTGTTTTTTTTTTTAAGTTACATATGAAAGTGGGTTATGTTGGAGAAATGATAGACTAGTGAACAGTGAGGGAAAGACGCAATCCTAGATTTGCTCCCGAGGCAACCTGGAAGGTGATACAGCTGAGAAACAAAATGTTGGATGCAACTTGGAAACTCTAGACCGAAAGAGGGGAAGGTAAGCCCAAGCTGAAAAAGAAGCTGTCTGTCATAAAGAGTGGTTTGGAGCCTACAAGCTTATCCAACATGGTGAGATTTCAACTTAACCAAACACAAAAGAGCGCATTCAGGTATGACTTTATCTCTCTAATTTTGCGTAAGTTCTACTGATACAGCACAATAAAAAGACGCACACTGAGGCACGTTGCTTGGTTTCACCCTTTTAGCCTTTCTAGCCATCCATAATGATTCATTCGTTGTTAACCCCGTTGAGCCTGTACCCCCTTGTTTGTGTAAACCGTCATGTTAACCATAAGCCAAACACTTCCTACCCTCGTTCGGCATGACTGTTGTAGTGTAAAATTTGCGCAAAAAGATAAGTTTAGGGTGGTAATCCTTAGAAGAAATGTTGGAAAAAGGGCAAGTGCAAGAAAAAGAAAAGCAAAACTGTGTAGAAACATCCGCTTCTACAAAAAAAAAAGAGAAAAAGAAATGAAAAAAAAAATAGAGAAATGAAGTATAAGCACTTGCCTAGGTCATAGACCCATGCATTAATGTGATACTCTAAAGAAAAATTCGAATGAAAAAGAGTCAAGATTGGACGACACCCCATAAAATAATTCGTGCATAAAGAAAAATAACAACATGAATACCGAGTTCTAAAACCTTTTGTCATCCATTTTCTTGTCTACTCTCCCACCGTACCTAAGCCCCGTTACAACTCAGAATGGAAGAACAAAATTGGTTCTACAATAGAATTCCAAGATTTTGATGATAACAAAGGATGAAAACAAAAATGGCACCCTAACGAAATTTTTCCAAGTGTGCAGGACTCTGAACAACAATGAAGGACTTTGATCACTTTATCAGATACAAACACTGATCAGATACAAAGTGCTAGAAGATCAGACGCCCCTAAGGAAGAAATGCACCCAAGAAGTTCTGAATTTGAGCAAAGCAAGGCAGTAAAAAGAACCAGAAGCTCTAACATCTACTGGTATTAGTTATGATGATCTAGAAGACTAGCACTCTGAGAGGCTCTAATGAATTCATACATGATCTCCTTCTGAAGAATGACTCTGATACAACAAGACTCTGATGAAGATTCACCAAGTCCAGAAAGAGTAACGGAAAGAATTTCTCAATATGGAAAGGAAGTATTTTAAGAAAGAAGTTATTCAGTGAGACAAAATGGTTTTAGCAAGAAACACAAAAGTAATGACAATGAATGCTCATCAAAGACCAAGATTCTGTCATCACTCCAACGGTCCTTCTCACTACTATATAAAGGACAGTCGACCTCATTGAGAGAAAACAACAACGCACAGAAAAAGTCATTCATATTCTCTCTCAATTTTTCACGAGCTGCTGCTCATACGTGAAAACTCTTGCTCCAATACTTTGCTGTAATATTTGCTTACTCTTAGAAGCACTTTCTATTACAAATCTATTTTGCTAAATTGTTTTTGTTCCTCAAGTGACTTTGCGTAGTCTGTATACTTGAGAGGACTAAGAGATCATTCTCTTAGACGATTGGTTGTGTAATCTTTCAAGATTAGTGGATTAAGTCCTTTTTGAAGGCGAAATCACCTTGGCCGGATGGACTGGAGTAGCTTTGTTTTCTAAGCGAACCAGTATAAAATTCTGTGTGTTCTTATTTCTGAAAAAGCTTTTATTTTCTAAAAACAATTCAAACCCCCCCTTTCTTGTTTTTATCACCTTCACAGAAGGCCTCTTAAAGTGTGTGAATTGTGTTTGTGTAGTCAACGCAGAATCTATTCAAAAAGTAAGAGTTGATATTGCATACCTTGATATCTTCAGTGCTAAACACCTTAACCCCGAGAGATTTGGTGAGTAGTGTGAAGAAGTTTGCAGGTAAAAGAACACTCTGAAATGATAAGGCAGTGGATAAGTTCGAATGGGTAAACTAGAAGCTTAATCGGGAATGAGAAAGATAAGTTACGAATAACATCAACTGTGTTGTGGAAAGAATAGAATCCATGGTTGAACTCCGCGTTGTCTCTTACATCACTCGAGGACAACCAATGAGATAAGTTTGGGGTTGTGATCGGTCACCATTTACACTTAGTTTTCATCATCCATCCAGCATTGAATCTTCAAGAATCGGTAACAAGTTTGCTCTTTATTTTAGTGATTTCTTAAGTTTATCGCATTTTATAAATTTCTGCTTGTTTTATGTTGCATTAGTAGTTCTTCTCTTTTTGTCGCATTTTATGCGTTTCTGTGTAGTACTGTTTGGTTTCCAGGTCAAATAACGAGTCCGAAAGGTGCGTACCAGAAGAATGGAGGTCAAAGACATCATGCAAAGCGAAAAAAAGACAAAAACAGAGGGCTGACACGGGTGCCCGTGTCAGTTGACACGACCCATATCAGCATGTGCAGAAAAGAACCAATGGAACCCAGAATCCAGGGGGCTGACACGGGTGCCCGTGTCAGCTGACACGGCCCGTGTCAGCAAGGGGTGGAGTTTGGACTTACAGTGAGGCCAACACGGGCAGTCGTGTCACAAAACACGACCCGTGTTGGCCATTTCGCCCCGTTTGCTGAGTTTTCGTGTATTGACCCCTTTGTACGTCCGGAGGGCAGTTTGGGTATTTCGCAATGTTTTTAGTTGTTTGGAAGCTATTTAGTCTGAATTTTGGCATAGAGAAAATGACTTTTTAATCGTAGAAGAAAAGACACAGAAAGAAGAAGCGAGCATGCAAGGTGTTTAGAGGATAAGAGTTCTTCAAGATCGGAAGAGATTGAAGATCAACCTTCATCAACAACAAATTGTAATGTCTCTAATATGTAATTTACTGTCTTTGAATATTATGAGAAGCTAAACCCCCCAATGCTAGGGGGGTGTCCCTGAATTGCTACTGTATGAATATTTTTTCTATGTTTTTATGACCATCGATGTTTTCTTTATTCAAATTATTATACAATGTTCTTAATGCTTTATTTTATCGGACAAATGAAATTCTGATCTCTGGTTAAAGTTTAGGTCGGACAAACCGCCTTATCGCTTGTTGTATAATAAAACTCCGGTTTAATCACTTAGGAATGAGGATCAAACCGTAGTTACCATTAATTCTTCATCAATTACATATTTCATAATATCAATTTGAATGACTAAGGAATTAGGATTGAACTTGACTGTTAATGGTTTTCGGCTAAAGAATTAGAGAAAACAATTCTTGAGAAACAATTTTGAATTATTACAACATAGATGTTATATGATATAGAAGAAGTGTATTACAAAACAACTCATACATCTGGCCCTAGCATGCTTTCTCATATCGGCTAAACAGTTTTTATACGCTTAATATTTTTATTTCTCGTTCTTTTTATTTTTGAAAACACTCATCAAACCCCATATGATCTTTTGTTCAATTGAATTATTATAAAGATTGATACTTATTACGCAGTCCTCGAGATCGATACTTGGGATAACTCCCATTTTATTACTACATTAGTGCAAATAGTACACTTACTATTTTACCGATCAGTCCACGTGATTTAGAATTTTTTGATTTTTGTTTTAATTGCATTTTCTTCAATAATTCATATTAAATTCAATATTGATCCAAAAAATATGGGACTATCACTAAATATTTTCAAATATTTTTCTCTTTCATATTCTGAATTAAAATAATTTTTTGGATCATTATTAATATTTTTCATGAATTAATTGATTTTTCATTTGTTTTTAATTGTTTAAAAATATTTTTAAATGTCCAAAAATTATGAAATTTTTTCGCCAAGGTCCTTTGACCTTGTTTGACCTATGATAAATCTCATGGCCATTTCTTTGGTGTTTTGATGAGATTTTAGGAATTGGACAAAACATATTTGAATAAATGCACTATTTTATTATTTTTAATTGAATAAATGCCATTTAAATTTTGTTGACCATTTGTATTGACTTAATTGAGTTTGCTTGTTTGTTGTTGGGCCTTGGTCAAGGTTGAATTGACTTTGTCAAGCTAATATCATTGGATTTAGGGGATTGATGGAATATACATTCCATCTCCCAAAATGAATGAATGATATTAATTTGGTAAAAATCCTCCTTTGACCAATTTGTGATCTCATTCATCCCCTTCCCTCTTCATCTAATTCCCATTATTCATTCATTCATTTCCATTTGGCCTATGATATCTCAAAGTCCTAATGCTAATTGATTGAAAGATTAACATGAGTATGGATGAGATTAGGCCACACCTTTTGCACATTTTTGTGTGTGTGTGGTATGTTCATGAGCATAGTCCATTATACCATGTCTCCAACATGCATTAACACCAAAATTCTATTGCCCGACCTTAAATAGTTGTGACTTCTATATAAGTCCAATTACGATTACTTAACATAGCGCTAAATTTGTGACATAAAAGGCATAAGCATTCTAGTTAGTGAGATTGTAAGTCTCCCCTCTTTCATGGTATTGTGCGGAAACTTGACCTTCTTTCCTTCCTTTGGAAGATGTTTTGGTTCAAGGAACCATGCTTGTGATAAGTGGGTTGAGTGTTCTCCAAAGAATATCTTGAAATCAAAAGCAAAACAAAACTAACTTCTAACCTACTAACCATTAACTCTTAATTTCAAGCTTTTACTTTAGTGCAATTTACTTTGAACACTTTATTTCATTTGCCATTGTACATATCATTCTAATTGTTTATGTTAATGCAATTTTCACTTTGTCCATTTGGACTATATTGTGTGATATATTTTGTTTGGTGTTGCTTTGTTTGTTTGTGTGGTCTTTGACCATTAATGTACATAATAATAACAAAAACCCTAAAAAAAACTTTTGAGTGGATTGTTGGTTGGATCTTGAGCAAATGGACTTAGAATTTAGGCAACCTCCTTGCTAATGGACATGGCCAATGCCAACTTGTTGAAGAACCAAGTGCTTGCAATTTGAAATTCATCTGATACATCATTCAAGATCTCTCTAGATTCATCTACAACATGATCATTGTGAAGCTGTTATTTTGAACCTATGACTTGTGGAATTCATCTGTTGCATGGGCTATTTTAAAGAAGATCTAGAAGTGGATAAGATTGGATGAGGCCATCTTTATTTGATGCCCTGCTCTTTAGGATAATATAATTGTGCATTTGTGTCTTGTTTGATTCTAAAAGTCCAAGGGAATTCTTGGTTTCTATTGACATACTTGTCTATTGGATTGCTACCCATTTGGTCAGATCTTTCCAACTCTAAACTTTTAATTTGGTGCATAGGATAGTCTCTTCATCTTCTCCCCATTTCTTTAATTTCAAAATCTCTCCCTCCATTTTCAAAATTTTCTTTGTGTGAACTACTTTTGTTCTAAACTTTGACCACTTTTTGCAAAAAAGATAGAAACTTTGGCCTTATGCCATTGCATTTTCAAACTTCTTTTCTTGAATCAAACTTGTAAATAAATTTAACTATACTTGACTTAAACTTTTAAAAAGCCAAAAAGAACTAACTCATTCAAATCATTTTCAGGCCTTTATGCCTTTCAAACTTAAATTTTGTTAAAATCAACACACTCATTTTGAAATTTGTAGCACGAACTACGAGATTTTGATCCCTCATTTTTATGTTGGTACGTAGGCACAAGACCGAAGGTCTTGTCAAATACAAAAATATAATTAATGAATTCTTTTCTTATCCCCTCATTCTATTTGTTTGTAAACATCACTTTGTACAAAATACAAATGCACATAAAAAGGGCTCCCTAGGAGTACCTAGGATACTTTGGGTGCTAACACCTTCCCTCTGTGTAACCAACCCCCTTACTGTGATCTCTGAATTTTATTAGTTTTTATTTGAAAACTTCTTACTCATTGGGTTTTGTTCGTACTTTTTCCCTTTTTCCTTAGAAACAATAAAAGCGCGATGGCGACTCTTGTTATTTGATCTCTAGCTTGTCAATAGCTTGATGATCATGAATTTCCCGCTACAGAAATTAAGTGGCGACTCTACTGGGGAGTAGTCTCCAGTGGGTTTAGCCTACTTTTTGTATGAATATATTTATATATATGTGATGTTTGTATATATGTATGTGTGATATAATTTGCTTGTTGTGCTTGGTGATATCTGAGTGGTGAGATAAGTTCTAACCCGAACTTGAGTGCAATTAAGATAGGAGGATGGTATAGTCATGTTTGACTTGTGTGGAGTAGTCCTTAACATGTTGGCTTGAGATCCATCTGTTCAGTGGAGACTCCTTTGGATTTGGAAATGTCACACAAGTATTTGTGGTTAGGCATTACTATTTCTATATGGTCTGAGAAGTTGGGGACCTTAGAACATTTAACCCATCTTGGCCTATTTAGGACGTAGTGTGGAAACTGTTCAAGTGTAGACTTGATAACAGTTGTTACGCGATACTACACTCAGACGAGTTTCTCTTGAGAATATTATGGATCGATGAGTTAGTCATCTTAACCTGTAATATCCGATAGATGGAATTAAGACTCTGGGAACTTTTTAGAACATGATCTACAGGTTTTTATCCTTAGTTCACTCCTTTGGGATGGTTCTTACTCAGACTCCATGCTCGTGACTTACAACAAACCCTTGATTCTTGGTTGATCCAATCAAGTCTTGTCAATATCAATGGAACTTGGGTGTTGATAAGGTGAAATCCATAATCCACCAAAATGGATGATTGATCTTGACAATGACTTGATTCATCCCTTGACCTTTGTTTGCCTTGTGTGTGATCCTTTATTTGTGATTGTTGCATTCATGCATTTCATGCGCATCATAACATTCATCACACCAAAATTTCAAGGAACTAAGGTGTCATTTGCAAATATTTTCAGACCGTGGATTGTGGACGAAGGAACACTAAGAAGTACAGTTTCAAAAGTCCCGACTTGAAAGAGTTAAGGAAGCTAGAATTTTTTGTATTAGATCCCTTGGACTTCAAACAACGTCATGGGAAGCTTCTGCCCATCTTGTCTGCCGATGTGGTTGAAGGACTTTTGAGTGTGCTAGTGTAGTTCTATGATCCTCTCTACCGTTGTTTCACTTTCCCAGATTTTCAGCTTGTGCCTACCTTGGAGGAGTATTCTCATCTTTTGGGGATATCTTTTTCTAGTAGAGTTCCTTTTAGTGGATTGGAGGAGATTCCTCGGTCTAGTATTATTGCTGAAGCTCTTCACTTGAAGAAGTCTGCGATAGAGGCTCATTGGGTGAAGAAAGGAGGATTATTTGGGTTGCCATCTGTTTTCCTCATTAAGGAAGCTGCCACTTTTGCTCAAGCTGGTAGTGTGGACGCTTTTGAAGCTATCTTTGTGTTGCTCATCTATGGATTAGCTTTGTTCCCTAACATTGACGGTTTTGTTGATGTTAACGCCATTAGACTTTTCTTGATTGGGAATCCTGTGCCTACTTTGTTGGGTGATATGTATTTCTCTTTGCATCCAAGGAATTCTAAAGGTGGTGGAACGATTGTCTGTTGCATTCCTCTTCTGTACAAGTGGTTTATTTCGCACTTGCCTCACACACCTGCTTTTGTGGAGAACAAACAATGTCTAAGGGGGTCTCAGAGACTTATGTCTCTCACTAATGATGATATAGTTTGGTATGACTCATCTTTAAGGAGTTTGGAGATTTATTGATAGTGGTGGTTAATTCTCTAATGTGCCTCTCATTGGTACACAAGGAGGAATTAACTACAACCCTGTTTTGGCTCGTCCTCAACTTGGGTTCCCCTTGAGAGACAAACCTAATAACATGTTGTTACAAGGTCTTTTCTATCAAGAGGGTAAAGATCCCCAACATTTGAAGCAGAAGATTATACATGCTTGGCATAATGTGCATAGGAAAGGAAGATCCGAGCTGGGTCTACGCAATTGTGTAGCTTTGGAAGCTTACACTCTTTGGGTGAAGAAGAGAGCTATGGAGTTGAAGATGCCTTATCCTTGTGAAAGACCTATGTCTATGGTCGTGGTTGAGCCATTAACTATCCCTAACCAAGATGTATAGGAGTTGGAAGACGCGCTCGCTAAGATGAAGCAAGAGAAGGATATGTGGGAAGAGCGTTTCCATGCTTTGAGCAAGAAGCATGAAGAGTTGCAGTTGGAGTCTAAGGACAAAGATGCACTAATTGAGCTACTTAAGGACCGAGTGACAAAGAGACAGAGAGAGCCAGAGGTTTCATCTTCTAGCATGCCTCAGCCTTCTGTTGCTTGGAAGAAGATTGTTGACCAACTTGTCCTCGAGAAGACTCAAATGAAGGCTTCTTTTGAGACCGAGATCCGTCGCATTCGAAGGAAGTACGCGCCTACAGCCAGATCTTCTGACATTGTTGTTAGGGATCCTTAGGATGACTAGTCCCCTTTTCTCTTGTATCTTTTTATTTTGGTTTCTGAAATTGTACTCAGTGTAATCCTTCCAATTTATATAAATAAAAAGAGATTTTTGGTCATATCAAATTATTGCAATTGCCATTTAAATATTATATATTTGCAAATGATATAGAAAGTTCCTTGGATATAAAAATAATCAAGCATTGCATTTCATGCATCATTTGCATAAGCAGGTTTTCGCCTGGTGTCTGATTGATGTTCTCTTGTGCTTTAGCCAAGCTGACTCACCGGTACAACACCAGAGCCAATCATCAGAAAATCATGGAGCACCTTGAGCAAGAGAACAGAGAGATGAAGGATGAGATTGCCCGACTGACTGCCATGATGGAGTCATCCCTTGCTGCTCAAAGCCAAGGTTCTCCAACACCTGCAACTCCTCCCGCGAGGACAGTTATCTCAGAAGTGGTTACCTCTACTGTGCCTGCTGCCATCGCACACTTCGCTCCGAACTTGCCTGCTGTCGCATCCGCGAAAAACAACCGGCGGGCTAAAACAAAACAACACAGAGCCGCCACCGTGCGTTATTTATCCCAAAAGAGGGAAAGGAAACGCTCAGAGTAAACCTGGAAAAGACATGGTCTCGCGACCAAAGAGAATGGGATCGGGAGTCGGTTACGCAAGGGGAAGGTATTAGCACCCCTCACGTCTGTCGTACTCGACGGGATCCACGCTCTAAAAATAGGTTAAGGTTGCTAAAACAAACACCACACACACACTGAAGACAACACAGGTGGAGGAAGAGGGGAGAGGGCTCGCTAGGACATCGCATCCTATGCCTACGTATCTCGTCTGGAACGAGAATCAGAGCTACCGTAGTTCGGCTCACGCACGCCGAAACAAAACATACGCAAAACAGGCAAACATGGAACCCGAACGCCAATTGCTGGACTTACATCAGCTTCCGAACCAAACAAACCCACACTGGAAACCAGATGCCACTTGATGGACTTATACCGGACTCCAAGCACACAACAAAAGGATACGGAATGCCAATTGCTGGGCTTATATCCATCTCCTACACACACAAGAAGAAACAAGCAACAAGTTACTAAGGAGTCAGAAACTCGAGCCTAGCAACTGTCAAGTAAACACACAAAAAAGAAAAAGGGTGAAAAACAAAAAGGGTGCCCGGAGAGATCTCGTACGACCTCCTGCCTACGTACCTCATCTGGTATGAGGATCAGGGCAACGTAGTTCCCCTTAACAGGGGAGAAAGACTAGCCTAACCAGATACAGAGGGAGACACAACTAGGGAGACTATGACTCGAGCCTAGATGTTATCATGCATATCATCCCTAAGTTAAGGTTGACTATCTATCTTGCTCAGGCAGCAAGCTAATCCTAAACAGGTAAAGCAAAGCATGCAATCATAATCAAAACAAAGCAAACATTCACAGTTAGCACACACTATATCCAGACAAAGTGGGCTCAAACAAAGGGTTAGGCTGCAAAAGCAAACCAACTGTATCAGGTGATGTTAGCTCTTAACCCTAACATTGAGAGTTAGGGTGAAGCAGATGAAATGGGAGTGAGGGGTGTGCCTCACAGCTCTTATCCCTGGCCAGGGAGAGCTTCAGACAAAGAAGTGTGGGTCCAGAAAGTGGGAACCCTTCTACACTTATGACACTGACTCAACTGTACAACTGTACAAGGATCTTGGGTTAATGTCCACAATGCATCAACACCAGTTGTGTGAGCAGAGGGACGACTCAACAGAATAGCAGGAGATGGATTGCACATCTCTTGTATCTGCCAATTGCCTTAATCAAGGTCTTTTCCTGCTTGGGGACAAAAATAAACAAGCACAAGCATTGCCTCTTAAGGAGGACTTCAGACAGGTGCCTGGCCAAGTAACAGGCCAGGTCTTCCAGACTACATGGAGAAAAGAAATTCTACCTCAATTGGTTTATACAACCAAGAACAGCACAAGCAAGTTCAAAATGAACTATAGCAACTAAGGTACCTGAAATCAATCCAACATAATCAGTATACCAGGCAAACAAAAGTCAAACAGAAAATTACAAGTCCACAGTACAAACAGATAACAAGCATCAATGCACAAAGGTGCAAGCCACAAGGCATAAGCATAAGTTTCAATGCCTACAAAACAAACTCAAAGTTAGTCATAAACAATCAATAAACCAACTCCAATTGAGTGCACATCATCAAGCATAAGCAATTGTGCTCTTTGACCTGAAACAAAGCTCAAATGTGAGAACACAAACCACTAGTAAAAGACTAGGGTCAAAATGGGAGCAATAAACCAAAACAGAACATGAAACTTATCAAAAATCAATATCAATCAAATAAGAATCAAATCCAAGTGGTCTCACATTCATATCATCAAGCATTATCATTTCATGAGGCATTTAGTGCAAAACATGCAATTTAGAACCTCATAGGACCAAACAGAAAGATCCAATTCAAATCAACTCACAAACAATTCAATAAATTCCCAAAACATTCATGTCTAAACATCACTCATTAAAGGATCATCACACCAAATTTCAGGCCATTTGGACAAAGGGAAGCAAGTCAATTAAATACATCAAGCCAAAGCATACTTAAACAAGCTTATACAAGGCATTAAATCATGCATCAACTTCAAGCAATCATAAAACAGAGTAGGAACATGATAAATGAGTGAAACCAAAACCATGACAAACTTCAAGATGTCTATAATACACATGCCAAATTTCAGGCTCATCCAATTAACCACAAGAATTTCACAAATCATATGAAATCATCACTCACAAAAGGTCCACAATTGGTCAAACAGGGGAGAAAATCTCAATCAAATTGGAAATGCATTCAAAAATTCCAGGAAACTTCACAAGCATTCTCAACATTCACAAGTATCATCATACAAAAATTCAGGTCATTTTGAGTTCATATGGCATGGCAACAAAAATCATGAAGTTAAGTAAGACATGGTGTGACACAAATTGTCACACCTCTAATGATCAGGTCATATCTCTCAATCCAGGAATGCAAAAATAGCAAACTCAAAGCCAAAAAATCCCTAAAGGTGTCTAGTTTGCACATGTAAAATTTCAGCTCCATCCAATTAAGCATCATCATTTCATGATCAAAATATCAAGCAAGATGCATGGAAGAACACATCTAAACAAACCCTAGGCCATTCAAAAAATCACACGTGCACAATTTCAATAAAAATAACCAAAAAATAGTAAAGGTCACAAGGATCATGGCACAAAAAATCTCAATCAATTTGGATTTGTGGTTTAGGAGTTATGGAATTTTGAATGTTGAAGAAAAATAAAAAAAACAATGAAACAAGCATGGTGAACATGTGAAGCATATGGAAATAAATTCTAAAGCAAAAAGGAGAATTGCTTGGGCGAAGGATCGAAGGAGGTTCCATTTTAAAAAGTAGCGCGCGCTACTGTAGCTAACACTAATCAGCCAGGCAAAACGCGGACATATGGATCAAACAGCCAATTCTGGAAAATTCATCACATTCATCATGTGTTCTTCATACATTCATGCGTCAAGAACAAATGTCCACCAAAATCAACAAAACCTATATCACTGGAAAGGTCTCTCAACGTACATCAACAATATCACATCAATTAAGCCTAATTCCTCCTAAATCAAATGTTTTGAAGGAAAACATAATCATGCACAAAACTTCTAATTCACATAACTCTCTCATTTCTCAACGAAAATCAGTGGTTCAAAGTGCAGATTACTCTACTCTCAAAGATCTACAAGAAGCATTAATTGATTTCATGAATTGTCAAACTCGAAAACTCACCTTCAATGATGTGCAGTTGTGAATTCGCGCGAACCAGGTCTTGTAAGTGCAAAACAGATGCTCCTTGATGCTTGAATTGATGAATGGAACAAGGTTTGGATGTTGATTGTGAAGGATCTAGCTCAAAACTCGAATTGCCATTGTTGAAGCTCTCTTTAACAGTCCACGAATTCAGCTTGAAAAGGATGAAATCTTGCTTCCAACAGCTTCAATAATGCATGTAGATGATGAATTGATGAAGATCTTGGCAAGGTTTGTGAAGAAAATTGCAAAAAAAGTGAAAGAAGAAGTTGAAGAATTTGGTGATTTTCAGATCTAGATCTTGATTCTGTTATGGTTATCCAGAAAACAGTTATGATTTAGGTTTTATATGTAATGTTAATGATGTTGTTAATCATGATTAGTGTAAATGCAATGGATTAAGCCAAATCAAGTTTTCATGCTAAATGGTAATTGACCAATTCACCCTCACTTGTACAAAACCAATGTAACAATTCATTTTCTGTTTCGGAGCAAGTTTCAAATGATATTTGTGAGCTAATGCAAGTGGAATGGAGTGAAAACAATGCTTATTTTGCAAAATGACCTTTTTCCCTCCAAATTTCAAATTAAGTCCACTTGAAAAATGCACTTTTTGTGTGAACAAAATTCATGAAATGTAATGCTTGTTTTGGATAGAGGACATCAAAAGAAATTTGCTCAAAAAACCCTCACTCCATTTGGCCTTGTGAATCAAAAGTTATGCACCTTTGAAATTCAACATATCTTGACAAAGATCAATCCATAACTTGCCAACCACAAATGAGAAATTCATGTTCTTGGACTTTTTGGAAAGGTGAGAGCAAGATCTTCAACTTTCATGTTGGACAAAATTTCATTTGAAGCATTTTTGGACATGTAATTTTGAGGAGAAAACCTTTCCATTTTTGGCAATTTTGAATTACAAGTCACTTTCTATTTTTGGAAAGTTTTCATCTGACTTTATTTTCTTTATTCTTGATGTTTGAAATGTCAAATGAAACTTGTTTGGACATGAATGAAGTGTCTCTAACTCTCTCCCACCTCCAAATCCATCAGTTGACCTTTGGTTGACTTTTTCTGACTGATAGATGAATTGGCCATGCATTGATGATCTTGAGCCTCAAACTCTTGATGAAATGGCTCAACCATGAAACCCTAGCTTCCATAAGCTCAATATAACCATAGAATGATCCCTCATCTCCATGAAACCTCATCTCCTTGACAAGCCCTGATTGGCACAATGCAGATGATTAGGGTTGACCAGAGGTCAAAACCCTAATCCCAAGGAATATGATCAAGCATAATGAATCTCTTGGTGATGACAAAACCATGATGATGATGATGTACCATTTCAACCAAGATGAACCTCAATCCCCAAGAAACCCTAATTTGAAGCACCAACCCTCAGATGGCTAATGATCAATCCAATCAATGAAACCCTCAGGCTTGAATATCTTAACCTCTTTATCTTCTGATCAAGACTTAGGAGGATGACTTGCCCAATGTACCCACATGATATGCAAAGATGCAATGCCTAATGACCTAAAAATGAAATGCAATATGCTAAGCTAGTCCCAAGAGAGGAGGGCAAATTTTGAGGTGTTACAGCTGCCCCTATTCAATCCACTGTGAACCTGTCGATATGAACAGCCTCGGCTTTCAGATGATCAGGATGAAGAGTGATTGAATACCAAGAACAGACGAACAATTTGCACTCTGATGGGAAATAATTAACAATGCCTGTCAGAATCGGCAAAGAAACAATCTTAAGGAAAAAATCCGTCTGGTACAGAGAAAGTCGGCCTAAATACCGAAACAGAATGTCGACCTGGATACCAAAATAAATGGTAACACAGGGATAACCATGGCCTGAACACCACCTATCCGCTGGGGATTATTATCATCTCTTTTTTTTTTTTTACTTTTTCTTGAACCCCGAAATTTTTCTCTTTTTCGTTTTCTTGAACCCCAAAATTTTCTTTCGCGCAAATGATCCCGGATCATTGCATTTGAACCCCGACATCTTGTTTGCCAAAATAATGAACCCCATTCTCCATTTGAACCCCAGTCGCCTGACGATAACTTGTGATCGCCATTGTCAACCCCGTTCTCCAGAAAATGCCGCAACATTTCCCTTTCTCCATTTGAACCCCGCTCTCCAGAAAATGCCTCAACATTTCCCTTTCTCCATTTGAACCCCGCTCTCCAGAAAATGCCTCAACATTTCCCTTTCTCCAATTGAACCCCGCTCTCCAATTTCTTGTGATAATTCCGCTGGCAACGTCGGAAATAACACCAAACACCACTCTGAGGGCGACATATCAGAGGGTACACCTTCACAAAAGGAAGGTAACATGTGCATCTCTTCCTCAGAAGACACCCCTAACGACCTCTGTTGGCCTCAGCCAAAGCCTAAGGTGACACATGAACAGAAGATAATCCTGAGGACCTCATCCCGGATATAATCTTCAACTCCAATCTCCATTTGGACCCCGCTCTCCAGAAAATGTCTCAACATTTCCCTTTCTCCGTTTGAACCCCGATTGTCGCGCTGATCGCGTAACGTCCTTTGATTTTATTTCCATCTCCGTCCGACGGAAAAATTTCCTCCAGTATCGCACTACTGGGGAACATTGCTGATCTGACATCATGATGCTAAACTCCTCAGAGTAACATCTTCCAACTCCTGTCTCGCACGACAGAAATCTCCTCCAGTATCACACTACTGAGGAATATTGTTGATACAGTACCAAACTCCTCGGAGTAACATTTTCACCATCCAGTGAAACCAAACCTCAAGCGGTAACTACGGCTCGAGTAACTGATACTTGCAATGTTGCTGATTTTCCAACTAGTGAAACCACCCCTCAAACGGTAACCACGGCTTGAGTAGCATCTTCACCCACTGGAAAAACCACATCTCAAACGGTAACCACGGCTTGAGACTAGCCTATGCTTGCAATAATGATGCATGATATTTTTCCAGCGTAATGCTCCATGATCATGGAAATGTTACGCGATTTATTATGCAATATGCTATGCTTATCTATATGATGAATGCATAAAAAGGTATCCCCCTCAAGGGACTCTTCTGAGGAGCTCGAGACACTCGGCTGAGGAACTTGACAACACTCCGATCTCCATCCTGCTGGGGAAATAGCGCTGCTGCAGGGAAAAAGCAACCCTTGCTGGGGAAAACCTCCTTTGCACCCGACCCGCTTGGGGAATTGCTGGGGAAAGTAACCACCAATGCACTCTGTGGGGATACAACAATCTTTGACTTGCTGGAGATACAACACTCCAGACCCTGCTCGGGGAAACACCACCCACAGATACTTCCGACGGGAAATAGCAACCTTCAGGCCGGGCGACCGGGGAAGCATTGATCTAAAACCTGCTGGGGATAACCATCCTGACCCTGCTAGGGAATCCACAGACCTTGAATCTGCTGGGGAATTAGTCATTCCGACTCTGCTTGGGGAGGAGAAAAATCTACTACTGAACACCCGTCGGCTCGTCGAACCATGGTATTCATATCCAACTCCCATGTCAGCTTTCCAATTTTGAGAACTCCCAGACTCGTCTGGACTTTTCTGATTCATCACCTTGTATTCCCAACTGCTCCGCACTCGACGGAGAGCGAACTCCTGGGATTTATACAGACTTTTCAATCTTCCGACTTTGAAGAGTCTTCTTGATTAATTTTAAGGGTCATCGTACGTCTCATCGTCGTCTTTTCACCATCCTTCCATTCACTCGTCCCTGATTGGACTCCGTGGGGATTGCTTCGTCAAAAGCTTCCACATCACAACCTGCAAGTGAGTGAAAATATCTAACAGTACCTGCAAAAGAGATCGTTAGATATAATCGTGCCCCAGGCGTGTCAAGATTTCAACACTTGGGTCACTCAACATTCCGAATAAGATTTCAAGCTTTCAATCTTATAAACATGCATTGGAAGGGACCTGTATGTCTCAAAATGCAAGATTCTTTATCAAAATAATTGGATGTTTTTGCAATCAAAGCGGTAATGAAAAACAAAAACAAAATTATTTGACTGAATATGCATTTTATTGATATGGAAAAGTGTGGCTCAATTGAGCAATACAAAGGAAGCAATTCCTGAAAAGAGGTAATTGCGCACAAAAGGAAAAATCTATCCTAATGGCAATGTGAAACCCGTGATCTCATCGAGTTCCAACTCGGTTACACCCCATATGTCCTCAGACTCTCCGTGCTTTCTGCCTTCTGAACAAGACGCTTCTGATTGCTCCCTACTGGGTATTATCCATGATGCCTTAACCAAAGCGTAAACGATCATGCCAGACGCAGTTGTTCATTTCAATCCCTCTTTTGCCTGGACCGCCCTTTCGGGTTTTCAGTCCACCGGGATACCCTTTTTTGCCCAAGCCGCCTTTTCAGGTTTTCGACTTGCCGGGTGTACAGTTTTTCTTTTTATCCCTAATTTTTACCCAAACCTTTTTCTTTCTGTTTTTTGGTTTGCCGGGGTGCCCATTTTTGCCTGGACTATTTTATTCTTTTCGTCCAGCGGGTCTTTTTATACGAAGTATTTTTTAACTGCGTCCGCATTCACAGGGGATGGAAAATCCTCGCCATCCATGGTCGTTAACAACAAGGCTCCGCCAGAGAAAACCTTCTTGACCACGAATGGACCTTCATAATTAGGTGTCCACTTGCCCCTACGATCGTTTTGAGGAGGAAGGATCCTTTTCAGCACCATATCACCTACATGATATACACGAGGTCGTACCTTTCGGTCAAAAGCACGCTTCATCCGCTACTGGTATAACTGCCCATGACAGATGGCTGCCAGCCTCTTTTCTTCAATCAGGCTCAACTCTTCATACCGAGTCCTTACCCATTCCGCCTCTTGCAACTTCACGTCCATCAGGACTCTCAAAGAGGGAATCTGGACTTCAACCGGTAACACCGCTTCCATTCCATATACCAAGGAGAAAGGCGTTGCCCCAGTAGATGTACGTACTGATGTTCGATACCCATGCAATGCAAACGGCAACATCTCATGCCAGTCTTTATAGGTTACCACCATTTTCTGCACAATCTTCTTTATGTTCTTATTGGCTGCCTCAACCGCCCCATTCATCTTCGGACGATAGGGAGAAGAATTGTGATGCTCAATCTTGAATTCCCGGCACAGCTCTGCCATCATCTTATTATTCAAATTAGAACCATTATCAGTAATGATTCTCTCGGGAACCCCATATCTGCAAATAATGTCTCTCTTGAGAAATCTGGCCACGACCTGCTTCGTCACATTCGCATAAGAGGCTGCTTCTACCCACTTGGTGAAGTAATCAATAGCCACTATTATGAACCGATGCCCATTCGAAGCTGTGGGCTCAATCTTTCCAATCATATCAATGCCCCACATAGCAAACGGCCATGGAGACGACATTAAACTCAACGGATTTGGAGGCACGTGCACCTTGTCAACATAAATCTGGCATTTATGACACTTCCGCACGAAATTGAAACATTGGGCCTCCATTGTCATCCAGTAATAACCTGCTCTCAGCAGCTTCTTCACCATCGCATTCCCACTGGCATGGGTACCGAATGATCCTTCATGAACCTCTTTCATCAATTAGCTTGCTTCTCTATCATCAACACATCTAAGCAAGACCCAATCAAAATTCCGCTTGTACAGAACCCCATCCTTATTCAGGTAGAACACCATGGCCAATCTCCGCAGAGTCTTTCGGTCCTTCTTGGATGCTCCCTCGGGATATTCTTGAGTTTCTAGATAGCGCTTGATATCGTAATACCACGGCTTCTCATCATCATGCGATGTGTCAACAGCAAACACATAAGTCGGTCTATCCAGACGTCCTACCTCAACACTGGGGAACTGATTCCACCATTGCACCTTAATCAAGGCAGCCAGAGTAGCCAAAGCATCTGCCAAAGGATTCTCCTCTCTAGGCACATGATGCATCTTCACCTTGGTGAAAAACGTCAACAATCTCCTCGTATAATCCCGGTATGGAACTAAATGAGACTGATGCGTATACCACTTTCCGTTAACCTGATTTACAACCAGAGCTGAATCTCCATATATGACAAGGTTCTTGATCCTCAAATCAATTGCCTCTTCAATCCCCAATATACAAGCTTCGTATTCAGCCACGTTGTTGGTGCACTCAAATGTTAGCCGGGCAGCAAAAGGAATGTGGGATCCTTTCGGCGTAACCAAAACAGCACCAACACCGCTTCCATTCACGTTAACGGCCCCATCAAACATCAGAATCCATTCGGATTCAGGGTCAGGCCCCTCCTCCGGGATTGGTTCCTCACAATCTTTCGATTTGAGAAACATGATGTCCTCATCAGGGAATTCAAACTTCATCGGTTGATAATCATCAATGGGTTGCTGAGCGAGGTAATCAGACAATACACTCCCCTTGATCGCCTTCTGAGAGGTATACTGTATATCATATTCAGTCAAAATCATCTGCCATCTCGCAACCCGTCCGGTCAATGCTGGCTTCTCAAAAATGTACTTGATTGGATCCATCTTGGAAATCAATAAAGTGGTATGAACCAACATATACTGCCTCAGTCGGCGAGCAGCCCAGACCAAAGCACAACAAGTTTTCTCGAGCAGTGAATATCTTGTTTCACAGTCGGTAAACTTTTTGCTAAGGTAGTATATGGCATGCTCTTTTCGACCAGACTCGTCATGCTGCCCCAATACACACCCCATAGACCCCTCGAGGACCGTCAAGTACAGAATTAACGGTCGTCCCTCCACAGGAGGCATCAGAATCGGAGGCTCCTGCAAATATTCTTTTATCTTTTCAAATGCCGCTTGGCAATCATCATTCCACCTGACCGTTTGATCTTTTCTTAACAACTTGAATATTGGTTCGCACGTGGCTGTTAGATGAGATATGAACCGTGAAATGTAGTTCAATCTACCTAAGAAACCACGAACCTCCTTCTCTGTTCTCGGTTCAGGCATTTCTCTTATTGCTTTTACTTTAGCAGGATCAACCTCGATTCCTTTCTCACTTACAATGAACCCCAGCAATTTACCGGACCGCACTCCGAAAGTGCACTTATTCGGATTCAACCTCAATCTGAATTGTCTCAGCCGGTCGAACAACTTGGCCAGATCTACCAAATGTCCCTCTTCTGTCTGGGACTTTGCTATCATGTCATCAACATAGCATTCAATTTCATGATGAATCATATCATGAAACAAAGTCACCATGGCCCTCTGATAAGTAGCACCGGCGTTCTTGAGACCAAATGGCATCACCTTGTAACAAAAAGTGCCCCACGGTGTAATGAACGTTGTTTTCTCCATATCATCTGGTGACATTTTGATTTGATTATAGCCAGAAAAGCCATCCATGAAGGAAAACACCGAGAATTGAGTCGTATTGTCTACCAACACATCAATGTGAGGTAGTGGAAAATCATCTTTCGGGCTAGCTCTGTTCAGATCCCGGTAGTCCACACACATTCTCACTTTTCCATCCTTCTTCGGGACTGGCACAATGTTCGCGACCCACGGCGGATAATTAGTGACAGCAAGGAAACCAGCATCCCACTGCTTTTGCACTTCCTCTTTAATCTTCATCGCCATGTCAGGTCGAGTTTTGCGCAACTTTTGCTTCACTGGAGGACAATCTGCTCTCAACGGTAGCTTATGCACAACGATATCGGTATCCAACCCTGGCATATCTTGATAAGACCAGGCGAAGATGTCGACATATTCTTTCAACAACGCCACCATTCTGCTCTTGACACTTTCCTCCAAAGCAACCCCGATTTTCACTTCTTTCTTGACCTCGTCGGTACCCAGATTCACAACCTCAACTTGCTCTTCATGCGGCTGAATCACCTTCTCCTCTTGTTTTAACAACCTGGCTAACTCCCCTGGCAGTTCACAATCTTCTTCGCCTTCTTCTTCGGCTTGATAGATCGGATCGTCGAAATCATATGAGGGTGTAACAGGATTGTTATCAATGAGATCCGGAGAATGATCGCATCTGCATGAATGTGGATTCATGCATTGCTTTAGAACCGGTGTGAGACAAATTGAAAAAGAAAAATGAAAATATTGCCATTTTTATTTTGTTTTTATTTTTAAACTGCAAAAATAAATGAAAAACAGGGAACACCGTTTTTAATTGAAAAACATCCTTTTATTGATGATGCGAATTTGCAAAATGAAACATGAGGTGGCCCTTACAATGAACCATTATGTGTCGGGCAACACATATGGCTTTCATGCAGATAAAATTGAAACAGAAATTATTACTCTTCGAGCAGAGTGACCGTGATGATCTTTTCAGCCTTCCAGTTCTGGATTCCCATCCCTGGTGCGCACGACTTTATCCATCGGTCAATTTCGCAGTCGCTATCAGTGTCATCACCCATCATGCAGATGTGATCCGGATCCAGCATTCCGGCACTAGTGAATGTGACTGACGTACGGCGTCCTCTGCCTTGTCCTGACGAGCCTCTGTTCGGCTGATACCCCACTCCGAAGCGGTCTTTCTTGGCGGAGATATCCATCATCCTACCCCAACCAGGAGCCTCTCCATTCTTCACCACCTCAGTGGCCTGTTTGTACGAAGATATGGACGGCTTTTCCTCCTCTTTTGCAAAAAGAGCATTCTCCACCTTAACGGTTTCGAATGCTTGGCTCGGCGTCTCCCATATTTCGCCGTCCATTTCAACGTACTTGAATGATGAAAGATGGCTGACAAAGATGTCCTCCTCTCCGCAGACGGTGACGACCTGCCCTTCCCATATATACTTCAACTTCTGGTGCAAAGTCGAGGTCACTGCCCCTGCAGCATGGATCCATGGTCGACCCAACAGGCAACTGTATGCCGGCTGAATATCCATGACGTAGAAAACAGACTTAAACACCTCTGGGCCAATCTTCACCGGAAGCTCGACCTCTCCGAATACAGCCCGCTTTGACCCATCAAAGGCTCGCACTATTAGATCAGTGGGCGTCAGGATCAACCCTTCACAGTTCAGCTTTGCCAGGGCCTTCTTTGGCAACACATTCAAAGAGGAGCCGGTATCAACCAGCACATGCGAAAGCACGACTCCTTTACATTCCATAGTGATGTGTAGAGCCCGATTGTGATTCCTCCCATCCACAGTCAGATCCATGTCGGTAAAACCCAGCCCGTGGCTGGCATGAACATTAGACACTACCGTCTCTAACTGGTTGATTGCTATCTCTTGAGGAACATAGGCTTTCTTCAAAATTTTCATCAAAGCCTCTCTATGCCCCTCAAAGCTTAACAACAACGACATAATCGATATCTTGGAAGGAGTCTGCTGCAGATGGTCCACAAGCTTGTACTCAGACTTCTTGATGATTCTTAAGAATTCTTCTGCATCATCATCAAGTTTTTCCTCCGACCCAACCGGCGCCGGTGTCACCACTGGAGTACCATCACTAATCACTTGTTTTCCTTTCGCCCTGGCTAAAGCCTCGGCCTTTTCTTTTTTCTCTTTTTCTCCCTCCCCACTTCTCAAAGCATCGGGAGCAAACAGTCTTCCACTGCGAGTGAAACCACTGGGACCGGCATTATCCACCTTTGAAACGGTGGTTTCACTTGCAGTCTGATCTTCCACCTTCTCTCCATTGCAATATACATCTCCCCCATAATGCCATGGCACGGCATCATCTTTGTCATAGGGAATTGGTCCAGGTACCGTGATGGTAACTGGAGCCGCTTCAGCTAGAGTTGACAAATCCACCGGATCAAAGTAAATTGTTATGGTGGAGACCTCATCTTTACCCATACCAGCCTTCTCAACCCGAATACTCCCCTCGTCCATCAGTCCCTGAACAACCTCTCTCAAGAGTTCACACCCCTCAGGGGCAACCATGCACTCAGCACAAACATTACCACAGCCCGGATAAACCCCATTCTCAACAACTGTCTCTTGACCTCAACCAAGGGAGTCTTCAACTGATCAACAGACAACAACCCGATTCTGCTTTCCTCAGAAATAGCATTCACCCCCCTTTGACCATGCGCAGGCATGGGATTAGCATTCACATTGGGAGACGGTGCAAAGTTGATAGCCTTCGAATCCACCAGGTCTTTAACCACGTGCTTAAAAGCTTTGCAGTACTCTATGTTGTGCCCGGGAGCACCTGAATGGAATTCACATTTAGCATTCTCATCATAATTGGCTGGCCTCTGATCAGGTCTCAAAGGTGCCAGAGTTCTTAACTGTACTAACCCCAGATCTTGCAATTTCTTTAACAAAAAGGAGTAAGTCACAGGTGGCCTGTCAAACTGCCTATCATTCATTCTTCCCCGGACTTGGTACCCAGCCCTCTGAGGCCTCTGCTGAAATTGTTGTCTTTGTTGTTGAGGTTGCTGCTGCTGCTGTTGTGCAGGCTGATTGTCAGCAGGAATAGTTACCGCCGCAGTGTGCTGGAAGTAACGATCCCTACTGGGTCCTCTCTGAGCATACACGACGCTGGTATCACCCTCTTTCTTCCTCTGGCCATTACCGAAGGGCTTCTTCGACCCTGAAGATGAAGCATTACCCTGTATCTTTCCAAGCTTCAGCCAGCTCTCTATCCTCTCTCCAGCCACAACTATATCTGCGAAGTTAGTGACCGGACAACTGACCATCCTCTCAGCGAATGCCCCCTGCAGGGTACCCATAAAGAGATTAGACATCTCTCTGTCCACTAAGGGAGGTTGTACTCTGGCAGCCAACTCCCTCCACCTTTGAGCATATTCTTTAAACCCCTCGTTATTCTCCTGAGACATTCCCTGCAGCTGGGTACGACTCGGAGCCATATCAGCGTTGAACTGATACTGTTTAAAGAACGCGTCACCAAGATCTTGCCAGCTCTTGATATCAGAAGACTTAAGCTTGGTGTACCACTCCAAGGAGCCTCCGGACAGGCTGTCCTGGAAAAAGTACATCCACAACTTCTGGTCCATGGTGTAAGCTGAGATCTTGCGGACAAATGCTTGCAGATGAGTCTCCGGGCAGGAACTCCCATTGTATTTATCAAATGCGGGCGCTTTAAACTTCTGTGGGATGACAATCCCCTCGACTAGCCCCATGTTTGACATGTTCACGACCCCGGGAGTGGCATAGCTCTCCAAAGCTCTGATCTTTTCTGCCAGCAATTGGATCTCCTTATTTTGCGGTTGGGCACCGTACTGACCGAACGGTTCGTTGTGCATGGAGAACTGATCAGCTTCTCTGTCCTCCTCTCTGTCATCATCAGCCCCGAAGAATGGCGGGAATAGACTATCTTTCAGATTGTTGCCCATCTGAATAGGTTGCCCACCCGTGGCAGCACCAAAACCTCCCGCATTGTTTACTACACCCACGGTCGTTCTTTTTCCAGCGTCTCGAGAACCACCCAGCCCCTGGTTGGAGACATCATCCAGGTTGACACCACTATTAGCAGCAGAAGCCCGCTCGAGCTTCTCGACTTTGTCAGCTAGAGCTTTCTGACCAACTGCAAAACCCTGCATGATGTTGATTAGCTCATTCATCTTGTCCTTCAGCTCAAGAATATCTGTGTTCGGAAGATCCATCAGTCTGGGAGTGTTGTGTCGAGTGAAGTATCTGTGAGGGCGTGTTGAGTGCAAAGGTACAACTCTGCGAGCACGAGCAATGATTCCTGCAACAATCAAGCACGTTAGAACTAATACCTGCAAAATAAAACACAAGTTATTATGATCATGCATGAATGCAGTGTTTATCCACATGAGGAACACTTTGTCTCTCGATCCTGGCTTCATCGAGACATATAATAATCCGGCAGCAATATTCTGATATTCATCATTTGATTCATCATACAGATCAGAGATATATGATTTAGAAAAATACCCCCCAACCATGTGTGTGTGCTGTGTGAGTGCATACGGTAAAGCAAATAAAGCTTGAAGATCAATCACTGAATGAAAATAACCATCACATAGCAAAATGCACAATAAGTGCCATAGTCATACATCATAGCTGATACAAATCTCCAGAATCGGGAAAAAAATACAAGAAAAATGAATTCCGTCAACAAGCCTGACGGTAATCCACACAAAAGAGACAAGTCTATCATGACGAGGGTCCCGCAGAAGGCCCTATATCATCAACCATCTTCGCAAACTCTGCGGCGAACCTGAGCTCGGTGTTCTCCTGCTGCAATCTCCCCACCTCCTTCTGGTGAATCTTCATCTGCCTGAAGTAATGATCTCTCTCAGCAATGTAATGATCTCTCTCGGTGATGACCTTCAGGTTCTCTGCTTCCTTGGTCTTCAGCTTTGCCTCCCACTCAGCGATGAGGATTCTGACTCTGTCTTCTTTTTGGGTCTTCACGAGGATCTGCCTCCTCTTCTCATCTTCAATGACCCTTGCAGCTCTGGCTAGCTTCTCCTTAGTGATGTCGTGCTCCCTTGTGGATGATGCTAAGGCTTGGCTGATCTTCCCATAGTAGGCAGTATCCATCTCAAAGCGCTTTGCTTCCAGGGCATGTCGCTTGTCTTGATCTTCCATCTTCACTCTAATCTCCTGATTAGCCATCTGAATACGAGCAACACTCATCTCCAATTCAGCTTTCTCTGCAAGCAACTGATCTCTGGCTCTCTTCATCTCGAGGAATTCTTCCATACTGACAGAAGAACGCGGACCCTCAATCAAAGGACACCCAAGATCACCTCCCGGAAATGGTAGATGTGTGATCTCGATCCTCTTCCGAAGCCAATCATCAAATAGAGGAAAATACCGGCTGTTAACCCTGCCATAAGGAACTTTGCCCTTTCTCTGAATGTCACGCCACTCATCCAACACTTGTCTCAACTTGGCCTGATTGCCCTCAATCGGGAAATAGAAGGACTCCTGAATCTCTCGCCCAAGAGGAGGACCCTCCACAGCAAACCCCATTTGTCTCCTAAGAAGCACCGGGTTATAATTGATGCAACCCTGAACTCCTACAAGAGGCACATTGGGAAGACTCCCACAACTATATATGAAATCCCGTCCAGCCATACCGTTATGAGTCCAAGCTATATCAGCGGCCCGCAAACCCATCAATCTGAATGACCACTTGACAGTAGGATCGAGAAAAGCAAAGGCACCCTTGGAAGGCAGATACCCCATAAACCACTTATACAGCATCTGAGCACAACATCGGATCAGTCCCCCACGCCGCTTCTCATTCCGATTATGAACCGAGTAATAGACATCTCCGATCAGAGTAGGAATGGGATTCCTCTACATAAACAGTCTAATAGCATTAATGTCCACAAAGTTCTTCTGATTAGGAAACATGATGGTCCCATAAATGCTCACAGCAATCACAGCACAGACCGTCTTCCAACTACCCACAGCAGCATGTTCCTTGGCTTTGGCCTCCAAGAAACTCAAATGAAAACCCGGTAATTTTCCTTTCTCCTTCAAACCTTCCTTGATCATCTCCGGACTCGAATAAAGAGCACGGGAAATCCCACGGATGTCAGGCTCTCCCCTAATGGCACAGAAAGGAATCTGATCTCGGATCTGTATACCCAGGATACTGGCATAGTCCTCCATCAGAGGTCCCAACAAATAATCCGGGAACACAAAACATCTCAAACCCGGGTCATAGAACTGGAGAAGTGTATGGATGGCGCTCCTATCACTGTCCGTGAGCCTGAAAACCAACTTCAGAATACCACCGTATGCCTCCCTGAACATCCCCACATGGTCGGGCGTAATCAATGCTATCATCTCCTTTAGCACACCGATTTCTGGGTCGAAGAAACTATAGGCAACATCATGCTTCAAACCGGTCCTCATATCTGAGCAAAGAAGTCTCTCAACCAGGATCTCGATCAAAAATGTCCCTGCATATGGATAAACATGTGTTAGATGCAGGTAAATGCAAAATGTGATGATGCTGATGAATGAATGCAATGCATAGTGCCATCCTCCAAGTTGTCTGATCATCTGTTGCTCTGAAGCCTGATCTCTGCACTGATCACAACCATCTGAAGGAACGGAGCAAACACAAGTCCGACTCGAGAGTTCCGAAATAAACGGAACTGAAAGATACATCACCATCATCACTAGACAATCTCTGAGCAGATAACCACAATCCTCTGAATCGGCCCGGGGAATCCTGAAATAAACGGATCCCCACTGATAAATAACACGGACAGCACTCCGGCGTCTCTGAAACAAAGGCCCATAAATCCGACTTATAAATATGACTCTGATCAACGGAACCAATAGTCACCATCAAAGTCACCATCTGAACATGCGTCTGTAAGAATCACCCTCCCCTCACAGGTAAATGCTAATCAGGTCATCCTAAGGCGGATAATAGTCTCGACAATCGGGCAGAGATACTCAATGGGTTTGCCCTTTCGGGTGTCCCATTGTAGCTCTCCTGAGATCGTCTAAACCAAAGATCCGGGAATGATCGGTCACCGAAGTCAATAGTTCAGATGGAGTGACACAACCAAAGTGGATACTCCACAAAGGAAGGGCACTATCAAATGAACCTCGTCCGGCTTGTGGTATGTCAAGTCGCCAAGATCATGTTGACCTAACATGAGAGGCAACCTGAGACCACGCTAATCCTAGGTGTATACTCGGGCCTGGGCTTTAGCCCCACTCAGAACACCCACCCCAAACAGAGGAACCACCTGTACAGAGGACAACAACATGATAGTATGATGCATGCAAATATTTATGCAAATATATACACAATCAGAATAATAAATGCAATAAATAGCAGCACAAGCAACCTAAACTATCCTAGAACGCTAGGAGAGACTCGCTTAGGGAAGATGGACCAGCACATGTCCACATCTTGAAGTCCCCAGTAGAGTCGCCAGCTGTCGCATCCGCGAAAAACAACCGGCGGGCTAAAACAAAACAACACAGAGCCGCCACCGTGCGTTATTTATCCCAAAAGAGGGAAAGGAAACGCTCAGAGTAAACCTGGAAAAGACATGGTCTCGCGACCAAAGAGAATGGGATCGGGAGTCGGTTACGCAAGGGGAAGGTATTAGCACCCCTCACGTCCGTCGTACTCGACGGGATCCACGCTCTAAAAATAGGTTAAGGTTGCTAAAACAAACACCACACACACACTGAAGACAACACAGGTGGAGGAAGAGGGGAGAGGGCTCGCTAGGACATCGCATCCTATGCCTACGTATCTCGTCTGGAACGAGAATCAGAGCTACCGTAGTTCGGCTCACGCACGCCGAAACAAAACACACGCAAAACAGGCAAACATGGAACCCGAACGCCAATTGCTGGACTTACATCAGCTTCCGAACCAAACAAACCCACACTGGAAACCAGATGCCACTTGATGGACTTATACCGGACTCCAAGCACACAACAAAAGGATACGGAATGCCAATTGCTGGGCTTATATCCATCTCCTACACACACAAGAAGAAACAAGCAACAAGTTACTAAGGAGTCGGGAACTCGAGCCTAGCAACTGTCAAGTAAACACACAAAAAAGAAAAAGGGTGAAAAACAAAAAGGGTGCCCGGAGAGATCTTGTACGACCTCCTGCCTACGTACCTCATCTGGTATGAGGATCAGGGCAACGTAGTTCCCCTTAACAGGGGAGAAAGACTAGCCTAACCAGATACAGAGGGAGACACAACTAGGGAGACTATGACTCGAACCTAGATGTTATCATGCATATCATCCCTAAGTTAAGGTTGACTATCTATCTTGCTCAGGCAGCAAGCTAATCCTAAACAGGTAAAGCAAAGCATGCAATCATAATCAAAACAAAGCAAACATTCACAGTTAGCACACACTATATCCAGACAAAGTGGGCTCAAACAAAGGGTTAGGCTGCAAAAGCAAACCAACTGTATCAGGTGATGTTAGCTCTTAACCCTAACATTGAGAGTTAGGGTGAAGCAGATGAAATGGGAGTGAGGGGTGTGCCTCACAGCTCTTATCCCTGGTCAGGGAGAGCTTCAGACAAAGAAGTGTGGGTCCAGAAAGTGGGAACCCTTCTACACTTATGACACTGACTCAACTGTACAACTGTACAAGGATCTTGGGTTAATGTCCACAATGCATCAACACCAGTTGTGTGAGCAGAGGGACGACTCAACAGAATAGCAGGAGATGGATTGCACATCTCTTTTATTTGCCAATTGCCTTAATCAAGGTCTTTTCCTGCTTGGGGACAAAAATAAACAAGCACAAGAAGTGCCTCTTAAGGAGGACTTCAGACAGGTGCCTGGCCAAGTAACAGGCCAGGTCTTCCAGACTACATGGAGAAAAGAAATTCTACCTCAATTGGTTTATACAACCAAGCAACAGCACAAGCAAGTTCAAAATGAACTATAGCAACTAAGGTACCTGAAATCAATCAAACATAATCAGTATACCAGGCAAACAAAAGTCAAACAGAAAATTACAAGTCCACAGTACAAACAGATAACAAGCATCAATGCACAAAGGTGCAAGCCACAAGGCATAAGCATAAGTTTCAATGCCTACAAAACAAACTCAAAGTTAGTCATAAACAATCAATAAACCAACTCCAATTGAGTGCACATCATCAAGCATAAGCAATTGTGCTCTTTGACCTGAAACAAAGCTCAAATGTGAGAACACAAACCACTAGTACAAGACTAGGGTCAAAATGGGAGCAATAAACCAAAACAGAACATGAAACTTATCAAAAATTAAGATCAATCAAATAAGAATCAAATCCAAGTGGTCTCACATTCATATGATCAACCATTATCATTTCATGAGGCATTTAGTGCAAAACATGCAATTTAGAACCTCATAGGACCAAACAGAAAGATCCAATTCAAATCAACTCACAAACAATTCAATAAATTCCCAAAAAATTCATGTCTAAACAGAACTCACTAAAGGATCATCACACCAAATTTCAGGCCATTTGGACAAAGGGAAGCAAGTCAATTAAATTCATCAAGCCAAAGCATACTCAAACAAGCTTATACAAGGCATTAAATCATGCATCAACTTCAAGCAATCATAAAACAGAGTAGGAACATGATAAATGAGTGAAACCAAAACCATGGCAAACTTCAAGATGTCTATAATACACATGCCAAATTTCAGGCTCATCCAATTAACCACAAGAATTTCACAAATCATATGAAATCATGACTCACAAAAGGTCTACAATTGGTCAAATAGGGGAGAAAATCTCAATCAAATTGGAAATGCATTCAAAACTTCCAGGAAAATTCACAAGCGTTCTCAACATTCACAAGTATCATCATGCAAAGATTCAGGTCATTTTGAGTTCATATGGCATGGCAACAAAAATCATGAAGTCAAGTAAGACATGGTATGACACAAATTGTCACACCTCTAATGATCAGGTCATATCTCTCAATCCAAGAATGAAAAAATAGCAAACTTAAAGCCAAAAAATCCCTAAAGGTGTCTAGTTTGCACATGTAAAATTTCAGCTCCATACAATTAAGCATCATCATTTCATGATCAAAACATCAAGCAAGGTGCATGGAAGAACACATCTAAACAAACCCTAGGCCATTCAAAAAATCACACGTGCACAATTTCAATTAAAATAACCAAAAAATAGTAGAGGTCACAAGGATCATGGCACAAAAAATCTCAATCAATTTGGATTTGTGGTTTAGGAGTTATGGAATTTTGAATGTTGAAGAAAAATAAAAAAAATAATGAAACAAGCATGGTGAACATGTGAAGCATATGGAAATAAATTCTAAAGCAAAAAGGAGAATTGCTTGGGCGAAGGATCGAAGGAGGTTCCATTTTAAAAAGTAGCGCGCGCTACTGTAGCTAACACTAATCAGCCAGGCAAAACACGGACATATGGATCAAACAACCAATTCTGGAAAATTCATCACATTCATCATGTGTTCTTCATACATTCATGCGTCAAGAACAAATGTCCACCAAAATCAACAAAACCTATATCACTGGAAAGGTATCTCAACGTACATCAACAATATCATATCAATTAAGCCTAATTCCTCCTAAATCAAAAGTTTCGAAGGAAAACATAATCATGCACAAAACTTCTAATTCACATAACTCTCTCATTTCTCAACGAAAATCAGTGGTTCAAAGTGCAGATAACTCTACTCTCAAAGATATACAAGAAACATTAATTGATTTCATGAATTGTCAAACTCGAAAACTCACCTTCAATGATGTGCAGTTGTGAATTCGTGCGAACCAGGCCTTGTAAGTGCAAAACAGATGCTCCTTGATGCTTGAATTGATGAATGGAACAAGGTTTGGATGTTGATTGTGAAGGATCTAGCTCAAAACTCGAATTGCCATTGTTGAAGCTCTCTTTAACAGTCCACGAATTCAGCTTGAAAAGGATGAAATCTTGCTTCCAACAGCTTCAATAATGCATGTAGATGATGAATTGATGAAGATCTTGGCAAGGTTTGTGAAGAAAATTGCAAAAAAAGTGAAAGAAGAAGTTGAAGAATTTGGTGATTTTCAGATCTAGATCTTGATTCTGTTATGGTTATCCAGAAAACAGTTATGATTTAGGTTTTATATGTAATGTTAATGATGTTGTTAATCATGATTAGTGTAAATGCAATGGATTAAACCAAATCAAGTTTTCATGCTAAATGGTAATTGACCAATTCACCCTCACTTGTACAAAACCAATGTAACAGTTCATTTTCTATTTTGGAGCAAGTTTCAAATGATATTTGTGAGCTAATGCAAGTGGAATGGAGTGAAAACAATGCTTATTTTGCAAAATGACCTTTTTCCCTCCAAATTTCAAATTAAGTCCACTTGAAAAATGCACTTTTTGTGTGAACAAAATTCATGAAATGTAATGCTTGTTTTGGATAGAGGACATCAAAAGAAAGTTGCTCAAAAAACCCTCACTCCATTTGGCCTTGTGAATCAAAAGTTATGCACCTTTGAAATTCAATATTTCTTGACAAAGATCAATCCATAACTTGCCAACCACAAATGAGAAATTCATGTTCTTGGACTTTTTGGAAAGGTGAGAGCAAGATATTCAACTTTCATGTTGGACAAAATTTCATTTGAAGCATTTTTGGACATGTAATTTTGAGGAGAAAACCTTTCCATTTTTGGCAATTTTGAATTACAAGTCACTTTCTATTTTTGGAAAGTTTTCCTCTGACTTTATTTTCTTCATTCTTGATGTTTGAAATGTCAAATGAAACTTGTTTGGACATGAATGAAGTGTCTCTAACTCTCTCCCACCTCCAAATCCATCAGTTGACCTTTGGTTGACTTTTTCTGACTGATAGATGAATTGGCCATGCATTGATGATCTTGAGCCTCAAACTCCTGATGAAATGGCTCAACCATGAAACCCTAGCTTCCATAAGCTCAATATAACCATAGAATGATCCCTCATCTCCATGAATACCTTATCTCCTTGACAAGCCCTGATTGGCACAATGCAGATGATTAGGGTTGACCAGAGGTCAAAACCCTAATCCCAAGGAATATGATCAAGCATAATGAATCTCTTGGTGATGACAAAACCATGATGATGATGATCTACCATTTCAACCAAGATGAACCTCAATCCCCAAGAAACCCTAATTTGAAGCACCAACCCTCAGATGGCTAATGATCAATCCAATCAATGAAACCCTCAGGCTTGAATATCTTAACCTCTTTATCTTCTGATCAAGACTTAGGAGGATGACTTGCCCAATGTACCCACATGATATGCAAAGATGCAATGCCTAATGACCTAAAAATGAAATGCAATATGCTAAGCTAGTCCCAAGAGAGGAGGGCAAATTTTGAGGTGTTACACCTGCCGGATTCCCGTGGGGAATGCCTCCCAACTTTGTGCCAGAAGGCTTTGCGCATACCTTCGTTTCCATGCCGGCATCTAGCCCGGTCATGTCCGTGCCACCTCCAGTTGTGCACACTTTGCCTCGCGTAGAGGATACCATCTATCATTCCAAGCCGTCTAAGGGCCCGGATGTCTATGAGAAGATGGACGAAATGAAAGACCAATTTCTTGAGCTACGCAAGGAATTGAAAACGCTGAGAGGTAAAGATCTGTTTGGGAAGAGTGCTGCAGAATTGTGCTTGGTACCCAATGTGAAAATCCTAGTGAAATTCAAATTGTCTGACTTTGAGAAGTATAAAGGGAACTCTTGTCCACTCAGTCGTCTTATGATGTATGCCCGTAAGATGTCTACTCAGACAGATAATGACCAATTGCTAATTCACTACTTCCAGGATAGCTTGACTGGTGCTGCGCTCCGTTGGTATATGGGGTTGGACAATGCAAGCAATCACACTTTCAATAACCTAGGTGAAGCTTTTGTGAAGCAATACAAGTACAACGTGGATATGGCGCCGGATAGGGACCAACTGAGGTCCATGTCTCAGAAAGATAAAGAGACATTCAAGGAGTATGCGCAGCAATTGAGGGAGTTGGCTGCCCAGTTCACTCCTCGTTTGGTGGAGAAAGAGATGACAAATTTTTTTGTGAAAACCCTGAGTTCATTTTACTATGAACGCATGATCGCCAGTGCCCCCAATGATTTTACCAAAATGGTAAATATGGGGATGAGACTTGAAGAAGGGGTCCGTGAAGGACGATTGTCAAAAGATGAGGCGTCAACAAGTAAGAAGTATGGCAGTAGTTTCAGCAAGAGGAAGGACAGTGAAACGAATGCAATTTCCAGTGGGAGGCAGAGGGGGCCTCAGATCAGAAGAAATCCACCACCTCGTCAACATCATCATCATCAAGTATCATCAGTTATTCCAGTATTCTCTAATCAACAAACAATACCGATTCAACAACAACAACATCAACGTCAACAACAACAACCACAACAAAGAACAAACACCTACAACAACAACAATACCAACAACAATCATCATCAACAATAGAACTTCGAGAGGAAAAAGGTCTCTTTTGACCTGATTCCTATGTCGTACGCAGAGCTGTATCCATCTTTAGTCCTCAAAAACTTGATTCAACCGAGGAACCCATCACAGATCCCAGAACCACTTCCTTGGTGGTATAAACCTGAGCTTCGTTGTGCTTTTCATCAGGGTGCACCTGGGCATGATATTGAAAACTGTTATCTATTGAAATATGAGGTGAAAAAGCTTATGAAGAGTGGTATGGTGTCTTTTGAAGACCGCGCGCCTAATGTGAAAGCTAACCATTTGGCTGCTCATGGGAACTCCTCAATGAATATGGTGGACGGTTGTCCTGGTGAGTATAAAGTTTTTGATGTGCGTTTTATCCATAGATCCTTGGTGCAGATACACAAGGATATATGTATGGTGAGTAACTGTGAACATGACCATGATAGTTGTGTTGTTTGTAGCGTGAACCCAAGAGGGCGTGTTGTGGTGAAAAGGGACATTCAACGTCTGATGGATGAAGGCATGATCCAAATTTGTCAATCTCGTCATGTAGATGACGACGTTAATGTCATAGTGCCCGTTTTCAAGCAACCAGAGCGATTAGTAATTCAGTATGATAGCAGCAACAGCAAGAACGTCAACAATAAATCAGTATCGTCGTTGGTAATACGATTAACGGGCCCAGTCCCGTATGCATCTGATAAGGCTGTACCGTACTAATAAAATGCTACGATGATAGAGAATGGTCAAGAGGTCCCGTTACCTACAACCAGTTTAGTGGTGAGCATTGTAGATGTTACGAAGGTGACCCGCAGTGGTAGAGTATTTAGACCAGTCGTCCTAGAGAATAAAGAAGAAATAATTGTTGGTAAGAAGGCGGAGGTGCCTATTGTGGATCCTGTTGGTTGTTCAAAGGATAAGTCTGGTGAATCCAGCAACTTGAAAGCCAATGATGATGATGAGGTACTCCGACTGATCAAGAGGAGTGAATTCAATGTGGTTGAGCAGTTGCTTCAGACTCCCTCAAAGATTTCAGTGTTGTCTTTGCTTTTGAATTCTGAAGTGCACAGAGAAGCACTATAGAGAGTTCTTGAACAGGCATATGTGGAGCAGGATGTTAATGTGGATCAATTTGATCACATTGTGGCCAACATCACTTTATGCAATAATCTGAGCTTCTGTGACGAAGAACTCCCTGAGGAGGGAAGAAACCATAACATGGCTTTGCATATTTCAATGAACTGTAAGGAAGATGCTTTGTCAAATGTGCTCGTTGACACCGGTTCGTCACTCAATGTGCTTCCGAAGTCAACTTTGTCAAAGTTATCTTACCAGGGAGCTCCCATGAGGTATAATGGGGTGATTGTCAAAGCCTTTGATGGCTCGCGCAAGACAATCATTGGTGAAGTGGACCTTCCAGTCAAGATAGGTCCGAGTGATTTTCAGATTACTTTTCAAGTAATGGATATCCACCCGACCTATAACTGTTTATTGGGAAGGCCATGGATTCATGAGGCAGGGGCTGTTACCTCCACTCTGCACCAGAAGCTCAAACTTTCCAAGAATGGCAAGCTAGTGATTGTGGGAGGAGAAAAAGCGATGTTGGTTAGCCATTTGTCATCTTTCTCGTATGTAGAAGCTGAGGATGAGGTTGGAACTCCGTTCCAAGCCTTGTGCATTGCTGATGAGAAGAGAGTTGGGGCACCTATGTCCTCGCTGAAAGATGCTCAGAAGATTGTTGAAGAAGGTGCTGTTGATTCATGGGGGCGCATGGTAGAGGTCTCCGACAATAGAGGAAGAACTGGTTTGAGGTTCCAGAAGGGCTCATCAGCTGTTAGATATGAAGAGGTGTAACTCAGCTTTTATAGCGGAGGGTTCATTCATGGCAATGAACAACCCTTAGCTGCTGTGCTAGAGGATGACGAAGAGGAAGACTGCACCAACTTTCTAATGCATGGACAGACATGCAACAATTGGACTGCTGTGGATATTCCTGTTATTTTGCATCGATCTAAGTAATTGCTTTTATATTTTAAAATCCTTCTCCTATGCCTAAGGGAGAAGTGAACATTGTTTGGGCATTTTAAATTGATCATTAATAAAATTAATTATATTCATCCATATCTTTGATGTTTATTTTTACTTTTTGCTTTATTCTGAAAATGGTAATCACAAAAAACATAAATAAACAATATAATTGTCCATCTGCATAATATTTGGTTACAAATTCACTTCTCTAAAATCAAAATATCAAATCATCATGCAGGTTGGTTCCTAACCCCATTGAATAAAATGATCCTTCTCCTTCTCCAAATTTTGAATTCCCTGTGTTTGAGGCCGAGGAGGAAAGTGATGTAGAGGTGAGTGAGGAATTTTCTCGTCTTCTTGAGCAAGATGAAAAGATTATTCATCCGTTTGAAGAACAAATTGAGCTAGTCAACTTGAGTTCCGAAGATGATGTGAAGGAAGTCAAGATTGGGTCTCGATTGTGTCCAGATGCTAAGAAGAGGTTGATTGATCTTCTTCGAGAATATTCAGATGTGTTTGCTTGGTCCTATCAAGACATGCCTGGGTTGAATTCTGATATTGTGGAGCATAGATTGCTGTTGAAGCCAGAATGCCCACCAGTCAAGCAGAAGTTGAGAAGAACACATCTTGATATGGCTGTGAAGATTAAAGAGGAAGTGCAGAAGCATATTGATGCCGGTTTCCTTGTAACTGTTGAGTATCCGTAATGGGTGGCCAATATTATGTCTGTGCCGAAGAAAGATGGAAAAGTACGCATGTGTGTTGACTATAGAGATTTGAATAAAGCCATTCCGAAAGATGATTTCCCTCATCCACACATTGATATGTTGGTAGACAATACTGCTAAATTAAAAGTCTTTTAGTTTATGGATGGATTTTCCGGATATAATCAGATTAAGAGGGCACCCGAGGATATGGAGAAGACCATATTCATTACCCCCTAGGGAACATTCTGTTATAGAGTGATGCCTTTTGGTTTAATGAATGCTGGTGCAACTTACCAAAAAGCAATGACTACTCTTTTCCATGATATGATGCATAAAGAGATTGAAGTGTATGTCGATGACATGATTGCTAAATCGATTGATAAAGAGGAACATGTAAAGCATTTGTTGAAGTAATCCCAGCGTTGGAGGAAATATAAACTCCGCTTGAATCCCAATAAGTGTACTTTTGGTGTTCGTTCTGGTAAGTTGTTGGGCTTTATTGTCAGTGAGAAGGGTATTGAAGTTGATCCTGCCAAGGTCAAAGCAATACAAGAGATTCTTGCGCCCAAAACTGAGAAGCAAGTCAGAGGTTTTCTCGGCCGCTTGAATTATATTTCCAGATTTATTTCCCACATGACTGCCACATGTGCGCCTATATTCAAGGTTCTTCGGAAAGATCAGTCTTGTGATTGAACCGAAGACTGCCAGAAAGCGTTTGATAGTATCAAAGAATATTTGCTTGAGCCACCGATTTGTCTCCACCTGTTGAAGGAAGACCGTTGATCATGTATTTGACTGTGCTCGAAGATAGTATGGGTTGTGTTCTTGGTAAGAAAGATGAGACTGGAAAGAAAGAATTTGCAATTTACTACCTCAGTAAGAAGTTCACCGACTGTGAGACTCAGTATTCAATGGTTAAGAAGACTTATTGCGCATTGGCTTGGGTTGCTAAGCGTCTGCGTCAGTATATGTTTAATCATACCACTTGGTTGATATCTAAAATGGATCCAATCAAGTATTTATTCGAGAAGCCTTCTTTAACTGGGAGAATTGCCCGTTGGCAGATGTTATCAGAGTATGATATCGAATACCGATCTCAGAAAGCGATCAAAGGTAGTATCTTGGCTGACCATTTGGCTTACCAACCAATTGAAGATTATCAGTCAGTGCAGTATGATTTTCCTGATGAAGAGATTTTGTACTTGAAAATGAAAGATTGTGATGAGTCGTTGCTTGAAGAGGGGTCAGAACCTGGTTCCCGTTGGGGCATGGTATTTGATGGAGTTGTTAACCAATATGGAAATGGCATTGGGGCAATGATTATTACTCCTCAAGGAACGCATCTACCATTTACAACTAGATTGACTTTCAAGTGTACAAACAACATGGCAGAATATGAAGCTTGCATTATGGGGCTTGAAGAGGCCATGAATCTCAGAATCAAGTATTTGGATGTCTTTGGTGACTCAGGTTTGGTTGTGAATCAGATCAAAGGAGAATGGGAGGCAAATCAACCCGGTTTAATACCATATAGAGATTATGCGAGGAGGATTTCAAATTTCTTTACAAAGGTTGAGTTTCATCGTATTCCTCGAGATGAAAAATGGATGGCAGATGATCTTGCAACGTTGGTATCAATGATTGTAGTGAAATATTGGAATGAAGTTCCCAATTTATCTGTGATGCGTCTTGATAAGCCAACTCATGTGTTTGTTGTTGAAGAGATCAAAGTTGAGAAGCCGTGGTATTATGACATCAAATGTTTCCTTCAAAGTCAGATTTACCCGCCTGGGGAATCTTTGAAGGATAAGAAGACTTTGAGAAGATTAGACGGTACTTTCTACTTGAATGGTGATATACTGTACAAGAGAAACTTCGACATGGTTTTGCTCAGATGCGTGGATAGACACGAAGCAGACTTGTTGATGACCGAAGTGCATGAAGGTTCCTTTGGTACTCATTCCAATGGACATGCAATGGCGAAGAAGTTGTTGCGAGCAGGTTACTATTGGCTGACAATGGAATCTGACTGTTGCAAGTTTGTGAAGAAAAGCCACAAGTGTCAAACTTATGCTGATAAGATTCATGTTCCTCCGACACTATTGAATGTTATCTCTTCCCCATGGCCCTTCTCCATGTGAGGAATTGATATGATTGAGCCCAAATCTTCGAATGGACATCGTTTCATTTTGGTGGCAATTGACTACTTCACAAAATGGGTTGAAGCGGCATCGTATGAAAATGTGACCAAGCAAGTTATTGTAAGGTTTATCAAGAATCAGATCATATGCCGTTATGGTGTGCCAAGTAAGATCATTACTGATAATGGATCGAACTTGAATAATAATATGGTGGAAGCTCTTTGCAAAGACTTCAATATTGCACATCATAATTCTTCTCCCTATAGACCCAAGATGAATGGGGCTGTTGAAGCTGTGAATAAGAACATCAAGAAGATCATCCAGAAAATGGTTGTCACGTATAAGGATTGGCATGAGATGTTCCCATTTGCTTTGCATGGGTATCGTACATCCGTCCGCACTTCAACAGGGGCAACCCCTTTCTCTCTTGTTTATGGTATGGAAGCAGTGCTCCCCGTAGAGGTTGAGATTCCTTCATTACGTGTGCTCATGGAAGCCAAGTTGACTGAAGCTGAATGGTGTCAGACTAGGTTTGACCAGTTAAATTTGATTGAAGAGAAAAGATTGACTGCTGTAACACCTCAAAATTTACCCTCCTCTCTTGGGACTAGCTTAGCATATCGCATTTCATATTTAGGGCATTAGTCATTGCATATTGCATATCATGTGAGAACAAGCAAGTCATCCTCCTAAGTCTTTCTCAGAAGATAGAGAGGTTAAGAGATGCATGACTGAAGGTCTCATGGGTTGATTACTAGTCATCTGAGGGTTTGTGCTTCAATTAGGGTTTCTTGGTCCTTCAAGGAGTTTGAACATTATCTTATTGGCGATGATACGTCATCATCATCATCATGGTTTTATCATCCTCAAGGGACTCATTGTTCATACTCAGATCTTTGGGATTAGGGTTTTGACCTCTGGTCAACCCTAATCAGTTGCATTCTATCAGTCAGGGTTTTTTTTAAGGAGATAAGGTCTTTATTGAGATGGAGATCATCATATGATTTTATTGAGCTTGTATAAGCTAGGGTTTCATTTTGGAGTTATTTCATCAAGTGGTTGAGGCCCAAAATCATCTGTGCATGTTCAAGTCATCTGTCAACCATAAAAGTCAACAGAAAGTCAACTGAGGGCTAGGAGGTGGAGAAATGAGTTTCAACATCTCATTCATGTCCAAAAGAGTCTTATTTGTCATTACAAATGCATATCTTGAAGAATTTGAGGTCAAATCAAAACTTTCCAAAAATGGAAAGTGACCTATAATTGAAAGTTTCCCAAAATGGAAAGTTTTTGATTCAAATTCAACTTGATCTTGCATCATCAAAGAAGCTTCAAATGAAATTTTGTCCAACATGAAAGTTGAATAACTTTCTCTCCCATTTCCAAAAAGTCCAAGATCATGAATTTATGATGAATGGTTGAGGAGATATGGCCAAATGATCACCAAGGGTGCATGGAACTTCAAAGTGCCATAACTTTTGACTCAAAATTCCAAATGAAGCCACTCTTTTTGCAAAATTCTTGTCTTGACCTATGCTTTTCAAATCCCATCTTGCATTGCATGAAATTTAATCATATGCTCATGTGCTAATTCAAGTGAAATTTGGAGGGAAATTGAGGAATTTAAAATTGGCGCATCATATGAACAAAATACCATTTCCATTGTGTTCATTAGGTGATTTTGAGTGAAATTGGATGCTTGCATGTTACTATTCACGTCCAAATTAGGCCATGCACCACACTTTTCCAAATTTGCAAAACACCTCTCATTTTCATTAATCCTAATTAACTCATGCCTAATTCTAATTTGGATGTGATTAGTAGAGCATATATAAACCAAATCATAATAGAATTTCAAGAGGTTAATCACAATTCACCATTTCTAGATCTAGTTTTCATTTCCCTCCAAAATTTTCTCCTAATCATAATTCAAATTTTCATCACATAACATACCAATTTTCTTCCATATTCTTGTTCCTTGGTGTGGATTTAGCATAGATCAAGCATTGGATCTTCAAGATTGGACTAGAATTGTGCATGTGTAGCTCAAGAGCATAACAATGGCAAATGCAAATTAAGCAAGATCTACACGTTTCTAAGCTTCAATTTCTTCATCAAACATCACTACAAGTGTTCTAGAGTTGATTTGGATCATTGCAAGGCCTTGGATCGTGCGTTTTCAAGAACTGTTCTTCAAGAGGTCATATTTTCGAACCTCTTAATTCTCTATTTTATGTACATAAACTTGTAGAGCTTTCATCACTGAGAATTCTGATATAAATTTCATGAAATTTGGATGAAAAATGAAGAAGTTATGTTGAATTAAAGTTTAGATCTAGAAACTTCTTTGCTTCGATCCAGAAAATATATTAGGAATTAGGCTTAGCTTTTATGATATTTGGAATGTACATGAAAAGACCTTTCCAACGGTATATAGTTTGTAAAATTCTGGAAAAAAAAGTTGATGTTCATCACTGTAGATCCGCCGTCTTCGCGAAGAAGACGGTGGAAACCACCGCGTGCCATACGCTCCATACGCGTATCATACGCTCCATACGCGTATCATACGCTCCATACGTGTACCACTGCCAGGGTTCGCTCTGGTTCCCTGGTTCGATCCTCAGCAGTGGCATTTCCAGATTCCCTTTTCTTTTCATAACATTTTCATGTTTTCCATTTATTTCATTTCTTGCATGCTTATTCAAAAAAACATAACTCATTAAATATTAATCCAATTAATTCCCAATTTTTTGCAAAATGTTCATGTGTTTGTCTATTATTTTTTGGTGTTGATTTTAGGATTTTATCATTTTTGGAAATTAAATTGTGTTGGATTCTTTGAACGTGTATGCTTTGTGACCTTGCTTCATTCTTTTTATCATAAAATGCTCAATATTGATCCAAATGCTCTGAAATTTTGCATGATGTTTCTTGACATGTTTTTGGATTTATGTGATTTTATTTGGCATTTTTTTCCATTGTCTTCCCTGTTTTGGACACATGTACTTTAGGTGTGGCAATTTGTGTCACACAATTGGATGGTTTGCTTATGCATTTTCATTTCCATATCAATTGAACTTTGATGATGCTGATTTTTGGTATGATGATTGTGTTTGAGATGCTGATTGCTCATGAATGTTTCCAGAATTATTTGAATTATTTCTATTTTGATGGGGAATTTTCATTCATAATGATCAAATGTATGCCTTGAATTTGTCTTTGGCTTCTCTTGCTTGATACGTGGCCTTGCTTGATGATTTTGATGTGAGACTTTTTAGGACATGTTAATATGTGTTTGAAGTTGCAATGTGTTGAATTTCAGCTCCTGTTTTGACTTTTTTCTTCACCTTTGACCCTAGGCTTTGACCTAGTGGTGTGTTGCTTACATGTGAGCTTTGAATTTCAGGTTTAAGCATCCAAGTTCCATGGTTGATGATGCTTCATCATTTGAATGTTGATATTTGGTTTTTGATTGCTAACACTTGCTGTTTTGTAGGTTGATGATAACTCATTTGAGTTTGCCTAATGGCTTATGTGTTGTACATTGGGATTGTCTGTTGGTTATTAACTGTTGTCTGTTTGTCTGAGTATTGTACTGATTGGTTTAGTTGTTTCCACAGGTACCTAAGTTGCTTTAAGTTCATTTGAACTTTGCTTTGCTTGCTTGTGGTTGGCATACCACTTAGGTATAATCCCTTGATCTTCATGTAGTCTGGAAGACCTGTCATGTTATGTTGGCAGGCACTTGTCTGAAGCACTCCTTAAGAGGCAATGTTTGTGCTTGTTTAATTTTGTGCCAAGCAGGTAAAGTCCTCTTAAGAGGCAATTGACAGATACAAGGGATGTGCAATCTATCCCCTGCTATTCAGTTGTGTCATTCATCTTGCTCACACCCTGTGTTGATGCACTTTGAATAAAAACCCAAAATCTTGTTGTGACAGTCATGTGGAGAAGAGTTCCTTCATTCTGAACTCCCACACTTTCAATTTGATTTAAGCTCTCCCAGGCCAGGGATAAGAGCTATGAGGCACACCCCTCATTCCCATTTCCTCTGCTTCACCCTAACTCTCAATGTTAGGGTTAAGAGCTCAAAACACCCCATTCCAGTTGGCTTGTTTCTACAGCCTAGCCTTGTATGAGCCATTTGTTTGCGTATAGTGTGTGTGCTTGCTCTTTTGTGAATGCTTGTTTGCTGTTTATATGTTGTTTCAACTTGTTGCTTGTGCAAGTTAGGATCTGTTAGATACCTCAACCTAGGACCATTGTGGATTGCATGATAACTATTAGGCTCGAGTCAGTCTCCCTTTTAGTTTGTCATTTCCCAGTCTCTGGTTAGGATAGAGATTTCTCCCCTGTTGAGGGGAACTAAGTTGCCCTGATCCTCATACCAGATGAGGTACGTAGGCAGGAGATCGTGCGAGATCTCTCCGGGCACCCTTTTCTTTTTGTGCGGGTTTGCTTGACAGTTATTAAGCTCGAGTTCTAGACTCCCTTTTAGCTTGTCTGTTTGTTAACCTCTTGTGTGTGAGTGAGGAGTCTGACGTAAGTCCAGCGATTGGCGGTCGGTTTCCTGTGTCTTGTTTGCTTGTTGGAGTCTGACGTATGTCCAGGTCGGTTTCCTGTGTGTGTGGTTGTTGGTTCGGAGTCTGATGTAAGTCCAGCGATTGGCAGTCGGTTTCCATGTTTGCCTGTTTGTGTGGAGTCTGACGTAAGTCCAACGATTGGCAGTCGGTTTCCTATTTGTGTTTTGTTTGGCGTGCGTTAGCCGAACTACGGTAGCTCTGATTCTCATTCCAGATGAGATACGTAGGCATAGGATGCGATATCCTAGCGAGCACGTTTCCCCCGTCCCGAACTACGTCGACTCTGATGTCTGTGCCTGACAGACTACGTAGGCCCAGGATGCGATATCCTGCCGAGTCCCGTTTCTTCCGTCTTTCATCTGTGTTTGTTTCCAGCGTGTGTGCAGTGTTTGAGCAGTCTTTAGCAACCTTTCTTCTATTCTTTTGAGCGTGGATCCCGTCGAGTACGACGGACGTGAGGGGTGCTAATACCTTCCCCTTGCGTAACCGACTCCCGATCCTTGTAATCTCCGGTCGTAAGACCATCTCCTTTCCAGGTTTACTTCGAGCGTTTCCTTTCCCTCCTTTGGGATAAATAACGCACGGTGGCGGCTCTGTTTGTTTTGTTTTTCCCGCCGTTTGTTTTTCGCGGATGCGACAGCTGGCGACTCTGCTAGGGACATAGAAGTTGACCTCTTGCTGGTCCATCTTCCCTAAGCGAGTCACTCCTAGCGCTCTCTAGCGTAGTTTAGGTTGCTTGTATTGCTCTATTTATTGCATTTATGATTATTATGTTGTGTATATATTTGCATAAATGTTTGCATGCATCATATTATCATTGTGCTGACTCTGTACAGGTTGGTTCCTCTGATTTGGGGTGGGTGTTCTGAGTGGGGCTAAAACCCAGGCCCGAGTATACACCTAGGATTAGTGTGGTCTCACGTTCCTCACATGTTGGTTGGGCATGTTGTTGTGACGTGACATACCACAAGCCGGACGATTTTCCATTGTGGAGTATTCCACTTTGGTTGGGTTACCTCTTTTGAGCTATTGACTTCGGTGACCGTTCTTTCCCGGATCTTTGGTTTAGACGATCTTATGAGAGCTACAACGGCACACCCGAAAGGGCAAACCCGTTGAGTATCTTTGCCCGATTGTCGAGACCATTATCCGCCTTAGAATGACCTGATTAGAATTCACCTGTGAGGGGAGGGTTGATTCTTACAGAGACATGTTCTGATGGTGACTGTGATGGTAACTAATGGTTCAGTTATTGGTCAGAGTCCTGTTTATAAGTCGGATTTATGGATATTTATTTCTGAGACGCCGGAGTTCTGTCCGTGGTATTTATCAGTGGGGATCCGTTTATTTCAGGATTCCCTGGGTTGATTCAGAGATTGTCGTGGCTATCAGTTCAGTGTTTTCTCTATGATGATGGTGATGATGGTGATGTATCCTTCCGTTCCGTTTATTTCGGAACCCCAAGTCGGATTTGTGGTTACTTAGTACCTCAGATGGTTGTGATCAGTTCAGAGACCAGGGCTTCTGTACAGTTGATGATCAGATGACTTGGAGGATGGCACAATGCATTGCATTCATACATCATCATCATTCTCATTTTGCATTTATCCGTATCTAACTCATGTTTATCCATATGCAGGGGACATTCTTGATTGAGATCCTGGTTGTGAGAGCTTTCGACGGTTCAAAGAGGGCTGTGTTTGGGGAAGTGGAGCTCCCTGTGAAGATCGGGCCCGAGGTGTTTAAGTAGGTATTCTATGTCATGGATATTCAACCGGCATACAGTTGTCTGTTGGGTAGGCCGTGGATCCATGCTGCTGGAGCAGTGACTTCGACTTTGCACCAGAAGCTGAAGTACATCTGGGACGGGCAGGTCGTCACGGTTTGTGGGGAAGAAGACATCTTCGTCAGCCACTTATCATCGTTCAAATATGTTGAAATGGACGGTGAAATTGTTGAAACACCAAGTCAAGCATTCGAAACCGTCAAGGTGGAGAATGCTATTTTTGCTAAAGAAGAAAAGCCGTCCATTTCTTCGTACAAGCAGGCCGCTGAGGTGGTGAAGAGTGGGGAAGCTCCTGGTTGGGGAAAGATGATGGACATCTCCGCCAAGAAAGACAGATTCGGAGTGGGTTATCAGCCGGGCCGAGGCTCGTCTGGACAAGGCAGAGGACGTCGTCCGTCATTCACATTCACCAGTGCTGGAATGCTGGATCCAGATCACATCTGTATGGTGGGTGAAGAAGTTGACAATGACTGTGAGATTGATCAATGGATAAAACCGTGCGTACCAGGGATTGAAGTCCAGAACTGGAAGGCCGAAAAGATCATCACTGTCGCTCTACTTGAAGAGTAATATTTTCTGTTTTCAATTTTATTTGCATGGGAGCCATACGTTTTGCCCGAAACGTAATGGTTCATTGTAAGGGTCACCTCATGTGTTTCATTTTGCAATTTTTTGCATCATAAATAAAAGGATGTTTTTCATTAAAAGCGGTGTTCCCTGTTTTTCATTTATTTTTGCAATTTAATAAAAACAAAAATAAAAATGGCAATGTATGTTTTCCTTTTCCTTTTCAATTTGTCTCGCTCCGGTTCTAAAGCAATGCATGAATCAACATTCATGCAGATGCGACTTCTCGCCGGATCTCATTGATAACAATCCTGTTACACCCTTATATGACTTCGACAATCTGATCTATCATGCCGAAGAAGAAGGCGAAGAAGATTGCGAACTGCCGGAGGAATTAGCCAGGTTATTAAAACAAGAGGAGAAGGTGATTCAGCCGCACGAGAAGCAAGTTGAGATTGTGAATCTGGGTACCGACGAGGTCAGAAAGGAAGTGAAAGTTGGGGCTGCTTTGGAGGCGAGTGTTAAGAGCAGAATGGTAGCATTGTTGAAAGAGTATGTTGATATCTTCGCCTGGTCTTATCAAGATATGCCAGGGTTGGATACCGATATCGTTGTGCACAAGTTACCATTGAGAGCAGATTGTCCTCCAGTGAAGCAGAAGTTGCGCAGAACTCGACCTGAGATGGCCATGAAAATTAAAGAGGAGGTGCAGAAGCAATTGGATGCTGGTTTCCTAGCTGTTACTAATTATCCGCCTTGGGTCGCGAATATTGTGCCGGTCCCGAAGAAATATGGGAAGGTGAGAATGTGTGTGGACTACCGGGATTTGAACAGAGCTAGCCCGAAGGATGATTTCCCATTACCTCACATTGATGTGTTGGTAGATAATACAGCTCAATTCTCGGTGTTTTCCTTCATGGATGGCTTTTCTGGCTATAATCAAATCAAAATGTCGCCAGATGATATGGAGAAAACAACGTTCATCACACCGTGGGGCACTTTCTGTTATAAGGTGATGCCATTTGGTCTCAAGAACGCCGGTGCTACTTATCAGAGAGCCATGGTGACTTTGTTTCATGATATGATTCATCATGAAATCGAATGCTATGTTGATGACATGATAGCAAAGTCCCAAACAGAAGAGGGGCATTTGGTAGACTTGGCCAAGTTGTTTGACCGGTTGAGACAATTCAGACTGAGGTTGAATCCGAACAAGTGCACTTTCGAAGTGCGGTCCGGTAAATTGCTGGGGTTTATAGTAAGCGAAAGAGGAATCGAGGTTGATCCTGCTAAAGTAAAAGCAATACAAGAAATGCTTGAACCGAGAACAGAGAAAGAGGTTCGTGGTTTCTTAGGTAGATTGAACTACATTTCACGGTTCATATCTCACCTAACAGCCACGTGTGAACCCATATTCAAGTTGTTGAGAAAAGATCAAACGGTCAGGTGGAATAGTGATTGCCAAGCGGCATTTGAAAAGATAAAAGAATATTTGCAGGAGCCTCCGATTCTGATGCCTCATGTGGAGGGACGACCGTTAATTCTGTATTTGACTGTCCTCGAGGGGCCTATGGGGTGTGTATTGGGGCAGCATGACGAGTCTGGTCGAAAAGAGCATGCCATATACTACCTTAGCAAAAAGTTTACCGACTGTGAAACAAGATATTCACTGCTCGAGAAAACTTGTTGTGCTTTGGTCTGGGCTGCTCGCCGACTGAGGCAGTATATGCTGGTTCATACCACTTTATTGATTTCCAAGATGGATCCAATCAAGTATATTTTTGAAAAGCCAGCATTGACCGGACGGGTTGCGAGGTGGCAAATGATTTTGACTGAATATGATATTCAATATATCTCTCAGAAGGCGATAAAGGGGAGTGTATTGTCTGATTATCTTGCTCAGCAACCCATTGAGGATTATCAATCGATGAAGTTTGAATTCCCTGATGAGGACATCATGTTTCTCAAATCGAAATATTGTGAGGAACCAATGTCGGAGGAAGGGCCTGACCCTGAATCCGAATGGATTCTGATGTTTGATGGGGCCGTTAACGTAAATGGTAGTGGAGTTGGTGTTGTTTTGGTTACGCCGAAAGGATCCCACATTCCTTTTGCTACCCGGCTAACATTTGAGTGCACCAACAACGTGGCTGAGTATGAAGCTTGTATCTTGGGGATTGAAGAGGCGATTGATTTGCGGATCAAGAACCTTGTTATATATGGAGATTCGGCTTTGGTTGTGAATCAGGTTAACGGAAAATGGTATACGCATCAATCTCATTTAATTCCATACCGGGATTATACGAGGAGATTGTTGACGTTTTTCACCAAGGTGGTTTTACATCATGTGCCGAGAGAAGAGAATCCTTTGGCAGATGCTTTGGCTACTCTGGCCGCCTTGATTAAGGTACAATGGTTGAATCAGTTCCCCAGTGTTGAGGTGGGACGTCTGGATAGACCGGCTTATGTGTTTGCTGTTGAAACAGCGCCTGATAATGAGAAGCCGTGGTATTACGATATCAAGCGCTATTTGGAAACCCAAGAGTATCCTGAGGGAGCATTCGAGAAGGACCGAAAGACTCTGAGGAGGTTGGCCATGGTGTTCTATCTGAATAAGGATGGGGTTTTGTACAAGCGTAATTTCGATTGGGTCTTGCTCAGATGTGTTGATGACAAAGAAGCAAGCCAATTGATGAAAGAGGTTCACGAGGGGTCGTTCGGTACCCATGCCAGTGGAAATGCAATGGTGAAGAAGCTGCTGAGGGCAGGTTATTATTGGATGACAATGGAGGCCCAATGTTTCAATTTCGTGCAGAAGTGTCATAAATGCCAGATTTATGCTGACAAGGTGCACGTGCCTCCAAATCCGTTGAGTTTGATGTCATCTCCGTGGCCGTTTGCTATGTGGGGCATTGATATGATTGGGAAGATTGAGCCTACGGCTTCGAATGGGCACCGGTTCATATTAGTGGCTATTGATTACTTCACCAAGTGGGTGGAAGCAGCCTCTTATGCGAATGTGACGAAGCAGGTCGTTGCCAGATTTCTCAAGAGAGACATCATTTGCAGATATGGGGTTCCCGAGAGAATCATTACTGATAATGGTTCTAATTTGAACAACAAGATGATGGCAGAACTGTGCCGGGAATTCAAGATCGAGCATCACAATTCTTCTCCTTATCGTCCGAAGATGAATGGGGCGGTTGAGGCAGCTAATAAGAATATAAAGAAGATTGTGCAGAAGATGGTCGTGACCCATAAGGACTGGCATGAGATGTTGCCGTTTGCATTGCATGGGTATCGAACCTCGGTGCGTACATCTACTGGGGCAACACCTTTCTCGTTGGTATATGGGATGGAAGCGGTGCTACCGGTTGAGGTTCAAATTCCCTCTTTGAGAGTCCTGATGGATGTGAAATTGCAAGAGGCTGAATGGGTAAGGACCCGGTATGAGGAGTTAAGCCTGATTGAGGAAAAGAGGCTGGCGGCCATCTATCATGGGCAGTTGTACCAGCAGCGGATGAAGCGTGCTTTTGACCGAAAGGTGCGACCTCGTGTGTATCACGTAGGAGATATGGTGCTGAAAAGGATCCTTCCTCCTCAAAACGATCGTAGGGGCAAGTGGACACCTAATTATGAAGGTCCATTCGTGGTCAAGAAGGTTTTCTCTGGCGGAGCCTTGTTGTTGACAACCATGGATGGTGAGGATTTTCCATCCCCTGTGAATGCGGACGCAGTTAAAATATACTTCGTATAAGGAGACCCGCTGGACGAAAAGAATAAAATAGTCCAGGCAAAAATGGGCATCCCGGCGAACCAAAAAAAAATGAATGAAAAAGGTTCGGGCAAAAATTAGGGAAAAAAAGGAAAAAACTGTACACCCGGCAAGTCGAAAACCCGCAAGGGCGACTTGGGCAAAAAAAGGGTATCCCGGTGGACTGAAAACCCGAAAGGGCGGTCCAGGCAAAAGAGGGATTGAAACGAACAACTGCGTCCTGCATGATCGTTTATGCTTTGGTTATGACACCAGGATAATCCCCGGCAGGGATCAGTCGGAAACGTCTTGTTCAGAAGGCAGAAAGTGCGGAGAGTCTGAGGACATATGGGGTGTAACCGAGTTGGAACTCGATGAGATCACGATTTCACATTGCCATTAGGATAAATTTTCCTTTTGTGCGCAATTACCTCTTTTTAGGAATTGCCTCCTTTGTATTGCTCGGTTTTGAGCCACCTTTTTCAATCAATAAAATGCATATTCAGTCAAATAATTTTTGTTTTTGTTTTCATTTCCGCTTTGATTTCAAAAACATCCGTTTATTGTGATAAAGAATCTTTGCATTTTAAGACATACATGTTCCTTCCAATGCATGTTTATAAGATTGAAAACCTGAAATCTTATTTGGAAGGTTGAGTGACTCAGGTGTTGAAATCTTGGCACGCATGGGGCACGTTTTTGTCTAACGATCTCTTTTGCAGGTGTTGTTGGATTATTTTCATTCACTTGCAGGTTGCGATGTGAGGTTTTTTGACAAAAGATCCCCGTGGAGTCCAATCAGGGACAAGGGATTGAGGAATGGTGAAAAAACGACGGAAGACGTGCGACGATCCTTGAAAATTAATCAAGAAGACTCTTCAAAGTCTGAAGACTGGAAAGTTTGTATGAATCCAGGGAGTGCGATCTCTGTGGAGTACGGAGAAGTCGAGAATACAAGGTGATGAATCAAAAAAGTCCAGACGAGCCTGGGAGTTCTCAAAAGTGGAAAGTTGATACTGTGGTTAGATGGTGAATACCATGATTCGACGAGTCGACGGGTGTTCTGTGACCAGACTTTCCTTATTTCCCCAAGCAGGGTTGGGATTGTAACTCCCCAGCAGATTCAAGGTCTGTGACTTCCCTAGCAGGGTCGGGATGGTTATCTCCCCAGCAGGTTTGAGATCGGTGTTTCCTCAGCGGCCAGGCCTGAAGGTTGCTGTTTCCCCAGCGGAGGTGCCTGTTGGTAGTTGTTTTTCCTAACTTGGCGGAGCTTGTTAAGTTCCCCAGCAATTCAAAGACCGTTGTTTCCCCCACAGGGTGCGTTGGTGGTTTCTTCCCCAGCGAAGTCCCCAAGCGGATCGGGTTCAGTGGAGGTCATCCCTGGAAAGGGCGATCTATTACCCAGCGGCAGTGCTATTCCCCAACAGGGTGGAGGTTGGAGCGACAGCGAGTTCCTCAGCAGAGTGCCTCGAGCTCCCCAGAAGAGTCCCTTGAGGGGGATACTTTTTATGCATTCATCATGTAGATATGCATAGCTAATTGCGTAGCATTTCCATGATTATGGAGCATTACGCTAAAAAAAATCATCATCGTCATGCCTCAACATTGCAAGCATAAGCTAGTCTCAAGTCGTGGTTACTGTTTGAGAGGTGGTTTCGCCAGAAGATGAAGATGTTACTCCGAGGAGTTTGGCATCGTGATTTTGAATCAACAATATTCCCCAGTAGTGCGATATTGGAGGAAGAATTTCTGTCGGGCGGAGATGGAAATGATAATCAAAGAAGTTTCGGGGTCCGAAAAGTAAAGTAAAGAGAGAAAAATCCCCAGCTGAGCGCAAATTGTTCGTTTGCTAGGGTTGAATAGAGGATAGCAGGCTCATGGCTTGTTATCCCCAGCATGGGTCGTTGGCACGCGTGCCGCCTCATTTATCATTATTCCTTATCTTTGCCGATGCTGACAGGCATGACAAGTTTTTCGGGTATTCAGACCAGTTTCCGATTTTCAGATCGAAGAAGCTTCTGAAGTTCAGATCGATGCAGCTTGCGGCGTTCAGGCCAGGTTTCCGGTGTTCAGACCGAGGTGGGTGTTCAGACCAGATTTTCCGATTTTCAGATCGAAGAAGTTTCCGACGATCAGGTTGAAGTACTTGTGACATTCAGACCAATTTCCCGGTATCCAGACCAAAGCGGCATTCAGGCCAATTTCCTGGTATCCAGACCAAATTGGTGTTCAGACCGAAGTGGTATTCAGACCGAAGTGGTGTCCAGACCGAAGTGGTATCCAGACCAAAGTGGTATCCAGACTGAAATGGCATTCAGGCCAGTTTTTCGGGCATTCAGGCCAATCTCTCGGTGATCAGACCGGTATTAATACTCTCATGTTCCGATGCTCAGTATTCAGATTGATGAGCGGCGTTCAGGCCATGGTGGTTCCTGTGTTTCCATTTATTTTGGTATCCAGGTCAGTGTTTCTTGTCGGTATTCAGGCCGACTTTCTCCGTACTAGACGGATTCTTCTTTTGAGATTGCTTCTTTGCCGATTCTGACGGGCATTGTTAATTATTTCCCATCAGAGTGCAAATTGTTCGTCTGTTCTTGGTATTCAATCACTCTTCACCCTGATCATCTGAAAGCCGAGGCTGTTCATATCAACAGGTTCACAGTGGATTGAATAGGGGCAGCTGTAACACCTCAAAATTTGCCCTCCTCTCTTGGGACTAGCTTAGCATATCGCATTTCATATTTAGGGCATTAGTCATTGCATATTGCATATCATGTGAGAACAAGCAAGTCATCCTCCTAAGTCTTTCTCAGAAGATAGAGAGGTTAAGAGATGCATGCCTGAAGGTCTCATGGGTTGATTACTAGTCATCTGAGGGTTTGTGCTTCAATTAGGGTTTCTTGGTCCTTCAAGGAGTTTGAGCATTATCTTATTGGCGATGATACGTCATCATCATCATCATGGTTTTATCATCCTCAAGGGACTCATTGTTCATACTCAGATCTTTGGGATTAGGGTTTTGACCTCTGGTCAACCCTAATCAGTTGCATTCTACCAGTCAGGTTTTTTTTTAAGGAGATGAGGTCTTTATTGAGATGGAGATCATCATATGATTTTATTGAGCTTGTGTAAGCTAGGGTTTCATTTTGGAGTTATTTCATCAAGTGGTTGAGGCCCAAAATCATCTGTGCATGTTCAAGTCATCTGTCAACCATAAAAGTCAACATAAAGTCAACTGAGGGCTAGGAGGTGGAGAAATGAGTTTCAACATCTCATTCATGTCCAAAAGAGGCTTATTTGTCATTACAAATGCATATCTTGAAGAATTTGAGGTCAAATCAAAACTTTCCAAAAATGGAAAGTGACCTATAATTGAAAGTTTCCCAAAATGGAAAGTTTTTGATTCAAATTCAACTTGATCTTGCATCATCAAAGAAGCTTCAAATGAAATTTTGTCCAACATGAAAGTTGAATAACTTTCTCTCCCATTTCCAAAAAGTCCAAGATCATGAATTTATGATGAATGGTTGAGGAGATATGGCCAAATGATCACCAAGGGTGCATGGAACTTCAAAGTGCCATAACTTTTGACTCAAAATTCCAAATGAAGCCACTCTTTTTGAAAAATTCTTGTCTTGACCTATGCTTTTCAAATCCCATCTTGCATTGCATGAAATTTAATCATATGCTCATGTGCTAATTCAAGTGAATTTTGGAGGGAAATTGAGGAATTTAAAATTGGCGCATCATATGAACAAAATACCATTTCCATTGTGTTCATTAGGTGATTTTGAGTGAAATTGGATGCTTGCATGTTACTATTCACGTCCGAATTAGGCCATGCACCACACTTTTCCAAATTTGCAAAACACCTCTCATTTTCATTAATCCTAATTAACTCATGCCTAATTCTAATTTGGATGTGATTAGTAGAGCATATATAAACCAAATCATAATAGAATTTCAAGAGGTTAATCACAATTCACCATTTCTAGATCTAGTTTTCATTTCCCTCCAAAATTTTCTCCTAATCATAATTCAAATTTTCATCACATAACATACCAATTTTCTTCCATATTCTTGTTCCTTGGTGTGGATTTAGCATAGATCAAGCATTGGATCTTCAAGATTGGACTAGAATTGTGCATGTGTAGCTCAAGAGCATAACAATGGCAAATGCAAATTAAGCAAGATCTACACGTTTCTAAGCTTCAATTTCTTCATCAAACATCACTACAAGTGTTCTAGAGTTGATTTGGATCATTGCAAGGCCTTGGATCGTGCGTTTTCAAGAACTGTTCTTCAAGAGGTCATATTTTCGAACCTCTTAATTCTCTATTTTATGTACATAAACTTGTAGAGCTTTCATCACTGAGAATTCTGATATAAATTTCATGAAATTTGGATGAAAAATGAAGAAGTTATGTTGAATTAAAGTTTAGATCTAGAAACTTCTTTGCTTCGATCCAGAAAATATATTAGGAATTAGGCTTAGCTTTTATGATATTTGGAATGTACATGAAAAGACCTTTCCAACGGTATATAGTTTGTAAAATTCTGGAAAAAAAAGTTGATGTTCATCACTGTAGATCCGCCGTCTTCGCGAAGAAGACGGTGGAAACCACCGCGTGCCATACGCTCCATACGCGTATCATACGCTCCATACGCGTATCATACGCTCCATACGTGTACCACTGCCAGGGTTCGCTCTGGTTCCCTGGTTCGATCCTCAGCAGTGGCATTTCCAGATTCCCTTTTCTTTTCATAACATTTTCATGTTTTCCATTTATTTCATTTCTTGCATGCTTATTCAAAAAAACATAACTCATTAAATATTAATCCAATTAATTCCCAATTTTTTGCAAAATGTTCATGTGTTTGTCTATTATTTTTTGGTGTTGATTTTAGGATTTTATCATTTTTGGAGATTAAATTGTGTTGGATTCTTTGAACGTGTATGCTTTGTGACCTTGCTTCATTCTTTTTATCATAAAATGCTCAATATTGATCCAAATGCTCTGAAATTTTGCATGATGTTTCTTGACATGTTTTTGGATTTATGTGATTTTATTTGGCATTTTTTTCCATTGTCTTCCCTGTTTTGGACACATGTACTTTAGGTGTGGCAATTTGTGTCACACAATTGGATGGTTTGCTTATGCATTTTCATTTCCATATCAGTTGAACTTTGATGATGCTGATTTTTGGTATGATGATTGTGTTTGAGATGCTGATTGCTCATGAATGTTTCCAGAATTATTTGAATTATTTCTGTTTTGATGGGGAATTTTCATTCATAATGATCAAATGTATGCCTTGAATTTGTCTTTGGCTTCTCTTGCTTGATACGTGGCCTTGCTTGATGATTTTGATGTGAGACTTTTTAGGACATGTTAATATGTGTTTGAAGTTGCAATGTGTTGAATTTCAGCTCCTGTTTTGACTTTTTTCTTCACCTTTGACCCTAGGCTTTGACCTAGTGGTGTGTTGCTTACATGTGAGCTTTGAATTTCAGGTTTAAGCATCCAAGTTCCATGGTTGATGATGCTTCATCATTTGAATGTTGATATTTGGTTTTTGATTGCTAACACTTGCTGTTTTGTAGGTTGATGATAACTCATTTGAGTTTGCCTAATGGCTTATGTGTTGTACATTGGGATTGTCTGTTGGTTATTAACTGTTGTCTGTTTGTCTGAGTATTGTACTGATTGGTTTAGTTGTTTCCACAGGTACCTAAGTTGCTTTAAGTTCATTTGAACTTTGCTTTGCTTGCTTGTGGTTGGCATACCACTTAGGTATAATCCCTTGATCTTCATGTAGTCTGGAAGACCTGTCATGTTATGTTGGCAGGCACTTGTCTGAAGCACTCCTTAAGAGGCAATGTTTGTGCTTGTTTAATTTTGTGCCAAGCAGGTAAAGTCCTCTTAAGAGGCAATTGGCAGATACAAGGGATGTGCAATCCATCCCCTGCTATTCAGTTGTGTCATTCATCTTGCTCACACCCTGTGTTGATGCACTTTGAATAAAAACCCAAAATCTTGTTATGACAGTCATGTGGAGAAGAGTTCCTTCATTCTGAACTCCCACACTTTCTATTTGATTCAAGCTCTCCCAGGCCAGGGATAAGAGCTATGAGGCACACCCCTCATTCCCATTTCCTCTGCTTCACCCTAACTCTCAATGTTAGGGTTAAGAGCTCAAAACACCCCATTCCAGTTGGCTTGTTTCTACAGCCTAGCCTTGTATGAGCCATTTGTTTGCGTATAGTGTGTGTGCTTGCTCTTTTGTGAATGCTTGTTTGCTGTTTATATGTTGTTTCAATTTGTTGCCTGTGCGAGTTAGGATCTGTTAGATACCTCAACCTAGGACCATTGTGGATTGCATGACAACTATTAGGCTCGAGTCAGTCTCCCTTTTAGTTTGTCATCTCCCAGTCTCTGGTTAGGATAGAGATTTTTCCCTTGTTGAGGGGAACTACGTTGCCCTGATCCTCATACCAGATGAGGTACGTAGGCAGGAGATCGTGCGAGATCTCTCCGGGCACCCTTTTCTTTTTGTGCGGGTTTGCTTGACAGTTATTAGGCTCGAGTTCCAGACTCCCTTTTAGCTTGTCTGTTTGTTAACCTCTTGTGTGTGAGTGAGGAGTCTGACGTAAGTCCAGCAATTGGCGGTCGGTTTCCTGTGTCTTGTTTGCTTGTTGGAGTCTGACGTAAGTCCAGCAATTGGTGTAGCACCTCAAATTTGCACCTATCATTATACATACCATGTCATATTAGGTCATAACATATCATGATACATTGCATAGCATTGCATTGTCCCCAGTTGCCTCAAGAGCAAGCAAGCAAGAATTAGGTCAAACTGATCAGGAGGTCAGTCCATCAATCAAGCAAAGTTGTTTCTCACAGAGCAAAAGCCCTAGGGTTTGTCCATCAAGTTCACATGACTTGGAGGTCTATTTGAAGTGTTTAAGTCAAGGGTTGAAGGCTCAGAGGTCAGCAGTCAATGCACAGGCAGGCAGGAAACCCTAAACAGTCAACAATCAGTCAAAGCAGTGGATGGTGGCCATTCTTGTGGAATTTGGGCACCATGATCAATAATCAAGAGTCCACACAACTTGGGACATCATTTGAAGTCAAGGTCTCAAGGAACTAGGGTTTGGAATTCATCAGAAATGCACAGTCAGTCCAAAACCCTAGAAAAGTCAAAGTTGGTCAACTGTGGTTGATTTTATGGTTTTGATGGATGGAAATGGTTTGAAGGAGCTTATTCATGTCCTAATAGGCCTCATATATCATGGCAAATCAACATCATTGAAGAATTTGAGGCCAATCAGAAGATTTCCAGAAATAGAAAGTGGACCTGTAATTTCAACTGCCAAAAATAGAAACTTCTTGATCCTCATCTTACATCATGATACAAGCTCCAAATGAATTTTTGCCCAACATGAAAGTTGAAGATCTTGTTCTCCCATTTTCAAAAAGTCCAAGAACTCTCAAATCCCATGTATGGTTGTCAAGATATGATCAATTCATTTTCACCAATTTTTGAACTTCAGAAGGCCATATCTCTCAAACCATAAGGCCAAATTTGGTGGGGTTTTTTCCTACAAACCACGTTTTTCATCCTCTTTCCAAAAATATAAATTTCATTCATCAAAATCTTACCAATCAAAATGGCATTTTTTGACCTTTTCCATTTAAAATCAAAGTTTGACCCAAGGTTGACTTTTTGATTTATGGACTTTTTGCACAATTGGCCAATTGGTATTCACTTTATACCATATTTGTGACATGTTCCAAGCATCATTTCATGTTCATGCCATCTCCATACCACATTTTGGACCAAAATTGCAAAATTGACCAAATGTGCAAAATGACTTCAAACAAGCAAGGCAAGCTAGCATTTCACAAGCAGACCACAAACAGTTGAATTATAGGCCATTTGCAGCATGCCTAAAGCCCATTTCGACCAGCCTACACCCTCCATTCCCACTTATGTGCAAACTAGCAAAGTTGGCAATTAGTGATTTTTGAGCTAAACAAGTTTACCACATGGTTAAGGGATGTTAAACAGTCATATAAGAACTACTTTTCTGCATTTCTAAACCTAGAGAGCAGCCTCCAAGCGACAGAACCTTCACTACTCTCAAATCACCATCTTCACAAAATTGGATTTCTGGCCAAAAATTCCCAAAGAGCTTCGAGCAAACTTTGTATTCTCATCATCTACCAACAATCTTGAGTGAGTTTGAAGCCCTGTTTCCTTGCTGTAACCTTGTTTCTTGTGGCTGCTACGTGAAGCCATATTCATGGTGAATTTCGATCTGAGCTGGATTTGATGTTTTTGAGCTGAGCTTCTCCAACTATCCATCATTATCAAGCATTGTGGGTTTCTGCATCGAGCTACATCATCAAAACAATAGCTGTTTCTTCCATTGCTTCAAAACCAAGTAAATTCTTGAATCTCTTTTTTCACCAAATCATGATATGTTTCTGATATTTCTTTGTATCCTCATGTCAATGCAACTTGAACCATGTTAAATGATCTATTATATTGAGAGAAATCTGAATTTCCTTTTTTGTGTACAAATGAACTTTTGCTCGATTTGCATTGCTGGAGTTGTTTTGATGGAATGTGATGATATATTTGTGATATTGGATGAATGATGATGAGATTGCAATGATTAATTTTGATTTCTGGGTATTTTGGATTTTTTCGAATTCATGATGATGGATGTATGCTGCTGTTGTTTGGAACCCTACCCTGTCCAGAATTTCCTATGATATGCTTGTGTTGTTGTTGGTTGAGGTTGTTTAATGATGATGATGTATTGCTTGTTTGGATTGTTGATGCTGGAATGATGAACAATTGATGTTGAAATTGTTTACTGTAATAAGCATTAGAAACCCAGTTTTTTCGTCTACTGTATGCGTCCCTGTTTTCTTTTTGCCATGCTGATTTAGTTTTAAAAGGTTTATTTTATTGGCTGTGCATGTGTTTTTCTTTTTCTAAAAGGGAATTGTTGTTTGGCCGTGGGCCCACCGGTTTAGGGATCCCAAATCCCAGCTTTTGAATAGCGTCCCATCACTCCGACAGGCTCAGAATGTTGCCTGCTTTTAACTTTAATTTACTGCAGTACATTTATTACCTGCTTTCCATTTATTGCTCCTGCGTTTTTGTCTGAAGGAAATGGTATGGCAGACGTGACAAGTGGGCTAGTGTCATTTCATTCTGTAGCCAAGCCATTAATGTTTGTTGGTTAGCATCTTTCCTGCGCATGCTGGCCGTTAGAGGAACATACTAATTGTTCCAATGATTAGCCGTGCCAGTCTGCCACTTGTCCTAACGTTTTGGTCCATTGAAAGAGGCGCTGGACTCTGTGCTTGGCGGCATTTTATTGGTTGTTTGGGCCCCCACTTCGAATCCGGCTGAGGACTTTCCCAGCCTTGTTTTTTCTCTTCACTAATTCAACTCTTATTTTTATTTGATCATCCATTTTGTAAAATCCATTTTTAATTCATTTTAAATCCAAAAATCATGAGAATTTTTCCATAATGTTCATGATTGAGTCTAGTTTTTAATTGTGATTTTTAATGAATTTTCCATTGGCTGGATTTTTAATGGTAATTGTTTTCCCAACGTGTATGCATAAATGATACCCTTGGCCATTTCAATTGTGAAATAATGATGTTGCATCCAATGAGCTTGAAATTGTTTGTGGTAAAACTAGACATGCTCACCTTCATTTCCATATAAAGTTTGTGCATTTATCATGTGTGGATTGAGAGTTATGATTTTCTGAAGTTATGTGTTGCATTTGGTGCTACATGAATGATATGCATTTTCCCAACTTTTGTTCACACACTTCCTGGCCTCCAAATGACCCCAAATTTTGCAAGAATGATCTTTTATGTGTCTATTTGATGTATGAATTTTCTTGGAATTGATTGTGAGGTTTTCTATTTTATTGTGAATTTTCTTCCCTGCCTAGTCCATGGTTGACTTTTTGTGCAATGCATTGCCATATCATTTGGGAAATCCTCATACTTTATCACATGATCATGAAATTTCATATGTGATAACTAGACATCTTAAGCTTTGCATTGGTGTTAACCTCATTCATTTCTCTTCTGTTTTCAAATTGATATGATTTTTTGAAGTTGACCCATGCTTGTTGACCTCCATTGTGCATGTTTGAAATTGTGTTGACTTCATGATTTTAATTGACTGCCTTCCTCTCATCCAAATTCCATGAAATTTGACATGCTTGCCATGATAGATGTTAGGATTGAGTGTGATTTATTTGATGATTTTTGAAATTGTTTGAGTTGACTTTTGATGCAAGTCATTCTGTTGACTTTTGTATGCTCCCTTTCGCCTTACTTTGACTTCAAATGTTCATGAATTGATCATAATGCATGATTTGAGTTTGAAACCAATTGTGATAGCTTCTCAAATGTTTGACTTTGGTTTTGGTTGACTTTTCCTTGCTGCTTTGACTTTTTCTTCCATCCTTGACCCTAGGCTAGTCCTAGTGGTCTTCTGTGCTTACTATTGAGTTCCTGTTTCAGGTTGAGCACCATTGCCATTGAGATCATACAAATGTGATTGGTTTTGATTACATATCATGTACTAACTTTTGTTTTGTAGGTTTGACTCATGTGTTTGAGTCTTGCTTTGCACAGTTGGCCTTCTGTGGTTGACTGTTTATCCATTCCTTTTGGTTTTAACTTTGAAACTGTTTACTGATTGTTTTGACTTTTTCAGGTACCTTAGTTGCTTAAGTTCTCTGAACTTGCTTTGCTTTGCTTTTTAGCAACTTGCTTGAGGTATAATCTCTTTTACTTCATGTAGTCTGGAGACCCGGTCTGTTATGTGACCGGGCAAACTGTCTGAAGTCCTCCTTAAGAGGCAATGCCTGTGTTTGTTTAAAATTGTCCCAAGCAGGAAAAGTCCTCATTTGAGGCAATTGGTGGAAGGTAGGGATAAGTAGCCTATCCCCCACTATTCAGTGTGTCCTCTCTTTGCTCCCATTACATGGTTGAAGCATCGAGATAAAAACCCAAGATCTAATCGAGTCAATAATGGGGAAAGAGTTCCATCTTTCTGAACTCCCCCACTTTCTATTATTTGATGCTCTCCCTGATTAGGGATAGAAGCAATGAGGCACACCCCTCATCTCCTATTCATCTGCTTCACCTTAGCCTCTCAATGGCAAGGTTAAGAGCAACACTTACCCTATTACAGTTGGCCCTAGTGCCTAACCTTTTGCTTGAGCCTCTTGTATGCATATAGAGTGTGCTTCTTGTGATTGTGATTGCCTGTTTGCTTTGCCTCTTTAGGTATAGCTTGGACTTGCCCTTGTGCAAGGTAGGTTGTGCTTGACTTGCTTCCTGTGCAAGTCAAGTCTGTGTGGCTTGCTTCCTGTGTGAGCCATACTTAGAGTTGTTTAGCCGAACTACGGCAACTCTGATTCTCATGTTCAGATGAGATACGTAGGCACGAGACGCGATGTCTTGCCGAGTTTGACTAACCACTAACACTAACTCTTTTCTCTCACCCCTATGTGATTGAGATCTCTTCTTTTCTCTCGCCCTCGTTGCGATTGAGACCTCCCATTTCTCTTGCCCTAGTTGCAATCGAGACCCTTGCTTCCTGTGCAAGCCGTGTCTAGGATAGGTTGGCCCGTGTGCCATTTAGCTAGAAACCTTAACTTAGGGTTGACTTTGCATGACAACATCTAGGCTCGAGTCGTAGTCTCCCTAGTGTTGTGTCTCCCTCTGTTATCTGGTTAGGCTAGATCCTTGTCCCTGCGTAGGGGAACTACATCGCCCTGATCTTCATGCCAGATGAAGTATGTAGGCAGGAGATTGAGCTGATCTCTCCGGGCGCCTTTTCTTTTCTTTTGTGTTTGTTTGACAGTTATAGGCTGAGTCCCCGACTCCCTATCTATCTGTTGTGTTGTTTAGGTTCGGATGTCGATGTAAGTCCAGTGATTGGCATTCGGGCTCCACGTTTGCCTGTGTCTTGTTTGTTTGTGTGCGTGTCAGCCGAGCTACGAATGCTCTGATTCTTCTCTCGTCCGAGAAGATACGTATGCATAGGATGCGATATCCTAGCGAGCATGTGTCGTTTGCCCAGTCCGAACTACTTCGACTCTGATGTCTATGCCTGATGGACTAAGTAGGCCCAGGATACGATATCCTGCCGAGTCAGTTTCAGTCAGTTTCTTGTGTCTCTTTTCAGCCAGTGTGTATGAGTATTCGAGCAATGTTTAGCAACCAATTTATCCTTCCTTTTGTGCGTGGATCCCGTAGAGTACTACGGATGCGTAGGGGTGCTAACACCTTCCCTTCGCATAACCGACTCCCGAACCCATCCTCTTTGGTCGCGAGACCATGTTCTTTCCCAGGTTTACTTCGAGCGTTTCCTTTCCCTCTTTTGGGATAAATAACGCACGGTGGCGGCTCTGTTGTTCTTCTTTTCCCGCCGGTTTTTCGCGCGATGCGACAATTGGCAGTCGGTTTCCATGTTTGCCTGTTTGTGTGGAGTCTGACGTAAGTCCAGCGATTGGCAGTCGGTTTCCTGTTTGTGTTTTGTTTGGCGTACGTTAGCCGAACTACGGTAGCTCTGATTCTCATTCCAGATGAGATACGTATGCATAGGATGCGATATCCTAGCGAGCACGTTTCCCCCGTCCCGAACTACGTCGACTCTGATGTCTGTGCCTGACAGACTACGTAGGCCCAGGATGCGATATCCTGCCGAGTCCCGTTTCTTCCGTCTTTCATTTGTGTTTGTTTCCAGCGTGTGTGCAGTGTTTGAGCAGTCTTTAGCAACCTTTCTTCTATTCTTTTGAGCGTGGATCCCGTCGAGTACGACGGACGTGAGGGGTGCTAATACCTTCCCCTTGCGTAACCGACTCCCGATCCTTGTAATCTCCGGTCGTAAGACCATCTCCTTTCCAGGTTTACTTCGAGCGTTTCTTTTCCCTCCTTTGGGATAAATAACGCACGGTGGCGGCTCTGTTTGTTTTGTTTTTCCCGCCGGTTGTTTTTCGCGGATGCGACAACTGCCATGTGTCATGGTCAGTTATATCAGTAGAGAATGAAGAAAGCTTTTGATAAGAAGGTCAAACCTCAAGAAGATTTTATCGTTCAAACCAGATTCCAGAGGAAAATGGACTCCCAATTATGAAGGCCCATACGTTTTCAAGAGAGCCTTTTCAGGCGGTGCATTGATTCTTACAACTATGGATGGTGAAGAGTTCACTCATCCTGTGAACGCAGATGCAGTCAAGAAATACTTCGCCTAAAAAGAAAAAGAACAACTCGCTAAGTTGAAAACCTGAAAGGGCGGCTTAGGCAAAAATGAGTGTCTCGGTGGATTAAAAACCCGAAAGGGAGATCCAGGAAAAAATTAGAGACATAAAACATAAGAATTTCCCGATAAGTTGAGTACCCCACCTTGGGGCAACTTATGAAAAAATTAGGGATTATGGCAAGTAACTGCATTCTGTTGACCTTCAAGGCTTTCAAGACTTGTTTGAGCACAAGGGTTGACATTAGTTCATCTCCAGCAGCGGTCAAGAGCACAATGGATATCAAGAGTTGGTAGAAGGATTAAGGATCATTTGTATTCAATGTAACCTTTTCCATGTAAATTACCATTTTCAACTCTGTAAACTCTATGGAGTCTTGTCATTTACAGACTATCATTCTATTAAATAAAGTTGAGCTCTTATCCAATTGTTTCTACTCTTATTTACTTCAGCCAACAGTTTTAATGTTTATTATGATCATTTTGAAATTAAATTTTTAAATTGAAGTCAAGTTTTCTTTAATATATAAAAGCAAGAACTTTTCCAAAGCAAGTAAAAAGAATATCAACAACATTTCTATGAAAAACAAGTTCTTAAATACGAAGCATCTGAGGTTCCCTAAGCAGTTAACCCTTCGGGTATCCCTAGATGTTTCTGTTGATTCAGTTCCTCGACGGAGTGATCCCCGGTGGAGCCTCTTTCTTTATCCCCAGCTGATTTGGTTGATTCAAATACCCTGCGGCGTGTCCTTGTCTCCAACAGAGTTTCGGCCTTCCCCAATGGAGTTCGTATTTTCTCAGCAGGTGGATCGTCACCTGAGATGTTTGATCTTTCCCCAGTAGACCGCTTTGGTGTCCCCACCAATCGCCATCTATCTTCGATCCCAGTCAGAGTTTCCTCCTGGTTCCTGAGCAACTTTTGATTTGTTTCTCAGTAGGATTGTCTCCCATTTTTATGGTGTTGACCTAAAATTCCCTACAGATGGAGTGTTTTATCCTCAACAGATCTTCTCCTTCCTCATCTAGGGTTGAGCCCTTGGGATGTTGATCTCTCTGTTCTCCAGCAGTTTGTCTCCATATTTTGTGGATTGACCGAGGATTGTACTGGTGGTTAAATTTCTTTGCAACACCTCTGAATCCTTTGTGATCGTTTTGTCAGCATAATCATCATATATACATATACATATACATTCATATAATTTCATAATTTGCATATCCTGTATATCTGATTTGTTTGAGATTCTGATTCTCTGTTATGGCGGTACTTTATCCCCATACCGAATCTAGTGTCTATCCTCTTTCAATTATAGAGTGTAATCCCCTTAAGAAGAAAGACTTTAACCTTTCTCCGTTTCCCCACTGAGTTTGTCTCCTCGTGGATGATTGTTATTTCAGTTTCCTCTCCAGCAAATTTTCTGGATGGAATTACTCCCCTTGAGTTATGTCCTCATTGGGTTGAGTCTTGATTGACCATTTTCTTTCTAGCTCTTACCTAGATAGATATTTTGGTCCCCTAAGAGTCTATTACCAAGTAACTGGTAATATTCTTCTTAGTTTGCAGTTTGTTACTTCTTGCCCAATACCTGGCAAAAGTACCCTTTTGCTCTCCTCAGTAGAGTCCCCTGGAAGTATATCCTTGATATGCTCATCCTAACCAGTGACAGGTATCTTTCTTTTCTCCACAGGAGTTTATCCTTGATATGTTCACTTTAACCAGTGACAGATATTCTCACTTTTGGTATTCTACCCACTGAAAAGGTAGTTGTAATCCCTATTTCGTTCCTCAGAGAGTTAATCCTTGATATGTTCATCTTAATCGATGACAAGTTCTCTTCTCCTTGTTGGTTTTCTACCCAGTAACCGGTAGTCATAAATCCTAATTTTTCATGTGCAGAGTCTATCCTTGATATGTTCACTTTAACCAGTGACGAATTTTCTCCCCCTTGGTATTCTATCCAGTAACTGATAGATGTAATCCCTATTGTTATTCCCCTTTTCAGAGTCTATCCTTGATATGTTCACTTTAGCCGGTTCTCCCTAGAACCTATCTCCTACAATTTCACCATATGAAAATGATTCCAAGAGAAAACTTACTCTAAATGACATTCCAAACAACTTTAATGTTGATACCTAGAGCTAATTTTGCTTGGAAAATCATTTTCTATGTTGAAACATTATAGGTCATTTTGTCTAAACCCTAATTTGAAAGTCAACTTCCTAAGGCCATAACTTGCCCAATTTTTATGAGATGAAAAATTTCCAAGTTTCACAATCAAATTCAATGTGTCTACTTCAACCTTTATGTTTGAAGTGGGAGTTAATCCAACTTTTTTGAGCATGTGATATGAGGCTACATTATAGGTCACTTTTGACCTATACCATTGATCAAGTGACTTTTCCAAACTTCAAAAATACATAACTCTATCATTTCAAATCCAAATGACATGAAATTAGTGACCAGTTTGAAGGTCTTTGAGATATCTACAACTTTGATGAAGACAGTTTTCTCATTTGAAGCTCCTATAAAAAGTTAAGCAAGGTGAAATATTGAGACACATGGCTTGACACTTAGAAAATTTTTGATATGTCAAATTTTTCCAAACTTACACCTCAAATTTCTCCAAGTTCCAAGCTCCAATTGAAAAAGTGTTCAACATCAAACTTGTTCCTCTTGATCTCACCTTTTCAAAGAGCTCAAATTCATTCATTTTGGATGAGAAATGTATAAGCTGCGCATGGCTTAAACAAGCTGATATCATTTGGCATGGATCCAACTTCAAGCATTAATACACATGTGCCTTGCAATCTAAGCTAACTTCAAAGCATATGAACTTCAAATTTAGACCTTCAGCCATCATTTCATGGGCCTATGCGCGCCCATGCAGCTTTGCATCATCATTTGCCAATTTTGGAAAGTGGAAGAGAGTGTGCAAATATCACATGCTTTGGCTATATATAGAGCTTTAATTGATCAGAAATAACAACACCATTGCGCCAACTTTGATCCCCCATTGAAAACCCTTCACTCTCATAGGATAAACCTGATAAATTCATTTGAATTTGAGCTTGAATCTCCACTATTTTGGAATTCAATTCTCCAGGAATCCATTGCTTTTAAACCTTTCCATTCTCTTCCTGCAAGTGATTGATGTGAGTCCAAGTGCAAGCAAGCTCAAGATCCATCAACTTCAGACCTCCATTGAAGGTAATTTGCAGAAATTTTAAACTCTTCGATTCTCTCGAATTCTTGCTCAGTTCCATTGATTCTTTGGTTGTCTGAAGTCCTACCAATGTAGGCAAGAATATTGAGTTGCTTTGAGGTCAAATCGAAGCTACTCAGTTCATGTACCTCAGATTTCAATTTCACACATCTCTTAATATATTTGAAATTAGAGTTATTGGAGGTTAGATTCGAGCTCAGTGCCATTTTCTCTTTAAGATCATGTCCTTGTTTCTTTTTTTGGTGATGGTTTATGTTGACCAGTCCGGTGAGGCTCACCGGGGAAGATGACCGGAGCTCTAGCTCCGACGATGATGTGTCTTGCAATCTGAACCACATGATCCTCCTCTCACGTTCTAATCCTAAGCGTTGCTTTGAATTACCATCTATGCCACGCGGTTGACTCATGTACATGTGGAGCGCGCGTTTTGGATCATCAGATCTGCCACCTCAATTAATGAGGGAGATCTGATGGTCCACGTAATTTAAAATTTTCTGATTTTTGTTTTAATTGCATTTTCTTCAATAATTCATATTCAATTCAATATTGATCCAAAAAATATGGGACTTTCACCAAAAATTTTAAAATATTTTTATCTTTCATATTCTGAATTAAAATTATTTTTTGGATCATTATTAATATTTTTCATGAATTAATTGATTTTGTATTTTTTTTAATTATTTAAAAATATTTTTAAATGTCCAAAAATTATGAAATTTTTTCTCCAAGGTCCTTTGACCTTGTTTGACCTATGATATATCTCATGGCCATTTCTTTGGTGTTCTGATGAGATTTTAGGAATTGGACAAAACATATTTGAATTAAATGCACTATTTTATTATTTTTAATTGAATAAATGCCATTTAAATTTTGTTGACCATTTGTATTGACTTAATTGAGTTTGCTTGTTTGTTGTTGGGCCTTGGTCAAGGTTGATTTGACTTTGTCAAGCTAATATCATTGGATTTAGGGGATTGATGGAATGTACATTCCATCTCCCAAAATTAATGAATGATATTAATTTGGTAAAAGTCCTCATTTGACCAATTTGTGATCTCATTCATCCCCTTCCCTTATCATCTAATTCCCCTTCTTCATTCATTCATTTCCATTTGGCCTATGACATCTCAAAGTCCTAATGCTAATTGATTGAAAGATTAACATGAGTATGGATGAGATTAGGCCACACATTTTGCATATTTTTTGTGTGTGTGTGGTATGTTAATGAGCATAGTCCATTATACTATGTCTCCAACATGCATTAACACCAAAGTTCTATTGCCCGACCTCAAATAGTTGTGACTTCTATATAAGTCCAATTACGATTACTTAACATAGCGCTAAATTTGTGACATAAAAGGCATAAGCATTCTAGTTAGTGAGATTGTAAGTCTCCCCTTTTTCATGATATTATGGGAAAACTTGGTATTCCTTCCTTCCTTTGGAAAATGTTTTGGTTCAAGGATCCATGCTTGTGATAAGTGGGTTGAGTGTTCTCCAAAGAATGTCTTGAAATCAAAAGCAAAACAAAACTAACTTCTAACCTACTAACCATTAACTCTTAATTTCAAGCTTTTACTTTAGTGCAATTTACTTTTAGCACTTTATTTCATTTGCCATTGTACATATCATTCTAATTGTTTATGTTAATGCAATTTTCACTTTGTCCATTTGGACCATATTGTGAGATATATTTTATTTGGTGTAGCTTTGTTTGTTTGTGTGGTCTTTGACCATTAACGTACATAATAATAACAAAAATCATAAAAAAAAACTTTTGAGTGGACTGTTGGTTGGATCTTGAGCAAATGGACTTAGAATTTAGGCAACCTCCTATGCTAATGGACTTGGCCAATGCCAACTTGTTGAAGAACCAAGTGCTTGCAATTTGAAATTCATCTGATACATCATTCAAGATCTCTCTGGATTCATCTGCAACATGATCATTGTGAAGCTGTTTTTTTGAACCTGTGACATGTGGAATTCATCTGTTGCATGGGCTATTTTGAAGAAGATGATGAAGTGGATAAGCTTGGATGAGGCCATCTTTATTTGATGCCTTGCTCTTCAGGATAATATAATTGTGTATTTGTGTGTTGTTTGATTCTAAAAGTCCATGGGAATTCTAGGTTTCTATTGACATACTTGTCTATTGGATTGCTACCCATTTGGTCAGATCTTTCCAACTCTAAAATTTTAATTTGGTGCATAGGATAGTCTCTTCATCTTCTCCCCATTTCTTTAATTTCAAAATCTCTCCCTCCATTTTCAAAATTTTCTTTGTGTGAACTACTTTTGTTCTAAACTTTGACCACTTTTTGCAAAAAAGATAGAAACTTTGGCCTTATGCCATTGCATTTTCAAACTTCTTTTCTTGAATCAACTTCTAAATAAATTTAACTATACTTGACTTAAACTTTCAAAAAGCCAAAAAGAACTAACTCATTCAAATCATTTTCAGGCCGTTGTGCCTTTCAAACTTAAATTTTGTTAAAATCAACACACTCATTTTGAAATTTGTAGCACGAACTACGAGGTTTTGATCCCTCATTTTTATGTTGGTACGTAGGCACAAGACCGAAGGTCTTGTCAAACACAAAAATATAATTAATGAATTCTTTTCTCATCCCCTCATTCTATTTGTTTGTAAACATCACTTTGTACAAAATACATATGCACACAAAAAGGGCTCCCTAGGAGTACCTAGGACACTTTGGGTGCTAACACCTTCCCTCTGTGTAACCAACCCCCTTACCTGTGATCTCTGAATTTTATTAGTTTTCATTTGAAAACTTCTTACTCATTGGGTTTTGTTTGTGCTTTTTCCCTTTTCCATTGGAAACAATAAAAGCGCGGTGGCGACTCTTGTTATTTGATCTCTAGCTTGTCAATAACTTGATGATCATGAATTTCCCGCTACAATAACCAAGCAAAAACAAAACCAACATTAACATAGTTCAAAACAGTTTCGCAATAAAACATCAAAACAGAACGGAAAAGGAAGCATTAACACATCAAAATAGTTCCAAGATATAATGAAAAAAATAAACTAAATAAAACATAACACAATATAGCATAGATAATGGTCTAGTCACTTTCATCCATCTCATCATCTCCACTTTCCTCTTGGTTTCAGTTTTAGTTTTTCAGGGAGGCTATCTCTAGATGAAGTTCACGAAATCCGGATGTCATAAGAGTCTCCATGAAACACAACTTGTTGGATATGGCTTCATTTGTACATCCGCCTTTGGGTTCGGGAGGAGGTAATTAAACATAAGGATTATCTTTCTGCTTGAAAATACCGTCTTTGTCTTATAATATTCCCATATTCCTCCCAGTTGCCCCAACCTTAATTTCACACTCTTTAGCATTCATCTTTTTGTTTGGTTTTCTTTTCAAGTTAATTCCATAATGTTACATGATTCTTGTGATCATCCTTGCATAAGGAAGTCCACCACTCAAGCTTCTTTGACGTAACATATGATTCATCATGACATATGCCTAATTTACCTTCAATCGATTCTTAACCGCACAAATAATCCGCATCTCAATATCACTAATCTTCGAACGGTTTGAGTGTTTTAGCATGAGGATATACACAATGAAGTAGTGTAACATTCTATCAATAATCGATATGTTTTTACCCGACAAAATCAACAGGTTAGAAGAAGAGTTACGAGCTCTATTGTTCATAATTTCCTGCTAAGTCAAACGACTAATGCTGAAGTAGTAACTAACTTTGCTATAGCCAACCCAATCGGGAGTAAAATCATGCAAAACTCTCTCACCTTCATATGGAATATCTAAGAAATTTCCAAATTCATCCAAGGATAAAGCAATAACATTTTTCTTAACTTTTGAAGTAAAAATACAGCCCTTTGCAATTGACAGATTTGCATAAAAATCTCTAACTAAGTCAGGATAAATTGGTCCCGAGTCAGCAATCAGACTATCCAACTCTTGATAATGAAGTAAGGCCGGAAATTCAAAGCTTAAAGATGGAAAGGAAGCAAGATTACCATACTTAAGAGGAGTTAGAGGAAGATTTCTGAAGTTGAAGAGCAATCTCCTCTATTTGAGAGTTGGTTCCACTCAAAGTATTGGGGATCTGAAGCTTAATGAGAAACACCTTCACCAATTTTTGCTTTTCCTCTTTCCTTTATAATGGGAGCCATTGAAGGAGTTTTGAGAGGTTGGATGAAGTTAGGGTTTGCTGAAGTTGGGAAGTGATTTTCGGATTTTTCCTTGTTGAGAGAATATGGATGTTTTGAAAAGTAGAAGTTATTTACGGGAGGATTTGATGAGCGAAGTTTTAATGGGATTGTGTTGGCAGTTATTGTAATATGAGTGGGTAATAAAGGATAAAGTTAAAGGATTATTTTACCAAGTAAAGAGTAGATGGAAGAGTGAGATGAATGTTTAAAAAAATTATAAAAGCCATTGTAAGCTAATCTAAAAAGTGATTCTAGAGTAGTGGTAACCGGTTACAGAAATGCTCACAACTTAAAAATGTAGTAGAAAATATGAAAAATTGACCTGGTAACCGGTTACATGCAAGGAAAAATTGAAAAATGCAAAAAATAGTGATTGAATAAGGAATGAAAGAAAGAATGAGGCACATAAAGTTATCCTAGTTCCTCTCACAAATTGAGAGTAGTCCAGTCCCCTTGTACTTACAAGAGATTTTCACTATAATCACACAAGATTACAATTTTCTCAAGGACACAAGTAAGAAACTTCTAATGCTAAAACCCTAAGTAAGAGACTTCATGCTCAAGCACACAAGTAAGAGACTTCCAATGCTCAAGCACACAAGCAAGAGACTTAAAATGCTCAAACACTAAGTAAGAGACTTCTAAAAATCTACCTAACAGATAAAAGATTATTTAGGGTAATACATTTGATATACAACCAGAGGTGTAGATAAAATACAATGCAAGAAGAATCTTAATACTTAGGGATTTATAGAATATAAAAAGATAAGAAATTCTAAGTAAGACTTGTGCTCATGTTTTGATGAGTAACAACTCTTTGAATGCCACTGGTTCGCTATTGTTCTTCAAGTCTTCAACTCCTTATATAGAGAAGGAAAATACCCGTTGGAGAGATTGCACAAGAGAGTCTTTGAGAAGCTTGAATATAGACTCTGATATGTTTCTTCAAATGGTTAATGTCATTGAAATTCCATTTAAAGTTCATTTGCTTCAAAAGGAATTATCAGATACATCCCAACTATCTATATAAAAAATAGCCTAGGTCTTCACGTGATCAGAAGAAAAGAAAATGGCCTAAGAGTATGACAGTGACCTATCAGAGTCACCTTGGTCTTTTCACTTTGACTGGCATCCGATTCTAATCTTCAGAATTAAACTTCTTCAAAGTCTAGTCTTTAGAGGTAGACTTCTTTAGAGTCTGATCTCCGGGTGTTGACATCTGTAGAGTCTAATCTTTAGAAGTAGACTTCTGATCCTTTAGATTCTGATCTTTATGTTTCTCTTTAGATGTTCATTATCCGAATCGATACTTAGATTATTCATTAAATTTTATTATATGGTCCTACACACTAGAACAAATATTAGTATTTCTAATTATTCTTTAAATACTTCGTTATCATCAAAACCTAAGGGATATGGTATAAACCAATTTTGTCCCAACACAAATACCATGATCCACTCCTTATATGAACAAAATCATTTTCTTTTTCCACGAACTATAACCTTCTTGATTAAAGAATATGGCTTTGTTTAATGAACAACTTGAAGCCATTTTTTTTCTTGAGATGATTAGTCCTTATAAGAGTTAAGTTCTGATGTCACTTATTGGACACGTGACTTCAAGCACAAAGAGAGAGAGAGAGAGAGAGAGAGAGAGAGAGAGAGAGAGAGAGAGAGAGAGAGAGAGAGAGAGAGAGAGAGAGAGAATTTTGGTATTTAAATTCATGCTTAATTTTATACCTTTCTCAAATTAAACCGTATTAGTAATTTTGGTTGAGTAATTTGTAGCAGAAATAAAGTACTGAAAATAAATTATAGAAATTAAAAGGAAAGGGTTAGAGAAATTACACCAGGAATTGTAGCGGGGTATTCGTTACCATTAGAGATATTGACTAAATCCAAGGTAAATCATACAAGTCGAGTCGCCACCGCACTTCTATTTATCCAAAGGAATGGTTAGAAAGCGAACAAAAACCTAAAAGTTTTATCGAATCAAAAACTAAAAATGTCAGAGATCTGGGTAAGGGGGTTGGTTATGCAATCGGAAGGTATTAGGCACCCAAAGCATCCTAGGTACTCCTAGGGAGACCATTTCACATTTGTTGCAAAGGTTGTTGTTTTGTGAAAATTTATTTGTGCAAACATGATTGAAGGGATGAGAAAAGCGTGTATGTTTATCTAATGTATTACTTACTAAAAGAAGGGTCAAAAGAAAATGACTCGCACGGACGTCGCATCCACTGCATACGTATCTCATCTGAATCTGTGAATCAGAGTCTTCGTAGCTCGACTACCTATGGGTTAAAGAGGAGTGTGCTCAGTAAGACATCGCATCTTATGCCTACGTATCTCATCTGGGATGAAAATCAGAGCAAAACGTAGTTCGACCACCTATGGGGTAAGGGTTGTGTTTTGGGGTGAACGACGTTACTACGCAATCTACCGATTGCTCGACCTTTGGAGACTTACTCGCCTGTAGTAGAAGGAGATAACGTGTTCTTAGGAGAAGAAAAATCAATGAGTTTGGGGTGTTTAGGGATGCTCATGCAAAAGGCAGTCCTAGATGAAGGAACCGCGCAACCTTAATTGACATGCCACGAAAGGCTATGCGAAACCTAAGAAAGCGGTAAAATGCGGGAAAAATAAAGTACCACGCGGATAAAGATCCAAAGCAATAACAATTTACGAGGTAAGAAAACCAAAGATTCCCAAGCTAAACACCATCAAAGAAAGTGAGTCAGTACAGGTAATCGGAATAGACCTCCAGGTGGTACCCCACAAATAAAGTGGAACACCAAGCAAGCTATCCCTGCAAGAGTATGTGAGCCCTCACAAAAACTCAACAAACAGGGTAGAGTAATATGACGGAATTAGGAGAAAACAATGCCATAACAAACACAAAACAGGTTAGAGCAAACAGGATAGGGTAATCAAGAGTTGCCCCCAAATCAAAATGTAACCACATGAGTCATGCCATTAAAATTCACAAAAAGCTCACAAAAAGCAACCAAGGGTAGGAGGCCTAAACCTCTTGTCAAACACATGCATCAAAAGGGTATCAAATTCACCCATAATACCTCATACATTCAGAGCATTCAAATTAAAAGCATAAAGTAATGGGAATAAGGCAAACCTGACTGGAGAGATCAATCAAATTGAATGGCACAGTTGGGTTTGCAAAGCACTCTTAGGGTTTATGTGAGAGGGAATTGGTTCTTTGCCGATGAGTTCCCTTCAGTCTCTGGAGGTTGCTCTGAACTCTGTTAGCTCTTCTCTCACTATCTTTTTCCCTGCCAGGGTAATAGGAATAGAATTGCCTTTTGTTTCACTGAAACTCTGAATTTATAACCTGATTTTTGTGGACCTGTGGGCTCAAATGAGAGAGGCCCAAGTCCAAAATTTTTCTATTATATTTTATTTATTTATTTTTAATTTTTTTTTTAATTTTTTTTTCGTTTTTCGCTTTTTTTTGTTTTTTTTTTGTTTTTCGTTTTTTTTTCTTCTTTTTTCGTTTTTTTAAACACGTGGGCTTAGCCTAGGGAGCATGACAGTTCAAGAAATTCCTCTGAGCGTAGGTGATTCTGGTGGCTTTTCTTGGGATTCGCTAGGCGACCCATTCTGCTCGCCTAGCGAGCATGACAACTCATGAACAAACTTTTGCTCCTTCAAGATTAACGTTTTGACTGACGAATAGACCCTATTTGAACCTGTTGGAAGTATCTCAAGCCATTCCCTTGTGTTGACTGATCATCTAAATAGAACCCACAAAGTGTCTTGGATGATACTCAAGCTTCAAACAAAAGATGTTAGTGACACATTTTTGTGCTTTTGGTTAGTAAACAAAAGTAAGAGAAACAATGATGTATAATTCAAGCATGCTTGGTGATCTCAAACCAATCACAAGGAGTCCCACCCAAAGGCAAAGGGAACCAAGATGCTAAAGATCCTTGAGGCAATGCAAATGCAATGTTATGATGCCATGAGGGATCTTAGGGTCAAAATTGGGGTCTTACAGATGCCCCTATTTAAGGTCATTCTAGCCGGAGAAGTGAAGGTTAAAATCTTCGTCTCGACGGGGTAGAATGGGCTTAAATAATAACAAAAATACGAATTTTGATCCCTAAGAGACCTCATGATGCAAATGTAGGTATGAAAAATGGTAGCACTCTCTGGAGATATGTGTCCACAAAAGCAAAGAAATCAGAAGCCACTGATGATCCATATGAGCAATTCACTCCATGGGACCAAGACCCTGGGGACTCACCTGGGGATAAAAAAGGGATAAAAATGCGCGAGCAGGTCACGACTCAAAGCGTGGGGAACAGAATTCCAAAGGGAAAAGATCCAATGGAAAGACTCAAGCTGACTCGAAGATGCATGTATTGGGGAATATGCCAATACAGCAAAAAACTATCCACAACGGATACTTCGGATAAAATCCGGATGAAAACAATCCACTAAGGGACTTCGCTGGGGATGTCCACAAGGATACTCCTGGGGAAGCAGCGGGACGAGGTATTACCGGTTACTGGGTAATAAGCTCAAGGAGACACGTGATCTGAACGCCAGGTATGAGGGTGAGAGATACAACATACTCAGGAAGAGATGAATATCCAAGACCGGCATAAGGTTGAGAGATATCAAAACTTCAAAACGTCTGAGGAAAACCTAAAAGGTATACTTCAACTCAGGGATTCTGACTCCGCAGGGGACAAAAAGTCATAATGGGGAGCAGAGAGGAAGGAACACCAAGGATACCGGTTACTGGGCATATAATAGGTGACCAACCAAGGCGTGAATTGGGGAATATTCCCAAAACACTCATCATCCAAAAGAGGGCTAAAAGTAAACTTGATTACAGGATGGATATTCAACTCCACAAAGGGGATACAAATCTTACTCAACTGGGGAAGAACAAAAGGCTTCAGACCCGAGAGTGCATGAGATATACTATCTATTACCGTCAAAACATAGATAATATACTCGCATGGACGATTATCCACAACCGGTTACTGGGTTAATAAAGGATAAATCGACCGAAAAGAAAAGGCATCGGGATATCGAAACTAGGTATATAATGATGACCAATTCAGGGGAGAAACAATCGTTACCAACAACAACAAGGTAGACGAGAGATGACCCGCTGGGGATAAATTGCGTAATCAGGGCAATTATCCAAGCAGATGAGGGGATATCATCACCGAATATTGGATGAAGATAACTGTCACCAATTAAAGATGAGCAAAAATAGTTACTCTGCAAAAAGGGGAAGAAATAGGGTTTACAACTACCGGTATGAGGGTAGAGAACCACAGACTCCGCCGGGGATAATAATTACTAATTATTGAGCAATTATTCATTTACCACGGGGAAACAGGAAAAGAGTCTCAAGAGACCGATCTAGGATCAAACTAGATAGGCACACCAAATCAAGACTTGTCCCGGTGAGGATATAACTCAATGGGGAAAACCATCCCAGTATATGTGTTGGGAAGGAACAAAAACAATCAACATCCACGAGGATATAACCCGGTGGGGAATATGGAAGAAAGGATAAACGCTTTCTGCTTATGGAGCTGACTCTATATGGAGAGATCAGACACACACATCTGCTCGGGGAAGTATATCACCAAATAGCAGGAGACATCAAACAACGATATATGGCAAAGAATGCAACATGAATATCTGAATGTTATAATTATGCATGAATATGCATGGTTTATGTATGATGTATGCTGACAGACATACATATCTAACACAACCAAGTCCAGGAATCAACCACCCGGTACTACATCTCAAGAGAGAAAACCATGTTCACCGGGGAGTATCCAATCTGCTGGGGATCAGAGATACCAGGAAGCAAAGAACTCTGCAAGGGATGAATCATCAATCATTCCAGCTGGGGACGAGAGTTATCACAGACAAGGTCTACCACACCAACAACTCTACTGGGGAATCTATCCAAGGAGATAAAGGATTTATTGGGATCAACCACCAAATACCGCTCTTGCCCAAAGAGATCCAAGCTGCTGAGGAAGAAAGATTGCTACTCTGCTAAAGGGAAGAGAGGTGACTCTCAACAAGCAATCCACTTGGTAGGATAAACCACAAGGGGTTCCGGAGGGAGGAGATATAGTCATGCCAGGAATATGGACAAAAATCTTACCCTGTTGGGGATCGTACCACCCTTGGGAGAGCACTGAGGATCTCCTAAGTATCCTTTCGTCATTGTGAATGTTCACTTTGTTTAAAAACAAATTATAAAAAATTTGATCGTTTAAAACAATGATATTTTCTTAATCAAAACATGCAAAACATTTGTTGAATAGAAACAGATAAGAATGCCAATAATTGGATAAAAGGCTCAAATTTATTTGATAGAATGGTAGTCTGCGAATGGCAAGACTCCATAGATCTTTACAAATTTGAAATTGGTGATATATATTGGAAAAGGGCTACATTGAACATAATGACCATTTCTCCACCAATTCTGAATCCGATGTATTTGAAGCTTTGGCTGATAATGAGCAAGGATCTCTGACAAACGACAGTTGTAGAACAAAGTCTTGTCAGGATGCAGTTACTTTCCAAATCCCTAATTTTTGCCTAGATTGCCCCAGGATGAGGTACTCAATCTAGCGGGATACCTATATTCATTTTTCATGTCTCTAACTTTTGCCTAGATCGCCCTTTCGGGTTTTCAATCCACCGAGACGCTCATTTTTGCCTAAGCCTCCCTTTCGGGTTTTCAACTTAGCGAGCTATTCAGTTTTTATTTTTTTAGGCGAAGTATTTCTGGACTGCATCTGAATTCACAGGACGAGTGAAATCCTCCCCATCCATAGTTGTAAGTATCAAAGCACCGCCTGAAAAGGCTCTCTTAACAACATATGGACCTTCATAGTTTGGAGTCCACTTGCCCCTGGAATCGGGCGCGAAAGACAAGACTTTCTTGAGCACAAGGTCACCTTCTCAGAACACACGAGGCTTGACCTTCTTATCAAAAGCTTTCTTCATTCTCTGCTGATATAACTGACCATGGCACATGGCAGTCAATCTCTTCTCTTCAATCAAGTTTAGCTGGTCATAACGACTCTGAACCCATTCATCATCAGTCAACTTGGCTTCCATCAAGACCCTCATTGACGGGATCTCCACCTCTACAGGGAGTACAACCTTCGATCTTGACTTAGCGATCATATCATCAACGTACACCTCAATCTCCTTATGCATCATGTCATGGAACAAGGTAGTCATAGCTCGTGGATACGTGGCTCCGGCGTTTTTCAAACCGAAGGGCATCACTCTATAACAGAATGTTCCCCAAGGTGTGATGAATGTTGTCTTCTCCATATCCTCGGGTGCCATTTTAATCTGATTATATCCGGAAAATCCATCCATAAACGAGAAGACTTTGAATTTAGTTGTATTGTCTACCAACATATTAATATGTGGTAGAGGGAAATCATCTTTCAGACTAGCTTTATTCAAGTCTCTATAGTCCACACACATCCAGACTTTTCCATCTTTCTTAGGCACGGGCACAATATTGGCCACCCATTGAGGATATGTAGAAGTCACCAGAAACCCCGCATCAATTTGCTTCTGAACTTCCTCTTTAATCTTCACTGCCATATCAGGATGAGTTCTTCTGAGCTTCTGCTTCACAGGCACGCACTCAGGCCTTAAAGGCAGGAAATGTTGCACAATATCGGTATCTAGACCAGGCATGTCCTCATATGACCAGGAGAAGACGTCAACATATTCTCGTAGCAACTTAATCAACCCCTTCTTAACAGATTCTTCCAAAAGTGCCCCAATCTTTACCTCTCGCACACAATCTTCAGACCCCAAGTTGACTGTTTCCAGATTCTCAAAATGCGGCCGAATGATCTTCTCTTCATGCTCAAGTAGCGGGTGATCTCATCAGGAATCTCTTCAACATCATCTTCCTCTGCCTTAAATAAAGGGAATTCAAAATTGGGATATGGTGTTGGGTCATTATGTTCAATGGGTTTAGTAATCAACCTGCATAATGATTTTTGGATATGAAAAGCTTTAGAATTCAAACAAGGCAAATCATTATGCATATGAAAAGGATCGATTTTATTCTATTTTTTAGGGTTTTATGTGATCACCAATTTCATGCAAAAGCAAAAAGGGAAAATAATCGGAAAAACAAACATTTAACATGAATTTATTGAATGAAAATATCATTGTACTTATGCGCCAACAATGTCATCACTCCTCCTTTTGGCATGGGAGAAGGGTTTTCAAACAAAGTGATTATTACGTTGACTTATGGACAACTGTTGGAACATCCACAGCGACCCAATTGTTACAGACCCCTCCAGGGATGATGAAATTGCCAGAATCCTTTGTATCTTCTTCTAAAACGGTAGCAGCCTCCTCACCTAGACCAGTGTGGATGAAATCTTCACTCTTGAATAACCCTTGCTTGTTGAAAGTACCAGAAGAAAAACCTATGCCAACCCGGGACTCGTTGTCTTCTAACTCAATCATTTTTCCTAAACCAGTGGTTGCACCACGCTCAATGGCCAACTTTGCATCTTTGTAGGAAGCAAATGAAGGAGTTCTCTTCTCAATAGGCTCAGCAATAGATAACGCTTGGAAAGGAGTTCCGACTTCAACCTCAGCATCTATATAAGATAAGGAAGACAAATGGCTAACCAGGAGAGCCCTTTCTCCCCCTACCACCACCAGTTTCTTGTTTTTCACGAATTTCAATTTCTGGTGTAGGGTGGACGTCACGGCGCCTGCCTCGTGAATCCATGGTCTACCTAAGAGACAACTATACGATGGGTGAATGTCCATAACCTGGAAGGTAATCTGGAAATCACTTGGTCCGATCTTGATTGGGAGATCAACTTCCCCAATCACAGTTTTGCGAGACCCATCGAAAGCCTTCACAACTACTCCACTCTACCTCATGGGAGGCCCTTGATATGATAGCTTTGAGAGAGTGGACTTTGGAAATACGTTCAATGATGACCCGGTGTCCACCAGTACATTGGACATGGCGTCGTCTTTGCAATTCATAGATATGTGTAAAGCCAAGTTGTGGTCTCTTCCCTCCTCAGGGAGATCAGAGTCACAAAGCTCAGGTTGTTGCAAGCAGTAATGTTTGCAACAATGCTATCGAATTGCTCCAAAGTGACATCGTGATCTACATATGCCACATCCAACACCTTCTGCAGAGCCTCTCGGTGTGGTTCTGAATTTAAGGGTAAGGATAACATAGATATTTTGGATGGCGTTTGTAGAAGTTGGTCTACAACATTGTACTCGCTCCTTTTGATGAGTCTCAGCATCTCATCACAGTCTTCTTTCACATTGCCACTCGGGCCAACAGAAGTAGGAGTTTTCAGTACGGAGGAGGGCTTAACAGCAAGTGCCGGATTCGGAGAATTCACAGTGTTCCCGATCGGGCGTTCAACAAAATCAGCATTAATTTGAGGCTTCGGCGGTGCTGAAAATACACGGCCACTACGGGTCAAACCGCTAACATCAACAATATTCACAACAGAAGAAGAGGGCAAGGACACCTCTTTCCCATTCTCTACTGCTACGGCGTTGTAGCGATAGGGAACTGCCTTTTCAGAGGAGTAAGGCACAGGACCAGCAGGCTTAATGATCAGAGCGGGAGAAGCCTTCTGCTTGCTACCATTATACTTGATGATAACAGGCTCGGGTATCCGGAACACTGGGGAGATCACATTGACCTCAGGCTCATTTTCATCAACATTCCTATTTTGAAGGATCTCAATGACTCCTTCGTCCAGCATTTCCTGAACATCCTTGCGCACCTGGCAACAACCCAATCGGTTAACAGAGCAGACTCGGCATCTATCATGGTCATGCTCATAATGACTGTAGTCACACAACAAAGGATGCATCTGGACCAGAGACTGTTGAATATGACTGACATATTTGACCTTGTATTTTCCAGGGCAACCCTAGACCATGTTGACAGATTTCCCATGTTCGGGCAATGGGTTCTTCTTCACATTAGGGCCTACGTCCTCAAAACATAGAATACCACACCTCACAAGGTCTTGAACTTTGGTCTTCAAAGGGTAACAATTCTCCACATCATGGCCGGGAGCACCAGAATGGTAAACACAGTGTAACTCAGGCTTATACCACCACTAGGGGTTAGCAGGTATAGCCGGTGGGTCTCTCGGAGTAATCAACTTCCTTTCTATCAAAGAGGGATATAACTCTGCGTACGTCATAGTAATAGGATCGAAGGTGACCCTTTTCCTCTCGTAACTCGTGCTGGTTTGATTATTGTTTCGAGGCTGGTAGGCCTGCTGCTGCGGTTGGTGCTGTAGTTGCTGATATTACGGATGTGGTTGCTGATTGTTACTATGTTGCTGATATTGTTGATTGTCTCTGAAAACAGGTGCTATATGAGCCACCTGGTGCTGGTTACTGGCGGGACGCACAATCTTCCTCCTCAAAGAGGGTCTTCTTGGTTTCTCATGGGAGATCACAGCATGTGCCTCTCCATCTTTCTTCGCCCCATAACGTTTGGTAGAAGAGCCTTCTTCTCTGGTTAACCGTCCTTCACGGACCCCTTCTTCTAGACGCATCCCCATATTCACCATCTCGGTGAAGTCAGAAGGAGCGCTAACAATCATCCGCTCATAATAAAAAGAACTTAAAGTCTTCAAAAAGATCTTAGTCATCTCTTTCTCTTCTAGCGGAGGCACAATATGTGCTTCCACCTCTCGCTACCTCTGGGCGTACTCCTTAAATGTTTCTTTATCCTTCTGGGACATGGCTCTCAATTGATCTCTATCGGGAGCCATATCCACGTTGTACTTGTACTGCTTAACGAAGGCTTCGCCGAGATCATTGAAGGATCGGTTGTTCGTGATGTCTAAACCCATGTACCAACGCAAAGCGGCACCGGACAGACTGTCCTGAAAGTAGTGGATGAGTAGTTGGTCATTATCGGTTTGAGTCGACATCTTCCTAGCATACATGACCAGGTGGCTAAGAGGACAAGTATTTCCTTTGTACTTTTCAAAATCCGGGACCTTGAATTTCACAGGGATCTTCACATTTGGAACCAAGCAGAGTTCGGCAGCAGACTTGCCAAAAAGATCCTTCCCTCTGAGAGTTTTCAATTCCTTGCGAAGCTCAAGAAATTGATCGTTCATAGCATCCATCTTCTCATAAACATCTGGACCCTTAGACGGCTAAGAATGATAGATGGTGTTGTCTACCCTGGGCGAAGTATGCACGACAGGAGGAGGAACGACAAGGACCGGGCTAGATGCCGACAGAGAAGCAAAGGTAGGAACAGGACCCTCAGGCATGAAATTGGGAGGCATCCCCCACGGGAACCCGGTTGGCATGGCTGTTGGAACAAAGTGTGCATTGGCAGCGGGCATAGTAGAGGAGACAATCTCGGAGATAACTGTCCTCTGCGGAGGAGTTGAAGGTGTCGGAGAAGACTGGCTCTGGGCAGCCATGAGTGACTCCATTAGAGCAGTCAATATGGCCACTTCCTCTTTCATCTCGCGGTTCTCTTGTTCAGGTGATCCATCAGTCTTGAAATGTTGGCTCTAGTGTAGTACCGGTGAGTCAGCTTGTCTTCAAAATAAATGAAGGACACAGAGTTAGACCACAGGGCAAGGGACCGGAAATAAAACCTGTTTATGCATATGATGCATGCAATGCTTGTGCATATGATTTTTTTTTATTTCAAAGGAACTTTAGAGTTTTATTTGCAAATTTTGGAAATATTAAGCATTTTATCACATATGGAAATATCTCATCAAATAATATCAGGGAAAAGAAGTGCAGCATCGTCAATCATATACAAGAGAAAAGGAAAATAATCATCCTATGGATCCCTAGAAACAATCATCTAAAGCTCGGGACACAGGAAGATAAGATGCGCGAAGCCTCTTCACCTCCCTCTCGTAGGCTGCCTCCATATCGGCCTTCTCTTTGGCGAGTCGATCATACCTCCTCTTCCAGAACTTAGAAGACTAAGGAAGTAGAGAAGTCCATACATCATCAGGGTCATCAATAACCTGATGCTCAAGAAACTCAATCAACGCATCCTTCTCCTTAATCTGCTAAAGCAACTCTTCACGTTCACGGATCCAGGCACGTGAACGGTCTTCGTCTCTCAACTCCTCTACTCCTTGATTAGGGAGGGTTGAAGGCCCAGCCATAATCATAGGTGTAGGTCTCAGATACTCGTAAGGCATGAGATACTCAGACGCCCTCTTCCTAACCCAAACAGTGTAAGGCTCCAAAGCGATGCAATTCTTAGGACCCAACTCTTTCCTTCCTTTCCTATGAATATTGCGCCAAGCACGGACCATCCTAGCTTTCAAGCCTTGAGGATCTTTACCATCCTGAAAGAATACACCCTCTAACAGAATGTTATTGGGTTTATCCTTTAAGGGGAACCCAAGCTGCCGACGTGCCAAAACAGGATTGTAGTTAATTCCACCACACGTACCAAGAAGAGGTACATTGGAGAATTCGCCACAAGTGTCAATAATCTGCACACCATCATACACACGGTTATACCAAGAGATATCATCATTAGTGAGAGACATAAGTCTCGTGGACCACCGTAGACATTCCTTGTTCTCCTTGAAAGCGGTCGTCTGAGGTAAGTGAGAAATAAACCACTTATACAACAGAGGCAAACAACACACAATGACGCCACAACCCTTTGCATTCCTCATATGCAAAGAGAAGTAGGTATCGCCCAACAGAGTCGGAACGAGATTAAGAGTAGAGAAGATCCTAATAGCGTTCACATCCACAAACTTGTCGATGTTGGGGAACAATACCAATCCATAGATGAGAAGTACAAATATGGCTTCAAAGGCATCCTCACTCATGGCCTTCCCATATATAGTTGCTTGAGCAATGAGGAACTCAGAAGGGAGACCTTGAATTCCACCTTTGGTAGTCATATGGGCACCAACCAGAGATTCATCTATGTGTAACATGTCTGCTATCTCTTGAGAAGTGGGAACCCTTTCCAAGCCACTGAACGACAACTGATCCAGAACAGGTATACCCACAAGATAAGCATACTCCTCAAGTGTAGGCAAAAGCTAAAAATCCGGAAACGTGAAGCAACGGTACAAAGGATCGTAAAACTGCACCAATACACTCATCAATCCTTCATCCACCTGAGTAGTCAGAAGAGGAAGAAGCTTCCCAAAACGAGTTTTGAAACCCACGGGATCTAATACATAGGATGTCAAATTCCTTAACTCTTTCAAGTCTGGTTGTCTGAAACTGTACGTCTTTGTATTCCTTCTTTGTCTTTCCATGTCTGAAAATTTTGCAAATAGACCCCTTAAGTTCCTTGAAAATTTTCTTATTTATTGATGATATGGATGCAAATGGGTGCATGAATGCATGAATGCAACAATCACACTCAAGGATCAAGCAAAGCACACCAAACAAAGGTCATGGTATGGATCATGTTATCCTTAATATCAATCATCCATTTCGGTGGATTATGGTTTACACCTTATCAACACCCAAGTTCCATTGATATTAAGGATTCATGAACGGATCAACCATGAATCAAGGGTTTGTTTTAAGTCACGAGCATGGACTTAGGTTAAGAACCACACAAAAGGGAGTGTACTAGGGTTTAAACCTGCCAAACATGTTCTACAAGAGGTTCCCATAGTCATCATCCCATCTTTCGGATATTATTGGAGAAATGACTACTCGTATTCCGAAAATATTCTCAAGAGAGACTCTTATGAGTGTAGTATCGCATAACAATCGTATCAAATCTTACACTTGAACGACTTTCGCACTACATCCTAAGAATATGCCAAGATGGGCTTGGTAAACTAAGGTCCTTGGCTTCTAAGGTCTATATTGGAAAGAGTAATGTCTAACCATAACTTACTTGTGTGACATTATTGATCCCAACATGACCTCCACCAAGTGAATGGGCTTGCAAGTCAACTTGCTAAGGAATAACTCCACACAAGTCGACAAGACTATGCCATTCTCCTATCCTAAGTGCACTCGAGTTCGGGTATAGAACTCATCTCACAAAGATCACCAAGCATACAAGGAATTAATATCAAGCAATTCAATCATTACATACAATACAGTAATCCCAAATTGCACAAAAATATGTCACAAAATAAAATAAAATAAATATACAATACAATACAACAAATATGAAAAGTAGGCAAAACCCACTAGGATGTTCTATCTCTAATCCCCAGCAGAGTCGCCATTTTTCTGTAGCGGGGTATTCGTTACCATTAGAGATATTGACTAAATCCAAGGTAAATCATACAAGTCGAGTCGCCACCTCACTTCTATTTATCCAAAGGAATGGTTAGAAAGCGAACAAAAACCTAAAAGTTTTATCGAATCAAAAACTAAAAATGTCAGAGATCTGGGTAAGGGGGTTGGTTATGCAATAGGAAGGTATTAGGCACCCAAAGCATCCTAGGTACTTCTAGGGAGCCCATTTCACATTTGTTGCAAAGGTTGTTGTTTTGTGAAAATTTATTTGTGCAAACATGATTGAAGGGATGAGAAAAGCGTGTATGTTTATCTAATGTATTACTTACTAAAAGAAGGGTCAAAAGAAAATGACTCGCATGGACGTCGCATCCACTGCATACGTATCTCATCTGAATCTGAGAATCAGAGTCTTCATAGCTCGGCTACCTATAGGTTAAAGAGGAGTGTGCTCGGTAAGACATCGCATCTTATGCCTACGTATCTCATCTGGGATGAAAATCAGAGCAAAACGTAGTTCGACCACCTATGGGGTAAGGGTTGTGTTTTGGGGTGAACGACGTTACTACGCAATCTACCGGATGCTCGACCTTTGGAGACTTACTCGCCTGTAGTAGAAGGAGATAACGTGTTCTTAGGAGAAGAAAAATCAATGAGTTTGGGGTGTTTAGGGATGCTCATGCAAAAGGCAGTCCTAGATGAAGGAACCGCGCAACCTTAATTGACATGCCACGAAAGGCTATGCGAAACCTAAGAAAGCGGTAAAATGCGGGAAAAAAAAGTACCACGCGGATAAAGATCCAAAGCAACAGCAATTTACGAGGTAAGAAAACCAGAGATTCCCAAGCTAAACACCATCAATGAAAGTGAGTCAGTACAGGTAATCGGAATAGACCTCCAGGTGGTACCCCACAAATAAAGTGGAACACCAAGCAAGCTATCCCTGCAAGAGTATGTGAGCCCTCACAAAAACTCAACAAACAGGGTAGAGTAATATGACGGAATTAGGAGAAAACAATGCCATAACAAACACAAAACAGGTTAGAGCAAACAGGATAGGGTAATCAAGAGTTGCCCCCAAATCAAAATGTAACCACATGAGTCATGCCATTAAAATTCACAAAAAGCTCACAAAAAGCAACCAAGGGTAGGAGGCCTAAACCTCTTGTCAAACACATGCATCAAAAGGGTATCAAATTCACCCATAGTACCTCATACATTCAGAGCATTCAAATTAAAAGCATAAAGTAATGGGAATAAGGCAAACCTGACTGGAGAGATCAATGAAATTGAATGGCACAGTTGGGTTTGCAAAGCACTCTTAGGGTTTATGTGAGAGGGAATTGGTTCTTTGCCGATGAGTTCCCTTCAGTCTCTGGAGGTTGCTCTGAACTCTGTTAGCTCTTCTCTCACTATCTTTTTCCCTGCCAGGGTAATAGGAATAGAATTGCCTTTTGTTTCACTGAAACTCTGAATTTATAACCTGATTTTTGTGGACCTGTGGGCTCAAATGAGAGAGGCCCAAGTCCAAAAATTTTCTGTTATATTTTATTTATTTATTTATTTTTTCTTTTTCTTTTTTTTTTTCATTTTTTTTTCGTTTTTCGTTTTTCGTTTTTTTTAAACACGTGGGCTTCGCCTAGGGAGCATGACAGTTCAAGAAATTCCTCTGAGCGTAGGTGATTCTGGTGGCTTTTCTTGGGATTCGCTAGGCGACCCATTCTACTCGCCTAGCGAGCATGACAACTCATGAACAAACTTTTGCTCCTTCAAGATTAACGTTTTGACTGACGAATAAACCCTATTTGAACCTGTTGGAAGTATCTCAAGCCATTCCCTTGTGTTGACTGATCATCTAAATAGAACCCACAAAGTGTCTTGGATGATACTCAAGCTTCAAACAAAAGATATTAGTGATACATTTTTGTGCTTTTGGTTAGTAAACAAAAGTAAGAGAAACAATGATGTATAATTCAAGCATGCTTGGTGATCTCAAACCAATCACAAGGAGTCCCACCCAAAGGCAAAGGGAACCAAGATGCTAAAGATCCTTGAGGCAATGCAAATGCAAGGTTATGATGCCATGAGGGATCTTAGGGTCAAAATTGGGGTCTTACAGGTGTTTATATAGATTTGGCCGAATGTTGGCCTAGTCCTGTCCTCAAGAGGTCTTCTTGAGATTTTGACAATAAAGCTTTAGATTTTGACGGTTATGCCCACGAACCTTAATACAATATGATGTTCAGATTTTTACATGTTTATCCCCAACCAATGAGAACTTTTACCACATGATAAACTAACAAACCTTTTAGAAATTTATGGCTTATCTCAATAACCAAAACAAAGTTTTTTCCGACAAAGCTTAAGAAACCAAATACAGTTTTTTATAGGTTTATCTCAAGAACCAAACTCCATTTCTTAAGAGTATCGCACCCTTAAGAATACAAATGACCAACACGACCACTTACAAAAATTCCTTCCTCCAAAGCAAAGCTTCGCTTACTAGCACTAAGGCAATATGAAGTGAATGAAAATATTTTCTAACAAGAGGGAGGGAGATAAATTCTAAAGAAATATGAAAATGTTGGAAAGTGGAGTGGTTTGAAGTGGAGGCGAGCCTCCTTTATATATGAGTTGGAAAAACTAAAAACTAAAATAATCCATGTGCCGAATTTATTATCTAATTGATTAGGATAAAGTTATAATCGATTATATAATATGTTTTAATCGATTAGCATGCTGTAAGACCCCGATTTTGACCCTAAGATCCCTCATGGCATCATAACATGGCATTTGCATTGCCTCAAGGATCATAAGCATCTTGGCTCCTTACTCTTTGGGGTGGGATATCTTGTGAGTTGTTTTGAGGTCACCAAGCATACTTGAATTGTATATTATTGCTTTTCTCATTTTATTTTACTAACCAAAAGCACAAAAATATGTCACTAACATCTCTTGTTTGTAGCTTGAGCAGTCAAAAGGTCTAAAGCTTCTAGGAGATCTTATGTGCATTGATATGGCCAAGAGAAGATGAAAGCATGCATGGAAATGGTTCCCAAAGCTCTCATCCATAAAATATGCCTCTCAAGTATCTCAATTCATCATTTTGATCAAAGAAAATCAAAGGATCTGAGGCTTGTTTCCCAAGGAAACCCTAATCCATCTGTTCATCAACTATGCCGTGCTCATGAAGCAACCTCAACCCATGGTCAAATACAATCAAGGGAAGTTCTTTAATTAATCATTTCATGCATATTTGGACTTATTTGAGTGTCCTCAATCATCAATTCATCAAGATATGAGGTTTGGACTTGAGAAGTTGATCAGTCAATTCATCTGACTATTTTGAAATACACTGAGAACTAACTTTTTATGTGTTTGTCAAATGGAGATAACCCCAAGATAAAAAATGTTCTTAAGGACTATATGAACAACTTTAATGTTAATAAAAAATTTATTTGAATCTTGTAAGGTCATCATCCATTCCAAGACATTATAGGTGATTTTGATTGAAACCCTAATTTTGGGTCAACTTCCCAAGGACATAACTCCTTCATTTTTTATGATTTTGAAGTGAAACCAAATGAATTGGAAATATTAATATGTATACTTCAAATGTTATGTTGATAAAAATTTCAAAACCTCAAAATAAATACATGTGATAATGCAAAACATTATAGGTCACTTTGGACCAAATGCATTGAAATGTGAAAAAGTCTAACTTCAAGTGCCCATAACTTCATCATCAAAAACCTAAATGATGCAAAATTTGAGTCCAAATTGATTTTCTTGAAAAGATCTACAACTTTTATGTTTACGAGTTTGTGATTTGGAGCTTGTATCATTGAGACAGAAGGGCTTGAACTTTCGCCAATTTTGAAAATCTCACATATGCATGTTTTGCACCCTACACTTCAAGTCCAATTTTCATTAATTTCCAAGGCCCAAATGGAATTTTGATCAACATAAAAAATGATCCTTATGCAATAAGCTTTCCAACCATTACTCATGAGGTGGTGTTCCTATTTTTAATATGGCATTTTCGAAGACTTGAATGTTATAGTCCATTTTTGGAAAATCATTTCATTTGCCTTGCATGAGCTAATACAGTCCAATCTGCACGTCCATTTTGCTTTCATCATGCATTAGCTTCCAATTCCAATTGGAATTGGGCCCTCCATGCGCCTGTACAAGCCCATGCATGGAGGCCCTTTCCATTCATGCAAACTTTGAATCATGCATTTCAGATGCTTTCTTCTATAAATACAAGGCCAATGCTCTTCATTTCTTCAACCTTAAGGCGCCCCAATTGTTACTGAACTAAAATCCTAGCCATCACTAAAGGAACTAATTCATTTTTCTTCAAATTTTTCAGATCTGAATTTTGATTTCATTGATCAAATCTTCAGATCTCAAAGTTCCTAAACCCTCTCTCCTTGATCCATATTGTATACTATAAGCAAAAGCATCCAAAGATTAGGACTCAAAACCTTGCAAATCAAATGTTTACTTCAACTGTTATTTGCTTTGAATCAACTTGTATAATGCTCTATTTCCGTTGTTATTGTGTGATCTGAAGTCCTCTACATAGAGGCAACATTATTATGCTTTCAATTTTTAAAAATCATGAAGTTCATATGAACACCACAGAATTTCCACTTCTGATTTCTCTCAATATAGAGATCTAAAGTGGAATTGAGTGGTACATGGGTGATGTACATCACCCCAGCTCTCGATTAATGCCCGGATCGTGCCATTTGGTTACCATTTTTATTTCTGCAACTTTGGACATGGCCGCAAGTTGGCCGGAGAAGACGGTGGCGCTGGCCACCGTCTGGTCTCCAGATTCAATCAGATCTATCCATTCATGTTTTCAGATTCAATCCCATGCGTCCAATGTTATGACTCATTTAATGGCTCAGTGTGATGCGTTTGACTCGCGTGCATGGTGAGCGTGCGCTTCTTGGCCACGTGATGATCCACGTCAATTAATGAGAGATCATCAGACGGTCCACGCTTTTTCTCCTTTTTCTAATTTCTGATTTTTATTTCATTTTGTTATTTTAATTCCATTTCATTTTAAAAATTCATATCTCTCTCATTATTGGTCCAAAAATTATGGGACCAATTTCATTCTTCTCCTTTTATTTCATAATTTGATATTTTTTAGTAATTTTCTCTTTTCAGGTTATTTTTAATTCATTTAAAATAGTTTTTTATATCGAAAATATACAAAAATATTTTTCTAACCTCTTTGAATGATGATAGATCTATGAAAAACCTTCTCATCAATTTATTTGAGATTTTAATTCAATTAGGTTATTTTTATGCATTTTTAATTGATTTAAAATAGTTTCTGACTTCTAAAAATGCTGAAATTTTTTGTCAAACTTTGTTTGACCTTGTTGAACTTACGATAATTCACTTAGATTTTTCAAAGTTGATTTGAAGTGAGTTTGAAGTTTGACCTTTCTTTATTATTTTAATTCAAGTTTTATTTTAATATTAAAAAATGCCAAAAATATTTTATTTGTTTCTTGACTTCTAATTTTCATTTTGCTTCTGTTTTCTATTGTTTGACCTTGATCTTCTCTATCTTTGGTCAATACTTGTTGATTAATACATACCATTTCCATTAATGCACTTTAATTCTTCATCTTCTTCATCTTCTTCTTTCTTTCTTCTTTTTGATCAATGAGTTAAAGATTGGTGGTTAGCATTGATACATGGAGGCTTAATCTTCCTTGATTCAAATCTAATTCATCTTGATCATAGATCAAGTGAATGGCTTTGCATTAAGGATAGGTTGCTTCCTAAATCACGCAAAGAACCTAAATCAATACAAGACCATTTCTCATCTTCTTTTTGGCATGGCAAGTTGTTGGAGTTTGATTCACTAATCAAGACCTCTAACTTGTGTTGTTGCCTACATTATTACTGACCGGCCTCAAATAGTTGTGACTTCTACATAAGTCCAATTACGATTGCTTAACATAACGCTAAATTTGCCTTATGACACACTAACTATTAACATTAACCTTTAACCATTAACATTTACTTCTTTCTCTTTACATTTATGCAATTTACTATTCTTGTACATATTATTCATTTGCTTTTCCCCCTTTGCTCATTTGAGCACATGTTTATGTTAATGCAATTTGCCTTTTGCTCACTTGAGCACATAATTGTATATATATTATTGTGCTTGTGTTTTGTTTTGATTGTTGTGGATCAAATGCAAAGAAATGGACAAATGGACTTAGTTCCTAGGACTTTCCCTATGCAAATTGGAGTAAAAGGACTTAAATGTTGAAGATGGATTTAGAAGGACTAAACCTCTAAACTCACTCTTGTCCATTCTTGATTTACTTCATAGAATTCTTTGATGTGTGTGATTTTGTGCTAGGGGATCCTATGAGAGCTCAAATTGAAGAATCATTGCCATGTTCATCCAAAGTGAAAGATACAAGAGACATTGGGGATCTTCTAAGAGCTTGTTGATTATGTTGACTGCTTGAGCTTACACTTATTTTGCTTGCATATTCCAAAGGATGGGAGCTACTTGGATCATCAATATGATCTGAAGAGAGGAACTCCATTTGTGGTCTTGTTTCTTATCCCTCATCTCTTGTATGATTAGGACTTTAGCCATTCTTCTTCCCTCCACTCTAACCCAAGCCAAACTCCATTTGTGGTTTTAGGTTGAGTTTTCTCCTTTGGATAACAAAAGACCTTAAGACTTTTGGACCAATCAATTCACCAACTCATTTTTGAGATTTTTACCCCAAACTACGAGGTTTTGATCCTAATATTTTTTTAAGATGGTACGTAGGCAATGGGTTTATCCATCCAAACACAAAAATGTAAATAACTTGTATATTCTCTTCTCATCTCTTCAATCATGTTTGCACGAATAAATTTTCACAAAATACCAACCTTACAACAAGTATGAAAAGGGCTCCCAAGGAGTACCTAGGATGTTTTGGGTGCTTAAAACCTTCCCATTGCATAACCAACCCCCTTACCCCGATCTCTGACATTTTTACTAGTTTTTGATTCGATAAAACTTTTAGGTTTTTGTTCGCTTTCTAACCATTCCTTTGGACAAATAGAAGTGCGGTGGCGACTCGACTTGTATGGTTTACCTTAGATTTAGTCAATATCTCTAATGGTAACGAATACCCCGCTACACATGCCCAAAAATGAAATATTGGATATCTAGCCGTTGTAGGTCATTAAGATGTTGTCTCATATTCATTGTTAATCGTCTAGCCATTTTCTAATCATCTTCTTCGTCATCAACAAGTCTTTTTAGTTCCATCTCGTGTTCCTGCAATTTTCCAAAGAGAGTGTGTGTGTCCATAGTATCTAAATTCTTAGATTCATAAATTATAGTGACTTTGGGTTGCCAACCACGATTTAGGCATCTTAAATTTTTAACAACTAGTTCCTTATTTGAAAATGTTTTTCCCAAAGTTGTCATATGACTCGCGATATGGGTGAATCATGTTTGCATTTGATTTATGCTCTTTTCAGGTTTCATTCTTAAGAGTTCATACTCATGGATTAATGTGCCCAACATTTCCCTTGTTACCTCAATAGTTCATTCATGGGTAATTGGAAGATGTCTCACATTTCTTTTGCAGTTTCGCAGTCAGAAACTCCTAAAAACTCATCAAGACTAAGAGCAGTAGCGATGAAAACTTTCGCCTTCAAACTGTGTTGCATATTTTCTTTATCATTTTTGGTCAAATCCTTTTCAGGTTTATTTTTTACAACATCATTAACTTTTTATGTAGGAAAAAATGTACCTTCATTCACAGCCTTCAAAATACCATAATCCACCCCTTATATGAAAAAATAAATAAATTTCTCTTTCCATGATATGTACCCTTATCCATTAAAGAATGGGGGATTTGTTTAGTGAATAACTTGAAGTCATTTTTCCTCCTAAGACGATTAGTATTTACATGAGTTAGACTCTGATTCCACTTGTTGCACAAGTGACTTCAAGCACAAGAGAAGGGGGGGGGGGGGGGGGGGGGGTAATTTTATACCTTCCTCGGTTAAGATCATATTAGTAATTTTGGTTGAGTAATTTGAAGAGAAAATAAAGTATTGAAAATAAATTATAGAAATTAAAAGGATAGGTTAGGAAAATTGCACCAGATATTTATATAGGTTTGGACGAACGTTGGCCTAGTCTTGTCCCTAAGAGGTCTTGATATTTTGACAGTAAACTTTGAGCTTATGAAGGTTATGCCCACAAACCTTAATACAATATGATGTTGAGATCAATAATGTCACACAAGTAGTTGTGGTTAGACATTACTCTTTCCAATATAGACCTTAGAAGCCAAGGACCTTAGTTTACCAAGCCCATCTTGGCCTATTCTTAGGATGTAGTGCGAAAGTCGTTCAAGTGTGAGATTTGATACGATTGTTACGCGATACTACACTCATAAGAGTCTCTCTTGAGAATATTCTTGGAATACGAGTAGTCGTTTATCCGATAATATCTGAAAGATGGGATGATGACTATGGGAACCTCTTGTAGAACATGTTTGGAAGGTTTAAACCCTAGTACACTCCCTTTGGGTGGTTCCTAACCGAGACTCCATGCTCGTGACTTGCAACAAACCCTTGATTCATGGTTGATCTGTTCTTGTATCCTTAATATCAATGGAACTTGGGTGTTGATAAGGTGTAAACCATAATCCACCAAAATGGATGATTAATATTAAGGATGACATGATCCATCCCATGACCTTTGTTTGGTGTGCTTTGCTTGATCCTTGAGTGTGATTGTTGCATCCATGCATTCATGCACCCATTTGCATCCATATCATCAACAATGAGAAATATTTTCAAGGAACTTAGGAGGTCTATTTGCAAATTTTCAGACATGGAAAGACAAAGAAGGAATACGAAGAAGTACAGTTTCAGACAACCCGACTTGAAAGAGCTAAGGAATTTGACATCCTACGTATTAGATCCCTTGGGTTTCAGGGCTCGTTTTGGGAAGCTTCTATCTATTCTGACTACTCAGGTGGATGAAGGATTGATGAGTGTATTGGTGTAGTTCTATGATCCCTTGTACCGTTGCTTCACATTTTCGGATTTTCAGCTTTTGCCTACGCTTGAGGAGTATGCCTACCTTGTGGGTATACCTATTCTAGACCAGTTGTCGTTTAGTGGCTTAGAGAATGTTCCTACTTCTCAAGAGATAGCTGATATGTTGCATATATATGAATCTCTGGTTGGTGCTCATATGACTACCAAAGGTGGAATTCAAGGTCTCCCTTCTGAGTTCCTCATTGCTCAAGCTACTATGTATGGGAAGGCCATAAGTGAGGACGCCTTTGAGGCCATATTTGTACTTCTCATCTATGGGCTAGTGTTATTCCCCAACATCGACAAGTTTGTGGATTGAACGCTATTAGGATTTTCTCTACTCTTAATCCCGTTCTGACTCTGTTGGGTGACACTTACTTTTCTTTGCATATGAGGAATGCAAAGGGTGGTTGTACCATTGTGTGCTGTTTGCCTCTATTGTACAAGTGGTTTATTTCGCACTTTCCACAAACGGTCGCCTTCAAAGAGAACAAAGGATGTCTACGGTGGTCCACGAGACTTATGTCTCTCACTAATGATGATATCTTTTGGTACAACCGTGTATATGATGGTGTGTAGATTATCGACTCTTGTGGTGAATTCTTCAATGTGCCTCTTCTTGGTACATGTGGTGGGATTAACTACAACCCTATTTTGGCACGTCACCAACTTGGGTTCCCCCTAAAGGATAAACCTAATAACATTCTGCTAGAGGGTGTGTTCTTTCTGGAGGGTAAAGATCCCCAAGGTTTGAAGGGCAGGATGGTCCGCGCTTGGCGCAAGATCCATAGGAAGGGAAGAAAGGAGCTAGGCCCGAAGAACTGTATCGCTTTGGAACCCTATACCTCTTGGGTTAGGAGAAGAGCTTCCGAGTACCTCATGCCTTATGAGTATCCAAGACCTACACCTTTGTTTGTGGCTGGGCCTTCAACCCTCCCTGACCAAGGAGTAGAGGAGTTGAGAGACGAAGATCGTTCGCGTGCCTGGATCCGTGAACGAGAGGAGTTGCTTCAGCAGACCAGAGAGAAGGATGCTTTTATAGAGTTCCTTGAGCACCAAGTTATTGATGAGCCTGATGACGCATTAACTTCTTTACTTCCTCAATCTTCCAAGTTTTGGAAAAGGAAGTATGATCGACTCGCCAAAGAGAATGCAGACATGGCAGCAGCCTATGAGAGGGAAGTAAAGAGGCTTCGTGCAACTTATCTTCCAGTCTCCAGAGCTTTAGATGATTGTTTCTAGGGTTCCATAGGATGTTCATTTTCCTTCTCTCTTGTATTGTATTTGGTTACCAAGACTGTACTTCTTTGGTGTAAAAAACTATTTTCCAGATATTATTGATGTGATATTTCCATACATGTCTAAATAATTAATATTTTCAAAATTTGCAAATAGGACTCTAAAGTTCCTCTGATAAATAAAAAACAAATCATACGCACAAGCATTGCATGCATCATGTGCATAAGCAGGTTTTGCTCCAGGCTTCTTGTTCTATGGTCTAACTCTGTATTCTTCATTTATTTTGAAGACAAGCTGACTCACCGGTATTACACCCGAGCTAACACATCAAGACTAATGGATCATTTGGAGCAAGAAAATCGTGAACTCAAGGAGGAAGTAGCCAGATTGACTGCCCTGATGGAGTCATTCATGGCTGCCCAGAGCCAGTCGTCTCCGACACCTTTAACTCCTCTCCAGAGGATAGTCATCTTCGAGATTGTCTCATCAACCGTGCCTGCGGCCAGCGCCCACTTTGCACCAACAGTTATGCCAGCCGGGTTTCCTTGGGAGATGCCTCCCAACTTCATGCCTGAGGGTCCTGGACCCACCTTTGCTTCTCTGCTGGCATCTAGCCCGGTCCTCGCTGTCCCACCTCCTGTCGTGCATACCATGCCCAGAGTAGACGACTTCATCTATCATTTTCCAGATGTCTATGAAAAGATGGATGCTATGAATGATCAACTTCTTGAGCTCCGCAAGGAAAAGAAAACTCTCCGAGGAAAAGACCTTTTCGGCAAGTCTGCTGCTGAACTCTGTTTGGTCCCTAATGTCAAAATTCCTGTAAAGTTCAAGGTACCTGACTTTGAAAAGTACAAGGGAAATACTTGCCCTCTCATCCACCTGGTCATGTATGTCAGGAAGATGTCGACTCAGACCGACAATGACCAACTTCTCATTCACTACTTCTAGGACAGTTTGTTCGGTGCTGCCCTGAGATGGTATATGGGCTTGGACAGCGCGAACATTCGATCCTTCAATGGCCTTGGCGAGGCCTTCGTCAAGCAATACAAGTATAACGTGGATATGGCTCCCGATAGGGATCAATTGAGAGCCATGTCTTAGAAGGACAAGGAAACTTTTAAAGAGTACGCCCAGAGGTGGCGAGAGTTAGCAGCATAGATTGTGCCCCCGCTGGAGGAGAAGGAAATAACCAAGATCTTTCTGAAGACCTTGAGTTCTTTTTATTACGAGCGGATGATTGCCAGTGCTCCTTCTGACTTCACCGAGATGGTGAACATGGGGATGCGTTTGGAAGAAGGAGTCAGGGAAGGGCGCCTGACCAGAGAAGAAGGCTCTTCTGCCAAACGGTATGGGACGTTTGGAAAGAAGAAAAATGGCGAGGCATATGCTGTGACCTCCCATGCTAAAGTAAGAAGACCCTCAGTGAGGAGGAAGACCGTGCGTCCTGCCGGTAACCAACATCAGGTGGCTCACATAGCACCTGTTTTCAGAGATAATCAGCAATATCAACATCACAATAGTAATCAGCAACAACAACATCCGCAATATCAACAACAACATCACCATCCTCAACAGCAGGCCTACCAGCCTCGAAACAATAATCAAGCCAGTACAAGCTATGAGAGGAAGAGGGTCACCTTCGGTCCTATTCCCATGACCTATGACGAATTGTATCCCTCTTTGATAGAGAGGAAATTGATTACTCCACGAGACCCACCGGCTATACCTACCAACCCTCAGTGGTGGTATAAGCCCGAATTACACTGTGTTTATCATTTCGGTGCTCCCGGACATGACGTGGAAAATTGCTACCCACTGAAGACCAAGGTTCAAGACCTTGTGAGATGTGGTATTCTGTGTTTCGAGGACGTAGGTCCTAATGTGAAGAAGAACCCATTGCCCGAGCATGGGAAATCCTCTGTCAACATGGTCCAGGGCTGCTCTGGTAAATACAAAGTCAAAGATGTCAGCCATATTCGATAATCTCTGGTCGAGATACATAGATTGATGTGTGAGTACAGTCATTACGAGCATGACCATGACATATGCCGAGTTTGCACTGTCAATCAAAGAGGATGTCGCCAAGTCCGCAAAGACATTGAAGAAATGCTGGATGAAGGAGTCATTGAGATACTTCAGAACCGAAATGTTGATGAAGATGCTGATGAAGTCAATGTAATATCTCCAGTATTTCGGATCCCTGAGCCTGTTGTCATTAGGTACGATGGTAGAAAGCAAAAGGCTTCCCCTTCTTTGATCATTAAACCTGCTGGCCCTGTGCCATACTCTTCTGAGAAGGCGGTCCCCTATCGCTACAATGTTGTGGCATTGGAGGATGGGAATGAGGTGCCCCTGCCCTCTACGTCTATTGTTAATATTGCCGACGTCAGCGGCCTGACCCGCAGCGGTCGTGTCTTCTCGGCTCCGACGAAACCCCAAGCTGATGTTTGAAGGGCTGATGTTACTGATTATGCTGAACGCCCGGTTGGGACTGCTGTGAATGCTCCGAATCCGGCACTTGTTGCCGTTAAACCTGCCTCTGTGGTGAAAACTTCTGTCTCTATTGGCCAGAGTGGCAACGCGAAAGAAGACTGGGATGAGATCTTAAGGCTCATCAAAAGGAGTGAGTACAACGTTGTAGATCAGCTTCTACAGACACCATCCAAGATCTCTGTATTGTCTTTATTGATGAATTCAGAACCACACCGAGAAGCTCTGCAGAAGGTGTTGGATGTGGCGTATGTAGATCATGACTTCATAATAGAACAATTTGACAGTATTGTTGCAAACATCACCGCTTGTAACAACTTGAGTTTTTGTGATGCTGATCTCCCCGAGGAGGGAAGAGACCACAACTTGGCATTACACATATCTATGAGCTACAAAGATGATGCCATGTCCAATGTGCTGGTAGACACTGGATCATCGTTTAATGTGTTGCCAAAGTCCACTCTTGCTAAATTGTCATATCAGGGGCCTCCCATGAGGCAGAGGGGAGTGGTAGTGAAAGCTTTCGATGGGTCCCGCAAAACTGTGATTGGAGAGGTGGAACTCCCAGTCAAGATCGAACCGAGTGATTTCCACATCACCTTCCAGGTCATGGATATTCACCCATTGTATAGCTGTCTATTGGGCAGACTATGGATTCACGAGGCAGGCGCCGTGACATCCACCCTACACCAAAAATTAAAATTTGTTAAAAACAAGAAGCTGGTGGTGGTAGGGGGAGAAAAGGCTTTCCTGGTTAGCCATTTGTCTTCCTTTTCTTACAAGCTTTATCTATTGCTGAGCCTACTAAGAAAGGAACTTCTTCATTTGCATCCTATAAAGATGCTAAGTTGGCCATTGAGCATGGTACAACTACTGGATTGGGGCAAATGATTAAGCTGGAAGACAACAAATCCCGGGATGGCATATGGTATTCTTCTGGCGTCTTCAATAAGCATGGGTTGTTCAAGAGTGGAGGATTCATCCACACTGGTCAAGATGAGGAAGCTGCTGCTATTTTGGAAGAGGATGCAGAGGAAGATTCTGGCAACTTTGTCATCCTTGAAGGGGTCTGCAATACTTGGGTTGCTGTTGATGTTCCCACAGTTATCCATAAGTCAAAGTAATGTTCATTGTGTTAAAAAACCCTCCTCCCATGCCAAAAGGAGGAGTGATGACATTGTTGGCTCATAAATACAATGATATTTTCATTCAATAAATTCATGTTAAACGTTTGTTTTTCCAATTATTTTCCCTTTTCGCTTTTGCATGAAATTGGTGATCACATAAAACCCTAAAAAATAGAAAAAAATCAATCTTTTCATCTGCATAATGATTTGCCTTGTTTGAATTCTAAAATCTCTTTTATATCCAAAATCATTATGCAGGTTGATCAAACCCATTGAATATAATGATCCAACACCATCTCCCAACTTTGAGTTCCATGTATTTGAGGCAGAAGAAAATGATGTTGAAGAAATTCCTGACGAGATTACCCGTCTACTTGAGCATGAAGAGAAGATCATCCAGCCGCATCTTGAGAATCTGGAAAGAGTCAACTTGGGGACTGAAGATTGTGTGTGAGAAGTGAAGATAGGGGCACTCCTGGAAGAATCTGTTAAGAAAGGGTTGATTGAGTTGCTACAAGAATACGTCGACGTCTTTGCCTGGTCATATGAAGACATGCCTGGTCTGGATATTGATATCGGGCAACATTTCCTGCCTTTGAAGCCTGAGTGCGTGCCTGTGAAGCAGAAGCTCAGAAGAACTCATCCTGATATGGCAGTAAAGATTAAAGAAGAAGTTCAGAAGCAAATTGATGCAGGGTTTCTGGTGACTTCTACATATCCTCAATGGGTGGCCAATATTGTGCCCGTGTCTAAGAAAGATGGAAAAGTCCGAATGTGTGTGGACTATAGAGACTTGAATAAAGCTAGTCCGAAAGATGATTTTCCTCTACCTCATATTGATATGTTGGTAGATAATACAGCTAAATTCAATGTCTTCTCGTTTATGGATGGATTTTCCGGATATAATCAGATTAAGATGGCACCCGAGGATATGGAGAAGTCAACATTCATCACACCTTGGGGAACATTCTGTTATCGAGTGATGCCCTTCGGTTTGAAGAACGCCGGAGCCACGTATCAACGAGCTATGACTACCTTGTTTCACGATATGATGCACAAGGAGATCGAGGTATATGTTGATGATATGATTGCGAAGTCAAGAACGGAAGTTGAACATGTAGAACACTTGTTGAAGCTTTTTCAACGTTTGAGGAAGTATAAGCTTCGTCTGAATCCTAACAAGTGTACATTTGGAGTCCGTTCCGGCAAGTTATTGGGCTTTATTGTCAGCGACAGAGGTATTGAGGTTGATCCTGCCAAGGTAAAAGCAATACAAGAGATGCCTGCGCCCAAAACTGAGAAGGAAGTCCGAGGTTTTCTTGGCCGCTTGAATTACATTTCCAGATTCATATCCCACGTGAACGCCACATGTGCGCCGATATTCAAGCTCCTCTAGAAAGATCAGTCTCATGATTGGACCGAGGATTTCTAAAAGGCCTTTGACCGTATCAAAGAATATCTGTCTGAGCCGCCGATTCTGTCTCCACCTGTGGAAGGGAGACCATTGATTATGTATCTGACAGTTCTTGAAGACTCAATGGGTTGTGTCCTTGGTCAGCAAGACGAATCGGGAAAGAAAGAATATGCTATCTACTACCTGAGTAAGAAGTTCACCGAGTGTGAGTCTTGATACTCAACGCTTGAGAAAATATGCTGCGCTTTGGCTTGGGCCACTAAGCACTTACGCTAGTATATGTTGAATCATACGACTTGGTTGATATCCAAAATGGATCCGATCAAGTATATCTTTGAGAAGCCTACTTTAACTGGGAGAATTGCCCGTTGGCAGATGTTGCTATCCGAGTATGACATTGAGTATCGAGCTCAGAAAGCTATTAAGGGTAGTATCGTGGCTGACCACTTGGCACATCAACTAATTGAGGATTATCAGTCTGTTCAGTATGACTTCCCGGATGAGGAAATTCTGTACTTGAAAATGAAAGATTGTGATGAGCCTACGCTCGATGAAGGGCCAGGGCCTGGTTCCCGATGGAGCATGGTGTTTGATGGCATTGTAAATCAATATGGAAATGGTATTGGGGCAGTGATTATTACTCCTCAGGGCACACATTTTCCTTTTACAGCAAGGCTAACTTTCAAATGCACGAATAATATGGCTGAGTATGAGGCCTGTATTATGGGATTGGAAGAATGTATCGATCTTAGGATCAAACATCTTGATGTTTATGGTGATTCGGCTCTTGTTGTTAATTAGATTAAGGGTGAATGGGAGACGAATCAGCCTGGCCTCATCCCATATAGAGATTATGCGAGGAGGATTTCAACGTTCTTTACTGAAGTTGACTTCCATCATATCCCTCGAGATGAGAATCGGATGGCAGATGCTCTTGCTACACTTGCTTCAATGGTTGTGGTTAGACTTTGGAATGAAGTTCCCAATATCCTTGTAATGCGCTTGGACCGACCAGCTCATGTATATGATATCAAGTGCTTTCTTCAGAGCCAGATTTACCCTCCTGGAGCATCTGTGAAAGATAGAAAGACTTTAAGGAGATTATCAGGCAGTTTCTACCTCAACGGCGAAGTGCTGTACAAGAGGAATTTTGACATGGTTCTGCTCAGATGCGTGGATAGACACGAAGCAGGCCTGTTAATGACTGAGGTCCATGAGGGTTCGTTTGGTACTCATTCCAATGGACATGCCATGGCTAGAAAGATATTGAGAGCATGCTACTATTGGCTGACAATGGAGTCTGACTGCTGCAAATATGTGAAGAAATGCCACAAGTGTCAGATTTATGCGGATAAGATTCATATTCCCCTGACACTTTTGAATGTGATTTCATCACCATGGCTTTCCTCCATGTGGGGGATTGACATGATTGGCATGATAGAGCCGAAAGCGTCCAACGGTCACATATTTATTCTCGTAGCTATTGATTACTTTACCAAGTGGGTTGAAGCAGCGTCATATGCAAATGTGACCAGACAGGTGGTTGTGAAGTTTATCAAGAATCAACTCATATGTCGTTATGATGTACCAGATAAGATCATTACTGATAATGGATCTAACTTGAACAACAAGATGATGAAAGAGTTGTGTAGCGAGTTCAAGATTGCACATCATAATTCTTCTCCTTATAGACCCAAGATGAATGGGGCTGTTGAAGCTGCTAATAAGAATATCAAGAAGATTGTCCAGAAGATGGTTGTTACGTACAAAGATTGACATGAGATGCTGCCATTTGATGTGCATGGATATCGTACGTCTGTCCGCACTTCAACAGGGGCAACCCCTTTCTCCCTTATTTACGGCATGGAGGCTGTGCTCCCAGTAGAGGTGGAGATCCCATCAATGAGAGTCTTGATGGAAGCCAAGTTGACTGATGCTGAATGGGTTCAAAGTCGTTATGACCAGCTGAATTTGTTGAGGTGGCTGACGTTGCTGTTGTACCGATTGATTACCAGTAGGAATCGTTACTGCAGTAGTGTGCTGGTAGTAATGATCCCTACCGTGTCCTCTTTGGGCATACACAACACTTGATTCACCCTCCTTCTTGTGCTGACCATTACCAAAGGGCTTCTTTACTCCAGACGACGGAGCATTAACCTGTATCTCCCCCATTCTCAGCCAACTTTCAATTCTCTCCACATTCTCAGTGATTGCTTTCTGCCCCAAGGCGAACCCTTGCATGGCACTGATCAACTCTCCCATCTTCTCTTTCAGCTCGAGAATGTCGGAATTGGGTGGATCCATCAGTTTGGATTTGTTGCGCCTGGTAGGGTATCTGTGCGGACGAGCTACGTGCAAAGGAATGATTCTGCGCGCGCGAGCAATGATTCCTGAGTCAATCAAACACGTTAGAAACTAACACCTGCAAAACAGAAGACAGGTTATTATGACTCACGCATGAATGCAATGTCTATCCGTATGAGAAACATTATGTCCTTTGATTCTGGCTTCATCGAGACGGATAATAATTTGACAATAACATTCTGACATCAGGATGTCTCTCAACCAGAATCTCAATCGAGAATGTACCCTGAGTATGGATAGACATGAGTTAGATGCGGATGAATGCAAAATGGGAATGATGTAGATGCATGAATGCAATGCATTGTGCCATCCTCCAAGTCATCTGAACATCAATTGTACGAACATCCGGGTCTCTGGACTGATCACACCCATCTGAAGGACTGAGTAACCATAAATCCAACTTGAGAGTTCCGAAATAAACGGAACCTGAGGATACATCACCATCATCACAGAAAATCCACCGAATAGATAACCATAAGATCCTCTGAACAGGTACCTCCAATCCAACCCGGGGATTCGAAATAAACGGAACCCGCTGATAAATACCACGGACAGCACTCCGGCGTGCCGGGAATAAATATCCATAAATCCAACTGAACCAAAATCACCATCACAAAATCACTGACAGAATCTGCGTTGTAGGAATCAAACCCTCCCCTCACAGGTGAATTCTATAAGGTCATCCTAAGGCGGATAATGGTCTCGATAATCGGGCAAGATACTCAACGGGTTTTCCCTTTCGGGTATGCCGTTGTAGCTCTCATAAGATCATCTAAACTAAAGATCCGGGAAAGAACGGTCACCGAAGTCAACAACTCAAAAGAGGTAACCCAACCATAGTGGAAACTCCACAATGGAAAAGCTCTCTCAAAAGAACCTCGTCCGGCTTATGGTATGTCACGTCAAAACAACATTCCCAACCAACATGTGAGGAACGTGAGACCACGCTAATCCTAGGTGTATACTCGGGCCTGGGTTTTAGCCCCACTCAGAACACCCACCCCAAATCAAAGGAACCAAACCTGTCCAGAATCCAGCACAGTGATAATATGATGCATGCAAACATATATGCAAATATATACACAGTATAATAATCATAAATTCTATAAATAAAGCAGAACAAACAACCAAAACTATCCTGGAGAGCGCTAGGATTGACTCGCTTAGGGAAGATGGACCAGCAAGAGGTCAACTTCGAATCCCCAGTAGAGTCGCCAGCTGTCGCAACGCGAAAAACAACCGGCGGGAAAAACACAGAGAGCCGCCACCGTGCGTTATTTATCCCAAAGGAGGGAAAGGAAACGCTCGAAGTAAACCTGAAAAAAAGGAAAGGAACGGTCTTACGACCAGAGATTGCAAGGCACGGGAGTCAGTTACGCAAGGGGAAGGTATTAGCACCCCTCACGTCCGCCGTACTTGACGGGATCCACGCTCAAAAGAATAGAAAAAGGTTGCTAAATACTGCTCAAAGAATGCACACACACTGGAATAAACAGGTGAGAGAAGATGGAGGAAGCAGACTCGGCAGGATGTCGCATCCTGGGCCTACGTAGTTTGTCAGAAACAAACATCAGAGTCGACGTAGTTCGGGGAAATGGGAAATAGGCTCGCTAGGATATCGCATCCTATGCCTACGTATCTCATCGGGAATGAGAATCAGAGCTACCGTAGTTCGGCTAACGCACACCGAAACAAAACACCAAACAGAGACGCTGAGACGTCAAAAGAAAACTCAACAAGGAAACGGAATGCCAATGGCTGGACTTATATCCGACTCCAAACAAAAGCAAACAGGAAATAGAATGCCAATAGATGGGCTTACATCCAACTCCCAACAAAAGCAAATAGGAAACAGAATGCCAATCGATGGGCTTACATCCGACTCCAAACAAATAAACAATCGCTAACCAGCGAACACCAAAGGTTCTCCAATTGACAAACTAAAAGGGAGTCTGGAACTCGGACCTAATAGTTGTCACACAAACACCAAGAAGACGCTGAGACGTTAAAAGAAACAAAGAGGTTGAACACACAAACTAAAAGGGAGTCGGGAACTCGGACCTAGTAGCTGTCAAGCAAAACACACGCAAAAAAAAGAAGAAGGGTGCCCGGAGAGATCTCGCACGATCTCCTGCCTACGTATCTCATCTGGTATGAGAATCATGGCGACGTAGTTCCCCTTAACAGGGGAGAAACTCTCCTAACCAGAAACCAAGGGAATAACGAACTAAAAGGGAGACTGACTCGAGCCTAATAGTCGTCATGCAAACAATAACCCTAGGTTGAGGTCTCTAACAAGAGTTTGACTCACACAGGAAGTGAGTCAACTCAAGTCTATCTCTACGTACGTTCAACTTCCTCGAAAGTTGATCATACGACTCCTACAGAAAAGGAGATGAGAAGTGAAAAACAGATAAACATACCAGCAATCATCACACTCTATATACAAACAAGAGGCTCAGACAAATGGTTTGGCTTTAGTCAAGGGGTCATATCAACCTCGACAAACAAGCCAAAACTGTATGGGTGTTCTGAAGCTCTTAACCACTAACATTGAGAGTTAGGGTGAAGCTGATGAAAGGTAATGAGGATGAGACCTCATACTCTTAACCTTGGCCTGGGTGAGCTTAAATCAATGAAAGCGTGGGGGTCCAGAATGAGGGACCCTATTCCACTTGACCGACTCTATACAAGGATCTCGGGTTAGGTTCAAGAGCGTCAGCACGTAGTGCGAGCATAATGAACGACTCAACGACTAACAGGGGACTGATTGCTAGTCCCTTCTATCTGTCAATTGCGTCTTCACTTAGGAGGACTTAACAAGCAACATGCCTCGACAAGGAGGTCTTTGGCACAAATATAAACAAACACAGTCATTGCCTCTTAAGGAGGACTTCAGCCAAACGCCTGCCAAAAAAGTGACAGGGCTTCCAGACTACATGGAATTAGAAGGCTAAACTACCTCAGTGGTGTACCAACCACACTCCAAAGCAAAGAAAAGCAAGCTAATAGCGACTAATGTACCTGTACAAAAGCCAAACAGTTAGTATTGTATTCAGAAAACCAACAGACAACACAGTGGAATCATCCAACAATTACACAATGCAAGCCACAAATGCAAGCACTCAAGTGAGTTCATCACATCAATGGACCTACAACACAACAATAGTTAGTAATCAAAGCAAATGACATCTCAAATGATGAGGCCACACCAATCATTAATGCTAAATACCTGAAACACAAACACAATTGGTGAGTACAAACCACTAGTACAAAGACTAGGGTCAAAGGCAAGTCAAATGACCAAAACAGAAGTCAAAATTTCACATGAAGCACATTTAATCAAACAAGAAGAAGGCCTCAAAAGGACCAAAGCCAAATCAAAAGGCAAAGCCATCAATTAATCAAGATAAGGCAAAGGCAAACAATGTGATTAAAATTGGACATCAAACATAGAAAATCCACATTAAAACAGAAACGTATCCAATGATCATGAAATTTTTTATACAGGCTTCTCATGTTAAGAATGAACATCATACAAAAATCCAACTCCAGAAGGGATCAAATGGCATATGAATGAAAATATACAAATGCAACATACAAATTGTGACACAAATTGTCACACCAAATGTCCATGTATCCAAAACAGTGGTAGAACATGATAAAAATTCCAAACCAATTCTCAAAAATCCAGTCACATGTTAGGAACAAGCATGTCAAATTTCAATCCAATTGGACAAATCATGAGCATCTTACAATCAATTGATCACAACATGTCAATATTGCACAATGTCCAATAAAAAATCAACAAATAAAAATCCAGAAAGGCAAAATTCATGAAATTAGTATCAAAAAATACTAGACATCCAAACAAACATGTGAAAAAAAGTTGCACTCAATTTGGATCATTCTACCATTTTTTATGGATTTTTGAAATTGCATGAAATAATATGAAATAATGCATGGAAATGAGAGGGAAAATAAAATTCAAAATGAAAATCACAAAGTGCAGTCACCAGGACTTGAACACATGCCATGAAGGTTAACAAGAGCGCTCATGAATAACATCCACAAATTGCCATGGGAGGGAATCGAACAGAGGAAGCAAGGGTCCAAGGCGCGCTTAACAAATAAATTCCAAAAACACCTTTGCCAGGATTCGAACGCAGGTGCATGTGGTCAAAAAAGGCGCTCAATTAATCAAAACGCATCGTTTTGATGCGTAACCCTAGCCAAAGTTACAGACGGTGCCGGACGGCTGAAACGGCCGTCTTCTCCGGCCAGCCAGGCGGAGCGCCACCGTGAAAAAACGCAGAATTCAACAAATTTTATATGGATCGAACCGTCTCTTCACGTACATCTCAAATATCACTTTACCTAAGCCTAATTCATCATATATTTTCTGGATCGATCAAAAACATTATGAACACTCAAACTTTAATTCATCATAACTTTCTAATTTTTTCACCAAATCAAATTCTAATTATATCAGCATCATCACCACAACAAGATCTTCCTAATCATGTACATGAAACATCAAAAGGTGAGGACGAAAATTTCACTTACTTGGAATGGCAGTGCTTCAAATTCACGTGTTCAAGCCTCCAAATTATCTACATCCACTCCAGTAATCTTGATTTGAAGCTTTAATCCAAAGTGAATGGTTGAATCCTCTTAGATCTTGCTTAATTTCAACTTTCCATTAACATGTTCATGCATCCAATCTCCTTGAAAACCAGCTAAAATGCCACGAATTATGGATGATTCCTGCTCAAAATTCCATGAGGATGAAGGATCTATGAAGAAATCTTGTGGTTGTGTGAAGAAAATTTGAAATCCAAGGAGAGAGAGTTTTGGGGGGAAAATGGAATTCTAGATCTAGAATTGTGATTATGGCAAATTCTGTTAGGATTTACTATTTATATGATTCACTAATCACAATGTTAATCACAATTAGGCTTGGTTAATCTTGATTAATGAATATTGAAGTGAAGTGCAAAAATGAATATTGCTCCATTATGCCCATGCAACACGTCCAAACTCTCATGCAAAGCCCTGAAATCCCTTAATATCAACCAAGGATCATGATGGAAGAATTAATTTGCTCACACCATAAGCCAATTTTGAATTATTAAATTTCCCTCCAAAATGCACATGAATGACATAGTGAACACATGAACTTTTTTCATGCAATGCAATGGTTGATTTGGAAAGTATTGGTCACAATAAGCATTTTGCAAAAAGGATGGACCAATTTGGAGTTTTGGATCAAAAGTTATGGCATGTTGAACTTCCATGTACACTTTATGATCATTTGAGCATAACTCCTCAACCATTCATCATATAATCATGATCTTGGACTTTTTGAAAAGAGGAAAGAAAGATCTTCAACTTTCATGTTCACCAAAAATGCATTTGAATCTTCTTTGATATTGAAAAGTCAAGTTGAATGTGGACCAAAAACTTGCTATTTTTGGAAACTTTCAATTACAGGTCACTTTCCATTTTTGGAAACTTTTGCCCTGACTTCAAAATCTTCAAGATAGATGTTTGAAGTGACACATGAACCTATTTTGAACATGAATGAGATGTTGAAACTCATTTCCCCACCTCAAAGCCCTCAGCTCTTGCACAGCTGACTGTATAGGTCCTCAGATGACCTTAACATGCTCTGATCAGCTTGAACCTCCACCACTTGAGGAAATGGCTCAGAAATGAAACCCTAGCTCATATAAGCTCTTCACTATAACCATGTGATCTCCATCTCAATATAATGCCTCATCTCCTTGAGAAACCCTGGCTGAAAGAATACCATTGATTAGGGTTGACCAGAGGTCAAAACCCTAATCCAGAGGAACCTGAGCATACACAATGAAACCCTTGATGATGATAGAACCATGATGATGGTAATATATCCTCGAAACCAAGATAATGCTCAACCTTTGAAGGATCAGGAAACCCTATTTGAAGTGCCAACCCTCAGATGGCTGATCATCAATTCACATAGACCTTCAGGCTTGAATCATGTGACCTCTCCCTCTTCTGAAAAAGACTTTGGAGGATGATCTTTTTTTATTTTCAAATGATATGCAAAATGAAATGCCTAATGTCCTAAAAAATGAAATGCAATATGTCAAACTAGTCCCAAGAAGAGGAGGGCAAATTTTGAGGTGTTACAGCTGCCCCTATTCAATCCACTATGAACCTGTCGATATGAACAGGCGGGAAAACAAAAACAACAGAGTCGCCACCGTGCGTTATTCATCCCAAAAGAGGGAAAGGAAACGCTCGAAGTAAACCTGGAAAAGACATGGTCTCGTGATCAAAGAGAGATGGGATCGGGAGTCGGTTATGCGAAGGGAAGGTATTAGCACCCCTACGCATCCGTCGTACTCGACAGGATCCACGCTCAAAAGAAAGGATAAGGTTGCTAAAAACTGCTCACAAACATCACACACAGGCTGGAAAGAACACACAGAAAGACAAGAGAAACAGGACTCTGCAGGATATCGCATCCTGGGCCTACGTAGTCTGTCAAGCACAGACATCAGAGTCGACGTAGTTCGGGACAGGGGAAACGTGCTCGCTAGGATGTCGCATCCTATGCATACGTATCTTCTCTGACGGGAGAAGAATCAGAGCACTCGTAGCTCGGCTAACGCACGCCAAACAAAACCACACAGGAAACCGACTGCCAATCGCTGGACTTACGTCAGACTCCAACAAGCAAACAAGACACAGGAAACCAACTGCCAATCGCTGGACTTATGCCAGACTCCAACAAGCAAACAAGACACAGGAAACCAACTGCCAATCGCTGGACTTATGCCGGACTCCAAACACACACAAAGGGGTTGAAAACAAAAAGGGCGAACAAAACACACGCAAAAATAAAAAAGGGCGCCCGGAGAGATCAGCTCAATCTCTGGCCTACGTACCTCTTCTGGTATGTGGATCAGGGCGACGTAGTTCCCCTACGCAGGGAAAGAACTTCTAACCTAACTAGAGACTCGGAAATGACAAACTAGAAGGGAGACTAACTCGAGCCTAATAGTTATCATGTAAATTCACCATGGCCCTAGGTTGAAGTTTCTACCTAACTTGCACAGGGAGCAAGCTATCCTAAACCGCACAAGCAAAGCAAACATACACACAATTAGCACACACTATATACAAACAAAGTGGGCTCACACAAGGCTAGGCCGTGAAACACAAGCCAACTGGAATCGGGTGTAGTTAGCTCTTAACCCTAACATTGAGAGTTAGGGTGAAGATGATGAAATGGGAAGTGAGGGTAAGACCCCACGGCTCTTATCCCTGGCCTGGGAGAGCTTCAGACAAATGAAAGTGTGGGAGTTCAGAAAGCTGGAACTCTTCTCCACATATGACCGACTCAACAAGGATCTTGGGTTAATATCCACAATGCATCAACACATGGTGTGAGCAAAGTGGATGACACACTGAATAGCAGGAGATGGATTGCACATCTCTTTTATCTGCCAATTGCCTCATAGAGGTCTTTTCCTGCTTGGCACAAAGATAAACATTCACAAGTATTGCCTCTTAAGGAGGGCTTCAGACAGGTGCCTGCCCAAGTAACAGGACAGGTCTTCCAGACTACATGGAGTCAGAGAGTTATACCTCAAATGGTCAAGCAACCAAGCAAAAGCAAAAGCAAGTTCAAAAGAACTTAAGCAACTTATGTACCTGAAAAAAAATCTAACTCAATCAGTATACATGTCAAAAAGTCAAACAGACAACCAATAGTCAACAGTCAACAGTCAAACAAGCAATGCAACAAGGTGCAAGCCACAAGCTCAACTCAAATGAGCTAAAATCCACCTACAGAGCAACTCAAAGTTAACCAATATCAACCAATTAATCAATCCAAATGAGTGAGCATCATCTACTATGGAAAATGTGCTTCTTAACCTGAAATCAAAGCTCAAACATAAGCAACCAACCACTAGGGCAAGGCCTAGGGTCAAAGAGGGAGAAAAAATTCAAAACAGAACATGAAATTCAACATGAATCAACCTCAATCAATTAAGAACACAATCCAAAAGGTCCCATGTCAATATCATTCACCAAATTCATTTCATAAACCAATCATGGCAAGGTATGCAAGTTGAAAGCACATTGAGACAACAGAATGAACAAATGCACATTAATTCAAAAATGTTTCAATTAATCTCAACAAAATTCATGGCTAAACAGAACACACAACATGATCATCACACAAAAAATTAGGGCAATTGGACATGATTAGGCATGGTAATCAAATTGTATAAGGCTAGGCAATCAAAACAAGCTCAAATGGGACACCAAATGTTACACCAACTTAGCACAAGCCTAAAACAGAAATGGAACATGGTAAAAACCTCAAACCAAAGCCAAAACAAACTTTAACATGTCTGAAAAGAGTGTGCAAAATTTCACATTCATAGGATAAAGCACAAGCATTTCACAAATGATTGAAATTCAAGACACTTCAAAAGCTCACAAATGATCATCCAGAAAGAAAAATCTCAATCAAATCAGAAATCAATCCAAAAATTCCAAGACAATTCATGATCATCCACAACCTCCATATCAAGCATCATACAAAAAATCAAGGCATTTGGAATTTATTTGGCATGGCAAACAAATTAATCAAGTTGAGTAAGCAAAGGTGTGACACACATTGTCACACCTACATTCACATGATCGTAAAACATAAACCACAAATGATAAAAATGCAAACTCAACACCAAAATGTCCAGAATGAAGTCTAGTTTAAGCATGTAAAATTTCATGAGCATTGGATAAACAACCATCATTTCATAAATGAAATAGTGAGGAAAGGTCAAGAAAACATGCATGTACACAAACCCTAGGGCAAAACAAAATCCAGCCAGGCACATTTTGTGGAAAAATAACCAAAAATTACTAGACACAATAAGGAAAACAATGCAAAAATTCCCATATTTTTTGGAGCATTTTTTAATTACTTATGAATTTTGTAAGTGAGAAAAAAAATAAAAAAATGTGATGCAAGCATGTATGAATGTAATGGAGGGAAACCAAATAAATGTGAATGGCATTTGAATTTATGCTGCCAGCCGGATTCGAACCGAGGCAAAATTCAAAAGTGGCACGCCTTGGCCAAAACTCTGCGTTTCATTAAACGCAGGTGGCAAGTCCAAGCAACCCTGGCCAATCGTTCTGCCACGCATACGCCAACTGGACCAATACATGTTCAACTATTCACAAACACATGCAGGGCGCTGGAAACACGCTTGGAAAGATCAAACACACGCCAGGGCAATGTTCTTCATCAGCTTCATCATGTTCATCATAGCTCACGAACATTTGTCTCAAAAATGGCAATTAAACACATCAATGGATAGATCTTCTAACATACAGCAAGGATCAATGCATAGTTAAGATTAATTCAGCATATACACAAAGAATCGAGCAGATACATTTTCACACATGAAACCCTAATTCACTATAACTAACTCATTTCTACATGAAATTTTGTGATTCCAAGCTCAGTTTGATCAGCATTAAAAGATGAACAACAACATCATAATCATTTTAAGAATGGAGAAGTTCGAGTTCTGACCTCTTGGAGAAAACAGAATTGGAATAGCTTGATTCAGGCCTTGAAAAGCTCAAACAGATCTTCCAAAATGTTTGTGGAGTTGGTTGAATGAAGAATGAAGGTTTAATCGTGCTTGATCCCTTCAGAAATTACAACTGCCATGGATGAGCTTCAAGCTTTCAAATGCTTCCAACTGCACGATTTCTACTGGATCTTGCTTCAACAATGCTCCATAATGCTTATAGATGATGAATGGATCAAGAAATATGCAATGTATTTGCAGAATTTCAAAGAAAATTGAGAGAGAAAATTTGGAGAAATTTTTTAGATCTGAAAATGTGGTGGTCTTCATCCTGAAATCTATTAGGGTTTGTACTTTATACTCCCTCTTAATCATGTCCTTAATCAGGTTTAGGAAAATGGCAAATTGGATAATGCACCCCTATGCATGAAATGAATGGAACAATGCACGAATTCACCTTAATTTCACTCAAACAAGGCCCATGCAAGCTCCTGAATTGGTTTTGTAAGCCCATGCTCAACCAAAATTGTTTTATGGAATTTTCTTTGCAAAATTTCATGAATGTGCACATGACCATGCAAGTGAAATTCATGTCATGTAATGGATGTTTTGGAAAGTAGAGGTTATAAGGAGAATTTTTCAAAAAGAGCCACTTGAATTGGAGTCTTAGTTAGAAAGTTATGCCCATTTGAATCTTCAAGTACACCTGGACATGTTTTGATCATATCTCTCCAACCATACATGAGATATTCATGATCTTGGACTTTTTGGAAACGGCAGAGAAAGATCTACAACTTTCATGTTGGACAAAATTTCATTTTTGGAAAGTCTTGATCTGACCTCAAATTCTTCAATGTTGATGTTTGAAATGTCAAATGAGACTTGTTTACACATGAATGAGGCATCTCTAACCATCTCCCACCTCCAAATCCACAGTTGAACCGACAGTTGACTTCTATTGACTTTTTAGGGTTTCAGATGGTTTGTACACTGACTGATGAGCTTTGAACCTTCAATTCTTGACCAAATCACTTCAAAATGATCCTTGGGTCACATGAACTCATTGTACCAACCCTAGGGCTTTGATTCCATGGAAAATGCACTTGCTTGCTTGCACAGTTGAATCTTCTGACCAGTCTGACTAATGACATATGATGGACTATGCAAATGAAATGCAATGTTAATGACCTAAAATGAAAATGTATGTACAAAATGAGAGGTGCAAATTTGAGGTGCTACAGCTGCCCCTATTCAATCAATTGGGAACCTGAACGGATGAGAGCAACGACTGTCAGACCTTCAAGGTACACAGGGATTGAATACTAAAGAACCGTAGAAATTTGCACTCTGCGGGAGATGAATCAAAGAAATGTGAGGAAAAGCCAGGCCATTTACCGATGGCGGCTACACAATACTACTTCAGGAAAGCGAAACCATTTACCGATGGTTACCTAGCTGGGAATTGGATATTTGATATTTACCGATATCAACTTCAGCAAGGCCATTTACCGATGGCTGCTGGGAAACAACTTTCAAAGGAAAGCAAGACCATTTACCGATGGTGGCTTCAACTGGGAATTTGATATTAAAAGGAAGCAAAACCATTTACCGATGGTGGCTTCAAAACAACTTGATATTTACCGATATCAACTTTAACAAGACCATTTACCGATGGCTGCTCCGACCGGGGATTCGATATTTACCGATATTGAAGGAAGCGAGGCCATTTACCGATGGCGGCTAAACTGGGCATTCGATATTTACCGATATCGAAGCAAGACGAGGCCATTTACCGATGGCATCTCCACCTGGGGAGAAAAAAGATATTTGCTACTGGAATCAGACAAGACGTTTACCGACGACTCCTGGGGATTTTTTTGATTTTTATCAAAGGAAATACGCACGACCAGACATTTACCGATGATTGGGGAAAATACTCGATGTTTACCGACATCGTAAGATGATGTTTACCGACATCAAAGAAAGGCGACCAGACATTTACCGATGACTGGGATGAGACCTGATGTTTACCAACATCGAAAGATGATGTTTACCGACATCAAACAAAGATGACCAGACATTTACCGATGACTGGGGAAAATACTCGACGTTTACCGACATCGTAAGATGATGTTTACCGACATCAAAGAAAGGCGACCAGACATTTACCGATGACTGGGAAAGACTCGACCAGACGTCAACGGACGAAAGGGAGAAGCTCGACGTTTATCGACACCAACGGAGAAGGAGAAGCTCGACGTTTATCGACACCAACAGAGAAGGAGAAGCTCGACGTTTATCGACACCAACGGAGAAGGTGAAGCTCGACGTTTATCGACACCAACGGAGAAGGTGAACCCACCGGGGAAAAGTTAACACAACCAAACGTCAACGGACGATTGGGAAAGACTCAACGTTTATCGACACCAACGGAGAGGTGAACAGACATCAACGGATGACCTGTGGGGAGGATACAACTATACGTCAACGGACGCATAGGAAAAACTCAGCGTTTATCGACACCAACGGAGAAGTGACTCACTGGGGATCAAGGTCACGACAGAGAGCGGACAGGAAGGAACACCAAGGATACCGGGTTGTAGGCATAAAACAGGTGACCGACCAAGGCGTGAATTGGTTTGTGTTCCAAAACACTCATCATCCTGAAGAGGGCTAGAAAAGCAATCTTGTTAGAGGATGGACATTCGATTCCACCAGGAATACGAATCTTACTCAGTTGGGGAAACAAACAAAGGGTTCAGCCAAAGAGTGCATGAGATATATTATCTATAGCCGTCAAAACGTAGATAACATACTCGCATGGAAGATTATCCATAACCGGGTTGTAGGTTGTTAAATGGATGAATCAACCGAAAACGTGAATTGGTTTGTGTTCCAAAACACTTAACATCCTGAAGAGAGCGAGAGCAAACTTGTTAAAGGATGGACATTCGATTCCACAAGGAATACGAATCTTACTCGATTGGGAAGGACGACTTCGACCAAAGAGCGCATGAGATATATTATCTATAGCCGTCAAAACGTAGATAATACTCTCGCATGGAAGATTATCCATAACCGGGTTGTAGGTTGTTAAAGGATAAATCGACCGAAAAAAGAAAGGCATCGGGATACCGAGACTAGGTATGCAAAGATGACCAATCAAAAGGGGAAACAACAAACATTACCGGCAAACGGAGAATGAAAGAGGACCCACTGAGGATAAAACTGGCTTACTCGGAGCAAATATCCAAAAGGAAAGGGAAGACCCGCTGGGGATAATATTGCTTAATCAAAGCAAATATCCGAAAGGGGAAAGGAATATCAATACCGAAAACTGGATAATGATAACCGCAAAGAGGGGATTACATCTACCGGTTCGTAGGCAGAAAACCACAGAAAAGTAACCTTCATCGACTAGGATGAGCACAAGGGTTGACTCCACAACAGGGAGAACAGAGGATTCACATCTACCGGTTAGTAGGTAGAAGACCACAAAGATAGGACTTACAACTACCGGTTCGTAGGTAGAAGCCAACAAATTCCGCTGAGGAACAGAGTGAGAAAAAAGGATTTACAACTACCGGGTAGTAGGTAGAAGACCGCAAAATCCGCCAACAACCAGAATGAACCACAAAGGTTACCTCTGCTAGGGGATGAAAGTGGGATTTATAACTACCGGTTAGTAGGTAGAATACCACAAAGATAGGACTTACAACTACCGGGTCGTAGGTAGAAGCCACCAAATTCCGCTGAGGATAAGATGAATGAGTGCCGGTTAGTGAGCAACTATTCATTTATACCACAGGGAAGCACAAAAGACAGCCACAAGGAAGCCAATTTAGGATCGATCCAAAAAGGCAGACTGAATCAAGACTCATCCTAATGAGGAAAGAACTCAATAGGGAAAACCCATCCCGTTATGTGTGCAGGGAGGGAACGGAAACAACCGTCATCCACGAGGATATAACTCAGTGGGGAGCGCAGAAGGAAATGACAGACACTTTCTGCTTAAGGGGTCGACTATATATGGAGAGATCAGACACACCCACATCTGCTAGGGGAGGATCTACTGGGGAGATCTGTATCACCAATTAGCAGGAGACAACCATCAACAAATACACGGCCAAGATGCCCCATGAGTATCTGAATGTTATGATTATGCATGTATGCATTATGCATGAGGAATGTATGATGAATGTTGACAAACAGACATGTTAACACACATAGGTCCAGGAATCAACCATTCGGTGCTACTCTTCTAGAGGGAAGACCAAAATCACCAGAGAGCAAATAACACCTGCTGGAGACTGGGACATCAGGGAACAACATCTTCCCGCAGGGGAGGAAAGCCACAATAGGCTGCCGGAGGGATCATCAATCACAACCGGATGAAAGGGGTCAATATACAGGCAGACACGCCACCACAACAACTCATGCTAGAGATCAGAGATACCAAGAAGCAATCAGATCTCTAATGGGGATAGATAGGCATTGATAAAGCTCATCATGCCAACAACTCTGCTGAGGAATCTATCCGAGGGAATGCCGGATTACTGGGATGTCAATCCACCAAATACCAAATCTTCCAAAGACAAGCAACAATGCCAGGGAGAGGAGAAGACTGCTCTGCTGGAGAGACGAAAGTTGAAGTCTTCAATAAACACTCTGCTTGGGAACTGGCCCACAAAAGTGTTCCAACAGCAAACTTGCTAGGGATGCCCCACGATAGGGCTCAAACAGCACTCTACTGGGGATGCCCCACAATAGGGCTAACAGGGACTGGAGGAAAATGTTGCACTGCCGGGGACATGAAGATGAACAACTTCAACCAACACTACACCGAGCAACCTCGCTGAGGAGAAACCATAAGAGGTTCTACAGGAAAAAGATACAGTTATGCTCGAGATACGAACAAATGTCTTACCTGTTGGTAATCATACCACCCTTGGGAGAGCACCGCGGATCTCCTAAGTATCCTTCCATCATTGTGAATGTTCACTTTGTTTAAGAACAATTTTGTGAAAAATTTGTTTATTTTGAAAACAATGATACTTTATCAATTAAAACATGCAAAACATTTGTTGAGTTGAAACAAATAAGAGTGCAAATAATTGGATAAAAGCTCAAATTGGTGTGATGGAATGGTAGTCTGCAAATGGCGGGACTCCATAGATCTGTACAAGTTTAAAATCGGTGATATATATTGGAGAGGGCTACATTGAACATAATGACCTTTTCTCTACCATTCTGAATTTCGATGTATTCAAAGCTTCAGTCGACGACGAATCGAGAATTCCTGGCAGATGACAGATGTAGAACACAGTCTTGTCAGCATGCAGTTACTTGCCAAATCCCTAATTTTTGCCTAGATTTCCCCAGTGTGAGGTGCTCAATCTAGCGGGATGCAAAATTCTTTTTTTTCAATGTCTCTAACTTTTGCCTGGATCGCCCTTTCGGGTTTTCAATCCATCGAGACGCTCCTTTTTGCCTAAGTCGCCCTTTGGGGTGTTCGACTTAGCGAGCTGTTTTGCTTTTTTTTTCTTTTTTGTTTAGGCGAAGTATTTCTTGACTGCATCGGAATTCACAGGACGAGTGAACTTTTCCATCCATTGTTGTAAGTGTCAAAGCACCGCCTGAAAAGGCTCTCTTGACAACATATGGACATTCATAGCTTGGGGTTCACTTGCCCCTGGAATCGAGCGCGAAAGACAAGACTTTCTTGAGCACGAGGTCACCTTCTCGGAACACACGAGGTTTGACCTTCTTATCAAATGCTTTCTTCACTCTCTACTGATGTAACTGACCATGACACATGGCAGTTAATCTCTTCTTTTCGATCAGATTCACTTGGTCGTAACGACTCTGAATCCATTCAGCATCAGTCAACTTGGGACTTTGAGGGTGCTATTTTTTCTTTTGTTTCTTTTCTTTCTTTTTTTCTTTCTTTTGATTTCGATTTCTTTTGATTTCTTTTGATTTCTTTTGATTTTGCACCCTCCTCTTTCTTTCCTTTTTTTTAATGCCCCAGTTGGCTGTTCTGCTGATTCTCGAGATGCAGCTGAGTGATCTTCTTTTCTTGCTCCAGAAGTCGGGAAATCTCGTCAGGAATCCCTTCAACATCATCTTCTTCTGCTTCGAATATAGGGAATTCAAAATTGGGAGATGACGTCGGATCATTATGTTCAATGGGTTTAAGAATCAACCTGCATAATGATTTTGATATGAAAAGCTTTTTGGAAAACAAACAAGACAATCGTTATGCAGATGAAAAGATTGCTTTTATTCTTGTTTTTAGGGTTTTTTGTGATCACCAATTTCATGCAAAAAGCGAAAAGGGAAAACAAATGGAAAAACAAATGTTTAACATGCTTTTATTTGAATGAAAATATCATTGCACAAATGTTGCCAACAATGTCATCACTTCTCCTTTTGGCATTGGAGAAGGGTTTTTAAACAAAGTGATTATTACTCTGACTTATGAACAACTGTAGGAACGCCCACAGTGACCCAATTGTGACAGATCCCTCCAGAGATGACAAATGTCAGAATCCTTTGCATCAGCAGCTTCCGCTTCTGAACAAACCTCTTCGTTGAAGACCTCAGAAGAAAATCCGGTGCCAGCCCGGGCTTGTTGTCTTCAAGCTCGATTAACACTGGGACCTAAGTCCTCAAAGCTCAGAATCCCTGATCTGATAAGGTCCTGCACCTTATTCTTCAACTGAAAGCAGCTTTCCACATCATGACCAGGAGCACCCGAATGATACACACAATGCTGATCAGGCCTATACCACCACCGAGGGTTGACGGGTATAGCCGGAGGGTCTCTGGGAGTAATCAAGTTCCGCTCTATCAAAGAGGGATACAGCTCTGTGTATGACATAGGGATTGGATCAAAAATGATCTTCTTCCTCTCATTACTCGTACTGGCTTGATTACCATTGTGAGGCTGGTAAGCCTGCTGTTGAGGACGATGTTGTTGATGCTGATATTGCTGAGTTGGCCTTCTCTGCTGTTGTTGAGTTGCTGGAATAGTCACAGCGGCAGTCTGACGATACTGTCCTCTGTTCGCACTCCTCCGACGGTGCACAGCATTGGTTTCACCCTCTCCCCTTCTGGGTGCCCCAGATGATGGCTTCTTAGAACTTGAAGAACTTGAAGAGCCAGGATCTTGAATCTTTCCTGCTTTAATGAGACTCTCAGTCCTCTCCCCACAGACAACAACATTAGAAAAGCTACTGAACGGGCAACTCCCCATGCGGTCCATGAACACACCCTGCAAGGTCCCAATGAACATGTCAGTCAGCTCTCTCTCCAACATCGGAGGTTGCACTCTTGCGGCCAGCTCACGCCACCTCTGGGCGTACTCTTTGAAGCTTTCAATTCCCACGACTTCAACATCCTCACTGAGGAGAGTGAACATATCCTTCTGCCGGTCAACCAACAGAGCAGGATAGCGAACCGGAGCACGGGTTGCTTTGGCATTAACAGTTTCTGCAGCAAGAGGCTGTCCATTAATTCTGATACCCCTCAAATCATCACCCACGGCATAGTTGTTGACGGGAAGGTTAGCAGTAACTCGGTCATTAACAGGGACCACCCCTGGTGAAGCACGGTTGGACAGCGGAATCACGGCTTCCTGTCTCTGGACTAAGGCTCGCAGCTCCTCTTGCCCTTGAACGACCCCTTGCATCATGTTCATGAATCGGGTCATGTTAGCCCTCATCTCAGCCAACTCAGCCTGAACTTGATCCATACTTCTCTGTTGATTCAGTCTGGTTGCGTAGCGGTGCGGACGATGATCAGCAATCCTGTCTCAGTCAGGAACCAGAGTGAGAAGTCTCTCCCAAGCATGTCTATAATGCAAGGATGATATGTGCATGATATGCGTATGATGCGGATGCTATTTTATCATGACTGATCCTGATAAAGGATATGCACATGCGGGTTAACTTTTTTCTTTATGCATTATTATTTTTTTGAAAATAAACATGCTATGATGCAAATGATGCAACTATGACTGGCTGGCTGTGCATCTCGAGGCACAGGTTCAAAGCTTCGGCTTGAACTCGGGACCACAAAGTCATCTGAAACCCAAAGTCATTTGAGACCCAACAATTCCGAACCAAGTCACCAACAGGATCACAAGTCACCAACAAGTCACCGATAAGTCACCAACTGTACCTGTAATAATGATCATTCCCTCCCCACTCACAGGTGTCATCTAGGCCAGGGTAAGGTCGAGAGAAACGCAGCATAAATAACCCTTTCATAGAATATCATCATATACACACCCGAAGTATGTAACGACAATACCCCATCAGAGTCTGAACTGCTCGTGATATCAATGTTCCGCTAAGTGGCGCAATACCACCCGCTTCCCATGAATCACTCTATTCCTAGGTGTCCTAGATTTCATTCATAGCCTGGGTATTGGGCCTTTAACCTCATGTAACTCCCACCCCAACAGAGAGACAAACACAGCCAGCATAGATGAAAATATGATGAATGCAAACATAAATGCAAACAATAAATAAAGGAATGCAATAAATGAAACAGCAAAAGCAACCAAACCCTATCCTAGAGAGCGCTAGGAGAGACTCGCTTAGGGAAGATAGACCAGCAAGAGGTCAACTTCACTTTCATCCCCAGCAGAGTCGCCAGTTGTCGTCTTACGCGAAAAACCGGCGGGAAAACAAAAACAACAGAGCCGCCACCGTGCGTTATTTATCCCAAAAGAGGGAAAGGAAACGCTCGAAGTAAACCTGGAAAAGACATGGTCTCGTGACCAAAGAGAGATGGGATCGGGAGTCGGTTATGCGAAGGGAAAGTATTAGCACCCCTACGCATCCGTCGTACTCGACGGGATCCACGCTCAAAAGAAAGGATAAGGTTGCTAAAAACTGCTCACAAACATCACACACAGGCTGGAAAGAACACACAGAAAGACAAGAGAAACAGGACTCGGCAGGATATCGCATCCTGGGCCTACGTAGTCTGTCAAGCACAGACATCAGAGTCGACGTAGTACGGGACAGGGGAAACGTGCTCGCTAGGATGTCGCATCCTATGCATACGTATCTTCTTTGAAGGGAGAAGAATCAGAGCACTCGTAGCTCGGCTAACGCACGCCAAATAAAACCACACAGGAAACCGACTGCCAATCGCTGGACTTACGTCAGACTCCAACAAGCAAACAAGACACAGGAAACCAACTGCCAATCGCTGGACTTATGCCGGACTCCAACAAGCAAACAAGACACAGGAAACCAACTGCCAATCGCTGGACTTATGCCGGACTCCAAACACACTTAAAGGGGTTGAAAACAAAAAGGGCGAACAAAACACACGCAAAAACAAATAAGGGCGCCCGGAGAGATCAGCTCAATCTCCTGCCTACGTACCTCTTCTGGTATGAGGATCAGGGCGACGTAGTTCCCCTACGCAGGGAAAGAACTTCTAACCTAACCAGATACTGGGAAATGACAAACTAAAAGGGAGACTAACTCGAGCCTAATAGTTATCATGTAAATTCACCATGGCCCTAGGTTGAAGTTTCTACCTAACTTGCACAGGGAGCAAGCTATCCTAAACCGCACAAGCAAAGCAAACATACACACAATTAGCACACACTATATACAAACAAAGTGGGCTCACACAAGGCTAGGCCGTGAAACACAAGCCAACTGGAATCGGGTGTAGTTAGCTCTTAACCCTAACATTGAGAGTTAGGGTGAAGCAGATGAAATGGGAAGTGAGGGTAAGACCCCACAGCTCTTATCCCTGGCCTAGGAGAGCTTCAGACAAATGAAAGTGTGGGAGTTCAGAAAGCTGGAACTCTTCTCCACATATGACCGACTCAACAAGGATCTTGGGTTAATATCCACAATGCATCAACACATGGTGTGAGCAAAGTGGATGACACACTGAATAGCAGGAGATGGATTGCACATCTCTTTTATCTGCCAATTGCCTCATAGAGGTCTTTTCCTGCTTGGCACAAAGATAAACATTCACAAGCATTGCCTCTTAAGGAGGGCTTCAGACAGGTGCCTGCCCAAGTAACAGGACAGGTCTTCCAGACTACATGGAGTCAGAGAGTTATACCTCAAATGGTCAAGCAACCAAGCAAAAGCAAAAGCAAGTTCAAAAGAACTTAAGCAACTTATGTACCTGAAAAAAAATCTAACTCAATCAGTATACAAGTCAAAAAGTCAAACAGACAACCAATAGTCAACAGTCAACAGTCAAACAAGCAATGCAACAAGGTGCAAGCCACAAGCTCAACTCAAATGAGCTAAAATCCACCTACAAAACAACTCAAAGTTAACCAATATCAACCAATTAATCAATCCAAATGAGTGAGCATCATCAACTATGGCAAATGTGCTTCTTAACCTGAAATCAAAGCTCAAACATAAGCAACCAACCACTAGGGCAAGGCCTAGGGTCAAAGAGGGAGAAAAAATTCAAAACAGAACATGAAACTCAACATGAATCAACATCAATCAATTAAGAACACAATCCAAAAGGTCCCATGTCAATAGCATTCACCAAATTCATTTCATAAACCAATCATGGCAAGGTATGCAAGTTGAAAGCACATTGAGACAACAGAATGAACAAATGCACATTAATTCAAAAATGTTTCAATTAATCTCAGCAAAATTCATGGCTAAACAGAACACACAACATGATCATCACACAAACAATTAGGGAAATTGGACATGATTAGGCATGGTAATCAAATTGTATAAGTCTAGGCAACCAAAACAAGCTCAAATGGGACACCAAATGTTACACCAACTTAGCACAAGCCTAAAACAGAATTGGAACATGGTTAAAACCTCAAACCAAAGCCAAAACAAACTTTAACATGTCTGAAAAGAGTGTGCAAAATTTCACATTCATAGGATAAAGCACAAGCATTTCACAAATGATTGAAATTCAAGACACTTCAAAAGCTCACAAATGATCATCCAGAAAGAAAAATCTCAATCAAATCAGAAATCAATCCAAAAATTCCAAGACAATTCATGATCATCCACAACCTCCATATCAAGCCCAATACAAAAAATCAAGGCATTTGGAATTTATTTGGCATGGAAAACAAATTAATCAAGTTGAGCAAGCAAAGGTGTGACACACATTGTCACACCTACATTCACATGATCGTAAAACAGAAACCACAACTGATAAAAATGCAAACTCAACACCAAAATGTCCAGAATGAAGTCTAGTTTAAGCATGTAAAATTTCATGAGCATTGGATAAACAACCATCATTTCACAAATGAAATAGTGAGGCAAGGTCAAGAAAACATGCATGTACACAAACCCTAGGGAAAAACAAAATCCAGCCAGGCACATTTTGTGGAAAAATAACCAAAAATTACTAGACACAATAAGGAAAACAATGCAAAAATTCCCATATTTTTTGGAGCATTTTTTAATTACTTATGAATTTTGTAAGTGAGAAAAAAAATAAAAAAAATGTGATGCAAGCATGTATGAATGTAATGGAGGGAAACGAAATAAATGTGAATGGCATTTGAATTTATGCTACCAGCCGGATTCGAACCGAGGCAAAATTCAAAAGTGGCGCGTATTGGCCAAAACTCTGCGTTTCATTAAACGCAGGTGGCAAGTCCAAGCAACCCTGGTCAATCGTTCTGACACGCATACGCCAACTGGACCAACACATGTTCAACTATTCACAAACACATGCAGGGCGCTGGAAACACGCTTGGAAAGATCAAACACACGCCTGGGAAATGTTCTTCATCAACTTCATCATGTTCATCATAGCTCACGAACATTTGTCTCAAAAATGGCAATTAAACACATCAATGGATATATCTTCTAACATACAGCAAGGATCAATGCATAGTTAAGATTAATTCAGCATATACACAAAGAATCGAGCAAATACATTTTCACACATGAAACCCTAATTCACTATAACTAACTCATTTCTACATGAAATTTTGTGATTCCAAGCTCAGTTTGATCAGCATTAAAAGATGAACAACAACATCATAATCATTTTAAGAATGGAGAAGTTCGAGTTCTGACCTCTTGGAGAAAACAGAATTAGAATAGCTTGATTCAGGCCTTGAAAAGCTCAAACAGATCTTCCAAAATGTTTGTGGAGTTGGTTGGATGAAGAATGAAGGTTTAATCGTGCTTGATCCCTTCAGAAATTGCAACTGCCATGGATGAGCTTCAAGCTTTCAAATGCTTCCAACTGCACGATTTCTACTGGATCTTGCTTCAACAATGCTCCATAATGCTTATAGATGATGAATGGATCAAGAAATATGCAATGTATTTGCAGAATTTCAAAGAAAATTGAGAGAGAAAATTTGGAGAAATTTTTTAGATCTGAAAATGTGGTGGTCTTCATCCTGAAATCTGTTAGGGTTTGTACTTTATACTCCCTCTTAATCATGTCCTTAATCAGGTTTAGGCAAATGGAAAATGGATTAGCAAAATATGAGAGTGTAAGTGCAAATTGGATAATGCACCCCTATGCATGAAATGAATGGAACAATGCACGAATTCACCTTAATTTCACTCAAACAAGGCCCATGCAAGCTCCTGAATTGGTTTTGTAAGCCCATGCTCAACCAAAATTGTTTTATGGAATTTTCTTTGCAAAATTTCATGAATGTGCACATGACCATGCAAGTGAAATTCATGTCATGTAATGGATGTTTTGGAAAGTAGAGGTTATAAGGAGAATTTTGCAAAAAGAGCCACTTGAATTGGAGTCTTAGTTAGAAAGTTATGCCCATTTGAATCTTCAAGTACACCTGGCCATGTTTTGATCATATCTCTCCAACCATACATGAGAAATTCATGATCTTGGACTTTTTGGAAACGGGAGAGAAAGATCTTCAACGTTCATGTTGGACAAAATTTCATTTGAAGCTTTCTTGATGATGTAATCTTAAGTTGAAAACCTTTCCATTTTTGGCAAATTCAAATTACAGGTCACTTACTATTTTTGGAAAGTCTTGATCTGACCTCAAATTCTTCAATGTTGATGTTTGAAATGTCAAATGAGACTTGTTTACACATGAATGAGGCATCTCTAACCATCTCCCACCTCCAAATCCACAGTTGAACCGACAGTTGACTTCTGTTGACTTTTTAGGGTTTCAGATGGTTTGTACACTGACTGATGAGCTTTGAACCTTCAATTCTTGACCAAATCACTTCAAAATGATCCTTGGGTCACATGAACTCATTGTACCAACCCTAGGGCTTTGATTCCATGGAAAATGCACTTGCTTGCTTGCACAGTTGAATCTTCTGACCAGTTTGACTAATGACATATGATGGACTATGCAAATGAAATGCAATGTTAATGACCTAAAATGAAAATGTATGTACAAAATGAGAGGTGCAAATTTGAGGTGCTACAGCTGCCCCTATTCAATCAACTGGGAACCTGAACGGATGAGAGCAACGGCTGTCAGACCTTCAAGGTACACAGGGATTGAATACTAAAGAACCGTAGAAATTTGCACTCTGCGGGAGATGAATCAAAGAAATGTGAGGAAAAGCCAGGCCATTTACCGATGGCGGCTACACAATACTACTTCAGGAAAGCGAAACCATTTACCGATGGTTACCTAGCTGGGAACTGGATATTTGATATTTACCGATATAAACTTCAGCAAGGCCATTTACCGATGGCTGCTGGGAAACAACTTTCAAAGGAAAGCAAGAGCATTTACCGATGGTGGCTTCAACTGGGAATTTGATATTAAAAGGAAGCAAAACCATTTACCGATGGTGGCTTCAAAACAACTTGATATTTACTGATATCAACTTCAACAAGACCATTTACCGATGGCTGCTCCGATCGGGGATTCGATATTTACCGATATTGAAGAAAGCGAGGCCATTTACCGATGGCGGCTAAACTGGGCATTCGATATTTACCGATATCGAAGCAAGACGAGGCCATTTACCGATGGCATCTCCACCTGGGGAGAAAAAAGATATTTGCTACTAGAATCAGACAAGACGTTTACCGACGACTCCTGGGGATTTTTTTGATTTTTATCAAAGGAAATACGCACGACCAGACATTTATCGATGACTGGGGAAAATACTCGATGTTTACCGACATCGTAAGATGATGTTTACCGACATCCAAGAAAGGCGACCAGACATTTACCGATGACTGGGATGAGACCCGATATTTACCGACATCGAAAGATGATGTTTACCGACATCAAACAAAGATGACCAGACATTTACCGATGACTGGGGAAAATACTCGACGTTTACCGACATCGTAAGATGATGTTTACCGACATCAAAGAAAGGCGACCAGACATTTACCGATGACTGGGAAAGACTCGACCAGACGTCAACGGACGAAAGGGAGAAGCTCGACGTTTATCGACACCAACGGAGAAGGAGAAGCTCGACGTTTATCGACACCAACAGAGAAGGAGAAGCTCGACGTTTATCGACACCAACGGAGAAGGTGAAGCTCGACGTTTATCGACACCAACGGAGAAGGTGAACCCACCGGGGAAAAGTTAACACAACCAAACGTCAACGGACGATTGGGAAAAACTCAACGTTTATCGACACCAACGGAGAGGTGAACAGACATCAACGGATGACCTGTGGGGAGGATACAACTATACATCAACGGACGCATAGGAAAAACTCAGCGTTTATCGACACCAACGGAGAAGTGACTCACTGGGGATCAAGGTCACAACAGAGAGCGGACAGGAAGGAACACCAAGGATACCGGGTTGTAGGCATAAAACAGGTGACCGACCAAGGCGTGAATTGGTTTGTGTTCCAAAACACTCATCATCCTGAAGAGGGCTAGAAAAGCAATCTTGTTAGAGGATGGACATTCGATTCCACCAGGAATACGAATCTTACTCAGTTGGGGAAACAAACAAAGGGTTCAGCCAAAGAGTGCATGAGATATATTATCTATAGCCGTGAAAACGTAGATAACATACTCGCATGGAAGATTATCCATAACCGAGTTGTAGGTTGTTAAATGGATGAATCAACCGAAAACGTGAATTGGTTTGTGTTCCAAAACACTTAACATCCTGAAGAGAGCGAGAGCAAACTTGTTAAAGGATGGACATTCGATTCCACAAGGAATACGAATCTTACTCGACTGGGAAGGACGACTTCGACCAAAGAGCGCATGAGATATATTATCTATAGCCGTCAAAACGTAGATAATACTCTCGCATGGAAGATTATCCATAACCGGGTTGTAGGTTGTTAAAGGATAAATCGACCGAAAAAAGAAAGGCATCGGGATACCGAGACTAGGTATGCAAAGATGACCAATCAAAAGGGGAAACAACAAACATTACCGGCAAACGGCGAATGAAAGAGGACCCACTGAGGATAAAACTGGCTTACTCGGAGCAAATATCCAAAAGGAAAGGGAAGACCCGCTGGGGATAATATTGCTTAATCAAAGCAAATATTCGAAAGGGGAAAGGAATATCAATACCGAAAACTGGATAATGATAACCGCAAAGAGGGGATTACATCTACCGGTTCGTAGGCAGAAAACCACAGAAAAGTAACCGTCATCGACTAGGATGAGCACAAGGGTTGACTCCACAACGGGGAGAACAGAGGATTCACATCTACCGGTTAGTAGGTAGAAGACCACAAAGATAGGACTTACAACTATCGGTTCGTAGGTAGAAGCCAACAAATTCCATTGAGGAACAGAGTGAGAAAAAAGGATTTACAACTACCGGGTAGTAGGTAGAAGACCGCAAAATCCGCCAACAACCAGAATGAACCACAAAGGTTACCTCTGCTAGGGGATGAAAGTGGGATTTATAACTACCGGTTAGTAGGTAGAATACCACAAAGATAGGACTTACAACTACCGGGTCGTAGGTAGAAGCCACCAAATTCCGCTGAGGATAAGATGAATGAGTGCCGGTTAGTGAGCAACTATTCATTTATACCACAGGGAAGCACAAAAGACAGCCACAAGGAAGCCAATTTAGGATCGATCCAAAAAGGCAGACTGAATCAAGACTCATCCTAATGAGGAAAGAACTCAATAGGGAAAACCCATCCCGTTATGTGTGCAGGGAGGGAACGGAAACAATCGTCATCCACGAGGATATAACTCAGTGGGGAGCGCAGAAGGAAATGACAGACACTTTCTGCTTAAGGGGTCGACTCTATATGGAGAGATCAGACACACCCACATCTGCTAGGGGAGGATCTACTGGGGAGATCTGCATCACCAATTAGCAGGAGACAACCATCAACAAATACACGGCCAAGATGCCCCATGAGTATCTGAATGTTATGATTATGCATGTATGCATTATGCATGAGGAATGTATGATGAATGCTGACAAACAGACATGTTAACACACATAGGTCCAGGAATCAACCATCCGGTGCTACTCTTCTAGAGGGAAGACCAAAATCACCAGAGAGCAAATAACACCTGCTGGAGACTGGGACATCAGGGAACAACATCTTCCCGCAGGGGAGGAAGGCCACAATAGGCTGCCGGAGGGATCATCAATCACAACCGGATGAAAGGGGTCAATATACAGGCAGACACGCCACCACAACAACTCATGCTAGAGATCAGAGATACCAAGAAGCAATCAGATCTCTAATGGGGATAGATAGGCATTGATAAAGCTCATCATGCCAACAACTCCACTGAGGAATCTATCCGAGGGAATGCCGGATTACTGGGATGTCAATCCACCAAATACCAAATCTTCCAAAGACAAGCACCCATGCTGGGGAGAGGAGAAGACTGCTCTGCTGGAGAGACGAAAGTTGAAGTCTTCAATAAACACTCTGCTTGGGAACTGGCCCACAAAAGTGTTCCAACAGCAAACTTGCTGGGGATGCCCCACGATAGGGCTCAAACAGCACTCTACTGGGGATGCCCCACAATAGGGCTAACAGGGACTGGAGGAAAATGTTGCACTGCCGGGGACATGAAGATGAACAACTTCAACCAACACTACACCGAGCAACCTCGCTGAGGAGAAACCATAAGAGGTTCTACAGGAAAAAGATACAGTTATGCTCGAGATACGAACAAATGTCTTACCTGTTGGTAATCATACCACCCTTGGGAGAGCACCGCGGATCTCATAAGTATCCTTCCATCATTGTGAATGTTCACTTTGTTTAAGAACAATTTTGTGAAAAATTTGTTTATTTTGAAAACAATGATACTTTATCAATTAAAACATGCAAAACATTTGTTGAGTTGAAACAAATAAGAGTGCAAATAATTGGATAAAAGCTCAAATTGATGTGATGGAATGGTAGTCTGCAAATGGCGGGACTCCATAGATCTGTACAAGTTTGAAATCGGTGATATATATTGGAGAGGGCTACATTGAACATAATGACCTTTTCTCTACCATTCTGAATTTCGATGTATTCAAAGCTTCAGTCGACGACGAATCGAGAATTCCTGGCAGATGACAGATGTAGAACACAGTCTTGTCAGCATGCAGTTACTTGCCAAATCCCTAATTTTTGCCTAGATTGCCCCAGTGTGAGGTGCTCAATCTAGCGGGATGCAAAATTCTTTTTTTTCAATGTCTCTAACTTTTGCCTGGATCGCCCTTTCGGGTTTTCAATCCACCGAGACGCTCCTTTTTGCCTAAGTCGCCCTTTGGGGTGTTCGACTTAGCGAGTTGTTTTGCTTTTTTTTTCTTTTTTGTTTAGGCGAAGTATTTCTTGACTGCATCGGAATTCACAGGACGAGTGAACTTTTCCATCCATTGTTGTAAGTGTCAAAGCACCGCCTGAAAAGGCTCTCTTGACAACATATGGACATTCATAGCTTGGGGTTCACTTGCCCCTGGAATCGAGCGCGAAAGACAAGACTTTCTTGAGCACGAGGTCACCTTCTCGGAACACACGAGGCTTGACCTTCTTATCAAATGCTTTCTTCACTCTCTGCTGATGTAACTGACCATGACACATGGCAGTTAATCTCTTCTTTTCGATCAGATTCACTTGGTCGTAACGACTCTGAATCCATTCAGCATCAGTCAACTTGGGACTTTGAGGGTGCTATTTTTTCTTTTGTTTCTTTTGTTTCTTTTTTTCTTTCTTTTGATTTCGATTTCTTTTGATTTCTTTTGATTTTGCACCCTCCTCTTTCTTTTCTTTTTTTTCTTTTTTTTAATGCCCCAGTTGGCTGTTCTGCTGATTCTCGAGATGCAACTGAGTGATCTTCTTTTCTTGCTCCAGAAGTCGGGAAATCTCGTCAGGAATCCCTTCAACATCATCTTCTTCTGCTTCGAATACAGGGAATTCAAAATTGGGAGATGACGTCGGATCATTATGTTCAATGGGTTTAAGAATCAACCTGCATAATGATTTTGATATGAAAAGCTTTTTGGAAAACAAACAAGACAATCGTTATGCAGATGAAAAGATTGCTTTTATTCTTGTTTTTAGGGTTTTTTGTGATCACCAATTTCATGCAAAAAGCGAAAAGGGAAAACAAATGGAAAAACAAATGTTTAACATGCTTTTATTTGAATGAAAATATCATTGCACAAATGTTGCCAACAATGTCATCACTTCTCCTTTTGGCATGGGAGAAGGGTTTTTAAACAAAGTGATTATTACTCTGACTTATGAACAACTGTAGGAACGCCCACAGTGACCCAATTGTGACAGATCCCTCCAGGGATGACAAATGTCAGAATCCTTTGCATCAGCAGCTTCCGCTTCTGAACAACCCTCTTCGTTGAAGACCTCAGAAGAAAAGTCGGCGCCAGCCCGGGCTTGCTGTCTTCAAGCTCGATTAACACTGGGACCTAAGTCCTCAAAGCTCAGAATCCCTGATCTGATAAGGTCCTGCACCTTATTCTTCAACTGAAAACAGCTTTCCACATCATGACCAGGAGCACCCGAATGATACACACAATGCTGATCAGGCCTATACCACCACCGAGGGTTGACGGGTATAGCCGGCGGGTCTCTAGGAGTAATCAAGTTCCACTCTATCAAAGAGGGATACAGCTCTGTGTATGACATAGGGATTGGATCAAAAATGATCTTCTTCCTCTCATTACTCGTACTGGCTTGATTACCATTGTGAGGCTGGTAAGCCTGCTGTTGAGGACGATGTTGTTGATGCTGATATTGCTGAGTTGGCCTTCTCTGCTATTGTTGAGTTGCTGGAATAGTCACAGCGGCAGCCTGACGATACTGTCCTCTGTTCGCACTCCTCCGACGGTGCACAGCATTGGTTTCACCCTCTCCCCTTCTGGGTGCCCCAGAGGACGGCTTCTTAGAACTTGAAGAACTTGAAGAGCTAGGATCTTGAATCTTTCCTGCTTTAATGATACTCTCAGTCCTCTCCCCACAGACAACAACATTAGAAAAGCTACTGAACGGGCAACTCCCCATGCGGTCCATGAACACACCCTGCAAGGTCCCGATGAACATGTTAGTCAGCTCTCTCTCCAACATCGGAGGTTGCACTCTTGCGGCCAGCTCACGCCACCTCTGGGTGTACTCTTGGAAGCTTTCAATTCCCACGACTTCAACATCCTCACTGAGGAGAGTGAACATATCCTTCTGCCGGTCAACCAACAGAGCAGGATAGCGAACCGGAGCACGGGTTGCTCTGGCATTAACAGTTTCTGCAGCAAGAGGCTGTCCATTGATTCTGATACCCCTCAAATCATCACCCACGGCATAGTTGTTGACGGGAAGGTTAGCAGTAACTCGGTCATTAACAGGGACCACCCCTGGTGAAGCACGGTTGGACAGCGGAATCACGGCTTCCTGTCTCTGGACTAAGGCTCGCAGCTCCTCTTGCCCTTGAACGACCCCTTGCATCATGTTCATGAATCGGGTCATGTTAGCCCTCATCTCAGCCAACTCAGCCTGAACTTGATCCATACTTCTCTGTTGATTCAGTCTGGTTGCGTAGCGGTGCGGACGATGATCAGCAATCCTGTCTCAGTCAGGAACCAGAGTGAGAAGTCTCTCCCAAGCATGTCTATAATGCAAGGATGATATGTGCATGATATGCGTATGATGCGGATGCTATTTTATCATGACTGATCCTGATAAAGGATATGCACATGCGGGTTAACTTTTTTCTTTATGCATTATTATTTTTTTGAAAATAAACATGCTATGATGCAAATGATGCAACTATGACTGGCTGGCTGTGCATCTCGAGGCACAGGTTCAAAGCTTCGGCTTGAACTCGGGACCACAAAGTCATCTGAAACCCAAAGTCATTTGAGACCCAGCAATTCCGAACCAAGTCACCAACAAGATCACAAGTCACCAACAAGTCACCGACAAGTCACCAACTGTACCTGTAATAATGATCATTCCCTCCCCACTCACAGGTGTCATCTAGGCCAGGGTAAGGTCGAGAGAAACGCAGCATAAATAACCCTTTCATAGAATATCATCATATACACACCCGAAGTATGTAACGACAATACCCCATCAGAGTCTGAACTGCTCGTGATATCAATGTTCCGCTAAGTGGCGCAATACCACCCGCTTCCCATGAATCACTCTATTCCTTGGTGTCCTAGATTTCACTCATAGCCTGGGTATTGGGCCTTTTACCTCATGTAACTCCCACCCCAACAGAGAGACAAACACAACCAGCATAGATGAAAATATGATGAATGCAAACATAAATGCAAACATAAATGCAAACAATAAATAAATGAATGCAATAAATGAAACAGCAAAAGCAACCGAACCCTATCCTAGAGAGCGCTAGGAGAGACTCGTTTAGGGAAGATGGACCAGCAAGAGGTCAACTTCACTTTCATCCCCAGCAGAGTCGCCAGTTGTCGCATTACGCGAAAAACCGGCGGGAAAACAAAAACAACAGAGCCGCCACCGTGCGTTATTTATCCCAAAAGAGGGAAAGGAAACGCTCGAAGTAAACCTGGAAAAGACATGGTCTCGCGACCAAAGAGAGATGGGATCGGGAGTCGGTTATGCGAAGGGAAGGTATTAGCACCCCTACGCATCCGTCGTACTCGACGGGATCCACGCTCAAAAGAAAGGATAAGGTTGCTAAAAACTGCTCACAAACATCACACACAGGCTGGAAAGAACACACAGAAAGACAAGAGAAACAGGACTCGGCAGGATATCGCATCCTGGGCCTACGTAGTCTGTCAAGCACAGACATCAGAGTCGACGTAGTTCAGGACAGGGGAAACGTGCTCGCTAGGATGTCACATCCTATGCATACGTATCTTCTCTGATGGGAGAAGAATCAGAGCACTCGTAGCTTGGCTAACGCACGCCAAACAAAACCACACAGGAAACCGACTGCCAATCGCTGGACTTACGTCAGACTCCAACAAGCAAACAAGACACAGGAAACCAACTGCCAATCGCTAGACTTATGCCGGACTCCAACAAGCAAACAAGACACAGGAAACCAACTGCCAATCGTTGGACTTATGCCGGACTCCAAACACACACAAAGGGGTTGAAAACAAAAAGGGTGAACAAAACACACGCAAAAACAAAAAAGGGCGCCCGGAGAGATCAGCTCAATCTCCTGCCTACGTACCTCTTCTGGTATGAGGATCAGGGCGACGTAGTTCCCCTATGCAGGGAAAGAACTTCTAACCTAACCAGAGACTGGGAAATGACAAACTAGAAGGGAGACTAACTCGAGCCTAATAGTTATCATGTAAATTCACCATGGCCCTAGGTTGAAGTTTCTACCTAACTTGCACAGGGAGCAAGCTATCCTAAACTGCACAAGCAAAGCAAACATACACACAATTAGCACACACTATATACAAACAAAGTGGGCTCACACAAGGCTAGGCCGTGAAACACAAGCCAACTGGAATCGGGTGTAGTTAGCTCTTAACCCTAACATTGAGAGTTAGGGTGAAGCAGATGAAATGGGAAGTGAGGGTAAGACCCCACAGCTCTTATCCCTGGCCTGGGAGAGCTTCAGACAAATGAAAGTGTGGGAGTTCAGAAAGCTGGAACTCTTCTCCACATATGACCGACTCAACAAGGATCTTGGGTTAATATCCACAATGCATCAACACATGGTGTGAGCAAAGTGGATGACACACTGAATAGCAGGAGATGGATTGCACATCTTTTTTATCTGCCAATTGCCTCATAGAGGTCTTTTCCTGCTTGGCACAAAGATAAACATTCACAAGCATTGCCTCTTAAGGAGGGCTTCAGACAGGTGCCTGCCCAAGTAACAGGACAGGTCTTCCAGACTACATGGAGTCAGAGAGTTATACCTCAAATGGTCAAGCAACCAAGCAAAAGCAAAAGCAAGTTCAAGAGAACTTAAGCAACTTATGTACCTTCAAAAAAATTCTAACTCAATCAGTATACAAGTCAAAAAGTCAAACAGACAACCAATAGTCAACAGTCAACAGTCAAACAAGCAATGCAACAAGGTGCAAGCCACAAGCTCAACTCAAATGAGCTAAAATCCACCTACAAAACAACTCAAAGTTAACCAATATCAACCAATTAATCAATCCAAATGAGTGAGCATCATCAACTATGGCAAATGTGCTTCTTAACCTGAAATCAAAGCTCAAACATAAGCAACCAACCACTAGGGAAAGGCCTAGGGTCAAAGAGGGAGAAAAAATTCAAAACAGAACATGAAATTCAACATGAATCAACCTCAATCAATTAAGAACACAATCCAAAAGGTCCCATGTCAATAGAATTCACCAAATTCATTTCATAAACCAATCATGGCAAGGTATGCAAGTTGAAAGCACATTGAGACAACAGAATGAACAAATGCACATTAATTCAAAAATGTTTCAATTAATCTCAACAAAATTCATGGCTAAACAGAACACAAAATATGATCATCACACAAAAAATTAGGGCAATTGGACATGATTAGGCATGGTAATCAAATTGTATAAGGCTAGGCAATCAAAACAAGCTCAAATGGGACACCAAATGTTACACCAACTTGGCACAAGCCAAAAACAGAAATGGAACATGGTAAAAACCTCAAACCAAAGCCAAAACAAAATTTAACATGTCTAGAAAGAGTGTGCAAAATTTCACATTCATAGGATAAAGCACAAGCATTTCACAAATGATTGAAATTCAAGACACTTCAAAAGCTCACAAATGATCATCCAGAAAGAAAAATCTCAATCAAATCAGAAATCAATCCAAAAATTCCAAGACAATTCATGATCATTTACAACCTCCATATCAAGCATCATACAAAAAATCAAGGCATTTGGAATTTATTTGGCATGGCAAACAAATTAATCAAGTTGAGCAAGCAAAGGTGTGACACACATTGTCACACTTACATTCACATGATCGTAAAACAGAATTCAAAAGCATGTATGAATGTAATGGAGGGAAACCAAATAAATGTGAATGGCATTTGAATTTATGCTGCCAGCCGGATTCGAACCGAGGCAAAATTCAAAAGTGGCGCGCCTTGGCCAAAACTCTGCGTTTCATTAAACGCAGGTGGCAATTCCAAGCAACCCTGGCCAATCGTTCTGCCATGCATACGCCAACTGGACCAATACATGTTCAACTATTCACAAACACATGCAGGGCGCTGGAAACACGCTTGGAAAGATCAAACACACGCCTGGGCAATGTTCTTCATCAGCTTCATCATGTTCATCATAGCTCACGAACATTTGTCTCAAAAATGGCAATTAAACACATCAATGGATAGATCTTCTAACATACATCAAGGATCAATGCATAGTTAAGATTAATTCAGCATATACACAAAGAATCGAGCAGATACATTTTCACACATGAAACCCTAATTCACTATAACTAACTCATTTCTACATGAAATTTTGTGATTCCAAGCTCAGTTTGATCAGCATTAAAAGATGAACAACAACATCATAATCATTTTAAGAATGGAGAAGTTCGAGTTCTGACCTCTTGGAGAAAACAGAATTGAAATAGCTTGATTCAGGCCTTGAAAAGCTCAAACAGATCTTCCAAAATGTTTGTGGAGTTGGTTGGATGAAGAATGAAGGTTTAATCGTGCTTGATCCCTTCAGAAATTGCAACTGCCATGGATGAGCTTCAAGCTTTCAAATGCTTCCAACTGCACGATTTCTACTGGATCTTGCTTCAACAATGCTCCATAATGCTTATAGATGATGAATGGATCAAGAAATATGCAATGTATTTGCAGAATTTCAAAGAAAATTGAGAGAGAAAATTTGGAGAAATTTTTTAGATCTGAAAATGTGGTGGTCTTCATCCTGAAATCTGTTAGGGTTTGTACTTTATACTCCCTCTTAATCATGTCCTTAATCAGGTTTAGGCAAATGGCAAATGGATTAGCAAAATATGAGAGTGTAAGTGCAAATTGGATAATGCACCCCTATGCATGAAATGAATGGAACAGTGCACGAATTCACCTTAATTTCACTCAAACAAGGCCCATGCAAGCTCCTGAATTGGTTTTGTAAGCCCATGCTCAACCAAAATTGTTTTATGGAATTTTCTTTGCAAAATTTCATGAATGTGCACATGACCATGCAAGTGAAATTCATGTCATGTAATGGATGTTTTGGAAAGTAGAGGTTATAAGGAGAATTTTGCAAAAAGAGCCACTTGAATTGGAGTCTTAGTTAGAAAGTTATGCCCATTTGAATCTTCAAGTACACCTGGCCATGTTTTGATCATATCTCTCCAACCATACATGAGAAATTCATGATCTTGGACTTTTTGGAAATGGGAGAGAAAGATCTACAACTTTCATGTTGGACAAAATTTCATTTGAAGCTTTCTTGATGATGTAATCTTTAGTTGAAAACCTTTCCATTTTTGGCAAATTCAAATTACAGGTCACTTACTATTTTAGGAAAGTCTTGATCTGACCTCAAATTCTTCAATGTTGATGTTTGAAATGTCAAATGAGACTTGTTTACACATGAATGAGGCATCTCTAACCATCTCCCACCTCCAAATCCACAGTTGAACCGACAGTTGACTTCTGTTGACTTTTTAGGGTTTCAAATGGTTTGTACACTAACTGATGAGCTTTGAACCTTCAATTCTTGACCAAATCACTTCAAAATGATCCTTGGGTCACATGAACTCATTGTACCAACCCTAGGGCTTTGATTCCATAGAAAATGCACTTGCTTGCTTGCACAGTTGAATCTTCTGACCAGTCTGACTGATGACATATGATGGACTATGCAAATGAAATGCAATGTTAATGACCTAAAATGAAAATGTATGTACAAAATGAGAGGTGCAAATTTGAGGTGCTACAAATACCAAGAACATATGAACAATTTGCGCTCCGCTGGGGATTATTATTTCCTTTTTTTGCTTTTCTTGAAAACCAAAACTTTCTGATTTTTTTTTGCTTTTCTTGAACCCCGGTACTTCTTTGATTGATTTTGCGCGGATAATCCCTGATCATCGCATTTGGACCCTGACAACTTCACGTCACTCTTGCTGTCAAACAATGAACCCCGTTCTCCAGAAAACACCCCGTGTCTCCCTTTCTCCATTTGAACCTCGTTCTCCAGAAAACACCCCGTGTCTTCCTTTATCCATTTGAACCCCGTTCTCCATTTGCTAATTCCGTTGGCAATGCCGGAAATATCACCAACCCCCACTCTGATGATGACATACCAGAGGGTACACCTTCACGAAAGGAAGGTAACATGTTCATTTCTTCCTCAGAAGACACCCATAACGACTTCTCTTGGCCTCGCCAAAGTCTACGGTGACACATGATCAGAAGACAATCCTTAGGACCTCATCCCGGATACAATCTTCAACTCCAATCTCCAGTTGAACCTCGCTCTCCAGAAAATGCCCAGCACTTCCCTTTCTCCATTTGAACCTCGCTCTCCAGAAAATGCCCAGCACTTCCCTTTCTCCATTTGGACCTCGCTCTCCAGAAAATGCCCAACACTTCCCTTTCTCCATTTGAACCTCGCTCTCCAGAAAATGCCCAACACTTCCCTTTCTCCATTCTTCATTTCCATCTCCGCCCGACGGAATTTCCTCCTCCAATATCACGCTACTGGGGAATATTGTTGATTCAGAATCATGATGTCGAACTCCTCAGAGTAACATCTTCCAACTTCCATCTCCGCTCGACAGAAATTCTTCCTCCAATATTGCACTACTGGGGAATACCGTTGACCCAACGTCACGATGCCAAACTCCTCGGAGTAACATCTTCACCATCCGGTGAAACTAATCCTCAAACGGTAACCACGGCTTGAGTCGCGCTGATCCAACGTCATGATGCTAAACTCCTCGGAGTAACATCTTCACCATTCGGCGAAACCAATCCTCAAACGGTAACCACGGCTTGAGTTACGCTGATCCAACGTCATGATGCTAAACTCCTCAGACTAACATCTTCACCATCCGGCGAAACTAATCCTCAAACGGTAACCACGGCTTGAGTCGCGCTGATCCAACGTCATGATGCTAAACTCCTCGGAGTAACATCTTCACCATCCGGCGAAATCAAATCTCAAACGGTAGCCACGGCTTGAGACTAGCTTATGCTTGCAATGCTGATGCTGATCTTCCAACCAGCTAGACCAATTCTCAAACGGTAACCACGGCTTGAGACTAGCTTATGCTTGCAATTCTTATGCATGAAATTTTTTAGCGTAATGCTCCATAACCATGGAAATGCTATGCAATTAGTTATGAAATATGCTATGCTTCTCTAAATGATGAATGCATAAAAAATATCCCCCTCAGGGGACTCTACTGGGGAGCTCGAGGCACTCTGCTGAGGAACTCGACATCGCTCCAATCTCCAACCCTGCTGGGTAATAGCACTGCCGCTGGGGAAAGGATAATCCTCACTGGGGATGACCTCCACTGACCCCGATCCGCTCGGGGACTTTGTTGGGGAACAACTACCGACGCACACCTCCGCTGGGGAAACATCAATCTTCAGACTTGCTGGGGAAATAACAATCCCAACCCTGCTAGGGGAAACAACAACCTTCAGGCTTGGCTGCCGAGGAAACACCGATCTCGAACCCGCTGGGGAGATACGGAATATCTGGCACGGAACACCTGTCGACTCATCGAACGCTGGTATCCACCATCTAACCAAAGTGTTAACTTTCCACTTCTTTAGGCTTTGAAGAGTCTTCTTGATTCATCACCCTGTCTTCTCGACCTCTCTCTACTCCGAGACAAACGATCTCCTCAGATTCGGGCCAGCTCTCCAGTCCTCAGACTTTGAAGAGTCTTCTTGATTAACACTCAAGGATCATTGCACGTCTTTCGCCATCTTTTCACCGTTCTTCTATCTCTCGTCCCTGATTGGACTTCACGGGGATCTTTTGTCAAAAAGCTTCACATCACAACCTGCAAGTGAGTGAAAATATCTAACAGCACCTGCAAAAGAGATCATTAGATAAAAACGTGCCCCAGGCGTGCCAAAATTTCAACACCTAGGTCACTCAACCTTCCGAATAAGATTTCAGGCTTTCAATCTTATGAACATGCATTGGAAGGGACCTGTATGTCTCAAAATGCAAATATTCTTTATCAAAATAAACGGATGTTTTTGCAATCAAAGCGGTAATGAAAACAAAAACAAAATTATTTGACTGAATATGCATTTTATTGATTGAAAAAGGTGGCTCAAAATCGAGCAATACACAGGAAGCAATTCCTGAAAAGAGGTAATTGCGCACAAAAGGAAAATCTATCCTAATGGCAATGTGAACCCGTGATCTCATCGAGTTCCAACTCGGTTACACCCCATATGTCCTCAAGACTCTCCGCACTTCCTGCCTTCTGAACAAGACGCTTCCGACCGATCCCTACCGGGGATTATCCATGTCATATCCAAAGCACAAACGACCATGCTAGACGCAGTTGTTCGTTTCAATCCCTCTTTTGCCCGGACCTCCCTTTTGGGTTTTCAGTCCGCCGAGATACCCTTTTTTGCCCAAGCCGCCCTTGTGGGGTTTTCGACTTGCCGGGTGTACAGTTTTTTCCTTTTATCCCTAATTTTTGCCCGAACCTTTTTCATTTTTCTGGTTCGCCGGGATGCCCTTTTTTGCCTGGACTATTTTATTCTTTTCTTTCAGCGGGTCTCTTATACGAAGTATTTTTTAACTGCGTCCGCATTCACAGGAGATGGAAAATCCTCGCTATCCATGGTCATCAACAACAAGGCTCCGCCAGAGAAAACCTTCTTGACCATGAATGGACCCTCATAACTGGGTGTCCACTTTCCCCTACGATCGTTTTGAGGAGGAAGGATCCTTTTCAGCACCATATCTCCCACATGATACACACGAGGTCGTACCTTTCGGTCAAAAGCACGCTTCATCCGCTGCTGGTACAACTGCCCATGACAGATGGCCGCCAGCCTCTTTTCCTCAATCAGGCTCAACTCTTCATATCGAGTCCTTACCCATTCAGCCTCTTCCAATTTCACGTCCATCAGGACTCTCAACGAAGGAATCTGAACCTCAACTGGTAGCACGACCTCCATTCCATACACAAGTGAGAAAGGCGTTGCCCTAGTAGACGTACGCACCGAGGTTCGATACCCGTGCAATGCAAACGGCAACATCTCGTGCCAATCTTTATAGGTCACGACCATTTTCTGCCCAATCTTCTTGATATTCTTATTGGCTGCCTCGACCGTCCCATTCATCTTCGGACGATGAGGAGAAAAATTGTGATGCTCTATCTTGAACTCCCGACACAATTCTGCCATCATCTTGTTGTTGAGATTAGAACCATTATCAGTAATGATTCTTTCGAGAACCCCATATCTGCAAATGATGTCTCTTTTCAGGAATCTGGCCACGACCTGCTTCGTCACATTGGCATAAGAGGCTGCTTCCACCTACTTGGTGAAGTAATCAATAGGCACTAATATGAACCGGTGCCCATTCGAAGTCGTAGGCTCAATCTTTCCGATCATGTCAATGCCCCACATAGCAAACGGCCACGGAGATGACATCAAACTCAACGGGTTTGGAGGCACGTGCACCTTATCAGCCTAAATCTGGCATTTATGACACTTCCGCATGAAATTGAAACACTGGGCCTCCATCGTCATCCAATAATAACCAGCCCTCAGCAGCTTTTTCACCATTGCATTCTCACTGGCATGGGTATCAAATGACCCCTCGTGTACTTCTTTCATCAATTGGCTTGCTTCTCTGTCATCAACACATCTGAGCAAAACCCAATCAAAATTCCGCTTGTACAAAACCCCATCCTTGTTCAGATAGAACACCATGGGCAACCTCCTCAGAGTCTTTCGGTCCTTCTTGGATGCTCCCTTAGGATATTCTTGGGTTTCTAGATAGCGCTTGATATCATGATACCATGGCTTCTCATCATCAGGCGCTGTGTCGACAACAAACACATAAGCCGGTCTATCCAGTCGTCCCACCTCAATACTAGGGAACTGATTCCACCACCGCACCTTAATCAAGGCAGCCAGAGTAGCTAAAGCATCTGCCAAAGGATTCTCTTCTCTCGGCACATGATGCAATTTCACCTTGGTGAAGAACGTCAACAATCTCCTCGTATAGTCCCGGTATGGAATTAAATGAGATTGATGCGTATACCATTTTCCGTTAACCTGGTTCACAACCAAAGCTGAATCTCCATAGATAACAAGGTTTTTGATCCACAAATCAATCGCCTCTTCGATACCCAAGATACAAGCTTCGTATTCAGCCACATTGTTGGTGCATTCAAACGTTAGCCGGGCAGCAAAAGGAATGTGGGATCCTTTCGGCGTAACCAAAACAGCACCAACTCCACTACCATTCACGTTAACGGCCCCATCAAACATCAGAATCCATTCGGATTCAAGGTCAGGCCCCTCCTCCGGGATCGGTTCCTCACAATCTTTCGATTTGAGAAACATGATGTCCTCATCAGGGAATTCAAACTTCATCGGTTGATAATCCTCAATGGGTTGCTGGGCGAGGTAATCAGACAATACACTCCCCTTTATTGCTTTCTGAGTCGTATACTGGATATCATATTCAGTTAAAATCATTTGCCATCTCGCAACCCGTCCGGTCAATGCTGGCTTCTCAAAAATATACTTGATCGAATCCATCTTGGAAATCAACAAAGTGGTATGAACCAACATATACTGGCTCAGTCGGAGAGCAGCCCATACCAAAGCACAGCAAGTTTTCTCGAGCAGTGAATATCTTGTTTCATAGTCGGTAAACTTTTTGCTAAGGTAGTAAATTGCATGCTCTTTTCGACCAGACTCGTCATGCTGCCCCAGTACACACCCCATAGACCCCTCGAGGACTGTCAAGTACAGAATTAACGGTCGTCCCTCCACAGGAGGCATCAGAATCGGAGGCTCCTACAAATACTCTTTTATCTTTTCAAATGCCGCTTGGCAATCATTCTTCCACCTGACCGTTTGATCTTTTCTCAACAACTTGAATATGGGTTCACACGTGGCTGTTAGATGAGATATGAACCATGAAATGTAGTTCAATCTACCTAAGAAACCACAAACCTCTTTTTTTGTTCTCGGTTCAGGCGCTTCTTGTATTGCTTTTTACTTTAGCAGGATCGACCTCGATTCCTCTTTCGCTCACAATAAACCCCAACAACTTACCGGACCGCACTCCGAAAGTGCACTTATTCGGATTCAACCTCAGTCTGAACTGTCTCAATCGGTCAAACAACTTGGCAGATCCACCAGATGCCCCTCTTCTGTTTGGGACTTTGCTATCATGTCATCAACATAGCATTCAATTTCATGATGAATCATATCATGAAACAAAGTCACCATGGCTCTTTGATACGTGGCACCGGCGTTCTTGAGACCGAATGGCATCACCTTATAGCAAAAAATCCCCCACGGTGTGATGAACGTTGTTTTCTCCATATCATCTGGCGACATTTTAATTTGATTATAGCCAGAAAAGCCATCCATGAAGGAAAACACCGAGAATTGAGTCGTATTTTCTACCAACACATCGATGTGAGGTAATGGGAAATCATCTTTCGGGCTAGCTCTGTTCAAATCCTGGTAGTCCACACACATCCTCACCTTTCCATCTTTTTTCGGCACCGACACAATATTCGCGACCCAAGACGGATAATTAGTGACAGCGAGGAAACCAGCATCCAACTGCTTTTGCACTTCCTCTTTGATTTTCATGGCCATCTCAGGTCGAGTTCTGCGCAACTTCTGCTTCACTGGAGGACAGTCTTCTCTCAATGGTAGCTTGCGCACAACGATATCGGTATCCACCCTGGCATATCTTGATAAGACCAGGCAAAGATATCAACATACTCTTTCAACAGTGCTACCATTCTCCTCTTGACATTCACCTCCAAAGCGGCCCCAACGGTGCCCCGATTAACAATCTCAACTCGCTCCTCGTGCGGTTGAATCACCTTCTCCTCTTTTTTTGACAATCTGGCTAATTCTTTCGGCAGTTCACAATCTTCTTCGCCTTCTTCTTCGGCATGATAGATCAAATTTTCGAAGTCATATGAGGGTGTAACAGGATTGTTATCAATGAGATCCAGAGAATGATCGCATCTGCATGAATGTCGATTCATGCACTGCTTTGGAGTTGGGACGAGACCAATCAAAAGGAAGAAAAATAAAAACAAACATTGCCATTTTTTATTTTTGTTTTTAAACTGCAAAAATAAATGAAAAACAGAGAGCACCGCATTTAATGAAAAACATCCTTTTATTGATGATGCAATCAATGCAAAATGAAACACATGAGGTGTCCCTTACTATGAACCATTACGTTTCGGGAAAAACGTATGGCTTTCATGCAAACAGAATTGAAAAACAGAAATATTACTCTTCACGCAGAGTGACAGTGATGATCTTTTCGGCCTTCCAGTTCTAGATCTCCATCCTTGGTACGCACGGTTTTATCTACGAGTCAAGCTCACAGTCACTGTCAGTCTCTTCATCCACAGCCAGTGGGGTCTTTGACTGATCCCCATCCGTCACCCAGATTTTACCTTTATCCTCAGACATTACACCCACCATCATCTGACCATGCGCCGGCATGGGATTAGCATTAACATTCGGTGCCAGTGTAAAGTTGATGGCTTTGGAATCCACCAAGTCTTGGACGGCATGCTTAAAAGCTTTACAGCCCTCAATGTTATGCCCAAGAGCACCAGAGTGGAACTCACACTTGACGTTCTCATCATAACCTACAGGCCTCTGGTCTGGTCCCAACGGAGCTAACGTCCTCAACTGTACCATCCCGAGATCCTTCAACTTCTTCAACAGAAGAGCATACGTCATGGGTGGCTTATCAAACTGACGATCAGTCATTCGTCCTCTCCCTTGGTACCCAGCCCGTTGTGCTCTCTGTTAAGGTGGCTGACGTTGCTGTTGTACCAATTGATTACCGGTAGGAATCGTTACTGCAGCAGTGTGCTGGTAGTAATGATCCCTACCGTGTCCTCTTTGGGCATACACAACACTTGATTCACCCTCCTTCTTGCGCTGACCATTACCAAAGGGCTTCTTTACTCCAGACGACGGAGCATTAACCTGTATCTCCCCCATTCTCAGCCAGCTTTCAATTCTCTCCATCTTCTCGGCGATTGCTTTCTGCCCCAAGGCGAACCCTTGCATGGCACTGATCAACTCTCCCATCTTCTCTTTCAGCTCGAGAATGTCGGAATTGGGTGGATCCATCAGTTTGGATTTGTTGCGCCTGGTAGGGTATCTGTGCGGACGAGCTACGTGCAAAGGAATGATTCGGCGCGCGCGAGAAATGATTCCTGAGTCAATCAAACACGTTAGAAACTGACACCTACAAAACATAAGACAGGTTATTATGACTCACGCATGAATGCAATGTCTATCCGTATGAGAAACATTTTGTCCTTTGATTCTGGCTTCATCAAGACGGGTAATAATTTGACAATAACATTCTGACATCAGGATGTCTCTCAACCAGAATCTCAATCGAGAATGTACACTGAGTATGGATAGACATGAGTTAGATGCGGATGAATGAAAAATGGGAATGATGTAGATGCATGAATGCAATGCACTGTGCCATCCTCCAAGTCATCTGAACATCAATTGTACGGATATCCGGGTCTCTGGACTGATCACAACCATCTGAAGGACTGAGTAACCATAAATCCAACTTGAGAGTTCCGAAATAAACGGAACCTGAGGATACATCACCATCATTACAGAAAATCCACCGAACAGATAACCACAAGATCCTCTAAACAGGTACCTCCAACCCAACCCGGGGATCCGAAATAAACGGAACCCGCTGATAAATACCACGGACAACACTCCAGCGTGCCGGGAATAAATATCCATAAATCCAACTCAACCAAAATCACCATCACAGAATAACTTACAGAATCTGCGCTGTAGGAATCAAACCCTCCCCTCACAGGTGAATTCTATAAGGTCATCCTAAGGCGGATAATGGTCTCGATAATCGGGCAAGATACTCAACGGGTTTTCCCTTTCGGGTGTGCCGTTACAACTCTCATAAGATCATCTAAACAAAAGATCCGGGAAAGAACGGTCACCGAAGTCAACAACTCAAAAGAGGTAACCCAACCATAGTGGAAACTCCACAATGGAAAAGCTCTCTCAAAAGAACCTCGTCCGGCTTGTGGTATGTCACGTCACAACAGCATGCCCAACCAACATGTGAGGAACATGAGACCACGCTAATCCTAGGTGTATACTCGGGCCTGGGTTTTAGCCCCACTCAGAACACCCACCCCAAATCAAAGGAACCAAATCTGTCCAGAATCCAGCACAGTGATAATATGATGCATGCAAACATATATGCAAATATATACACAGTATAATAATCATAAATGCAATAAATAAAGCAGCACAAGCAACCAAAACTATCCTGGAGAGCGATAGGATTGACTCGCTTAGGGAAGATGGACCAGCAAGAGGTCAACTTCGAATCCCCAGCAGAGTCGCCAGCTGTCGCAACGCGAAAAACAACCGGCGGAAAAAACATAGAGAGCCGCCACCGTGCGTTATTTATCCCAAAGGAGGGAAAGGAAACGCTCAAAGTAAAACTGAAAAAGGGGAAAGGAACGGTCTTATGACCAGAGACTGCAAGGCACGGAAGTCGGTTACGCAAGGGGAAGGTATTAGCACCCCTCATGTCCGCCGTACTCGACGGGATCCACGCTCAATAGAATAGAAAAAGGTTGCTAAATACTGCTCAAAGAATGCACACACACTGGAAATAAACAGGTGAGAGAAGATGGAGGAAGCGGACTCGGCAGGATGTCGCATCCTGGGCCTACGTAGTTTGTCAGAAACAAACATCAGAGTCGACGTAGTTCGGGGAAATGGGAAACAAGCTCGCTAGGATATCGCATCCTATGCCTACGTATCTCATCGGGAATGAGAATCAGAGCTACCGTAGTTCGGCTAATGTACGCCGAAACAAAACACCAAACAGAGACGCTGAGACGTCAAAAGAAAACTCAACAAGGAAACGGAATGCCAATGGCTGGACTTATATCCGACTCCAAACAAAAGCAAACAGGAAACAGAATGCCAATAGATGGGCTTACATCCAACTCCCAACAAAAGCAAATAGGAAACAGAATGCCAATCAATGGGCTTACATTCGACTCCAAACAAATAAACAATCGCTAACCAGCGAACACCAAAGGTTCTCCAATTGACAAACTAATAGGGAGTCTGAAACTCGGACCTAATAGTTATCACACAAACACCAAGAAGACGCTGAGACGTTAAAAGAAACAAAGAGGTTGAACACACAAACTAAAAGGGAGTCGAGAACTCGGACCTAATAGCTGTCAAGCAAAACACACGCAAAAAAAAGAAGAAGGGTGTCCGGAGAGATCTCTCACGATCTCCTGCCTACATATCTCATCTGGTATGAGAATTAGAGCGACGTAGTTCCCCTTAACAGGGGAGAAACTCTCCTAACCAGAGACCAAGGGAATAACGAACTAAAAGGGAGACTGACTCGAGCCTAATAGTCGTCATGCAAACAATAACCCTAGGTTGAGGTCTCTAACAAGAGTTTGACTCACACAGGAAGTCAGTCAACTCAAGTCTATCTCTACGTACGTTCAACTTCCTCAAAAGTTGATCATAGGACTCCTACAGAAAAGGAGATGAGAAGTGAAAAGCAGATAAACATACCAGCAATCATCACACTCTATATACAAACAAGAGGCTCAGACAAATGGTTTGGCTTTAGTCAAGGGGTCATATCAACCTCGACAAACAACCTAAAACTGTATGGGTGTTCTGAAGCTCTTAACCACTAACATTGAGAGTTAGGGGAAGCTGATGAAAGGTAATGAGGGTGAGACCTCATACTCTTAACCCTAGCCTGGGTGAGCTTAAATCAATGAAAGCGTGGGGGTCCAGAATGAGGGACCCTATTCCACTTGACCGACTCTATACAAGGATCTCGGGTTAGGTTCAAGAGCGTCAGCACGTAGTGCGAGCATAATGAACGACTCAACAACTAACAGGGGACTGATTGCTAGTCCCTTCTATCTGTCAATTGCCTCTTCACTTAGGAGGATTTAACAAGCAACATGCCTCGACAAGGAGGTCTTTGGCACAAATATAAACAAACACAGTCATTGCCTCTTAAGGAGGACTTCAGCCAAACGCCTGCCAAAAAAGTGACAGGGCTTCCAGACTACATGGAGTTAGAAGGCTAAACTACCTCAGTGGTGTACCAACCACACTCCAAAGCAAAGCAAAGAAAGCTAATAGCTACTAATGTACCTGTACAAAAGCCAAACAATTAGTATTGTATTCAGAAAACCAATAGACAACACAGTGGAATCATCCAACAATTACACAATGCAAGCCACAAATGCAAGCACTCAAGTGAGTTCATCACATCAATGGACCTACAACACAACAATATTTAGTAATCAAAGCAAATGACATCTCAAATGATGAGGCCACACCAATCATTAGTGCTAAATACCTGAAACACAAACGCAATTGGTGAGTACAAACCACTAGTACAAAGACTAGGGTCAAAGGCAAGTCAAATGACCAAAACAGAAGTCAAAATTTCACATGAAGCACATTTAATCAAACAAGAAGAAGGCCTCAAGAGGACCAAAGCCAAATCAAAAGGCAAAGCCATCAATTAATCAAGATAAGGCAAAGGCAAAAAATGTGATCAAAATTGGACATCAAACATAGAAAATCCACATTAAAACAGAAACGTATCCAATGATCATGAAATTTTTTATACAGGCTCCTCATGTTAAGAATGAACATCATACAAAAATTCAACTCCAGAAGGGATCAAATGGCATATGAATGAAAATGTACAAATGCAACATACAAATTGTGACACAAATTGTCACACCAAATGTCCATGTATCCAAAACAGTGGTAGAACATGATAAAATTGCCAAACCAATTCTCAAAAATCCAGTCACATGTTAGAAACAAGCATGTCAAATTTCAAGCCAATTGGACAAATCATGAGCATCTTACAATCAATTGATCACAACATGTCAATATTGCACAATGTCCAATCAAAAGTCAACAAATAAAAATCCATAAAGGCAAAATTCATGAAATTAGTATAAAAAAATACTAGACATCCAAACAAACATGTGAAAAAAAGTTGCACTCAATTTGGATCATTCTACCATTTTTTATGGATTTTTGAAATTGCATGAAATAATATGAAATAATGCATGGAAATGAGAGGGAAAATAAAATTCAAAATGAAAATCACAAAGTGCAGTCACCAGGACTTGAACACATGCCATGAAGGTTAACAAGAGCGCTCATGAATAACATCCACAAATTTCCATGGGAGGGAATCGAACAGAGGAAGCAAGGGTCCAAGGCGTGCTTAACAAATAAATTCCAAAAACACCTTTGCCAGGATTCGAACGCAGGTGCATGTGGTCAAAAAAGGCGCTCAATTAATCAAAACGCATCGTTTTGATGCGTAACCCTAGCCAAAGTTACAAACGGTGGCGGACGGCTAAAACGACCGTCTTCTCCGGCCAGCCAGGCGGAGCGCCACCCTGGAAAAATGCAAAATTCAACAAATTTTATATGGATCGAACCGTCTCTTCACGTACATCTCAAATATCACCTTACCTAAGCCTAATTCATCATATATTTTCTGGATCGATCAAAAATATTATGAACACTCAAACTTTAATTCATCATAACTTCCTCATTTTTTCACCAAATCAAATTCTAATTATATCAGCATCATCACCACAACAAGATCTTCCTAATCATGTACATGAAACATCAAAAGGTGAGGACGAAAATTTCACTTACTTGGAATGGCAGTGCTTCAAATTCACGTGTTCAAGCCTCCAAATGATCTACATCCACTCCAGTAATCTTGATTTGAAGCTTTATTCCAAAGTGAATGGTTGAATCCTCTTAGATCTTGCTTAATTTCAACTTTCCATTAACATGTTCATGCATCCAATCTCCTTGAAAACCAGCTAAAATGCCACGAATTATGGATGATTCCTGCTCAAAATTCCATGAGGATGAAGGATCTATGATGAAATCTTGTGGTTGTGTGAAGAAAATTTGAAATCCAAGGAGAGAGAGTTTTGGAGGGAAAAATGGAATTCTAGATCTAGAATTGTGATTATGGCAAATTCTGTTAGGATTTACTATTTATATGATTCACTAATCACAATGCCAATCACAATTAGGCTTGGTTAATCTTGATTAATGAATATTGAAGTGAAGTGCAAAAATGAATATTACTCCATTATGCCCATGCAACACGTCCAAACTCTCATGCAAAGCCCTGAAATCCCTTAATATCAACCAAGGATCATGATGGAAGAATTAATTTGCTCACACCATAAGCCAATTTTGAATTATTAAATTTCCCTCCAAAATGCACATGAATGACATAGTGAACACATGAACTTTTTTCATGCAATGCAATGGTTGATTTGGAAAGTATTGGTCACAAGAAGCATTTTGCAAAAAGGATGGACCAATTTGTAGTTTTGGATCAAAAGTTATGGCATGTTGAACTTCCATGTACACTTTATGATCATTTGAGCATAACTCCTCAACCATTCATCATATGATCATGATCTTGGACATTTTGAAAAGAGGAAAGAAATATATTCAACTTTCATGTTCACCAAAAATCCATTTGAAGCTTCTTTGATTTTGAAAAGTCAAGTTGAATGTGGACCAAAAACTTGCCATTTTTGGAAACTTTCAATTACAGGTCACTTTCCATTTTTGGAAACTTTTGCCCTGACTTCAAAATCTTCAAGATAAATGTTTGAAGTGACAAATGAACCTCTTTTGAACATGAATGAGATGTTGAAACTCATTTACCCACCTCAAAGCCCTCAGCTCTTGCACAGTTGACTGTATAGGTCCTCAGATGACCTTGACATGCTCTGATCAGCTTGAACCTCCACCACTTGAGGAAATGGCTCAGAAATGAAACCCTAGCTCATATAATCTCTTAAATATAACCATGTGATCTCCATCTCAATAGAATGCCTCATCTCCTTGAGAAACCCTGGCTGAAAGAATGCCATTGATTAGGGTTGACCAGAGGTCAAAACCCTAATCCAGAGGAACCTGAGCATACACAATGAAACCCTTGATGATGATAGAACCACGATGGTGGTAATATATCCTTGCAACCAAGATAATGCTCAACCTTTGAAGGATCAGGAAACCCTATTTGAAGTGCCAACCCTCAGATGGCTGATCATCAATTCACATAGACCCTCAGGCTTGAATCATGTGACCTCTCCCTCTTCTGAAAAAGACTTTGGAGGATGATATTTTTTTATTTTCAAATGATATGAAAAATGCAATGCCTAATGTCCTAAAAAGTGAAATGCAATATGTCAAACTAGTCCCAAGAAGAGGAGGGCAAATTTTGAGGTGTTACAGCTGTCATCTGTCAAAAATTCCCGCTCAGTCATCGTCAACTGAAGCTTCAAATACATTGGATTCGGAGTTGGTGGAGAAATGGTCATTATGTTCAATGTAGCCCTTTTCCAATATATATCACCAATTTTAAATTTGTAAATATCTATGGAGTCTCGCCATTTGCAGACTACCATCCCATCAAATAAATTTGAGCCTTTATCCAATTCTTTGCACTCTTATTTGTTTCTGTTCAACACATGTTTTGCATGTTTTAATTGAGAAATATCATTGTTTTAAATAAATAAATTTTTTCATAAATTATTGTTAAACAAAGTGAACATTAACAATGACGAAAGGATATTTGGGTCGTCTTCAGTGCTCTCCCAAAGATGGTATGATTCCCAACAGGGTAAGACATTTGTTCATATTCCCAACATGCTTGTATCCTCTTCCTTCAGAGCCTATTTGTGTTTTCCTCCCGAGCAGAGTGGTTGGTAAAGGTATTCATCCTTTTTTCCTTCAGCGGAGTAATGATCCTTCCTCCTCAGCAGATGTGATCTCTTCGGTAGTGCAGTATATATGATGGTGACTCTGGAAACTTCTGATTGGTGGTTGATCCCCACAAAGTTCCATCCTCCCCTCGAATAATTTCACCAGTAAAGTTGCTTCTACGGCGGATTTTATCTGTATGTTGATCTTGTCCCCAACTAGGGTGGCTGATGCTCATCCCCCTGCAGAGATCTTTGGTTCCTGGTATCTTTTGCCCCATCAGATTGGATGTACTCCACTGGGCCTGGCTTTCTCTCTCGAGATGTAGTACCGGATGTTTGTTCATTGATTTGTGGACCTGTTTGTGTTAGATATGTCTGTTTTGTCAGCATTCATCATACATAAACCATGCAGATATGCATAATTTTTTAACATTTAAATATTCATGTCACATTATTTGTCATAAATACCTTTATTTGATGTCTCCTGCCATTCGGTGATACGTTTTTCACCAAGCAGATGTTTGTGTCTGATCTCCCCATGTAGAGTCAGCCCCGTAAGTAGAAAGTGCTTATCCTTTCCTCCATATTCCCCACTGAGTTATGTCCTCGTGGATGATGGTTGTTTCTGTTTCCACCCAACACATATATTGGGATGGAGTTTCCCCTAAGTTATATCCTCATAGGGATGAGTCTTGTTTCATCGTGCCTCTCTAGTTTGTTCCTAGATTGGCTTCTTGAGATTTTCCCTGCACTTTCCCGTAGTTTAGATGAATGATTGATTGTCCATCTTTTCCCCGGCAGAGTCTGTGGCCTTCTACCTTCATACCGGTAGTTATAAGTCCTATTTCTGTGGTTTTCTACCCTTATACCGGTAGTTGTAAACCCCATTTTTATCCCTCTGCAGAGTTAACCTTATTTCGTTCATCCTAACCGATGACGGTTACTCTTCCGTGGTTTTCTACCTAGTATTGGTAGATGTAATCCCCTCTTTGATGGTTATCTTTATCCAATATTCAGTACGGGTATTCCTTCACCTTTTGAGTGTATCTCCCAGTAACCGGTGATATATCTCCCAGATCATTGTCTTTATCAATGTATCCCCAGCGGGTCATCTTTCATTTACCTTTTATCGGCAATGATTGTTTCTCCCTTGATTGGTCATCATTTTATACCTAGTATTCGGTATCCCGATGCCCTTTTCCTTCGGTCGATTTATCCTTTATTAACCCAGTAACCGGTTGTGGATAATCTTCCACGCGAGTATGTTATCTATGTTCTGACGGTAATAGATAATATATTTCATGCGCTCTTTAGTCGAAGTCTTTTGGTCTTCCCTAGTCGAGTAAGATTCGTATTCCTTTTTTGCGGAGTCGAATACCCATCCTGTAATCGAGTTTGCTTTTTCAGCCCTCTTTTCAGATGATGAGTGTCTTGGAAATGTTCCCTAATTCACGCTTGGTCGGTCACCTATTATATGCCCAGTAACCGGTATCCCTGGTGTTCCTTCCTTTTCTGCTCCCTATTATGACTTTTGTCCCCTGTGGAGTCAGATTTCCTTAGTCGAAATATACCTTTCTAGGTCTTCCGCAAATGATTTTGGATGTTTGATATCTCTCACCCTCATACCGGTCTTAGATATTCATTCTCCCCGAGCATGTTGTTTTCTCACCCTTATACCGGTGTTGCGATCACATGTCTCTTTGAGCTTATTACCTAATAACCGGTAATACCTCATCTTGTTGTTTCCTCAGATGAGTCCTGTTTGGACATGCCCCAGCGAAGTCCCTTAATGGATTTTTCCCCATCTGAGTCCGGATTTTCATCTGAAGTATCCTTTGTGGATAGTTTTGTTGTATTGGCATATTCTCCAATATATGCACCTTTGAGTCAGCTTGAATCCTTCCATTGATTTATTTTCATGGAATTCTTCTCGTGTCTCTCACCAAGTCTTAAGTCGTGACCTGCTCACGCATTTTTCCCTTTCTTATCCCCATTATAGTCCCCAGAATCTCTGTCCCATCGAGTGTATTACTCATATGGATTGTCAGTTTCTCTAGATTTCCTTTCTCTTTGTGGACACAAACCCCACAGAGTAATAACCTTTGCATACATACATTTGCATCATGAGGTCTCTTAGGGACCAAAATTCGTCTCTTTGTTGTTATTTAAGCCCATTCTACCTCGTCGAGACGAAGATTTTAACCTTCACTTCTCCGACTAGAATGACCTTAAATAGGGGCATCTGTAAGACCCTAATTTTGACCCTAAGATCCCTAATGACATCATAACATGGCATTTGCATTGCCTCAAGGATCATAAGCATCTTGGCTCCTTACTCTTTGGGGTGGGATCTCCTGTGAGTTGGTTTGAGGTCACCAAGCATACTTGAATTGTATATTATTGCTTTTCTCATTTTATTTTACTAACCAAAATCACAAAAATATGTCACTAACATCTCTTGTTTGTAGCTTGAGCAGTCACAAGGTCTAAAGCTTCTAGGAGATCCCATGTGCATTGATATGGCCAAGAGAAGATGAAAGCATGCATGACAATGGTTCCCAAAGCTCTCATCCATCAAATATGCCTCTCAAGTATCTCAATTCATCATTTTGATCAAAGAAAATCAAAGGATCTGAGGCTTGTTTCCCAAGGAAACCCTAATCCATATGTTCATCAACTATGCCTTGCTCATGAAGCAACCTCAACCCATGGTCAAATACAATTAAGGTAAGTTCTTTAATTCATAATTTCATGCATATTTGAACTTATTTGAGTGTCCTCAATCATCAATTCATCAAGATATGAGGTTTGGACTTAAGAAGTTGATTAGTCAATTCATCTAACTATTTTGAAATACACTGAGACCTAACTTTTTATGTGTTTGTAAACTGGAGATGACCCCAAGATCAAAAATGTTCTTAAGGACTATATGAACAACTTTCATGTTCATCAAAAATTGATTTGAAGCTTGTAAGGTCATCATCCATTCCAAGACATTATAGGTCATTTTGACTGAAACCCTAATTTTGGGTCAACTTCCCAAGGACATAACTCCTTCATTTTTAATGATTTTGAAGTTAAACTAAATGCATTGGAAATATTAAGATGTCTACTTAAAATTTTATGTTGAGCAAAATTTCAAAATCTCAAAACAAATACATGTGATAATGCAAAACTTTATAGGTCACTTTGGACCAAATGCATTGAAATGTGAAAAAGTCTAACTTCAAGTGCCCATAACTTCTTCATCAAAATTCCAAATGATGCAAAATTTGAGTCCACGTTGATTGTCTTGAAACGATATACAACTTTGATGTTGAAGATTTTATCATTTGGAGCTTGTATCATTGAGGCAGAAGGGCTTGAACTTTGGCCAATTTTGAAAATCTCACATATGCATGTTTTGCACCCTACACTTCAAGTCCAATTTTCATTAATTTCCAAGGCCCAAATGGAATTTTGATCAACATGACAAATGATCCTTATGCAATAAGCTTTCCAACCATTACTCATGAGGTGGTGTTCCTATTTTTAACATGGCATTTTCAAAGACTTGAATGTTATAGTGCATTTTTGGAAAATCATTTCATTTGCCTTGCATGAGCTAATACAGTCTAATCTGCATGTCCATTTTGCTTTCATCATGCATTAGCTTCCAATTCCAAGTGGAATTGGGCCCTCCATGCACCTGTACAGGCCCATGCATGGAGGCCCTTTCCATTCATGCAAACTTTGAATCATGCATTTCAGATGCTTTCTTCTATAAATACAAGGCCAATGCTCTTCATTTCATCAACCTTAAGGCGCCCCAATTGCTGCTGAACTGAAATCCTAGCCATCACTAAAGGAACTAATTCATTTTTCTTCAAATTTTTCAGATCTGAATTTTGATTTCATTGATCAATCTTCAAATCTCAAAGTTCCTAAACCCTCTCTCCTTGATCCATAGTGTCTACTGTAAGCAAAAGCATCAAAAGATTGTGACTCAAAACCATGCAAACCAAAGGTTTACTTCAACTGTTATTTGCTTCGAATCAGCTTGTATAATGCTCTATTTTCTTTGTTATTGTGTGATCTGAAGTCCTCTGCATAAAGGCAACATTGCTATGCTTTCAATTTTTAAAAATCATGAAGTTCATATGAACACCACATAATTTCCACTTCTGATTTCTCTCAATATAGAGATCTAGAATGGAAATGAGTGGTACAGGGGTGATGTACATCACCCTAGCTCTCGATTAATGCCTGGATCGTGCCATTTGGTTACCATTTTTATTTCTGCAACTTTGAATATGGCCGGAAGTTGGCCGGAGAAGACGGTGGCGCTGGCCACCATCTGGTCTCTAGATTCAATCAGATTCGTCCATTCATGTTTCCAGATTCAATCCCATTCGTCCAATGTTATGACTCATTTAATGGCTCGGTGTGATGCGTTTGACTCGCGTGTATGTTGAGCGTGCGCTTCTTGGCCACGTGATGATCCACGTTAATTAATGAGAGATCATCAGACGGTCCACGCTTTTTCTCCTTTTTCTAATTTCTGATTTTTATTTCATTTTATTATTTTAATTCCATTTCATTTTAAAAATTCACATCTCTCTCATTATTGGTCCAAAAATTATGGGACCAATTTCATTCTTCTCCTTTTAATTTCTACTTTCTAAAAATGATTTTTAATATTTTTTATTTCTTCATTTGATATTTTTAGTAATTTTCTCTTTTCTGGTTATTTTTAATTCATTTAAAAAAGTTTTTGATATCCAAAAAAATACAAAAATATTTTTCTAACCTCTTTGAATGATGATAGATCTATTAAAAATATTATCAACAATTTATTAATTGATTTGAGATTTATTTGAGATTTTAATTCAATTAGGTTATTTTTATGTAGTTTTAATTGATTTAAAATAGTTTCTGACTTCTAAAAATGCTGAAATTTTTTGTCAAACTTTGTTTGATCTTGTTGAACTTAGGATAATTCACTTAGACTTTTCAAAGTTGATTTGAAGTGAGTTTGAAGTTTGACCTTTCTTTATTATTTTAATTCAAGTTTTATTTTAATATTAAAAAATGCCAAAAATATTTTATTTGTTTCTTGACTTCTAATTTTCATTTTGCTTCTGTTTTCTATTGTTTGACCTTGATCTTCTCTATCTTTGGTCAATACTTGATGATTAATACATACCATTTCCATTAATGCACTTTAATTCTTCATCTTCTTCTTCTTCTTTCTTTCTTTCTTCTTTTTGATCAATGAGTTAAAGATTGGTGGTTAGCATTGATACATGAAGGTTTAATCTTCCTTGATTCAAATCTAATTCATCTTGATCATAGATCAAGTGAATGGCTTTGCATTAAGGATAGGTTGCTTCCTAAATCACGCAAAGAACCTAAATCAATACAAGATCATTTCTCATTTTCTTTTTGGCATGGTAAGTTGTTGGAGTTTGATTCACTAATCAAGACCTCTAACTTGTGTTGTTGCCTACATTATTATTGACCGGCCTCAGATAGTTGTGACTTCTAGATAAGTCCAATTACGATTGCCTAACATAGCGCTAAATTTGCCTTATGACACACTAACTATTAACACTAACCCTTAACCATTAACATTTACTTCTTGCTCTTTACATTTACGCAATTTACTATTCTTGTACATATTATTCATTTGCTTTTCCCCCTTTGCTCATTTGAGCACATGTTTATGTTAATGCAATTTGCCTTTTGCTCACTTGAGCACATAATTGTGTATATATTATTGTGCTTGTGTTTTGTTTTGATTGTTGTTCATTGTTAATCTTCTAGCCATTTTCTAATCATCTTCTTCGTCATCAACAAGTCTTTTTAGTTCCATCTCGTGTTCCTGCAATTTTCCAAAGAGAGTGTGTGTGTCCATAGTATCTAAATTCTTAGATTCATAAATTATAGTGACTTTGGGTTGCCAACCACGGTTTAGGCATCTTAAATTTTTAATAACTAGTTCCTTATTTGAAAATGTTTTTCCCAGAGTTGTCATATGACTCGCGATATGGGTGAATCGTGTTTGCATTTGATTTATGCTCTTTTCAGGTTTCATTCTTAAGAGTTCATACTCATGGGTTAATGTGCCCAACATTGCCCTTGTTACCTCAATTGTTCATTCATGGGTAATTGGAAGATGTCTCACATTTCTTTTGCAGTTTCGCAGTGAGAAACTCCTAAAAACTCATCAAGACTAAGAGCAGTAGCGATGAAAACTTTCGCCTTCAAACTGTGTTGCACATTTTCTTTATCATTTTTGGTCCAATCCTTTTCAGGTTTATTTTTTACAATATCATTAACTTTTTATGTAGGAAAAAATGTACCTTCATTCACATCCTTCCAAATACCACAATCCACCCCTTATATGAAAAAATAAATAAATTTCTCTTTCCATGATATGTGCCCTTATCCATTAAAGAATGAGGGATTTGTTTAGTGAATAACTTGAAGTCATTTTTCCTCCTAAGGCGATTAGTATTTACATGAGTTAGACTCTGATTCCACTTGTTGCGCAAGTGACTTCAAGCACAAGAGAGGGGGGGGGGTAATTTTATACCTTCCTCGGTTAAGATCATATTAGTAATTTTGGTTGAGTAATTTGAAGCGAAAATAAATTATAGAAATTAAAAGGATAGGTTAGATAAATTGCACCAGAGATTTATACAGGTTTAGACGAACGTTGGCCTAGTCTTGTCCCTAAGAGGTCTTCTTGATATTTTGACAGTAAACTTTGAGCTTATGAAGGTTATTCCCACAAACCTTAATACAATATGATGTTGAGATTTTTATATGCTTCCCAACCAATGACATCTTTTAGCCAAGCTAAGCTAATGAATTGTTTAGAGATTTATGGCGTATCTCAATAACCGAAAACAAAGGTATTTTTAGAAAAGCTTAAGAAACCAAATTGAAATATTTTATGACAAGTTTATCTCAAGATCCAAACTCGATCTCTTAAAAGTATCACACCCTTAAGAATACAAACGACAAACAAGACCACTTACAAAAATTTCTTCCTCACAAGAAAAGCTTCACTTACTAGCACTAAGGTAATATGAAGTGAAATGCATTTTTTTCTAAAGAGATGGAGAGAGATAAGTTCCAAAGAAATATGAAAACGTTGGAAAGTGGCGTAGTTTGAAGTGGAGGCGAGTCTCCTTTATATAGGAGTTGGAAAAACTAAAAACTAAAAATAATCCATGGGCCAAATTAATCATCTAATTGAATAGCATAACATTCTAATCGATTAGACAACATATTCTTAATTAATTAGCATGCCCAAAAATGAAATATTGGATATATAGTCGCTGTAGGTCATTAATGTATTGTCTCAATCACTTGGTTAATTGTTTAGCCATTTTATAATTGATTAACATAATGTGTTTGAGTTTCCTTAGTACTTTAAAGTTACTTCCTTACTCTTACAAAACTTGGGTCGCTCAGACAGACAGACATACACGACTTGACGAGCTTTCACAATTCCTCTCTTTTATTACTCAGAGACTCCCAAGACTTTTTCTATGCTTTGATCTTATAAGAAATTTAATCATGAGTCTATTTCTATTGATGATGCATGATATATTTGTTTGGTTAGTTCACTATCATTAGAGGGTTGAAAATTATTGTCATCGACTTCATCACAACTCTTGATGTTGTCGTCATCAAAACTTCAGAGAGGATCTTTTGAGAGATTGTCAGTTTATACCTGGAAGAAAATAAATCCACATGTTTTATGGTTATTTAGCTGTTAGAGAAAACTTACACATGTCTGGTAAGGAGCTGAGTATATGGTGTTTTGTGTAATAAATTAAATACATCTTCAAACTCAGAGTTGAGATATTTATAGAATTTCCTTGGGCCCGGGTTTTAAGCTCCAAGGAAATAATAGCTACTTTCAAGAGTGTGGAAGAAGGGTAGTTACTTCCCTATTTCTTAAGAGAATATGTCTCACTTCTTTTAACTCCTTTTCACATGTTATTTTGGATAGAGACACACCACTTCCCAAGTTCCCACGTACACACAAACAAACTAGAAAATAGGTGACACAATCAAGGAATTGACGTACATTCCAAGAAATGAGCAACTAGGCAGTCTCACAGAAGGGTAGCATACATCATATCCTATCCTGAGAGCCTTGGCGCCTCAACCTATTAGGCCTTTGTGTTATGAAAAAAAGAAAGTGTGAGTCAAGAAGTTTTGAGAAACATTGTTGGAGACTTGAGTATTTATAAGTGAAAGAACCCACACACCTATTATTACCTTAAGGTTTTAGGTGAATATATGGTGTGTCTCTCACAATGTGTGTTTCTTATTAAGAAAGTCCCAATGGAAAATATTCCCTCATATTGAACCCCAAATAATTGATAACCCCATCACTTTGCACCTAGTACAAATATATTTTTATATTTATTATAGTTTTATTTTTATTGTCATTTCAAAATTTGTGTTAATGATTTGTTTAAGATTTCTCCATAGATTATTATTCATGTAACATTTTTTTATTATGATTTGGTGATTCTCACAGTTAATTATTATGAGGTTTAATAATGGGGATTTCTTATCCCACCCTATAGAGTTAAAAAACACCCTGTGGAAAACCCAAACTGCCTCTCAGATTTCGGAGATGCATCTCTGAAGATATCTTTCTCTTAAGTTAAAATGTTAAAACTGATTCGGAGATGCATCTTCGAAATATTTCAAAACACACCCCATGCATCCCACTCAACCACCCCAACATATTTTGTAAATAGGAATCTAGAGATGCATCTCCGAAATATTTCAAAATACACCCCATGCATACCTCTATGAAAGGTCCATTTTAAACATTTATTAATCTAGAGATGCATCTCCGTTTAGGGTTTACAGAGATGCATCTCCATAACCTGTCAAAACGGTGAAAGTTGTGAGTGCATTATCCTCTTAAGAAATGTTTTGAATGATGTAAAAAATAGGCAACTTAGTTTTTGTGTACATTGGATCTTATTGTCTTTATTTAGATGTTCATTATCATATTAGGACACTTAAAATAAGGTTAGATAGGCCATTACAATTCAAAATTATGATTTGTCATGAGAAATAGGTCTATGGGTCGTCGTTACATCCATTATATGAGTCGATACATACTGAAGGATTTTTTTGAAATAAAAACTCCGCCTTCAATGTATCGATACATCAACTCTATGAGTTGATACATACTGAAGGATTTCTTGAAATAAAACTTTGCCTTCAATGTATTAATACCGAGGTATATATGGATTGATACATAATATGGATGGGTCGACTCATCCGTGATTGGAGTCGACTCTAGCTGGAGGTTTAGGTAAGCCAAATGACTCTGCCTTAATAGTATCGACTCCTAGAGTCTATGTATCAACTCTCAGGCTTATGTATTGACTCATACTGGTTTGGAGTCAATACATTCTATTCTAATTTTTCAAAACTTGTAATTTTTGCTAAAAATTTGTTTTGTTGTTATTTTTTCTTACATACAAACATATAAATATGCATTCATGCATCATTTCTAAATATTGGAACCAAGAATAAATGAATAATTTTCTCATCATCTTCAACCTTTTCTCTTCATACATTCAACAATTACACATAATCATTTTTGTTGAATGTCATCTAGAATAGATTGATAAGGTCCAATTCAGGATTGTTGTAATAAAATTGGATTGAGTATTCTTTGGGGGTTTCATTGATAAAATTAGTTAGGATTTTTCATCCTAGATCAATGATTGATTTGAGGGTTTTTGTACAAGATTTCGCAACGAGGATTCAGCCGATTGAAAGCTTTGAAGAATCGGGTTATTCAAAGGAGTAGCGGTAACCAGAGGATTGACTTGGTAGTCTTGGTTCACTTGATCTTGTTTAAGATCAAAGGGAGGGAAGGAGTTAGGATCAACATCAAACACAGGGTTTGGGGGTTTGGATTGCTATTTTTTCTCTAGTATACAACTCTTACAAAGGTTAATTACATATCTCAATTCTATTTGGAATTGGGGAAGTGCCTAAACAAATCTTGGTATTCTCTCTCTCTTTCTTTCCCCCCCTCTCTCTCTCTCTCCTTACATTTTGATAATTCACTTAGTGTAAAATTTGATAAACTGAAAATTCTGTTTATGTTGAAGTAATTCAAACTGTTTTGTAAAGATAATTGCAATGTAAACATTTGTAATTGGTTTTTTCATATCTTCAACACAAAGGAAAATCAACTTGGTCTTTATTGCACACCAAATGTTTGATAAATCGTCTTAGTTAATTTTTGTTTCCTATTTCATTGGAAATTGATTACAAAGTGTGAATTAGTGCCTCTCGTGCCTCTGTCATAATGGCATCTAGGACCTCCCTCACCTAAGAGAAATCAGGAAAAATACCTCTATCAATACCTGCATGCACAATCTCCATAATACGACGACATCTAGGAAACACATCATGAGCATGATATAACCTAGTATGCACCTCCTCTAGTATCTCCTGATGAGCTAGACTCGATGGATCTCCTGAAGCAGGATGTACTATATATGGATGTGACACAGTGAAGAAGCACCTGATGTACTTGTCTACATAGCTTCAAAAGTTGTTAGTTATGGTACTTTGTGCCTGCTCTGGTACCAGATGACTAAGACAATCATAAAATATGGCATCCATATCTACTTGTCATAGAGGGAGGAGCAAAGACAACAGGGCGTCTGGAAATAGTCTGGTTGTAGCCGAACTGCCACATGATGCACTCAGGAAGATGAGGAAATGTCATACATGCACCACAAGTCAACCATCAAGAGTGTAAGACTATGTCATCAAATTTCCGCGTCTCACGATGATCAATATAGATGTTAAAGTGCATATCCTTTGCTACTAAGCGGTCAAGATACAGTCGAAACGAATCTGTCACCTGGTTTCCTCTGAGTAGGGAAAATGAAGAAGCACGCAACATATCCCCATAATAGGCCGATACACAGAACCAACTGGAAGACGGCGCCTCCACATCAACCGAGCTAGAAGGAACAGGAGCCTGTGAAACCCGACTCTTTTCTCTCTGGACAGGTGCATGCTTTGCAATCCTGTCATGCCTTAATATGTCGTCTCTATAAACCATAATTCATTCATTACTTATAACTATGAAACACATTTCTCATAATGTATAAGTATCAAACATGCATAAACTATGTATTTCAATACCTCAATATTAAAACACATAATTACTATAAGCAATCCTATAAGTAAGAAAAACAAAAAAATGCAGACTGATAAAATACAAAGTGTGAGACCCCAATTTTGACCCTAAGACCCCTCATGTTATGTCATCATATGCATTGGCTTTGGGATAACACCTTGGCAGCCTCCTCACCCCTCATTCATCGGGTTTGCATTGGGAGAGGTCACCAAACACATTTGATTGTATCATACTTTGTTTTTTCATTACTCACTAACCCAAAATACCAAAAATATGTCTATGAATAGTTTGTTGCTTTTGTAGGTAGTGTGCGTGTTCACCCATGCTCCATCAAGCTCATATCTAGGATTTAAGACCCTCAATGCAAGAAGATAAATCAAGAGATGGTTTACATTGACTATAAACATCATGTATGGATCCCCATAATCTTCACTTGTCATTTTGATCAATAATTCATCAAGAGTTTGAAGCTTGTTTGCCTTGGAAGCCCTAATTCATTTGGGTATCTTGTGCGACTTCCTCAACAAGTTTCTTCTACATTTGATCAAATATTTCAAGGGATACTTTATTTTACATCATATTACATCATCTTACACATATATTATACTCCATGAGTCCAAAAGATCAAGAGAATATCAAGTTTGCAAGTTGGTTCATGGTGGTTGACTAGGGAAAGTCAACTAGTCAAAACTGGGGTTCCCTAGACCCTATCGCCTACAATTGTTTGTCATATGAAAATTATTCCAAGATAAAAGTTACTCATAATGAAATTAAAAACAACTTTCATGTTTAAGTCAAGAGCTATTTTTGCTTGGAAAGTGATTTTTTATGGTGAAAGATTATAGGTCATTTTGTCTGAACCCTAGGTAGGAGGTCAACTTCCAAAGACCATAACTTGCTCATTTTTTATGATATGAAATCCATTAAAGTTTAATGATAAAATTAAATATTTCCTTTTAAAATTTGATGTTTTTAAGAAGTTTAAATTCAACTTGCAAATGCATGTGCCAAGAGGAGACATTATAGGTTATTTTGGGCCATTACCATTGAACAAGTGATTTTCCTCAACTTCTAAAATGCAAAACTCCTTCATGACAAATTCAAATGAGGTCAAATTGGTTACCAAATTGAATAGGTTTGAAATATATACAACTTTTATGAAGAAACCTTTTCCATTTGAAGTCCATAGCAAAAGTTATTTAAGGTGGAAGAAATGAACATTTGGCTTGGTACTTGGAAAATTTTCAAATATGTTTGATTTTCCAAACTTCCACCTCAAAATACATCATGATCCAAGCTTAAAAAGGAAACGTGTTCAACATTAAAGTTGTTCCCATTTATCTCACCTTTCTAAAAAGTCCAAGACCATCTAATTTGGATCATAATTGACGGACTTGTGCATGAATCCATTGTGGGGTTTGCTTTGGCAAGTTTTGGATTCAAGTGATCATTCTTCTTTGGATGCTTCATTATAATGACTTCAGTATCAATTGCACATGAATTGTAGATGGATTGCATCATTCCTTAGGCCCAAATCATTTCCCATGCATCCATGCAAGTTGGTTTTCCCATTTTGGCAAAATTTCAAGTAGTGCAAAAATCAATTCCCTCGCCTATTTAAACAAGCGCATGGCTTCAGAAAAGGCATCAACACCTTGCCCAAGCTTTGCCAAGAGAACCCAGACCCTCACACCATAGAATTTCTTGAGGATTTCATTGAAATCGAGTTTGAATTTCACCTTCTGTTTTGAAGTTCAAACTCCAAGAATTCATTGCCATTTCAATCTCAATTGATCACTACAAGAAAGAGGAGGAAGAATCAAGCAAATCCAGATCAAGATCTAGCTAAATTGATTCTCTCTCAATTCTTCACTATTCTTTGTGATTTTTGGTTGGCTGAAGTCCTACCAATATAGGCAAGAAGATTAAGTTGCTTTGAGGTTAAATCGAAGCAACTCAGTTCATGATCCTCAAAATTCAATTCTCTGTATCTTTTTATATACTTGAAATTTGAGAAAATTGAGGCCAGATTCGTGATCTTGGGCATTTTCTCCTCAAAATAATGTCCTTATTTTTCATTTTCATGAAGTTTAGGTTGGACCAGTCTGATGGTCATCACCGGAGAAGATGACCGAAGCTAGGGCTCCGGTAGTGAGTTGGCTTCATCTCATCCATCTGATCTTGGTCCAGCGTTCTAATCCTGGCCCTTGGTTTTTGTTGCCATGCGTGTGGCACTTTGACTCAGGTCCACCATGGATAGCGCGCGCATGGCCATCTGATTTTCCACCTAAACTAATGAGGGAGATCTGATGGCCCTTGTTTTTTGTATTTTTTCTGATTCTTCATTTAATTGCTTTATTTTGTTTAATTCATAATAATTTCATTTTTAATCCAAAAAATATGGGACTTTCACCAAAAATCTTTAAATATTTTTATCTTTCATTTTCAGAATTAAAATTATTTTTTGGATTAATTTTGATATTTTTCATAATTTAAATGTTTTTGTGCATTTTTTTAATTGTTTAAAAATACTGCTGACTTTTTAAAAATCATGAACTTTTTTTCTAAGGTCCTTTGACCTTGTTTGATCTAGGATAAATCTCGTATCCATTTATTTGGTGTTTTGAAGAGGTTTTAGGTTTTGACCAAATTAAATTGAATTTTAATGCCTTTTTAATTTCATTTTTAATTGATTAATTGTGTAAAAATTATGTTGAGCCATTTTTATGGTCTTGTGATGTTTGATTATTTGTTTGGACCTTGGTCAAGGTTGATTTGACTTTTGTTGGATTAAAATCATTGGATTTATGGGATTGATGAAATGTACATTTCATCTCCCAAAATGAATGAATGATTTTAGTTTGATAAAGTTCCTCCCATGTCTAATTTGTGTTTCTCTCATTCTCCTCCATCTTCATCTTCATCCTTATTCTTGCCCATTCCCTTCATTGACCAATGAAATCTCAAATATCCAAAGGCTAATTGGTTCATCAATGACCTTGTGTCAGATGAACCAATACAAGTATGGATGAGATAGGTCCACCCCTTTTGATCTTTTCTTTTAATGTGTGGTATGTTTTAGGAGTTTGGTTCATGATACAAAATCTCTAACATGCATTAAGACCTAAATTTTTATTGCTCGACCTCAGATAATTATGACTTCTAGATAAGTCCAATTACGATTGCTTAACATAGAGCTAAATTTGACCCTAAAGGCATAACATTCTAGTAAGTGAGATTGTAAGTCTCCCATCTTTCATGGTATTGTGTGGAAACTTGGCCTTTTTACTTCCTATGGAAGATGTCTTGGTTCAAGGATTCATGTTTGTGAATAGATGGTGGAGTGTTCTCCAAAGAATGACTTAATCAATTAAAAAGCAAAACACTACTAACATTCAATTAACTTTGACTAACATTTGACTAACTCTTATTAACATTACTTTACTTTCAAGTCACTTACTTTATGCAATTTAATTTCTAGTCATTTATCATTCATTGCCATTTACATTTCATTTAACTTGTTTATGTTTATGCCATTTTCACTTTGCTCATTTGAGCTATATATTGTGATTGTATATATTTTGTTTGTGTAATTTGATTGTGTTTGTGACCTTAGGACCTTAAAATACTTAATAAACAACAAAAAAACTCTAAAAAATGTTTGGTGTACTGTTGATCTTGATATGAACTTTTGGACTTAGGATTAGACAACATTCCCTATGCAAAAAGGACTTGGCCAATGCCAACATTCTAAGATCGAATTATTATGAACTGAGCCTTCATCTAATGCAAGTCTTGGGATTTATTTGAACTCATCTTCTACATTACCTTGATGCCAACAGTTATTTTGATCTTGTGTCTAATATCTTATTCTGAGTTGATCAAGGAGTATTCCATCTGATACATGAGAAGACAAAAAAGACTGCTAGCTATGGGATTTGCTTGCTTGGATGTGGCCATCTTTATTTGATGCCTTGATCTTCATGATTTCTGATATTGCTAATTGCTTGCTGATTATTGCTTGATTCAAAGTCCAAAGGGAAAATGGGTTTTCTATATGGTATTCTTGTCTATTGGATTGCTTGATTCAAAACCTCAAATCCCTTCAAAACACCAAATAAATGGTCAAGGGATTTATCCTAGGTAAAACAAGGTCAAAGGACCTTAGACAAAACATTTCAATATTTTTGGGAAGTCAGAAGTATTTTAAAACAATTAAAAATATGTACAAAATCATTTAATTCATGAAAAATATCAAAATTAATCCAAAAAATAATTTTAATTCAAAATATGGAAGAGGAAAATATTTAAAGATTTTTGGTGAAAGTCCCACATTTTTTGGATTAAAAATGAAATTATTATGAATTAAACAAAATAAAGGAATTAAACAGAAAATCAAAAATTAAAATAAAGTGAGAAAAAACGAGGGCCATCAGATCTCCTTCATTAATTGAGGTGGCAGATCTGATGGCCACAACACGCATTTCATCATGTACCACAGTCAACGCGTGTACACACGTGGTAATCTGAAGCGAAGGCCAAGATTAAAACGTTTGAACATGATCAAATGATTGGGAAGATGCCAACACACCACCGGAGCCCTAGCTCTGGTCATACTCTCCAGTGGACCTCACCAGACTGGTCCACCACCAACCACCATTAAAATAAAAATGAATACACTATTTTAAAGAAAAAATGCCCATGAGCTCGAATCTGGCCTCAATTTCACCCAATTCAAAGTATATTGAAAGATACGTGGACCTGAAGTTTGAGGTGCATGATCTGAGTTGCTTTGATTTGACCTCAAAGCAACTAAATCTTGTTGCCTACAATGGTAGGACTTCAGCCAACCAAAAAATACTTGAAATAATGGAGAATTGAGAGAAAATCGAAGAGAGAAAGTTTCACAAAATTCATCTTCTGTTTGCAGTGATGAAGCTTGATTTGGATCTCAATTGGCTTGGGCTTGCTTCTACTTGCTTGTAGGAGATGAAATGGATGATCAAAAGGCTTGTATCCTTGGAGTTTCAATCCCAAAACATTAGTGGAATTGAAGCTCGATTTCAAGTAAAATCTTCAAGGTTATCCTATCAATGGAGGTTATGGAAGATGCAGTTTAAAGCTTGTGCAATGGGGCTCTTCATTCTGATCATGAGAGCAATGTATTTATAGGGTTTTACGTTGCTTTTCACACACTTTCCAAAATTGGTCAAAAATAGAAATATTAGTGCATGCTTGCATAGGCGTGTGAAAGGCCCATGAAATGATCGGAAAAGGTCCACAAATATGCATGAATGATGCTGAAAGCTTAACATGAGGCCATGCAATTGTACTCGAGAAACGGTCATGTGATTCATCCAAATGGGACCATAAAAAGTAACCACACGCAAGTCCTTGTAAAATGATCCAAATGCCATGATCTTGGACTTTTTGGAAAGGTGACATAAAGGGAAATAACTTTGATGTTGAACACTTTTCTATTTGGAGCTTGGATCGTGATGAATTTTGAGGTGGAAGTGGGAGAAATCAAACATAGTTGAAAATTTTCTAAGTACAAGGTCAAATGACCACTTTTCCCACCTTGAATAACTTTTGCTATGAGCTCCAAATGAAAATGGTTTCTTCACAAAAGTTGTAGCTATTTCATTACTATTGAATTTGTTTGAAAATTTGACATCATTTGGATTTGGCATGAGGGAGTTATGTATTTTAGAAGTTGAGGAAAATGCTTGTTCAATGTTAATGGACTAAAATGACCTATAATGTTTCCTCTTGGAACATGCCCTTGTAAGTAGATTTTGTCATTTATAAAAGATTAAAAGTTGGAGAAGACATATTGAATTGATCATGAAACCTGGATGGCATTCATATCATAAAAATTGAGCAAGTTATGGTCCTTGGTAGTTGACCTTCTAACTAGGGCACAAATATAATGACCTATAATGTTTCACCATAAAAATAGACTTTCCAAGCAAAACTAGCTCTTGATTCCAAAATGAAAGTTATTTGGGATGTCATAAAGAGTAAGGTTTATCTTGGAATAATTTTCATATGACAAAAAGTGTAGGAGATAGGGTCTAGGGAACCATAGTTGTGACCAGTTGACTTTCTCTGGTCAACCTCTTTGAACCAACTTGCAAACTTGAAATTCTATTGATATTTAGAGCTCATGGAGGATCATATATGCATAAGATGATGTATAATTAATTATCCCTTAATATGTTTGACAATTGTTGAATAAACTTGCTGAGGAAGTCACACAAGATATCCAGATGAATTAGGGTTTCCAAGGCAAACAAGCTTCAAACTCTTGATGAATTCTTGATCAAAATGATAAATGAAGAACATGGGGATCCATATATGATGTTTATAACCAATGGTGAACCATCCCCTGATTGATCTCTTGCTATGAGGGTCTCAAACCCTTGTTGTGAGCTTGATAGGGCATAAGTGGATGCACACACTACCTACAAAAGAAACAAAGCTATATAAGGACATATTTTTGGTGTATTGGTTAGTAAACAATAGAGAATAAAGTATGATACAATCAAATGTGATTGGTGATCTCTCCCAATGAAAACCCAATGAATGAAGGGTAAGGAGGATGCCAAGGTGTGATCCCAAATCCTATTCAAATTATGAGATAGCATGAGGGGTCTTAGGGTCAAAATTGGGGTCTTACAACTGCCCCTATTTAAGGACATTCTAGCTGAGGATGTGAATGTTAAAATCTTCGTATCAAGTTGGTTGAATGAACTTAAATAACAACATCAAGAAACAAATTTTGGTCCCTAAGAGACCTCATGATGCATATGATATGAATGTTAGAATGATCTTTATGGGGAATATATTGCCACAAAGAAAAAGAATCCGGAGAGACTAAAAGTCCATAGGAGCACAATGCATTCCTTAAGGAAAACTCACTAGGGAGACATAAACTCTAGGTAATAAAAGTTATGCATAGGCCAGGCTATGACTTGAAAAACTTCTAGGAGACACGTGGGGATTTCCATGAAAATAAATCAATGAAAAGACTCGGTTTGGAGATAAAGGAATCTGCAGGGGACGAGAGTAGATCAGAATAAAACCGAAATACTCAAGCTAAAAGGGAATTCGATTTCATAAAGAAATAAAAACTCAAACTCAATTGGGGAAGAAAAACTTTAACACAAGAGTAAAAGAGACATATTATCTACCACCGGCTACTGGGTAAGAAGATAATAGACTCTGACAGGGGGACATCAGTTACTGGTTAGGGTAAACATATCAAGGATGACTCGCTGAGGAAAATAAGGCGCATTCATTACCGGTTACTAGGTAAGAACGACCTATTGGGGAAAGGAAATCAAATAAGATTTACAACTACCTGCAACTGAGAAGAAGACAAAAGAGAGAGTATCCGTCACTAATTAAAGTGAACATATCAAGGATAAACTCAAAGGAAGAATATCCGTCATCGGTTAGGATGAACATATCAAGGATAAATCACCTGGGGAAAGAAAAAGAATATCCGTTACCGGTTAGGGTAAACATATCAAGGATAGATTGCCAGGGAAAAATAGGAATTACGACTACCGGTTACTGGGTAGAATATCAAAGAGAGAGTATCTGTCACCGTTTAAAGTGAACATATCAAGGATAAACTCTATAGGGAATAAAATAGGGATTACAACTACCTTTTTACTGGGTAGAAAACCAAACAGGAAGAATATCCATCACCGGTTAGGATGAACATATCAACGATAGACTTACTGGGGAAACGTGAAAATGATTTCGATGGGGAAAACAAAGGGGTAAATTACTTTTTACCGGTTACTAGGTAAAGGTAAAGTACTTAACACCATGAATATGTATGTATGTGATTATGCTGACAAAACAACATAAAAGATAGAAATAACAAAGATTTGAATCATCACTACGAAACAACCGGCTAATCTCAACAAAATGGAAACAACCACTGGAGAACCTGCTAGGGATGAAAATAAATCATCTAGCTCCGAATAAATCAACTCTGGCTGGGGAAAGACATGGAGAACATGTTTCCAACCAACTTACATCAAACTTCATGGGGGAAGAGAGCACTGCTGAAGGATAAAGATGGATCTACTGAGGATCCTAAACCGAGTCAACATTGCGGGGATTTTTTAAGTCAACACCATATCAAGTGGGAGAGAACCTTGCAGGATTTAATTATTACTGCTTAGAACCAAACATTGCTGGGAATGAGGGAACTTCCACCAGGAGACGAAACTCCTCCGGGGATTCAAGAGGTAAAACTCTGAATGAGGAGTCATGCAAATTGCTAGGGATATCGAGACTTTCTGGAACAAAACAAAGATCACCAAACTCTTAATAATTATCAAATTATTCTTGGAGATTGCGAAATAAACCAATTCCAAGGCAAAGATAACCAAATCTGACTCACACGGGGGAAAAATGGTCGTGGTTATGCAACACAAACAAATGCAATTGGGGATCTGGAGACCAAATAAAGGTTCAGAGATATCCAGGGTTCATTCGTCAAGTCACAAACTGGGGAATGTAGAAACACATGAATGCCTCAACTGGGGAAAGATGAATTACAGAGGGGGACCAATCATCTGTTCAACCGGGGATAATAGGTTGACTGGGGAGCAACTTACTAACCATGCTAGGGATGAACGAAGAATTAATGGGGAGGACAAAGTCACCAAACCAACTGCTCGGAGAAGACTAACAATGTCTCACACATCAAGACTTACCGTCCTTGATATTGTTGTTGATGTTCCTTGCTGAAATTGATTACTCTTAAAGAAAATGTTTCTATTATTTTAAGAAAATAATTATTCATTGATTTATTTCAAGATTATCATCATAAAAATTCAATTTTAAAACAGAAACAAATAAGAATATTAAATAATTAGATAAAAGCTCGACTTTATTTAATAGAATGGTAGTGCGCAAATGACGGGACTTCATGGGTCTTTATAAAGTTTGAAAATGGTAATTTACATGGAAAAGGGCTACATGGAATACAATTATCACTACTCTCCCTACCAACTTTAAAATCCAGTGTGCTTTTGTCTTCGGTTGAGATTGACGAATCAGAACCAAACGACTGCTCAAGACTGCTTCAAAGATCAGGACCAGCCGGATGCAGTTACTTGCCATAATCCCTATCTTTTGCCTAGATTTCCCCAAGGTGGGGTACTCAATCTACCGGGATAAATTTTATTTTATGTCTCTAATTTTTGCCTGGATTTCCCTTTCGGGTTTTCAATCCACCGAGACGCTCATTTTTTCCAAAGCCGCCCTTTCGGGTTTTCAACTTAGTGAGCTATTCTTTTCTTTTTAGGAGAAGTATTTCTTGACTGCATCAGCATTCACTGGACGAGTGAACTCTTCACCATCCATAGTTATAAGAATCAAAGCACCGCCTGAGAAGGCTCTCTTAACAACATATGGGCCTTCATAATTAGGAGTCCACTTGCCCCTAGCATCAAGTTTGAAAGATAAAATCTTCTTGAGCACGAGGTCACCTTCTTGGAACACACGAGGCTTGACCTTCTTATCAAATGCTTTCTTCATTCTCTGTTCATATAACTGACCATGACACATGGAAATCAATCTCTTCTCTTCAATCAAATTTAGCTGGTCATATCTGGTTTTACACCATTCAACCTCTGTCAACTTGGTTTCTATCAAGACATGTAATGATGAGATCTTAACCTCCACGTGGAGCACAACTTCCATACAATAAACAAGAGAAAAAGTGGCTGCCCCTGTTGAAGTGCGGATGGATGTACGGTACCCATAAAAATCATACAGGAGCATCTCATGCCAATCTTTGTACGTCATAACTATCTTCTGAATAATCTTCTTAATGTTTTTGTTCGTAACCTCAACAACCCCATTCATCTTAGGTTTGAAGTATTTACAAAGAGCTTCCACCATATTATTATTCAAGTTAGATCCATTATCAGTGATGATCTTACTTGGCACATCATATCATCATATAATTTGATTCTTGATAAACCTTACAATAACTTGCTTGGTCACATTCACATATGATGCCGCTTCAACCCACTTTGTGAAATAGTCAATAGCCACCAGAATGAAACGATGTCCGTTTGAAGCTTTGGGCTCAATCATGCCAATCATATCAATTCCCCACATGGAGAAGGGCCATGGGGAGGAAATGACATTTAACAGTGTCAGAGGAACATGAATCTTATCTTCATCAACTTGACACTTGTGGAATTTCTTCATAAACTTGCAATAGTCAGATTCCATTGTTAGCCAATAGTAACCTGCTCTCAACATCTTCTTAGCCATAACATGTCCATTGGAATGAGTACCAAAGGAACCTTCATGGACTTCAGTCATCAACATGTTTGCTCCGTTTATATCCACACATCTGAGAAAAACCATATCGAAGTTTCTCTTATAAAGTACATCACCATTCAGGTAGAAGTTACCAGCTAATCTTCTCAAAGTCTTCTTATCTTTCAAAGATGCCCCGGACGGGTAAATCTGACTTTGGAAGAAACATTTGATACCAAAATACCAAGGATTTTCATCTCTGACTTCTTCAACAACAAATACATTAGTTGGCCTATCAAGACACATCATAGTTAAATTAGGAACTTCATTCCAAAAATTCACCACAATCATGAAAGCCAATGTTGCAAGAGCATTTGCCATCCGATTTTCGTCTTGAGGAATATTATGAATCTCAATCTTTGTAAAGAAAGTTGTTACCCTCCTCGCATAATCTATGTATCGTATCAAATCGGGTTGATTCGTCTCCCATTCACCTTTGATATGATTGACTACCAAAGCTGAATCTCCATAGACGTCGAGGTATTTTATCATGAGATCAATGGCTTCCTCAAGCCCCATAATGCCAGCTTCATACTCAGCCATATTTTTTGTACACTTGAAGGTCAATCTGCTGTAAACGGAAAATGAGTTTCGTGAGGAGTAATAATCACTACCCGAATGCCATTACCATACGAATTGACAACTCCATCAAATACCATGCCCCAACGAGAACCAGGTTCTGGCCCTTCTTCAAGCAATGGTTCATCATAGTCTTTCATCTTCAAGTACAAAATCTCTTCGTCAGGAAAATCATACTGCACTGGCTGATAATCTTCAATCGGTTAGTGAGCTAAATAGTCAGCCAAGACACTAACTTTAATAGCTTTTTGAGATCGATATTCAATATCATACTCTGATAACAACATCTGCCAAGGTGTGATCCTCCTAGTTAAAGCAAGCTTCACAAAAATCTACTTGATTGGATCCATTTTGGATATCAACCAAGTAGTATGATTCAACATATACTGGCGTAGACGCTTAGCAGCCTAAGCCAATGCGTATAATGTTTTCTCAAGCATAGAATACCGAGTCTCACACTCGGTGAACTTTTTACTGAGGTAGTAAATTGCATATTCTTTCTCTTCAGACTCATCTTGCTGGCCAAGAACATAGCCCATACACTCTTCTAGCACAGCCAAATACATGATCAACGGTCTTCCTTTAACAGACGGAGACATAATTGGAGGCTCAAGCAAATACTCTTTGAAACTATCAAAAGCTTTCTGATAATCTTCGGTCCAATCACAATACTAATCTTTTTGAAGAAGCTTGAATATAGGTGCACATGTGGCAGTCCTATGCGATATAAATCTTGAGATATAGTTCAAGCGGCCGAGAAAACCTCTGACTTGCTTCTCGGTTTTGGGCGCAGGCATCTCTTGTATTTCTTTGGCCTTGGCAGGATCAACTTCAATACCCTTCTCACTAACAATAAAGCCCAACAATTTACCAGAACGAACACCAAAAGTACACTTATTGGGATTCAAGCGGAGTTTATATTTCCTCAAATGTTGGAATAGCTTCAACAAATGCTCAACATGGTCTTCTTCATCGCTTGATTTAGCAATCATATCATCAACATAAACCTCAATTTCTTTATGCATCATGTCATGAAAAAGAGTGGTCATAGCTCTCTAGTACATTGCACCAGCATTCTTTAAACCAAAAGGCATCACTTTATAAAAGAATGTTCTCCAGGGTGTAATGAATGTGGTCTTCTCCATATCTTCAGGTGCCATCTTGATCTGATTATAATCGGAAAATCAGTCCATAAATGAAAAGACTTTGAATTTAGCTGTATTGTCTACCAACATATCAATGTGTGGTAGAGGAAAATCATCTTTTGGATTGACTTTATTCAAATCTCTATAATCAACACACATACAAACTTTTCCATCTTTCTTAGAAACAGGCACAATATTGGCCATCCACTGTAGATACTCAGAGGTAACAAGAAAACCAACATCAATCTGTTTTTGTACTTCCTCTTTAATTTTTACTACCATATCAGGATGAGTTCTTCTCAACTTCTGCTTGACCGACAAACATTATGGCTTCAAAGGAAATATATGCTCCACAATCTCAGAATCTAAACCAGGCATATCTTGATAGGACTAAGCAAACACATCAAAATATTTATGAAGAAGATCAACCAACCCCTTCTTAGCTCCTGGACGCAGTTGAGACCCAATCTTGACTTCCTTCATATCATCATTGGAACCCAAGTTGACTAATTCAATCTGCTCTTCAAATGGATGAATGACTTTTTCCTCGTGCTCAAGCAAACGGGATAACTCATCAGACACTTCTTCATCATCAATCTCTTCCTCAGCTTCAAACACAGGGAAATCAAAGTTTGGAGAGGGAGTAGGATCATTATATTCAACGGGTTTGAAATCAACCTGTATAATGATTTGATATTTTGGTTTTAGAGAAGTGGATTGCAAGAAAGATATTATGCAGATGGAAATATTATTATTTATTTATGTTTTTTGTGATTACCATTTTCAGAAAAAAGTAAAAAGTAAAAATAAAACATCATAAAAGTGGATGAGTAAAATTGTATTTCATTGATGATAATAAGGAAAAGGCCCGACAATGTTCACTTCTCCCTTATACATAGGAGAAGGATTTTTCTTAAAATAAATGAAAACAAATTACTTAGAATGCTGCATAATAACAGGAATATCAACATCAATCCAATTGTTGCAAGTCTGGCCATGTGTCACAAAGTCAGCGCAAGCTTCGTCTTCATCACCATCTTCAATAACTGCAGCTGAGTGTTGATCATCCCCATGAATGAACCCTCCACTGCGGAAAATTGGTTGTATAACCTTGACATTGGCATTGAATGGTCCTAGATGAAATCCCAACCCTGTTCTGTTCTTATTCTCAATGACTTCCACAACGCGACCCCACTTATCAATACTGCAAGCCCGAATATCCTCTTGCGCATCCTTTAAAGAAGACATGGGTGCCCATTTTTCTTCAATTCATCAGCAATGGACAAAGCTTGGAACGACGTCCCAACTTCCTCCTTAGCACTAACATAAGTAAAGGACCACAAATGATTCACTAACAATGCCTTCTCTCCACCAATAACGACAAGCTTGTCGTTCTTCATAAATTTCATCTTTTGGTGCAAAGTAGACATCACAGCTCCAACTTCATGAATCCATGGCCTTCCCAACAAGCAGCTATAGGCCGGGTGGATATCCATCACTCGAAAAGTAATTTGGAAATCACTCAGACCTATCTTTACTGGAAGGTTCACTTCTCCAATGATAGTTTTATGAGAATCGTTGAATGCTTTAACAATTACGCCACTATACCTCACTGGAGCGCCTTGATAGGAGAGTCTTGATAGAGTTGACTTTGGCAACACATTCAACGATGAACCTATGTTAACAAAAACATTGGACAAAGCGTCCTCCTTACAATTCTTCGAAATATGGAGCGCCAAATTGTGATTCCTGCCTTCCTCAGGAAGTTCTTCGTCACAAAAGCTTAAGTTGTTACAAGAAGTGATATTGGCAACAATGTGGTCAAACTGAATCACAGTAACAACATGTTCCATATAAGCTTGTTCCAACACTTTTTGCAATGCTTCTCTGTGTGCTTCAGAATTCATCAGTAATGACAACATACAGATTTTTGATGGCGTTTGGAGCAGTTGCTCCACTATGTTAAATTCACTTCTCTTAATTAAGCACATCACTTCATCATCATCGTTAGTCTTCAATTTGCTGGATTCACTGGACTGAACACTCGACCACTACGGGTCACCCTCATAATATCTACAATGTTTACCACCGAGTATGTAACTGGAAGAGGAACCTCTTGACCACTTTCTATCATAGTTGCATTATACTTTTATGACACAACTTTATCAAAGGAGTAGGGAATGGGGCCTTCTAAGCATATAACCAACGACGATACCAATCTGTTGACATTATTATTGTTGCTGCTATCATACTGAATAACAATCCGCTCAGGGGTTTTGAATACTGGCACTATCACATTCACATCATTAACCCAATGGCGAGACTGGAAGATTTGGATAAGCCCTTCATCCATTAACCTCTGAATATCCCTCTTGACAATCACATCTCCACGAGGGTTCATACTGCATCTAAAAAACTGTCATGGTCATGCTCAAAATCACTGACCAAGCAAGTATCCTTATGCATTGCCACCAAATATCTACGGATATGACGTACATCAAATACTCTGAAATTCCCTGGACATCCGCCCACCATGTTTACAGAAGCGTTACCATGAGCAGGCAACATGTTGGCTTTGACATTCGGTGCTCTATCCTCAAAGGACACCATACCACTCTTGACAAGCTTCTGAACTTCATACTTTAGTGGGTAACAATTCTCTATATCATGACCAGGGGTTCCCTGGTGAAAAGCACAATGAAGATCAGGTTTGAACCACCATGGTTATGGCTCAGGAATTTGTGGAGGGTTCCTCGGCTGGATAAGATTCTTGATTACCAAGGACGGATACAATTCAACATATGTCATAGGAATAGGGTCAAAAGATACCTTCTTCCTCTCGAAATTTTGTTGATGATTGTTATTGTAGTTGGTTCTTTGTTGCGGTTGTTGTTGAATTGGAACTGATTGATTGGTTGAATTATTGGAAAAAACTGGAATAAATGATGATACTTGATGCTGATGCTAACGGGATTGAGAAATTCTCCTGACATAAGGCCTCATCTTCCTTCCAACTGATACTGCATTAGTTTTTCTTTCCTTCTTCTTGGAGAAGCTACCACCATACTTCTTTCCTTTTGTCGCTTCATCTTTGGACAAACGCCCTTCTCGGACTCATTCCTCTAATCTCATCCCCATGTTTACCATCTCAGTCAAATCATTGGGGACAATTTAAATCATACGTTCATAATAAAATGAACTCAACATCTTCAGGAATATCTTGGTCATCTCTTTTTCTTCTAAAGGCGGACTGATCTGAGTAGCTAACTCCCTCCATCTCTGGGCATATTCTTTGAGTGTCTCTTTGTCCTTCTGGGACATAGACCTCAACTGATCTCTGTCTGGCGCCATACCAATGTTATACTTGTAATGCTTGACAAAGGCCTCACCCAAGTCGTTGAAAGTACGAATGCTAGCACTGTTTAGGCCCATGTACCATCTCAGGGCAGCTCCCGTCAGATTATCCTGGAAGTTTGAGTAGATATATTCCTGGCATACATAACAAGATTTCTTAACAAACAAGTATTCCCTTTGTATTTTTCAAAGTCTGGGACTTTGAATTTCACTGGTTTTTTGACGTTGGGAACCAAACATAGCTCGACAACACTCTTCCCAAATGAATCCTTTCCTCTTAGAGTCTTTAATTCCTTGCGCAGCTCAAGAAACCGATCCTTCATTTCGTCTATCTTATCATAAACATCTGGACCTTTAGACAAATCAGAGTGGTAAATGGTTTCCTCGACACGGGGCAAAGTATGCACAATAGGAGGAGGCACAAACAGGACCGAGCTAGATGCTGGCACAAAAGCAAATGTTGGCGCGTACCCTTCAGGTACAAAGTTTGGTGGGATTCCTCATGGGAACCCAGCTGGCATAGCAGGAACAGACTGGCTGGCAGCAGTAACATGTACAGATGGAGAAGCAATCTCTGAGATAACAGTCCTCTGGGGAGGAGGAGTTGCACGAGGTGGAGACAGTTTGTTATGAGCAGCTATCACAGATTCCATCAGCACCGTAAGTCTGGCGATCTCATCCTCCAACTCTCTGTTTTCTTGCTCTAGATGCTCCATTATTTTCAAACGATTAGCTCGAGTGTTGTAGTGGTGAGTCAGCTTGGCTGATACACAGAAGATCAAGTGATAAGACACCTGGCGGAAGAAACCTATTATGCAAATGATGTATGAAATGAAATGCTTTTGATTGTTTTGAATTTCAAGGAACATATGAAGTCTTACTTGCAAATAATAATCAATAATAATAATTCAATTGACCATAAAATCTCTTTTTATTCATAAAATTTGAAGGATTACACTGAGTACAAATTCAAAAATGAAAATATAAATACAAGAGAAAAGGAAACTATCATCCTAAGGATCCCTAGTAACTGCATCAAATGATTTGGATATGGGAGTGTACTTCCTTCGGATGCGTCGAATCTTAGACTCAAAGCACCGAAAGATCGAGGCATGCTAGAGGAAAATAAATCCTCTGGCTCTCTCTGTCTCTTCATTACACGATCCTTAAGAATCTCTATAAGTGCATCTTTGCCTTTCGACTCAAGCTGCAACTCCTCATGCATTCGGCTCAAAGCATGGAACCGTTCTTCCCACATGCCTTTCTCTTGCTTCATCCTGGAAAGTGCGTCTTCCAACTCCTCCACATCTTGGGTAGGGGGAGTTGATGGCTCAACCATAACCAAAGACATAGGTCTTTCACAAGCATACAAAATTTTCAGATCCAAAGCTCTCTTTTTCACCCGAATAGTGTAAGCTTCCAAAGTTATACAATTGTGTGGACCAAGCTTGGATCTTCCCTTCCTATGCACATTATACCAAGAATACATCATCCTTTTCTTAAAATATTGGGGATCTTTACCCTCCTGATAAAATAGACCCTCTAACTGAATGTTGTTGGGCTTATCTCTCAAGGGGAACCCAAGTTGATGACAGGCCAAAGCAGGGTTGTGGTTGATTCCTCCTTTCGTACCAATGAGAGGCACGTTAGAGAACTCACCACAACTGTCAATAATGTCCAAGCCACTCAATGCATAATCATACCAAACGATATCATCATTAGTGAGAGACATAAGTCTCTTAGACCACCGTGGACATTGTCGATTTTCCACGAAAGCAGGCGTATGAGGCAAGTGCGAAATAAACCACTTGTACAGAAAAGGAACACAACACACAATAGTCCTACCACCTTTTGAATTACTCAAATGCAAAGAGAAATTCATGTCACCCAACAGAGCTGGAACAAGATTCCTAATCAAGAAAATTCTAATGGTGTTAATGTAGCGGGAAATTCATAATCATCAAGCTATTGACAAGCTAGAGATCAAATAACAAGAGTCGCCACCGCGCTTTTATTGTTTCCAAGGGAAAAGGGAAAAAGTACTAAAAAAACCCAAAAATTAAGAAGTTTTCAAATAAAAACTAATAAAAGTCAGAGATCACAGGTAAGGGGGTTGGTTACACAGAGGGAAGGTGTTAGCACCTAAAGTGTCCTAGGTACTCCTAGGGAGCCCTTTTTGTAGGCATATGTATTTTGTACCAAGTGATGTTTACAAACAAATAGAATTGTGGGATGAGAAAAGAATTCATTAATTATATTTTTGTGTTTGACAAGACCTTCGGTCTTGTGCCTATGTACCAACATAAAAATGAGGGATCAAAACCTCGTAGTTTGTGATACAAATCTCAAAATGGGTGTGTTGATTTTAACAAAATTTAAGTTTGAAAGGCACAAAGGCCTAAAAATTGTTTGAATGGGTTAGTTCTTTTTTGGCTTTTTGAAAGTGTAAGTCAAGTATAATTAGGTTTATTTACAAGTTTGTTTTAAGAAAAGAAGTTTGAAAATGCAATGGCATAAGGCCAAAGTTTCTATCTTTTTTGCAAAAGTGGTCAAAGTTTTAGAACAAAAGTAGTTCACACAAAGAAGATTTTTAAAAATGGAGGGAGAGATTTTGAAATTAAAGAAATGGGGAGAAGATGTAGAGACTATCCTATGTATAAAAATTAAAAGTTTAGAGTTGAAAAGATCTGACCAAATGGGTAGCAATCCAATAGACAAGTATGTCAATAGAAACCCAGAATTCACTTGGACATTTAGAATCAAACAGCACACAAATGCACAATTATATTATCTTGAAGAGCAAGGCATCAAATAAAGACGGCCTCATCCAAGCTTATCCATTGCATGATCTTCTTCAAAATAGCCCATGTAATAGATGAATTCCATAAGCCACAGGTTCAAAGTAACAACTTCACAATAATCAAGTTGTAGATGAACTTAGAGAGGTCTTCAAAGATGCATCAAATAAAGTTCAAATTGCAAGCACTTGGTTCTTTCAACAAGTTGGCATTGGCCAAGTCCATTAGCAAAGGAGGTTGCATAGATTCTAAGTCCATTTGTCCAAGATCAAGCCAACAATCCACTCAAAAGTTTTTTAGGGTTTTTGTTATTATTATGTGCATTAATGGTCAAAGACCACACAAACAAGCAAAGTATATACAAACAAAATATATCACATAATATGGTCCAAATGGACAAAGTGAAGATTGCATTAACATAAACAATTAGAATGATATGAACAATGGCAAATAGAATAGAGTGCTAAAAGTAAATTGCATTAAAGTAAAACCTTGAAATTAAAAGTTAATAGTTAGTAAGTTAGAAGTTAGTATTGTTTGGTTTTTGCTTTTCATTTCAAGACATTCTTTGGAGAACACTCAACCCACTTATCACAAGCATGGATCCTTGAACCAAAACATCTTCCAAAGGAAGGAAAGAAGGCCATGTTTCCACACAAAACCCTGAAAGAGGGGAGACTTACAATCTCACTAACTAGAATGCTTATGGCTTTTATGTCATAAATTTAGCGCTATGTTAAGCAATCGTAATTAGAATTATGTAGAAGTCACAACTATTTGAGACCGGGCAATAGAATTTTGGTGTTAATGCATGTTAGAGACATAGTATAATGGACTATTCTCATGAAACATACCACACACAAAAAATATGCAAAAGGTGTGACCTAATCTCATCCATACTCATGTTAATTTTTCAATCAACTAGCATTAGGATTTTGAGATGTCATAGGCCAAATAGAGTGAATGAATGAAGAAGGGGAATGAGATGAAGTGGGAGGGGAAAGAATGAAATCACAAATTGGTCAAAGGAGGACATTTACCAAATTAATATCATCCATTCATTTTGGGAGATGGAATGTACATTCCATCAATCCCCTAAATCCAATGATATTAGTTTGACAAAGTCAAATCAACCTTGACCAAGGCCCAACAACAATAATCAAACTCAAACAAGTCAATACAAGTAGTGAACAAAAATAATTGGCATTTATTCAATTATAAATAATAAAATAATGCATTTAAATCAAATATGGTTTGTCCAAATCCTAAAATCTCATCAAGACACCAAAGAAATGGCCATGATATTTATCATAGGTCTAACAAGGTCAAAGGATCCTGGAGAAAAAATTTCATAATTTTTGGACATTTAAAAATATTTTTAAACAATTAAAAACAAATGCAAAATTAATTAATTCATGAAAAATATTAATAATGATCCAAAAAATAATTTTAATTCAGAATATGAAAGAGAAAAATATTTGAAATTTTTTGATGAAAGTCCCATATTTTTTGGATCAATATTGAATTTAATATGAATTATTGAAAATAATGCAATTAAAATAAAAATTTAGAAATTCAAAAAGACGTGGACCATCTGATCTCCCTCATTAATTGAGGTGGCAGATTAGATGGTCCCTAGCGCGCGTTCCACATGGACTTGAGTCAACAACGCTGCATAGGTGGTAATTAAAACCAACAATCAGGATTAAAACAAAAGGAACGGATCATGTGGTTCAGAGCTTTGCCAACTTATCTCCGGAGCTAGAGCTCCGGTCATCTTCTCCGATGGACCTCACCGGACTGGTCCACCATGAACCGTCACCAAAATCAAAAACAAGGACATGATCTTAAAGAAAAAGTGGCACTGAGCTCGAATCTGACCTCCATTCACTTCAACTCCAAGTATATTGAGAGATACGTGGAGTTGAAATTTGAGGTACATGAACTGAGTTGCTTCGATTTGGCCTCAAAGCAACTCAATCTTCTTTCCTACATTGGTAGGACTTCAGACAACCAAAGAATCAATTGAATTGAGCAAGAATTTGAGAGAATCGAAGAGTTCAAAATTTCTGGAAAATACCTTCAATGTAGGTTTGGATTCAATGGATCTTGATCTTTCTTGTGCTTAGTCTCACTCCACTTGCTTGCAGGACAAGGATTGAATGGTTAAAAAGCTATGGATTCCTGGAGAATTGAATTCCAAAATAGTGGAGATTCAACCTCAAATTCAAGGGAATTTTTCAGGCTTATCCTTTGCAAAGTGAGGGTTTGAAATGGGGGATCAAAGCTGGCGCCAATGTATGTTAATTTTTGAGCAATTGAAGCTCTATTTATAGCTGAAATGGTTGATAATGGCACCTTCAAATTCACCTTCCAATTTTGGCAAATGGTGATGCAAGTGGGCATGGGTGCACACAAACCCATGAAATGATGGTTTGAGGTCCACAAATGAATATCAGATGCTCTGAATTAAGCTTGGATTGCAAGGCAAATGCACATTGATGTTTGAAGCTTTATCCTTGCCAAGTGATGTCACCCTGTTTAAGCCATGTGCAGCCTATGCATTTCTTGTCCAAAATGAATGAATTTGAGATCTTTGGAAAGGTGAGATCAAGAGGAACAACTTTCATGTTCAACACTTTTTCATTTGGAGCATGGATCTTGGAGAAATTTGAGGTGGAAGTTTGGAAATTTTTGACATATCAATTTTTTTCTAAGTGTCAAGCCATATGTCTCAATATTCCACCTTGCTTAACATTTTATATGAGCTTCAAATGACAAACGTGTCTTCAACAAAGTTATGGCTCTCTTAAATACATTCAAAATGGTCACCAATTTCATGTCATTTGGATTTGAAATGATAAAGTTATGCATTTTTGAAGTTTGGAAAAATCACTTGATCAATGGTATAGGTCAAAAGTGACCTATAATGTAACCTCATATCACATGCTTAAAAAATTTGAATTAGCTCCCACTCCAAACATAAAAGTTTAAGTAGACACATTTAATTTGATTGTGCAACTTGGAAATCTTTCATCTCATAAAAATTGAGCAAGTTATGGCCTTGGGAAGTTGACTTTCAAATTAGGGTTTAGACAAAATGACCTATAATGTTTCAACATAGAAAATGATTTTCCAAGAAAAACTAGCTCTATGTATCAACATGAAAGTTGTTTATAATGTCATTTAGAGTAATTTGTCTCTTGGGATCATTTTCATATGGTGAAAATTATAGGAGATAGGGTCTAGGGAGACCCAGTTTTTTTTCTAGATGAATCCATCTAGCCAACCACCATCAACCAACTTGCTAACTTCCAATTCTCTTGACTTTCTTGGATAATGGTAGATCATATATGCATAAGATGATGAATTTTGAAGTATCCCTTAAGAAATTTGATCAATTGGTGAGATAGCTTGTTGGAGAAGTTACTCAAGATACACAGTCAAACTAGGGTTTCCAAGGTAAATCACCCTCAAATTCTTGAAGAAAACTTGATCAATATAACATGTAGAGAACATCGGGACTCATATATGATGTTCATAACCATTATTGAATCAATTCTTGGTTGTGCTCTTTGTTCGTGAGGGTCTCAAACCCTATATGTGATCTTGATGAATCAATGAGATCATGCCCTACCTACAAAAGAGTTAGACAAATACAAAGACATATTTTTGGTATTTTGGTTAGTGAAATGATAAAATACAAGTATGATATAATCATAAAGTGGTTGGTGATCTCTCCCAAAACAAACCCAATGAAAAGGGATAAGGAGGATGCCAAGGTATGATCCCAATGCTAATGCTTATGATGGAATTACATGAGGGATCTTAGGGTCAAAATTGGGGTCTTACAGTTAACATCAATGAAACCGTCAATGTTAGGGAACAGAACTAAACCATAGATGAGCAATACAAAGATGACTTCAAAAGTATCTATGTTACCGGCCTGAGCAAAGACAGTAGCTTTACCAATGAGGAACTCAGAAGTCAACCCAAGAATACCTCTTTTTTCCACCAAATGAGCATCAATCTCAGATTTCTTTAAATGAAGAGATTCAGATATGACATGAGATATAGGAATCTACTCCAATCCACTGAAAGGCACCTTGTCAGATACAGGTATACCCAAGAGATGTGCATACTCCTCCAACGCGGGCACAAGCTGATAGTCGGGAAAAGCGAAGCAGTGATAAAGAATGTCATAGAATTGAACTAAAACACTCAGAAGTCCTTCAACCACATCAGTAGATAACACAGACAAGAGCTTCCCATGACGTTGCTTGAAAACCAAGGGATCTAATACAAAGGATGACAACTTCCTTAGCTCTTTCAAATCAGGACGTTTGAAACTGTACTTCTTAGTGCTCCTTCGTCCATAATCCATGGTCTGAAAATATTTGCAAATAAGACCTTAGTCTCCTTGAAATTTATTTCTTCTGTGATGAATGTTATGATGCGCATGTATGCATGAAAGCAACAGTCACACACAAGAGATCACACACAAGGCAAACACAAACAAATGTCAAGGGATGGATTAGGTCATCATCAAGATCAATCATCCATTTTTGTGGATTATGGCTTTCACCTTATCAACACCTAAGTTTCCTCGATATTGATGAGACTGATCGGATCAACCGAGAATTAAAGGGTTTATTGCGAGTCACGGGCATGGAGTCAGGTTAAGGTTCATCCCAAAAGAGTGTACTAAGGATAAAAACCTGTAGAGAATGTTCTAAAAAGTTCCTAGAGTCGTGATCCCATCTATCAGATATTATAGGTTAGGATGGCTGACTCATTAACCATAATATTATCAAGAGAAACTCGCCTGAATGTAGTATCGTGTAACAACTATTATCAAGTCTACACTTGAATAATCTCCACACTACTTCCTAAATAGGCCAAGTTGGGTTAAATGTTCTACAGTCCTCAGATTCTCGGACCCCCAAATTAGAGAAATTAATTCCTATACACAAATTACTTGTGTGACATTAGTAACTCTAAAGAGGTCTCCACTGAGTGGGGGATCTCATGTCAACTTTTTCAGGACTACTCCTTCAAAGCCAACATGACTATACCACCCTCCTATCTTAGATTGCACTCAAGTTCGGGTTATAACTTATCTCACCACACAGAGATCACCAAGCACAACAGACAAAATATATCGCACAACAATATATACAAACAAACATCAAATATACATATATATATATATATATATATATATATATATATATATATATATATACATACACACACAGACACATAAAAAGTAGGCTAAACCCACTAAGGACTATTCCCCAGCAGAGTCGCCACTTAATTTATGTAGCGGTAAATTCGTGACCATCAAGCTATGGATAAACTTGGCGTCAATAGAACCAGAGTCGCCACCGTGCTTTTATTGTTTCCAAAGGAAAAGGGAAAAGTACGAACAAAACCCAAAGATAAGAAATTTTCAAATCAAAACTAATAAAATACTAGAGATTATAAGAAATGGGGTTGGTTACACAGAGGGAATGTGTTAACATCCAAAGTGTCCTAGGTACTCATAGGGAGGCCTTTTTTTGTGCATATGTTTTTTGGGTATGAATGATGTTTGAAAAAAATATAGAGTGGGGATATGAGAAAAGAGTTCACTAATTATATTTTTTTGTGTTTGACAAGACCTTCGGTCTTATGCCTACGTACCAACATAAAAATGAGGGATCAAAACCCTGAAGTTCGTGATAAAAATTTCAAAGAAGTTGGTGAATTGATTTTAATCAAAAGTTTTAAAAGAAAAAGGCACAATAGGCCAAAGACTTGAATGAGGTTTTTAGTTCTTTTTGTCTTTTTGAAATTTAAGTCAATATGGTTAAATTTATTTACAATTTTGATTTAAGAAAAAGTTTGAAAATTCAATGGCATAAGGCCAAAATTTCTAATTACTAAAACACGTCTAAGTTTGAAATCACAAGCAAAGAAAGTTTTTGAAAAGAGGGAGAGATTTTGAAATTAAAGAAGTGGGAGGAGATGAAGAAACTATCCTAGTAATTTTTTTGAAAGTTAAGGGTTGAAAGGTCTGACCAATGGGATGCAATCCAACAAACAAGAATGTCATATAGAAACCATTTGCTTTGGACTTTGACAAGCAATAAGCAATAAGCAATGAAAAATATCCAAGCATCATATGAAGACCAAGGCATCAAATAAATGTAGCCATTATATCCAAGCAAACATTCCAATAGCTAGCAGTCTTTAGTGTCTTCCAATCTATCAGATGAAATATTTTTTGATCAACTCATAACAAAACATCAGACATAGACAATAATAAAAAAATAACAATTAAGCACAAAGGCAGATTAACAGATGAATCAAGGACACTCAAGGTCTTGCATCAGGAGAAGGCACAAGCAGAGATAGCCAGTCTCAAATATTGGCATTGGTCAAGTCCTTTAGCACAGGGAACGTTGTCTAATTCTAAGTCCAGAAGTTCAGATCAAATCCCAACAGTACAACCAGATTTTTTTTAGGGTTTTTGTTGTTATTAGGTGTTTTAAGGTCCTAAGACCACAAAAAATTTCAAAACAAACAAACAATACATACAATTACCAGATATTGGCTCAAATGAGCAAAGTGAAAAGGACTTGAAACATAAACAAGTTGCATGAAATGTAAATGGCAATGGATGATAAAGGTACTGAATTTTAAATTGCATAAAGTAAATGACATGAAAGTAAAGCAAAGTTAATTAAGAAGTTAGTCAATGGTTAGTCAAAATGTTAGTGATGAGTTTTAATTGATTAAGTCATTTTTTGGAGAACACTCAATCATTCATTCAAAAGTATGAATCCTTAGACCAAGTCATCATCCATGCGAAGGGATCCAACTTGGATAAATCAACAAGTATGCCACTAACTCTCATGAAAGGGAAAAAGGTCAAGTATCCACACAATGCCATGAAGATTGAGAGACTTATAATCTCACTTACTAGAATGCTATTCCTTCTTGATCAAATTTAGCTCTATATTAAGCAATCGTAATTGGACTTATGTAGATGTCACAACTATCTGAGGTCGGGCAATAAAAATATAGGTGTTAATGCATGTTAGAGATTTGGTACAAAGAACCAAATTCCTAAAACATACCACACACTAAAAGAAATGGGGGGATGACCTATCTCAGTGTGGCTCATGTTGATTCATCTGACACAGGGTTATTGATGAACCAACTAGCATTTAGACATTAGAGAAATCATTGGTCAAATGAAGGATTGGGAAAGAATAGGGATGAAGATGAAGAGGGAGGGGAAATAGAAACACAAGTTGATCATGAGAGGAATTTCATCTGATTAATACCACCCATTCATTTTGGGAGATGAAATGTACATTTCATCAATTCCCTAAATCCAATGGTTTTGATCAAATAAAAGTCAAATCAACCATGACCAAGGCCCAAACAGAAAGTCAAACATCACAAGACCATTAAAATGGCTCAACATAATTTTTAAACACTTAATCAATTAAAAATCAAATTAAAAGTGAATTAAAATCCATTTTAATATGGACAAAACCTCAAATCCCTTCAAAACACCAAATAAATGATCAATGGATTTGTCATAGGTCAAACAAGGTCAAAAGACCTTAGACAAAAAATTTCAATATTTTTGGAATGTCAGAACTATTTTAAAACAATTAAAAATATGTACAAAATCATTTCATTCATGAAAAATATCAAAATTAATCCAAAAAATAATTTTAATTCAAAATATGGAAGAGCAAAATATTTAAATATTTTTGGTGAAGATCCCATATTTTTTGGATTAAAAATGAAATTATTATGAATTAAAAAAAATAAAGGAATTAAACAGAAAATAAGAATTAAAATAAAATGAGAAAAAACGAGGGCCATCAGATCTCCCTCATTAATTGAGGTGGCTGATCTGATGGCCACAACGTGCGCTCCATCAGGTACCACAGTCAACACGTGTACACACGTGGTAATTAGAAGCGAAGGCCAGGATTAAAATGTTTGAACATGATCAAATGGTTGGGAAGATGCTAACACACCACCGGAGCCCTAGCTCCGGTCATATTCTCTGGTGGACCTCACCGGACTGGTCCACCACCAACCACCATTAAAATAAAACGTGAATACACTATTTTAAAGAAAAAATGCTCAGGAGCTCGAATATGTCCTCAATTTCACCTAATTCCAAGTATATTGAAAGATATGTTGACTTGAAGTTTGAGGTGCATGATCTGAGTTACTTCGATTTAACCTCAAAGCAACTCAATCTTGTTGCCTACATTGATAGGACTTCAACCAACCAAAAATTACTTGAAATAATGTAGAATTGAGAGATAATCGAATAGAGAAAGTTTCACAAAATTCACCTTTTGTTTGCAGTGATGAAGCTCGATTTGGATCTCAATTGGCTTTGGCTTGCTTCTACTTGCTTGTAGGAGATGAAATGGATGATCAAAAGGCTTGGACCCTCGGAGTTTCAATCCTAAGAAAAAGTGGAATTGAAGCTCGATTTCAAGGGAAATCTTTAAGGTTATCCTATCAATGGAGGTTTGGGAAGATGCAATTTGAAGCTTGGGTAATGAGGCTCTTCATTCTGATCATAAGAGCAATGTATTTATAGGGTTTTGCATTGCTTTTCACACACTTCCCAAAATTGGTCAAAAATAGAAATATTAGTGCATGCTTGCATGGGTGTGTGATAAGCCCATAAAATGATTGGAAAAGGTCCACAAATGTGCATGAATGATGCTGAAAGCTTAACATGAGGTCATGCAATTGTACTTGAGAATGGTCATGTGATTCATCCAAATGGGACCATGAAAGTTAACCATGCGTAAGTCGTTGTAAAATGCTCCAAATGCCATGATCTTGGACTTTTTGAAAAGGAGACATCAAGGGGAACAACTTTGATGTTGAACACCTTTCCATTTGGATCTTGATCGTGATGAATTTTGAGGTGTAAGTGGGAGAAATCAAACATAGTTGAAAATTTTCTAAGTACAAAGTCAAATGACCACTTCTTCCACCTTGAGTAACTTTTGCTATGAGCTCCAAATGAAAATGGGTTCTTCACCAAAGTTTTAGAACTTTCATTCCTCTTAAATTTGGTATCAAATTTGACATAATTTGGATTTGGCATGATGGAGTTATGCATTTTAGAAGTAGAGGAAAAATGCTTGTTCAATGGTAATGGCCCAAAATGACCTATAATGTTTCCTCTTGGAACATGCCCTTGCAAGTAGATTTTGGAATTTATCAAATAATAAAAGTTGGAGAATACATCTTGTAATTGATCATGAAACTTTTACTGCCTTCATGTCATAAATATTGAGCAAGTTATGGTCCTTGAAAGTTGACCTCCTAACTAGGGCACATACAAAATGACCTATAATATTTCACCATAAAATATGACTTTCCAAGAAAAACCACCTCTTGATTCCAACATTAAATTTTTTGGAATGTCATAAAGAGTAAATTTGCTCTTGGAATCATTTTCATATGACAAAAATTGTAGGTGATAGGGTCTATGGAACCCCTGTTTTGACCAGTTGACTTTCTCTGGTCAACCTCTTTGAACCAATTTGCAAACTTGAAGTTCTATTGATATTTAGAGTTCATGGAGGATCATATATGCATAAGAGGATGTATAATGAAGTATCCCTTGATACATTTGAACAATTGTTGAAGAAACTTGCTAAGGAAGTCACACAAGATACCCAGATGAATTAGGGCTTCAAAGGCAAACAAGCTTCAAACTCTTGATGAATACTTGATCAAAATGATAAATGAAGAACATGGGGATCCATATATGATGTTTATAACCAATGGTGAAACATCCCATGATTGATCTCTTGCTATGAGGGTCTCAAACCCTACTTGTGAGCTTGATAGGGCATATGTGGATGCACACACTACCTAAAAAAGAAACAAAGCTATACAAGGACGTATTTTTGGTGTTTTGGTTAGTAAACAAAAGAGAATAAAGTATTATACAATCAAATGTGCTTGGTGATCTCTCCCAATAAAATCCTAATGAATGAGGGGTAAGGAGGAGGCCAAGGTGTGATCCCAAAGCCAATGCAAATGATGAGATAACATGAGGGATCTTGTAAGAACAAGATTAGTTCTACAATATAATTCCAGGATTTTGATGATAACAAAGGATGAAACCAAAAATGGCACCCTAACGAAAATTCTCTAAGTGTGCAGGACTCTGAACAGCTACAAAGGAATCTGATCTATTTATCAGATACAAACTCTGATCAGATACAAAGTACTAGAAGATCAGAAGCATCTGAAGAAGAAGTGCGCTCTAGAAGTTCTGATTCTGAGCAAAACATGATAGCAGAATACCAGAAGCTCTAAACTTCCACCGGACTCAGTTCTGATGATCTAAAAGACCAGTACTCTTAGAAGCTCTGACGTAACCTCAATGCAATCTCTGGTTGACACAGAAACTCTGAGATAACAAAGACTCTAATGAAGATTCTCCAAATCCAGAAAGAGTAACGGAAAGAACTTCTTCAAATGGAAAGAAAGTATTTTTAGAAAGAAGTTATTCAGGGAGACAAATTGGTTATGGAAAGAAACACAGAAGTAATGACATTGAATGCTCATCAAAGGCCAATATTCTGTCATCACTCCAACGGTCCTTTCACCACTATATAAAGGACAACATACTTCAGTGAGAGATACAACAACACACAAAAAAATTCTTTACATTCTCTCTCAGTTTTTCACGAGCTGCTGCTCATACGTGAAAACACTTACTTGCTTATTCTGCTGTAATATTTGCTTACCTTTAGAAGCACTCTCGATTACAAATCTATTATTGCTAAATTGCTTTTGTTCCTCAAGTAACTCTGCGTAGTCTGTATACTTGGGAGGACTAAGAGATCACTCTCTTAGACGTTTGGTTGTATTAATCTTTCAAGATTAGTGGATTAAGTCCTTTTTGAAGGCGAAATCACCTTGGCCGGGTGGACTGGAGTAGCTTTGTGTTATAAGCAAACCAGTATAAAATTCTGTGTGTTCTTATTTTTGAAAAAGCCTTTATTTTCCAAAACAATTCAAACCCCCCTTTCTAGTTTTTCTCACCTTCAGTTGGTATCAGAGCTTCGGCTCTATTATTGATTTTTAAATCAAACACTTAACCGTGTAGAGAGATCCAGAACAAGAAAAACTATGGCCCACACCAATGAAAGAGACAGTTAGAATGATAAGCCTCCAGTCTTTGATGGAGAGAAATTCGATTATTGGAAAGATAGAATTGAAAGTTTCTTTCTGGGCTATGACGCTGATCTCTGGGACATTGTCACAGATGGATACAAACCTCCTGTAACAGATGCTGGAGTTGCTGTTCCCAGAAGTAAAATGACAGATGATCAGAAGCGCGAATTCAAGAATCATCACAAAGCCAGAACGATACTTCTCAATTCCATATCTTACAATGAGTATGAAAAAATCACCAACAGGGAAACAACTAAAGATATACTCGACTCCCTGAGGATGACTCATGAAGGAAACTCTCAGGTCAAAGAAACAAAGGCTCTGGCTCTAATCCAGAAATATGAAGCCTTCAAAATGGAGGATGATGAAGCTGTAGAGGTAATGTTTTCTAGATTCCAAACTCTTATTGCAGGTCTCAAAGTGCTAGACAAAGGATACACAACTGCAGACCATGTCAAAAAGATAGTCAGAAGCTTGCCAAAGAAGTGGAGACCCATGGTAACAGCCTTAAAGCTATCAAAGGATCTGAACAACATCAGCCTTGAAGAGCTTGTCAGTTCACTCAGAAGTCATGAGATAGAACTGGAGGAAGATGAGCCTCAGAAGAAGATCAAGTTTGTAGCATTAAAGTCCAGATCTGAAAGGCGCAAGTCTGACAGAAACAAAGCCTTCCAGGTTGAAACAGAAGATGCTGATGACTCTGAACTGGAAGATTCTGACGATGAGGAAGAATTATCCCTCCTAACCAGAAGAGTAAAACAACTTTGGAGAAAGAGGAATAATAACTTCAGGAGACCAAGACCCAGAGGGGACCGATCAAACTCAACCTCAAAAGGTAAAACTAACAAAGATGTTACTTGTTATGAATGTAAAGAAATAGGTCACTACAGGAACGAATGTCCCAAGTTAAAGAAAGACAGTTCCAGAAAAGAGAGCTTCAAGAAAAATTCCCTCAGAACCAAAAAGGGACTGATGGCTACCTGGGATGACAGTGAATCTGACTCATCAGAATCAGACTCTGATGAACAGGCTAATGTGCCACTCACGGCTACCACATCCAAGAACACTTCAGATGAAGAATCTGAATCAGAAGAGGTATTTTCTGAACTCTCTCGATTTGACCTAGAATCATGTTTGTCTGAAACTCTCAGCTCATATCAGAAACTAAAACAAAAATTTAAAGCTATAAAAGGCGTTCTTGAAGAAACATTAGAAGAATGTGGCAAACTTGAGATAACCATTTCAGAACTAAAAGATGAAAGCAAAACTTTGACATTAGAAAGAGATGCAACAAAGAAAAATTGCTCAAAACTTGAAGAAGCGTTATCTCAAGCTCCACAAACATCAAACACAATAATTTATAAATATGAAAAAGCTTTTCAAAAGTTTCTGAAAAATGGGATAGGGAGGAGTATAATGGCATCCATGATTTATGGAGTCAGTCAGAATAATAGAAGAGGAATTGGGTATGATCCTAGTGAAGATAAAACTTCTACTCATGACCAACCTAAATCTCCATTTTCATATCGCTATACACACACACAAGAGCAAAAATTAAATAATGCTAGAAAACCCAAAGTGTTAAGAAGCTCTGGGAAAACTAATCACAAAGGACCCAAAAGACTCTGGGTACCAAAGGATAAGATTGTTTATGTTGCAGATATCCTATGCAGCAGAGTTAAAACACCAGTCATGGTACCTGGACTCTGGATGCTCGTGACACATTTCGGGAAGAAAGTCTATGTTCCAAAGCCTGGAACTTAAAGATGCTGGATTCGTAGGCTTCGGAGGAGATCAGAAAGGAAGGATCAGAGGCTCCGGAACTATTGGTAAGTGTACTCTTCCCTCTATATCTGATGTGTTATATGTAGAAGGATTAATGCATAATCTGTTATCAATAAGTCAATTAAGTGATAACGGTTATGATGTAATCTTTAATCAAAAAACATGTAAAGCCATAAATCAAAATAATGGTTCTGTCCTATTCACTGGAAAGAGGAAAAACAACATTTATAAAATAAATCTTTCTGATTTAAAAGAACAAAATGTGAAATGTCTGATGTCTGTTCACGAAGAGCAATGGGTATGGCATAGACGCTTGGGCCACATTAGCATGAGAAAATTATGTCAGCTAAATAAACTCGAGTTAGTCAGAGGCCTACCTAAGCTGAAGTTTTCTTCAGATGCTCTGTGTGAAGCATGTCAAAAAGGAAAATTTTCAAAAACATCTTTCAAAAAGAAAAATATTGTTTCTACCTCTAAGCCTCTGGAACTTCTTCACATTGATTTATTTGGTCCTGCGAAAACAACATCAGTCAATGGAAAGAAGTATGGACTAGTCATTGTTGATGATTTCAGTCGCTGGACATGGGTAAAATTCCTAAAGCACAAGAGTGAGTCTCACTCTGTATTCACTAGCTTCGGTTCCAAAGTGCAAAAAGAATTCAACTCTAAAATTATCAGAGTTAGAAGGGATCATGGTGGGGAATTTGAAAATAAATTTTTTGAGGAATTATTTGACTCTAATGGAATATCCCATGATTTCTCCTGCCCTAGAACTCCACAACAAAATGGAGTTGTAGAGAGGAAGGATATGACACTCCAAGAGATGGCCAGAACTATGATCAATGAAACAAATGTGGCTAAGCACTTTTGGGCCGAAGCTGTAAATACAGCGTGTTACATTCAGAATAGAATCTCCATAAGACCTATTCTGGAGAAGACTCCCTATGAACTGTGTAAAGGAAGAAAACCAAACATTTCATATTTTCATCCTTTTGGATGTTCCTGTTTTATTTTAAATACTAAAGAACATTTGAACAAGTTTGATTCTAAAGCACAAAAAGGTATTATGTTAGGATACTCAGAACACTCTAAAGGCTACAAAGTATACAATACAAAAACCAAAATTATGGAAGAATCAATTCATGTCAGATTTGATGATAAGCTTGACCCTGAAAAGTCAAAGCTAGTTGAGAAACTTGCAGATCTGGAGATCACTCTTGCAGGTTCTGACGAGAAGATTAAAGCCCCAGAAGCAACTACCATTCAAACTTCGGAAGGAACTAAATCCCCAGTAATCCCAAAGAAAGCTAAAAGTCGCCTCAACATATCTGAAGAGTTGATTCTGGGAAATAAGGACGAACCTGTCCGAACTAGGTCAACCTTCAAGACTTCTGAAGAAACTCCTCTAGGACTAGTATCTCAGATCGAGCCTACTTCCTGTGATGAGGCACTTCAAGATAGCGACTGGGTTCTAGCCATGCAAGAAGAGCTAGATCAATTCACAAAGAACGACGTCTGGGATCTTGTTCCTAAGCCCAGAGGCACTCACGTTATCGGAACCAGATGGGTGTTCAGAAACAAGATGAATGAGAAAGGAGAAGTTGTCAGAAACAAAGCTCGACTGGTGGCTCAAGGTTACAGTCAACAAGAAGGTATTGACTACAATGAAACCTTTGCTTCAGTCGCCAGGTTAGAATCTATTCGTTTACTTGTATCATTCGCTATAAATCATTCTATCAAATTGTATCAAATGGATGTCAAGAGCACATTCCTTAATGGTTATATATCAGAAGAAGTGTATGTCAATCAACCTCCAGGTTTTGAAAATTCAAATTATCCAGAACATGTTTTTAAACTTAAGAAATCTTTATATGGACTTAAACAAGCTCCCGGAGCTTGGTATGAACGATTAAGTAATTTTCTTCTGGAACATGATTTTATCAGAGGGAAAGTTGACTCCACACTCTTCTATAAAAATATTAATAATGATCTCATGATATGCCAGATATACGTTGATGATATCATTTTTGGTTCAGCTAACGCCTCTGTATGTCAAGAATTCTCTGAGCTAATGCAAGCAAAATTTGAAATGAGCTTAATGCAAGAACTAAAGTTCTTTCTAGGAATTCAAATAAATCAAACTTCAGAAGTCACGTACGTTCATCAAAGCAAATGCATAAAAGACATTCTGAAGAAATTTGATATGGCTGAATGCAATTCTGCAAAGACACCCATGCATCCCACCCGCATTCTTGAAAAAGAAGAAGTCAGTAAGAAGGTTTGTCAGAAGCTCTATCGTGGTATGATAGGCTCCCTTCTCTATCTGACTGCTACTCGCCCTGACATTATATTTAATGTTTGTCTCTGTGCCAGATTCCAATCAGATCCTAGAGAAACTCACTTAATAGCAGTTAAGAGAATTCTCAAATATCTGAAAGGAACTCCTAACCTGGGCCTGATGTATGAGAAAACATCAGAGTATATACTATCTGCTTTTTGTGATGCAGATTACGCAGGAGACAGAATGGAACGAAAAAGTACATCTGGAAATTGTCAGCTCTTGGGAAACAATCTGATATCCTGGGCCAGCAAAAGACAATCAACCATAGCCCTGTCCACTGCAGAAGCGGAATACATCTCAGCATCACTGTTCACTACTCAGATGCTCTGGATGAAGAATCAGTTAGAGGATCTGCAAATCTTTGAGAGTAACATTCCTATCTTTTGTGATAATACTGCTGCCATTTGTTTAAGCAAGAATCCCATTTTACATTCTAGAGCTAAGCACATAGAAATAAAACATCACTTTATCAGAGACTATGTTCAGAAAGGGGTAGTAACATTGAAATGCATTGATACCGATCATCAATGGGCTGACATATTTACTAAACCCTTAGTTGAAGATAGATTCCTCTTCATCCTAAAGAATCTGAACATTCAAAATTGCCCTGAATAATATGTGCCTCTGAAGTTGTAAAATGAAATTCTAATGTAAACACAATGGATTTTGCCTCTGACTCTGATACTCCTACCAAGTTAGAAGTTATCTGAGTTAGAAATCTCCAGGAACTAATCCTTTGGTATTCCTGAAGATCAGATAAAGCAAACACGTGGAGTACCTTGCGTCTGACCTTGGAACTTCTAGACAGCTGTCTAGCAGTAATCAAGGAACAGTCTCTTGAGATCTCCTCGAGCAGTGTACTGGCTGTTGGGATTAGACATCATTAATGAGATGTAATCATTTTCCCCCTAAACGTGCTGACTTGGTTTTCGTGTTAAACTCTGTTTTATGTGTCATTTTGCATGCGCCCTAATTTGGGTATTTAAACACATTCATTTCACACATTGCACACTTTTCACTCTCACGCACTCTTAAACCTCTGCAAGCTCAAGCTCTCTCAAGGCATTCCTGCAGCATTCTTCATCTTCATCCCAGTTTTCAACAATATCATGAATGCTCAATAATAAGTTGTGTACAACTTCTCTCAACAAATGGATTCAAGCGAACAAGCTCCAAGTTCAAGCAACCCAAACCCAGCGGTTACCGGTGTAGTCACAACTCCCATCTACAAAGAGCCTCACATTCTTGATCGTGAGCCTCACATCAACCTTGCAACGCCATTTGAGAAGCTGGAAGTATTATGTGAATCCTTGGTGGATTTTGACAACATGCGTAGAAATGGCATTGACCTCACAGATAAACTCAGAAATCAAGGTTGGGGAAACTACTTCAAATGTCTATATGGTCCAGTTTACACAAATCTTATGAAGGAATTCTGGAGATTCGCTAATGCTGATGATCACTTCATTGTCTCCTATGTTCTGGGAGTCAAGATAGTGATAACTGAGAAGTCCATTGCTACTCTTCTGGGCATGGAAAAGGATGGAGGCAGAAGAATCTACAACATCAATCCTAGGGAAAAATACATGTCCCAAGAGATTAACCCAACAATCTTCAAGCAAAACGCAGAAGGAAACCCCTCCAAGAACAAGGAGCTACATCAGAACCTCCGTGTCTGGCTGAAGATCATTTTGGGTACCATCCATCATCGCCCAGCGTCAAAATCCTCAGACTACATCAACACAGACCAGAAGTGCATTCTCTACTGCATCCACAAGGGTCTGAAGCTCTGCCTTCCAGCACTTCTTTTCAAGTATCTCAGAGACTCTGTACGAGATACAAGAAACCACATGAAGCCCAGAAACTACATTCCTCTAGGAAGGTTAATCTCTGACGTTCTGATTGAAAGTCGCCTGGTGGACCACCTGTTAAAGCTCAGACTCATGGAAGATGTGATGATCGACACTGGAAAACCTCTCAACGCCAAAAACCTGAAGAGCATGGGGATTCTGGATCAGGTCAAGTTCAAACCTACTCTGGACACCTCCTGGGAAGCTCTAAAAGATCAGAGGGAGATTCCCCATGGACTCTATCTGTTCTCAAAGGAAGACCCCCGAGATGTAATCCTTTTCTATCTGGATAATCTAATGAAAGAAGGAGTGGATATCTCAGACTTCAACCTAAGCGATCTCCCAGATAAGGCTCCAAACTTCATAAAACATCCACGAGGACCCTCGAAAAGGCGAGACAAGCGAAGAAGGCAAGACTAGGAGAATCCTCCGGATCTAGACCTCCAACACCTCTGCATGAGCCTTCTGGTAAGTCTGTCTCTCTTGCTCCCTCTGCACAAACACAACCCATTGCTTCTTCTATCCCTCAACCAACACCTATCTACACTCACTCAGAAACCCCTCCTTCAACCACCAAAACATCTCATCAACCATCCCAGAAATTGAACCTTGCCACCACCACCTTACCTTTATCTGACGCAGAAATGCTGAATGAAACCACCTCTTCATCTTCTTCCCTAGAATCACCTCCCTACTACAATGTTTCATCAGACACAAAACATTATGACCCCTCATCTCCCACCCTAGCCCAACTTCACGCTCAGACTCTGGCCTCACAACAGCCAACACAAACCCCACCTGAACCTGAAGTCACTTCACCACCCGCAGAACAACCAAACCCAACACCATCTGACCTTCAACCTTCTGAACCAATTACCTCTGACACACCCCCACCAAACACATCCGCTGAACCACAAACTCTCAACCTAAGCCATCCCACTTCTCCACCTCCACCCTCTGAACCACAAAACATCCTGCCAACCCTAGAAGAAGCAATAGTGTTGCTTGCAGGAGCCTCAGTTGACAAGGTCAAGTCTCTGACCATCAAATCTGGCATCAGTGATGATCCTTCAGCTGTTAGGACACACTAGAACAGAGTTATTGGCTGGATGACCTCTGAAGCCTTCAAACTGAAGAGCCTCTCTGAGCAAGTCAGAAATGACTTCATCAGAGATGCTGAAGTAAGACTACAAGAGCGCTTAGCCAAAGAAGCCAAGGAGCAAGCCAGAAAGGAAGCAGAAATAAAAGAAAGGAAAGAGGAAATTCAAAGACTTAAGGAAGCTGAAGCCAAAGCTCTAGCTGACGCTGCTGCTACGGAAGCTGAAGCAAAAGCTGTTGCTGAAGCTGAAGCTAAAGCCGCTGCTGAAGCTGAAGTTTGTCGTGCTGAAGAATCTGCCAGCAGGGTAGAACCGGATGCTCTGACTCAGGGGGAGTCTTCCACCTTTGTCCCTCTGGTTCTCAAGACTCTTGAAGATCTTCAGAAGGAGCAGAAGGAAGTCCGAGCTAGATTGGATCAACATGATTCAGTCAACATAAACATTCAGAATCTGCTGACCCAGCTGCTTCAGAGGATGCCTCCACCTCCAAACCCTTAGGAACCTAGGATTTTCCTTTGCTGATTTGCTTGTTGCTTTCTGATTATATTTGTTCTTGCTTTCTGCTGTTTGTGTTTTCTATCTGAATATATATATATATTTGCCTTTCCTTTATTTTACTAAGTCTTTTTGATTCTGACAAAAAGGGGGAGAAATAAAAATATCTCTGATGAAAACATATTCCTTTTTGACTTAGAAATTTGCAGAAGAGTATCTAGAAACATCATATCATGGAAGCACCGGTAAGAACTTCTGAACTCCCAGGCTTATCTCAGGGGGAGTTCACTTCTATCTGATCTGATAAATTCTTATCTCTAAATGTTTCATCTCTTAAGTAAGATTGTTTTGTCATCATCAAAAAAGGGGAGATTGTAAGAACAAGATTAGTTCTACAATATAATTCCAGGATTTTAATGATAACAAAGGATGGAACCAAAAATGGCACCATAATGAAAATTCTCTAAGTGTGCAGGACTCTGAACAACTACAAAGGAATCTGATCTATTTATCAGATACAAAATCTGATCAGATACAAATTACTAGAAGATCAGAAGCATCTGAAGAAGAAGTGCGCTATAGAAGTTCTGATTCTAAGCAAAACAAGACAGCAGAATACCAAAAGCTCTAAACTTCCACCGGACTCAGTTCTGATGATCTAAAAGACCAGTACTCTTAGAAGCTCTGACGTAACCTCAACGCAATCTCCGGTTGACACAGAAACTCTGAGATAACAAAGACTCTGATGAAGATTCTCCAAATCCAGAAAGAGTAACGGAAAGAACTTTTTCAAATGGAAAAAAATTATTTTTAGAAAGAAGTTATTCAGGGAGACAAATTGGTTATGGAAGGAAACACAGAAGTAATGACATTGAATGCTCATCAAAGGCCAATATTCTGTCATCACTCCAACGGTCCTTTCACCATTATATAAAGGACAACATACTTCAGTGAGAGATACAACAACGCACAGAAAAATTCTTTACATTCTCTCTCAGTTTTTCACGAGTTTCTGCTCATATGTGAAAACACTTACTTGCTTATTCTGCTGTAATATTTGCTTACCTTTAGAAGCACTCTCGATTACAAATCTATTATTGCTAAATTGCTTTTGTTCCTCAAGTGACTCTGCGTAGTCTGTATACTTGGGAGGACTAAGAGATCACTCTCTTAGACGTTTGGTTGTATTAATCTTTCAAGATTAGTGGATTAAGTCCTTTTTGAAGGCGAAATCACCTTGGCCGGGTGGACTGGAGTAGCTTTGTGTTATAAGCAAACCAGTATAAAATTCTGTGTGTTCTTATTTTTGAAAAAGCCTTTATTTTCCAAAACAATTTGCGTCTGAATTGGGGTCTTACATTAGGGTGCGTCTGAAAATGTTCCTCTGAAATCTTGAGATATTTTTGTATTTTGAAGTGGTGCTTTAGTAATACATAGGGTGCATTAAAAAATCCCCTTAATACTTTTCTATTTATAATTTGCTAATTCCCATACAAAATGGTTGGATTGTTGTTACATATTCCTAATTTTTATGAGTATAATTATAATATGATTTTTATGAGTATAATTATAGTAGGTTAACATGTTCCTTTCGACACAAGTTAACATTATATAGGGTTTTTTCTCTCTTTAAATCCCCGAACGGAGAATGCAATTCCAATAACATATACAACCCATGAAGCCAAAAAACTTCATTCTCTAACACTCTCATGCGCGTTATCACATGTTCTAAAAGCCATTCAACCACCATAACCAACCTCCTCAATGCTTGTCATCATTCCCCTCGAAGAATGTTAATGTTGTAAACTTTGAGCCATCGTTAGCGGTGCTACGGTAGCATGTCCAGTCGTCATACTTCGCAACCATTGACCTAGAGATGAGCAGCAAAGGTAGCTTGCCCTGGCATCAACCCTTCCAGTTTGACTACTCCGACGTTAGCTATCTCTGTAGGAAATCCACCACAACCTATAGAGAATTTCTATCAATCTTGATGAACAATATTTTTATCAACCATGCAATGATAATGAAAAGAAAAAAACAATTGAGAAAGAAAGAAAAGAAACTTCTGCGAAGAATAATATTTTCTGCAAAGTTTTCTCTCTGCCCATAACCTGTGGAAAACTTCTTTATTCACTTTGCAACTGCAAAATTCTGTGAATAGAATGTTATGAGTTCTTTCTTTTCTTCATACAAGAATAAGGGTTACTCCCTCTATTTATAGATTTAGGTTAGTTTGCTCCCTAAGCCAAATCCCAAGATAGTTAACACTACTAAAAATAGGCCTAAGTTGAAATCCTGTGTAAAACAACATGCTTTGACACCTCGGAACACTAATACAACTCAACACACTAGGTGGTTCGACACTTCCTTTCTTCTATCGAGCAACCTGCTTCGACACAAGGAATTACAATTCAACACACCACCTAATTCATTGTGTCTAAGCTATCTACTTTCATCATAGCTCTTAGTCTTCTGAATACTTCGACCTGCACTCCCTTCATCATGATGTTTGTTATCTGATTCTCAATTCTACAGTGTTCCAAATTCATCTTCCCATCTGCTATCTGCTTTCGAAGATAATGGAACCTCATTTTGATGTGTTTGCTTCGACCATGTGCTATCTGATTATTTGTTAGATTGATAGATGATATATTGTCGATCTTCAGGGTAATTTCTCCATGACTCTTCGTTTTTATCTCTTCGACAAGATTCATCATCCACGTTGCTTGACATGCACAAAAGGAAGCAATTATGTATTCTGATTCGCACGACGATAATGCCACTACTGGCGCCTTTCTCGAACTCCAAGAAATTGGTGCACCACCTAGCATAAACACATAGCCATCTATGGATTTCGATCCTCAACATCACTACACCAACTTGAGTCGGTGTATCCCACTAGTTTGCATTGTTTTCTTTCATCAGTTGCAGGAAACAAAATTCCATAATCGAGAGTTCCTTTCAGATACCTTAGTATCCTCTTCACTGCTGCTAGATGTGATACCTTTGGTTTCTGCATGAATCTACTCACCATATCTACACTGTATGTTAAGTCAGGCCTGTAAGACCCCAATTTTGACCCTAAGATCCCTCATGCAATTTCATCACATGCATTAGCATTGGGATCATACCTTGGCATCCTCCTTACCCCTCTTTCATTGGGTTTTTTTTGGGAGAGATCACCAAACACTTTGTGATTATATCATACTTGTATTTTAGCATTTCACTAACCAAAATACCAAAAATATGTCTTTGCATTTGTCTAACTCTTTTGTAGGAAGGGCATGATTCCATTGATTCATCAAGTTCACATCTAAGGTTTGAGACCCTCATGAATAAAGAGCACAACCAAGAATTGATTCAAAAATATTTATGAACATCATATATGAGTCCCAATTTTCTCTACATGTTATATTGATAAAGTTTTCTTCAAGAGTTTAAGGGTGATTTGCCTTGGAAACCCTAGTTTGACTAGGTATCTTGAGTAACTTCTCCAACAAGCTATCTTACTAATTGATCAAATTTATCAAGGTACACTTCAAAATGCATCATCTTATGCATATATGATCTACCATGAGCCAATAAAGTCAAGAGAATTGGAAGTTAGCAAGTTAGTTGATGGTGGTTGGCCAGATGAATTCCTCTAATCAAAATTGGGTCTCCCTAGACCCTATCTCCTACAATTTGCACCATATGAAAATTATTCCAAGAGAAAACTTACTCTAGATCACATTCCAAACAACTCTCATGTTGAGACCTAGATCTAGTTTTGCTTGGAAAATTATTTTCTATGTTGAAACATTATAGGTCATTTTGTCTAAACCCTAATTTGAAAGTCAACTTCCCAAGGCAATAACTTGATCAATTTTTATAAGATGAAAGATTTCCAAGTTTCATAATCAAATTAAATGTGTCTACTTCAACTTTAATGTTTGGAGTGGGAGCTAATTCAACTTTTTTGAGCATGTGATATGAGGTTACATTATAGGTCACTTTTGACCTATACCATTGATCAAGTGATTTTTTCAAACTTCAAAAATGCATAAATCTATCATTTCAAACCCAAATGAAATGAAATTGGTGACCATTTTGAAGGTATTTGAAAGATATACAACTTTTATAAAGACACTTTTCTCATTTGAAACTCACATAAAAAGTTAAGCAAGGTGGAATATTGAGACATATGGTTTGACACTTAGAATTTTTTTGATATGTCAAACATTTCCAAACTTCCACCTCAAATTTCTCCAAGTTCCAAGCTCCAAATGAAAAAGTATTGAACATGAAAGTTGTTCCTTTTTATCTCACCTTTCTAAAGAGCTTAAATTCATTCATTTTGGACAAGGAATGCATAGGCTGCGTATGGCATGAACATGGTGACATGACTTGGCAAGGATCAAACTTCAAATCCAAATGCACACTTGCCTTGCAATCTAAGCTCAATTCAGACTATCCAACATTCATTTGTGGACTTATGGAAATGATTTTATGGGCCTATACGCACCCATGCATCATCAATGACCAAATTTGGAAAGTGATTTCAAGTGTGCAAATATCAATTGAATTGGCTATAAATAGAGCTCCATATGCTCATAATTTCACACACATTTGCACCAGCTCTGATTCCCCATCTCAAACCCTCACTTTGCAAAGGATAAACCTGAGAAATTCATTTGAATTTGAGGTTGAATTTCCACTGTTTTGAAATTCAAATCTCCAGGAATCCATAGCTTGTAAGCTTTCAATCCTTCTTTTACAAGCAAGTGGAGTAAGATCAAGCACAATCAGGATCAAGATCAGTTGAATCCAGACCTCCATTGAAGGTATTTTCCAGAAATTTTGAACTCTTCGATTCTCTCAAATTCTTGCTCAATTCTATTGATTCTTTGGTTGTTTGAAGTCCTACCAATGTAGGCAAGAAGATTGAGTTGCTTTGAGGCCAAATCAAAGCAACTCAATTCATGTACCTCAAATTTCAACTCCATGTATCTCTCAATATACTTGGAGTTAGAGTGAATTGAGGCCAGATTAGAGCTTAGTGCCATTTTTACTTTGAAATCATGTCCTTGTTTTTAATTTTGGTGATGGTTGATGGTGGACCAGTCCGGTGAGGTCCACCGGAGAAGAAGACCGGAGCTACAGCTCCGGCTATGCGCTGGCATGTCTCATAGCCACAAGATCCACTTGTTTTGTTTTAATCTCGTGCGTCCCTTTTAATTACCAATTATGCAGCGCGCTAACTTGAGACCATGGTGGAACGCCCGTTTCTGGCCAGTTGATTTGCCACCTCAATTAATGAGGGAGATCAAGTGGTCCACATTTTTTCTGATATTTTAATTTTCATTTTATTTGCTTTATTTTCAGTAATTCATATTAAATTCAATATTGATCCAAAAAATATGGGACTTTCACCAAAAAATTTCAAATATTTTTCTCTTTCATATTCTGAATTAAAATTATTTTTTCAATCATTATTAATATTTTTCATGAATTAATTGATTTTTAATTTGTTTTTAAATGTTTAAAAATATTTTTAAATGTCCAAAAATTATGAAATTTTTTCTCCAAGGTCCTTTGACCTTGTTTGACCTATGATAAATTTCTTGGCCATTTCTTTGGTGTCTTGATGAGATTTTAGGAATAGGACAAACCATATTTGATTTAAATACATTATTTTATTATTTTTTTAATTTGAATAAATGCCAAATAAATTGGTTGACCAATTGTGATGACTTGTTTATGTTTAACTCTTGTTGTTCGGCCTTGGTCAAGGTTGATTTGACTTTGTCAAATTAATATCATTGGATTTAGGGGATTGATGGAACGTACATTCCATCTCCCAAAATGAATGAATGATATTAATTTGGTAAAAGTTCTCCTTTGACCAATTTGTGTTTTCATTCATTCCCCTTCCACTTCATTTTATTCCCTTTCTTCATTCATTCATTCCATTTGGCCTATGACATCTTAAAGTCCTAATGCTAGTTGATTGAAAAATTGACATGAGTATGGATGAGATTAGACCACACCTTTTTCATATTCTTTTTATATGTGTGGTATGTTTCATGAGCATAATCCATTATACTATGTCTCTAACATGCATTAACACCAAAATTCTATTGCCCGACCTCAAATAATTGTGACTTCTACATAAGTCCAATTACAATTGCTTAACATAGCACTAAATTTTTTACATAAAAGGCATAAGCATTCTAGTTAGTGAGATTGTAAGTCTCTCCTCTTTCATGGTATTGTTTAGAAACATGGCCTTCTTTCCTTCCTTTGGAAGATGTTTTGGCTCAAGGATTTATGCTTGTGATAAGTGGGTTGAGTGTTCTCCAAAGAATGTCTTGAAATGAAAAAAGAAAAAGCAAAACAATACTAACTTCTAACCAATTAACTACTAACTTTTAGTTTCAAGCTTTTACTTTAATGCAATTTACTTTTAACACTATTTCATTTGCTATTATTCATATCATTCTAATTGTTTATGTTAATGCAATTTTCACTTTGCCCATTTGGACCATATTGTGTGATATATTTTGTTTGTCTATACTTTATTTATTTATGTGGTCTTTGACCATTAATGTACATAATAATAACAAAAGTCCTAAAAAAACTCTTGAGTGGACTGTTGGCTTGATCTAGGACAAATGGACTTAGAATCTAGGCAACCTTCCTAAGCTAAAGGACTTTGCCAATGCCAAATTGTTGAAGAACCAAGTGCTTACAATTTGAACTTCATCTGATACATCTTTGAAGACCTCTCTAAGTTCATCAGCAACATGATCATTGTGAAGCTGTTATTTTGAACCTGCGACTTGTTGAATTCATCTGTTACATGGGCTATTTTGAAGAAGATCATGGAACGGATAAGCTTGGATGTGGCCATCTTTATTTGATGCCTTGCTCTTCAAGATAATATAAGTGTGCATTTATGTTTTTCTTGATTTTAAAAAGTCCAAGGGAATTATGGGTTTCTATTGACATTCTTGTCTATTGGATTGCTACCCACTTGGTCAGATCTTTTCAACTTTAAACTTTTAATTTTTGTGCATAGAATAATCTCTTCATCTTCTCCCTCATTTCTTTAATTTCAAAATCTCTCCCTCCATTTTTAAAAATCTTCTTTTTGTGAACTACTTTTGTCCTCAACTTTGACCACTTTTGGCAAAAGATAGAAACTTTGGCCTTATTCCATTGCATTTTTAAACTTCTTTTCTTAAATCAAACTTGTAAATAAATTTAACTATACTTGACTTAAACTTTCAAAAAGCCAAAAAGAAGTAACTCATTCAAATCATTTTAGACCTTTGTGCCTTTCAACTTAATGTTTGTTAAAAGTAATGCATCCACTTTGAAATTTGTATCACGAACTACGAGGTTTTGATCCCTCATTTTTATGTTGGTACGTAGGCACAAGACCGAAGGTCTTGTTAAACACAAAAATATAATTAATGAATTCTTTTCTCATCCCCCCATTTTATTTGTTTGTAAACATCACTTTGTACAAAATACACATGCACACAAAAAGGGCTCCCCACGAGTACCTAGGACACTTTGGGTGCTAACACCTTTCCTCTGTGTAACCAACCCCCTTACCTGTGATCTCTGACTTTTTACTAGTTTTGATTTGAAAACTTCTTACCTTTTGGGTTTTGTTCGTACTTTTTCCCTTTTCCATTGGAAATAATAAAAGCGCGGTGGCGACTCTTGTAATTTGATCTCTAGCTTATCAATAGCTTGATGATCATGAATTTCCCGCTACAGAAATTAAGTGGAGACTCTGCTAGGGAGTAGTCCTCAGTGGGTTTAGCTTATTTTTTGTGTGAATCTATTTGTATATATGTGATGTTTGTATGTATGTGTGATATAATTTTCTTGTTGTGCTTGGGGATCTCTGAGTGGTGAGATAAGTTCTAACCCAAACTTGAGTGCAATTAAGATAGGAGGATGGTATAGTCATGTTCGACTTGTGTGGATTAGTCCTTAACAAGTTGGCTTGAGATCCATCTGCTCAGTGGAGACTCCTTTGGATTTGGAAATGTCATACAAGTATTTGTGGTTAGGCATTGCTATCTCTAATTGGGTCCGAGAAGCTGAGGACCTTAGAACATTTAACCCATATTGGCCTATTTAGAACGTAGTGCGGAAACTGTTCAGGTGTAGACTTGATAACAGTTGTTACGTGATACTACACTCAAACGAGTTTCTCTTGAGAATATTATGGGTCGATGAGTCAGTCATCTTAACCTATAATATCCCATAGGTGGAATTAAGACTCTGAGAACTTTTTAGAATATGATCTACAGGTTTTTATCCTTAGTTCACTCCTTTGGGATGGTTCTTACCCAGACTACTCCATGCTCGTGACTTGTAACAAACCCTTGATTCTTGGTTGATCCAACCAAGTCTTGTCAATATCAATGGAACTTGGGTGTTGATAAGGTGTAAACCATAATCCACCAAAATGGATGATTGATCTTGACAATGACTTGATTCATTCCTTGACCTTTGTTTACCTTGTGCGTAATCCCTTATTTATGGGTGTTGCATTCATGCATTCATGCGCATCATAACATTCGTCACACGAAAATTTTAAGGAACTAAGTTATCATTTGCAAATATTTTCATACCATGGATTGTGGACGAAGGAACACTAAGAAGTACAGTTTCAGATGTCCCAACTTGAAAGAGTTAAGGAAGCTAGCATCTTTTGTATTAGATCCCTTGGACTTCAAACAATGTCATGGGAAGCTTTTGTCCGTCTTGTCTGCTGATGTGGTTGAAGGACTTTTGAGTGTGCTAGTGCAGTTCTATGATCCTCTCTACCATTGTTTCACTTTCCCAGATTTTCAGCTTGTGCCTACATTAGAGGAGTATTCTCATCTTTTGGGGATACCTGTTTCTAGTAGACTGCCTTTTAGTGGATTAGAGGAGATTCCCCGGTCTAGTATTATTGCTGAAGCTCTTAACTTGAAGAAGTCTGAGATACAGGCTCATTGGGAGAAGAAAGGAGGATTATTTGGGTTGCCATCTGTTTTCCTCATCAAGGAAGCTACCACCTTTTCTCAAGCTGGTAGTATGGACGCTTTTGAAGCTATATTTGTGTTGCTCATCTATGGATTAGCTTTGTTCCCTAACATTGACGGTTTTGTTGATGTTAACGCCATTAGACTTTTCTTGATTAGGAATCCTATGCCTACTTTGTTGGGTGATATGTATTTCTCTTTACATCTAAGGAATTCTAAAGGTGGTGGAACAATTGTCTGTTACAAGTGGTTTATTTCTCACTTGCCTCAGACACCTGGTTTTGTGGAGAACTGTGATCCTAATTTTGACCCTAAGATCCCTCATGGCATCATAACATTGCATTTATATTGCCTCAAGGATCATAAGCGTCTTGGTTCCCTTTGCCTTTGGGTGGGACCTCTTGTGAGTTGGTTTGAGATCACCAAGCATGCTTGAATTGTATATCATTGCTTTTCTCATTTTTAGTCACTAACCAAAAGCACAAAAATATGTCACTAACATCTGTTGTTTGTAGCTTGAGCAGTCACAAAGTCTAAAGCTTCTAGGAGACCCTATGTGCATTAATATGGCCAAGAGAAGATGAAGGCAAGCATGGATATGGTTCCCAAATCTCTCATCCATCAAATATGCCTCCCAAGTATCTCAATTCATCATTTTGACCAAAGCAAATCAAAGGGTTTGAGGTTTGTTTCCCAAGGAAGCCCTAATTCATCTGCTCATCAATTGTGCTTTACTCATGAAGCAACCTCAACCTATGGTCAAAAAAAATCAAGGGAAGTTATTTAATTCATCATTTAATGCATATTTGGACTTATTTTAGTGCCCTCAATCATCAATTCATCAAGATATGAGGTTTGGACTTGAGAAGTTGATTAGTCAATTCATCTGAGTATTTTGAAATGCACTGAGACCTAACTTTTTATGTGTTTGTCAAATGGAGATGACCCCGAGAGAAAAAATGTTCTTAAGGACTCTATGAACAACTTCCATGTTCATCAAAAATTGATTTGAAGCTTGGGAGGTCATCATCCATCCCAAGACATTATAGGTCATTTTGACTGAAACCCTAATTTTGGGTCAACTTCCCAAGGACATAACTCTTTCATTTTTCATGATTTAGAGGTGATATCAAATGAATTGGAAATATTAGGATGTCTAGCTCAAATTTTATGTTGAGCAAAATCCCAAAATCTCAAAAGAAATACATGTTATAATGCAAAACATTATAGGTCACTTTGGACCAAATGCATTGAAATGTGAAAAAGTCCAACTTCAAGTGCCCATAACTTCTTCATCAAAAATCCAAATGATGCAAAATTTAAGTCCAAATTGGTTTTAGTTAAAATAACTACAACTTTAATGTTTAAGGTTTTGTCATTTGGAGCTTGTATCAATGAGACAGAAGGGCTTGAACTTTGGCCAATTTTGAAAATCTCACATATGCATGTTTTGCACCCTACACTACAAGTTCAATTTTCATTAATTTCCAAGGCCCAAATGGAGTTTTGATCAATATAACATTTGTTCCTTATGCAATAAGCTTTCTAACCATTACTCATGAGGTTACATTTCAAGTATGGACATGGCATTTTCGAAGACTTGAATGTAATAGTGCATTTTGTGAAAATCATTTCAATTGCCATGCATGAGCTAATACAATCCATTATGCACGTCCATTCTACTTACATCATGCATAAGCTTCCATTTCCAAGTGGAATTGGGCCCTCCATGCGCCTGTACAGGCCCATGCATGGAGGCCCCTTCCATCCATGCACACGATTTGATCATGCAATTCGGCCTTGCTAAGCTATAAATACAATGCCTTGGCCTCTCATTTTAGCAACCTTAAGGCACCCCAATTGCTGCTGAACTGAAATCCTAGCCATCACTAAAGGAACTATTTCATTTCTCTTCAAATTTTTCAGATCTGAATTTTGATTTCATTGATCAATCTTCATATCTCAAAGTTCCTAAACCTTCTTTCCTTGATCCCTAGTGTCTACTGTTAGCAAAAGAATCCAAAGATCTTGACTCCAAGCCTTGCAATTCAAAGGTTTACTTCAACTGTTATTTGCTTCGAACCAGCTTGTATAGTGCTCTATTTGCTTTGTTATTGTGTGATCTGAAGTCCTCTGCATAGAGGCAACATTGCTATGCTTTCAATTTTTTGGAAATCATGAAGTTCATATGAACACCACAGAATTTCCACTTCTGATTTCTCTCAATCTAGAGATCTAGAATGGAATTGAGTGGTACAGGGGTGATGTACATCACCCCAGCTCTCGAATGATGTCTGGATCGTGCATTTTGGTTGCCATTTTAAGTTCTGCAATTTTTGAACCTCGTCGGAGCTAGCCGGAGAAGACGGTGGCGCTGGCCACCGTCTGGTCTCCAGATTAGATCTAGGCCTTCCATTTGTTTTTCCAGATCTAATCCTAAGCGTCCAATGTTATGACTTTTTTTGATGTTCCATGTGACTCGTTTGACTCACGCGTTTGGTAGGCGCGCGTTGTGGGCCTCATGATTTGCCAGCTCAATTAATGAGCTCAGATCCAATGGCTCACGCTTTTTTCCTATTTTCTAATTTCTGATTTTAATTTCTTTTATTTATTTTAATTCCATTTTATTTTTAAAATTCATATCTCTCTCATTATTGGTCCAAAAATTATGGGACCAATTTCATTCTTCTCCTTTTAATTTCTACTTTCTGAAAATGATTTTTAATATTTTTTATTTTATCATTTGATATTTTTTTAGTAATTTTCTCTTTTTTGGTTATTTTTAATTCATTTAAAATAGTTTTTGATATTCAAAAAATACAAAAACACTTTTCCAACCTCTTTGAATGATGATAGATCTATGAAAAATATTCTCATCAATTTATTAATTGATTTGAGATTTTAGTTCAATTAGGTTATTTTTATGCATTTTAAATTGATTAAAAATAGTTTCTGACTTTTAAGAATGCTGAAATTTTTTGTCAAACTTTGTTTGACCTTGTTGAACTTGGGATAATTCACTTGGACTTTCCAAAGTTGATTTGAAGTGATTTTCAAGTTTGACCTTTCTTTATTATTTTAATTCAAGTTTTATTTCAATATTAAAAAATGTCAAAAATATTTTATTTGTTTCTTGACTTCTAATTCTCATTTTGCTTCTGTTTTCTATTGATTGACCTTGATCTTCTCTATCTTTGGTCAATGCTTGTTAATTATCTTATTCCATTTCTATTAATGCACATTAATTTTTCATCATCATCTTCTTCTTTTTTTTTTTTGATCAATGAGTTAAAGATTGGTGGTTAGCATTGATACATGGAGGTTTAATCTTCCTTAATTCAAATCTAATTCATCTTGATCATGGATCAAGTGAATAGCTTTGCATTGAGGATAGATTGCTTCCTAAATCATGAAAAAAACCTAAATCAATACAAGATCATTTCTCCTCTTCTTTTTGGGATGGCAACTTGATGGAGTTTGATTCACTAATCAAGACCTCTAACTTGTGTTGTTGCCTACATTATTATTGACCGGCCTCAGATAGTTGTGACTTCTACATAAGTCCAATTACGATTGCTTAACATAGCGCTAAATTTGCCTTATGACACACTAACTACTGATACTAACTATTAACCATTAACATTTACTTTTTGCACTTTACATTTATGCAATTTACTATTCTTGTACATATTATTCATTTGCTTTTCCCCCTTTGCTCATTTGAGCACATGTTTATGTTAATGCAATTTGCCTTTTGCTCATTTGAGTACATAATTGTGTATATATTATTATTGTGCTTGTGTTTTGTTTTGATTGTTGTGGACCAAAATGCAAAGAAATGGACAAACAGACTTAGTTTCTAGGACTTTTCCTATGCAAATTGGAGTAAAAGGACCTTAATGTTGAAGATGGATTAGAAGGACCAAACCTCTAAACTCACTCTTGTCCATTCTTGATTTACTTCATAAAGTTCTTTGATGTGTGTGTGCTTTTGTGCTAGGGGATCCTATGTGAGCCAAATTGAAGAATCATTGCCATGTTCATCCAAAAGTGAAAGATACAAGAGACATTGGAGATCTTCTAAGAGCTTGTTTGATTATGTTGATTGCTTGAGCTTACACTTATTTTGCTTGCATATTGCAAAGGATGGGAGCTACTTGGATCATCAATATGATCTCAATAGAGGAACTCCATTTGTGGTCTTGTTTCTTATCCCTCATCTCTTGTATGATTAGGACTTTAGCCATTCTTCTTCTTCCATCCACTCTAACCCAAGCCAAAACTTTTTGTGCAAACATTTAACACTTATTTTTAAACATTAGAAACCTAAGCCTTATGCTTTTGATTTTTAAACTTTCTTTTCATAACACTTATTTTAAATTGAACTTTTAAGTCAACTTTGACCATATTTTTGTAAATACTTTTCATTGGTAAATATAACTCATTCAAATGTTTTTTGTGGTTTCAATGGCCACTTTTCTTAATCAAAACTTTTCATAACCTTTAGCTATTAGGTTTGAGTTATCCTTGAGGTAGATGTAATACTCACCTATATCCTTAGTGATGGACAATGAGTCTTCCATGCTTATTATAGGGTTAACCCCTCACTAGCATGTTGAAGCTATCCTTACGTGGTGGATTTGTGGTTTTAAGTTGAGTTTTCTCCCTTGGATAACAAAAGACCTTAAGGCTTTTGGACCAATCAATTCACCAACTCATTTTGAGATTTTTACCCCGAACTACGAGGTTTTGATCCTAATCTTTCTTAAGATGGTACGTAGGCAATGGGTTTATCCATCCAAACACAAAATGTAAATAACTTGTATATTCTCTTCTCATCTCTTCAATCATGTTTGCACAAACAAATTTTCACAAAATACCAACCTTACAACAAATATGAAAAGGGCTCCCTAGGAGTACCTAGGATGTTTTGGATGCTTAAAACCTTCCCATTGCATAACCAACCCCCTTACCCCGATCTCTGACATTTTTACTAGTTTTTGATTCGATAAATTTTTTAGGGTTTTGTTCGCTTTCTAACCATTCCTTTGGATAAATAGAAGTGCGGTGGCGACTCGACTTGTATGGTTTACCTTAGATTTAGTCAATATCTCTAATGGTAACGAATACCCCGCTACAAGAACAAACAATGTCTAAGGTGGTCTCAGAGACTTATGTCTCTCACTAATGATGATATAGTTTGGTATGATCCGTCTTTAAGCAGTTTAGAGATTATTGATAGTTGTGGTGAGTTCTCTAATGTGCGTCTCATTGGTACACAAGGAGGAATTAACTACAACCCTGCTTTGGCTCTTCGTCAACTTGGCTTCCCCTTGAGAGACAAACCTAATAACATGTGGTTAGAAGGTCTTTTCAATCAAGAGGGTAAAGATCCCCAACATTTGAAGCAGAAGATTGTGCATGCTTGGCATAATGTGCACAGGAAAGGAAGATCCGAGCTTGGTCCGTGCAATTGTGTAGCTTTGGAAGCTTACACTCTTTGGGTGAAGAAGAGAGCTATGGAGTTGAAGATGCCTTATCCTTGTGAAAGACCTATGTCTATTGTTGTGGTTGAGACATTAACTCTCCCTAACCAATATGTAGAGGAGTTGGAAGACGCGCTCGCCAAGATGAAGCAAGAGAAGGACATTTGGGAAGAGCGTTTCCGTTCTTTGAGAAAGAAGCATGAAGAGTTGCAGTTGGAGTCTAAGGACAAAGATGCACTTATCGAGCTACTTGAAGACCGAGTGACGAAGAGACAGAGAGAGCCAGAGGATTCATCTCCTAGCATGCCTCAGCCTTTCGTTTCTTGGAAGAAGATTGTTGACCAGCTTGTCCTCGAGAAGACTCAGATGAAGGCTTCTTTTGAGATCGAGATCCGTCGCATTCGAAGGAAGTACGCGCCTTCAGCCAGATCTTCTAACATTGTTGTTAGGAATCCTTAGGATGACTACTCTCCTTTTCTCTTGTATCTTTTTATTTTCGTTTCTGAAAATGTACTCAGTGTAATCCTTCCAATTTATATAAATAAAAAGAGATTTTTGGTCATATCAAATTGTTTCAATTGCCATTTAAATATTATATATTTGCAAATGATATAGTAAGTTCATTGAAACTAAAAATAATCAAGCATTGCATTTCATGTATCATTTGCATAAGCAGGTTTTCGCCAGATGTCTAATTGGTGTTTCTTTTGTGCTTTACCCAAGCTGACTCACCGATACAATACCCGAGCCAATCATCAGAAAATCATGGAACATTTGGAGCAAGAGAATAGAGAGATGAAGGACGAGATCGCCCGCCTGACTGCCATGATGGAGTCAGTTCTAGCCGCTCAGAACCAAGCTTCTCCAACACCTGCAACTCCTCCTACGAGGAATGTTACTTAAGAGATGACTACCTCTACCATGCCTGCTGCTACCGCCCACTTCGCGTCGAACCTGCCTACCGGATTCCCATGGGGAATGCCACCCAACTTTGTGCCAGAAGGCTTTACGCCTACATTTGCTTCCATGTCAGCATCTAGCCCAGTCATGTCCGTGCCACCTCCCATTGTGCATACTTTGCCTCGCGTAGAGGATACCATCTATCATTCCGATCCGTCTGAGGGCCCGGATGTTTATGAGAATATAGACGAGATGAAAGATCAGTTTCTTGAGCTGCGCAAGGAATTGAAGACGCTAAGAGGTAAACAACAACATCAACGTCAACAACAACAAAAACAACAACAAATAACGAACATCTACAACAACAACAATACCAACAACAATCATCATCAGTAGAACATTGAAAGGAAGAAGGTCTCTTTTGACCCGATTCCTATGTCGTATGCAGAGCTGTATCCCTCGCTAGTTCTCAAGAACTTAATTCAACTGACGAACCCACCGCAGATCCCAGAACCACTTCCCTTGTGGTATAAACCTGAGCTTCGTTGTGCTTTTCGTCAAGGAGCACCCGGACACGACATTGAAAACTACTATGCATTGAAGTATGAGGTTCAAAAGCTTATGAAGAGTGGTATGGTGTCCTTTGAGGACCATGCGCCAAATGTGAAAGCAAACCCTTTTCTCGCTCATGGGAACTCTCCAGTGAATATTGTGGACGGTTGTTCTGGAGAATTCAAGGTGTTTGACGTCCGGTTTATCCGAAGATCTTTGGTGCATATGCACAAGGATATTTGTATTGTGAGTGATTGTGAAAATGACCATGACGGTTGTGTTGTTTGTAGTGTGAACCCAAGAGGGTGTGATGTAGTGAAAAGGAACATCCAACGTATGATGGATGAAGGCATGTTTCAAATTGTCAAATCTCGTCATGTAGATGAGGACGTCAATGTCATAGTGCCCGTTTTCAAGCAACAAGAGCGGTTGGTAATTCAATATGATAGCAGCAATAATAAGAACGTCAATCAAAGATCAGTATCGTCGTTGGTAATACGGTTAGCGGGCCCAGTTCCGTATTCATCTGATAAGGTTGTATCGTACCAATACAATGCTACAATGATAAAGAATGGTCAAGAGGTCCCGTTACCTATGACTAGTTCAGTAGTGAGCATTGCTGATGTAACAAAGGTGACTCGTAGTGGTCGAGTGTTTGGGTCGGTGGTCCTAGAAAACAAATAAGAAATGATTGTTGGTAAGAAGGCGGAGGTTCCTAATGTAGATCCGATTGGTTGTTCAAAAGATAAGTCTGGTGAATCCAACAACTTAAAAGACAATGATGATGATGAGGTACTCCGATTAATAAAGAGGAGCGAGTTTAATGTGGTTGAGCAGCTGCTCCAAACTCCTTCAAAAATCTCAGTGTTGTCTCTGTTGATGAATTCCGAAGCCCACAGAGAAGCACTGCAGAGAGTTCTTGAACAAGCATGTATAGAGCATGATGTTACTGTGGATCAGTTTGATCACATTGTGGCTAACATCACTTCATGCAATAATTTGAGCTTCTGCGATGAAGAACTCCCTGAGGAGGGAAGAAATCATAATATGGCTTTGCATATTTCAATGAACTGTAAGGAAGATGCTTTGTTAAATGTGCTTGTTGACACCGGTTTGTCACTAAATGTGCTTCCGAAGTCAACTTTGTTAAAGCTATCTTACCAAGGAGCGCCCATGAGGTACACTGGTGTAATCGTCAAAGCCTTTGATGGTTCGCGCAAGACAGTGATTGGTGAAGTGGACCTTCCAGTCAAGATAGGTTTGAGTGATTTTCATATTACTTTTCAAGTAATAGATATCCACCCGGCCTACAATTTTTTATTGGGAAGGCCATGGATTCATGAGGCAGGGGCTGTTACCTCCACTCTGCATCAGAAATTGAAATTTGTCAAGAATGGCAAGCTTGTGATTGTTGGAGGAGAGAAGGCGTTGTTGGTTAGCCATCTGTCATCTTTCTCGTATGTTGAAGTTGAGGATGAGGTTGGAACTCTGTTCCAAGCCTTGTCTATTGCTGCTGAGAAGAGAATTGGGGCACTTATGTCCTCGTTGAAAGATGCCAAGAAGATTGTGGAAGAATGTGTTGTTGATCAGTGGGGGCGCATGTAACACCCTTCTAAAATACCCCAAATATTTAATAACAACAACAAGTATATATATATATATCAGAGTAAATACACAAAACAAGGGTGTCACATCTTCGAAAATAACATCTGTCATGCTCTTTTATTATATCAACCATAAGACATTTCAAAAATACGCAGCGGATAGGAATTATGTCAACCAATTAAAACGTATAACATATTACAGGAAAAATAGTTCAACAACCGACAACAAAATAATTAAAACATCCCGTCCCGATGTTACATCTATCAGAGCATGACCCACTAAAGCGACTACACTAGACTCCAAGCATTAGCTTCTACTCGACTCATTGCTCGTTACCTGAAAAATAACTGTAAGGGTGAGTCTCTCAATCAATATAATAAGCATTATAATTCATCATGTAATGCTAAGTAATTTAACACGTTTCATCACCCAAATCAGATTACACATACAGCAACGGCAGTTATCAACTCAATATTATACTCAAGAACAACATAAAATGCAACTCAAATGAGACTCGACTCGTCATGCATGTGGTACCATTCGGAGTAAAACTCCCAACTTAAAATCATTGCCATTTTAGTGGGCATCAAGGCATAAGCCTTCAACTTTCAACTTAAAATTTGCCAATCCAGGCCAACGTGGTGTGAGCAAAGCTCCGACTTAATGCATATGAATGTACATGGCATACACGACTCTAAACTGTCGACAACATAATAATAATATCAACACAACAACGTTTCCAACAAAAGTCAACTTAAAATCAACTTTGGCTCACCAAGCCTACAACTCAGTATTTCAACAACTTTAACACAACTTATCAACATATTTGTATCAACACTTCAAAACATAATCCAACAAAATTACTCATCAGAATTAACGGTAATAGGCCAATCGCCAATTATATTCACAACTTTAAAATATCAAATTTTCCAATTTCCAACAGTGTTAACGGGTAACGCCCTGGGTTAACCGGTTAACGCAGGACAAAAATACATTTTCTGGCAAAACGCAACAGTGTTAACCGGTTAACGCCCTGGGTTAACCGGTTAACGCAGGCAAAACAGCACATTTCCACAAAATATAACAGTGTTAACCGGTTAACACCCTGGGTTAACCGGTTAACGCAGGCAAAACAGCAGTCCCTGCGCTAACACAAGGCAGAATGCAGAGTTCTCCGCATTTTCCGCCGTTGGAGGACTTCCGGACCTCCGATTCAACTTCCGTAAAAAGCTACATTATCGGAAAATCACGACACATACAATTATCGATTCAATTTCAGTTTTCATACAACTTAATCATCACAATTTTCTCAGCATTCTAAATCCCAATTAGGGTCAATTCAACGGCTATCACTACCCATGACATGTTAATCTATAATACCCATTAAACGACGATAAACCCCCCTTACCTGAGATAATCCGGCAATCTCTAAGCTTCAAGCTTTTCCGTTCTTCATCCTTTGCTCTTTCTCCACTTTTCACCTTTCAGCCGCTTTCTCTGTTTCACGTGAAAACTCTTTACCAACAATGAACCCTTTTTTTCCATATTCCAACTTATATATTTTCCACTATAATTATTATTCCAAATAATAATAATAATAATAATAATATTAATAATAATCCAATAATTCAATTTATTTAATTAAATTATTAAATATATTATTAACTTAATTAAATAATCCTCTTATTTAATTCGGGGTGTTACAACTCTCCCCTACTAAAAGAGTTTTCGTCCTCGAAAACATACCTCAAGCAAATAACTCTGGATAAGACTCCTTCATCCGACTTTCAAGTTCCCATGTCATGCTTTCGCCCGCAGCTCCCAACCAAACGACTTTAACCAACACAATCTCTTTTCCTCGAAGAGTCTTTGTTTCACGATCTTCAACTCGTACAGGCTTTGTCTCTACTGTTAAATTATCTCGCACTTGCACATCATCCATACTAACCACATGAGACGGATCTGAGATATACTTCCGAAGCTGCGACACATGGAATACATCATGCAGATTCGAAAGATTAGGTGGTAATGCCATTCGATAAGCAACTCTTCCAACCCGTTCTAAGATCTGATATGGACCAATGAAGCGAGGAGTGAGCTTTTTAGACTTCAAAGCCCTCCCAACTCCGGTCACAGGCGTGACTCTCAAAAACACATGGTCACCAGCTTGAAATTCTAAATCCTTCTTCCGCTTGTCATGGTAACTCTTCTGCCTACTCTGAGAAGCTTTCATCTTCTCCCGGATAAACTTCACTTTCTCGGTAGTTTCTCGAACTAACTCTGGTCCAAGTACTACACCCTCACCAGATTCGTGCCAACACAAAGGGGTTCTACATCTACGACCATATAATGCTTCAAAAGGCGTCATTCCGATACTAGAATGGTAACTATTATTGTATGTGAACTCGATCAATGGAAGATAAGTGTCCCACGAACCTCCTTGTTCAAGAACACAAGCCCTCAGTAAATCTTCCAATGACTGAATAGTTCTCTCAGTTTGGCCATCAGTTTGAGGATGATATGCCGAACTCAACCTCAACTTAGATCCCAACGAATCTTGCAGACTTTTCCAAAATCCCGATGTAAACCTCGGATCCCTGTCCGACACAATACACAGAGGAACACCATGCAACTTTACAACTACTCGAATGTAAATCTCTGCCAACTTCGCAATTGGGTAAGTGATGTTAATAGGTATAAAGTGAGCCGACTTCGTGAGCCTATCAACGATCACCCAAATCGAATCATGCCCTTGTAAGGTAGCAGGCAGCCCCGTTACAAAGTCCATAGAAATGCTATCCCATTTCCATTCGGGAACTTCCAACGGTTGCATCAACCCAGCAGGCTTCTGATGCTCAATCTTCGACTTCTGACAAGTTAAGCACGCATACACAAAACGAGCCATATCTTCTTTCATTCCGGGCCACCAAAATAATTTCTTTAAATCCTGATACATTTTAGTAGCTCCTGGATGAATACTCGAACTGCTTCTATGACCCTCCTCTAAAATACTTCTCTTCAAAATCGCATCATCAGGAAGACAAATTCTTTCCCCTAATTTCAACACACCTCTCGCGTCAACCTTAAAGTCACTTTTCCCTGATTGACCACAACGATTAAGGATATCTACTAATTTCACATCCAACTTCTGTGCCTCTCGGATACTATCCATAAAATCATTATTAATCTTTAGCATTCCTAGCATCACACTCTGCGGTGTTACTTCGCAAACCAAACTCATATCCCGAAATTGCTCAATTAATTCCAACTCCTTAATCATCATTGCCGACACATGCAAGGTCTTTCTACTTAAAGCATCGGCCACAACATTTGCTTTTCCTGGATGATAATTCAAACCGAAATCATAATCCTTAAGCAATTCGAACCACCTACGTTGTCTCATGTTCAGCTCTTTCTGATCAAATAGATACTTTAAACTTTTATGATCGCTGAAAACTTCGAATCTGGAACCATAAAGGTAATGCCTCCAAAGTTTTAGCGCAAACACTACAGCAGCAAGTTCAAGATCATGCGTAGGGTAGTTCTTTTCATGAATTCTCAACTGTCGCGACGCATAAGCAATTACTTTATTATTTTGCATGAGCACACCTCCCAAACCCATCAATGAAGCATCACAGTAAATTATAAACGGTTCCTCCGGATTTGGCAAAGTCAAAACCGGCGCCGACGTCAATCTCCTCTTTAATTCATTAAAACTCTCTTCGCACTGAACATCCCACACGAAAGCTTTACCTTTGCAAGTTAATTTAGTCAACGGAAGTGCTAACTTAGAAAATCCTTCAATAAATCTTCTATAATATCCAGCTAATCCCAAAAAGCTTCTAATCTCGGTAACCGACTTAGGAGTTTCCCATTGCAATACAGCTTCTACCTTGGAAGGATCTACAGCAATACCTTTTCCTGAAATTACATGGCCGAGAAAACTGACTTCTCTTAACCAAAACTCACACTTGGACAACTTCGCATACAATTTCTTATCTTTCAAAACCTCCAATACTAATCTCAAATGTTCCTTGTGCTCTCCTTCGGACTTAGAGTAAATCAAAATATCATCAATAAATACTACCACAAAATGATCCAGATAAGTATGGAAAATACGATTCATGTATTCCATAAATACTCCCGGCGCATTAGTCACACCGAAAGGCATCACAGAATACTCATAATGTCCATACCGAGTTCTGAACGCTGTCTTCTGGATGTCTTCATCTTTCACCCTGATCTGATGATAGCCCGATCTCAAATCAATTTTACTGAACACACAAGCACCCACTAATTGGTCCATCAAATCATCTATCCTCGGTAGTGGATACTTATTCTTGATCGTTACTTTATTCAATTGTCTATAATCAATACAAAGCCTCATACTACCCTCTTTCTTCTTTACTAGCAACACTGGAGCTCCCCACGGCGACACACTTGGTCTTATAAACTTCTTCTCAAGTAAGTCTTCCAATTGCTTCTTTAATTCATACAATTCAGATGCCGACATTCTATACGGTGCCATCGAAACAGGCCTAGTACCAGGTACCAGATCGATAGTAAATTCAACTTCCCTCTCTGGCGGCACACTAGGAATTTCATCAGGAAAAACTTCAGGGAATTCTTTCACCACTAACAGTTCCTCTATCTTAGCTTTACTTTCAACCGACAACGTCGCCATCAAGGAAAACATCTGAGCTCCTTCTTTCATCAATTTTCGCAATTCTCTGAAAGGCAATAAGTCAACTCCTTCCTCTACAGGAGTGGAAAACCTCACCGACTTATGATGACAATTTATATGAACATAATTACACTCTAACCAGTTCATACCAAGAATTACATCCATCCCATCCAACTGCAAGCATACTAAATCAACACAGAAATCTTTATCGAAGATCGACAAAGGACATTTTAAACATACCAAAGAAGTAGTTACTGATCCCTTAGCTGGGGTCTCAACAATCAATTCACCGTCCAAAGCGGACAATTTTAAACCCAGTCTTCGAGCACAGTTAGCAGAAATAAAACAGTGGGTAGCACCGGTATCAATAATAGTAATTAAAGGAGTACCATTTATGAGACATGTACCTCGGATAAGTCTGTCCTCACAGGAGGTTTGAGTTCCGGTCAATGCGAACACCTTCCCAGTCTGAGATTCCTTTGGCTTCTGACACTGACTTCCAATATGCCCTTCTTCGCCACAATTAAAACAAATCATTTCCTTGTGCTTGCAATCAGCTATTGCATGACCAGTCTTACCACAGCGAAAACACCTCTTTACTTCAGCAGTGCATACATTACTCTTATGACCAGCCTGACCACATTTGAAGCAAACTATACCAGCAGGAGCACCTCCCCTACTAGTCCTCTGAGCCGGAGCAGCTCCTTGTTTCCCTTTTCCCACTGGGGCATCATACGGCTTGCCACGGTTTTGATGCTGCTTTCCCTTGCGGTCACTGACAACCTTGTAATGAGCATTATTGTCTTCCTCAAATATCCTGCAGCTATCAACCAATTCAGTAAAAATGCGTATCTTCTGATACCCAACAGCCTTCTTAATTTCAGAGCGCAATCCGTTCTCAAACTTGATGCACTTTGAAAATTCAGCACCAGCACCAGTGTAATGAGGATAAAATTTGGACAGCTCCACAAATTTTGCAGCATAATCAGTGACAGACATGTTTCCTTGCTTCAGCTCAAGGAACTCGATTTCCTTCTTACCACGGACATCTTCCGGATAATACTTTCTCAGGAATTCCCTACGGAATACATCCCAAGTAATGTCTTCACCTGCCACTGTCAACTTCTCGTGAGTCTCTAGCCACCAGTCATCAGCTTCGACTGCTAGCATGTGAGTACCATACCGAACCTTCTGAGCTGGAGTGCAATCCATAACACGGAAGATCCTCTCAATTTCTTTCAACCATCCCAAGGCTGCATCTGGATCATGCTTCCCTTTAAACACCGGCGGACTCTCCCTTTGAAAAGTCGCCAAGCTACGTGATCCAGCATCCCCACCAGCATTTGGCAAGTTCTGCACCGCTTGTGCCATTGCTTGCATTGCGGCAGCCATTGCAGCGTCATTCCTTCCAGCCATTTCAACTTATCAATACAACACAACTTAAAAGTTAGACTAGTAACAATTACACAATTGTTAGACAGTAACGACACGACAACTGGCCGGACAGACCGACCTGCTCTGATACCACTAATGTAACACCCTTCTAAAATACCCCAAATATTTAATAACAACAACAAGTATATATATATATATATATCAGAGTAAATACACAAAACAAGGGTGTCACATCTTCGAAAATAACATCTGTCATGCTCTTTTATTATATCAACCATAAGACATTTCAAAAATACGCAGCGGATAGGAATTATGTCAACCAATTAAAACGTATAACATATTACAGGAAAAATAGTTCAACAACCGACAACAAAATAATTAAAACATCCCGTCCCGATGTTACATCTATCAGAGCATGACCCACTAAAGCGACTACACTAGACTCCAAGCATTAGCTTCTACTCGACTCATTGCTCGTTACCTGAAAAATAACTGTAAGGGTGAGTCTCTCAATCAATATAATAAGCATTATAATTCATCATGTAATGCTAAGTAATTTAACACGTTTCATCACCCAAATCAGATTACACATACAGCAACGGCAGTTATCAACTCAATATTATACTCAAGAACAACATAAAATGCAACTCAAATGAGACTCGACTCGTCATGCATGTGGTACCATTCGGAGTAAAACTCCCAACTTAAAATCATTGCCATTTTAGTGGGCATCAAGGCATAAGCCTTCAACTTTCAACTTAAAATTTGCCAATCCAGGCCAACGTGGTGTGAGCAAAGCTCCGACTTAATGCATATGAATGTACATGGCATACACGACTCTAAACTGTCGACAACATAATAATAATATCAACACAACAACGTTTCCAACAAAAATCAACTTAAAATCAACTTTGGCTCACCAAGCCTACAACTCAGTATTTCAACAACTTTAACACAACTTATCAACATATTTGTATCAACACTTCATAACATAATCCAACAAAATTACTCATCAGAATTAACGGTAATAGGCCAATCGCCAATTATATTCACAACTTTAAAATATCAAATTTTCCAATTTCCAACAGTGTTAACCGGTTAACGCCCTGGGTTAACCGGTTAACGCAGGACAAAAATACATTTTCTGGCAAAACGCAACAGTGTTAACCGGTTAACGCCCTGGGTTAACCGGTTAACGCAGGCAAAACAGCACATTTCCACAAAATATAACAGTGTTAACCGGTTAACACCCTGGGTTAACCGGTTAACGCAGGCAAAACAGCAGTCCCTGCGCTAACACAAGGCAGAATGCAGAGTTCTCCGCATTTTCCGCCGTTGGAGGACTTCCGGACCTCCGATTCAACTTCCGTAAAAAGCTACATTATCGGAAAATCACGACACATACAATTATCGATTCAATTTCAGTTTTCATACAACTTAATCATCACAATTTTCTCAGCATTCTAAATCCCAATTAGGGTCAATTCAACGGCTATCACTACCCATGACATGTTAATCTATAATACCCATTAAACGACGATAAACCCCCCTTACCTGAGATAATCCGGCAATCTCTAAGCTTCAAGCTTTTCCGTTCTTCAACCTTTGCTCTTTCTCCACTTTTCACCTTTCAGCCGCTTTCTCTGTTTCACGTGAAAACTCTTTACCAACAATGAACCCTTTTTTTCCATATTCCAACTTATATATTTTCCACTATAATTATTATTCCAAATAATAATAATAATAATAATATTAATAATAATCCAATAATTCAATTTATTTAATTAAATTATTAAATATATTATTAACTTAATTAAATAATCCTCTTATTTAATTCGGGGTGTTACAGCGCATGGTAGAGGTCTCTGACAACAAAGGCAGAACTGGTTTGGGGTTCCAGAAAGGCTCATCAACTACAAGATCTGAAAATATACAACTCAGCTTCTGTAGATGAGGGTTCATTCATGGCAATGAACAACACTTAGCTTCTATGCTAGAGGATAGCGAAGAGGAAGACTACACCAACTTTGTAACGCATGGAAAGACATGCAACAACTGGACTGCCGTTGATATTCCTGTTGTTTTGCATCGATCTAAGTAATTGCTTTTATATTTTAAAATCCTTCTCCTATGCCTAAGGGAGAAGTGAACATTGTATGGGAATTTTAGATTGATCATCAATAAAATTAATTCTATTCATCAACATCTTTGATGTTTATTTTTACTTTTTGCTTTATTCTGAAAATGGTAATCGCAAAAAACATAAATACACAATATAACTGTCCATCTGCATGATATTTGGTCACAGATTCACTTCTCTAAAATCAAAATATCAAATCATTATGCAGGTTGGTTCCTAACCCCATTGAATACAATGATCCTTCTCCTACTCCATATTTTGAATTCCCTGTGTTTGAGGCCGAGGAGGAAAGCGATGTAGAAGTGAGTGATAAATTGTCTCGTCTTCTTGAGCAAGATGAAAAGATTATTCAGCCGTTAGAAGAGCAGATTGAGCTAGTCAACTTGGGTTCCGAAGATGATGTGAAGGAAGTCAAGATTGGGTCTCGAATGTGTCCAGATGCTAAGAAGGGGTTGATTGATCTTCTCCGAGAATATTCATATGTGTTTGCTTTGTCCTATAAAGACATGCCTAGTTTGGATTATGAGATTGTGGAGCATAGATTTCCGTTGAAGTAAGAATGTCTGCCAGTCAAGCAGAAGTTGAGAAGAACGCATCCTGATATGGTTGTGAAGATCAAAGAGGAAGTGCAGAAGCAGATTGATATCGGTTTCCTTGTGACAGCTGAGTATCCGCAATGGGTGGACAATATCGTGCCTGTGCCAAAGAAAGATGGAAAAGTCCGCATGTGTGTTGACTATAGAGATTTAAATAAAGCAAGTCCGAAAGATAATTTCCCTCTGCCACACATTGATATGTTGGTAGACAATACTGCTAATATCAAAGTCTTTTCGTTTATGGATGGATTTTCCGGATATAATCAGATTAAGATGGCACCCGAAGATATGGAGAAGACCATATTCATTACACCCTGGGGAACATTCTGTTATAGAGTGATGCCTTTCGGTCTAAAGAATGCAGGTGTAACTTACTAGAGAGTGTAAGACCCTAATTTTTGATCCTAAGATCCCTCATGGCATCATAACATGGCACTTACATGGCCTCAAGGATCATAAGCATCTTGGCTCCTTACTTTTGGGTGGGACCTCTTGTGAGTTGGTTTGAGATCACCAGGCATGCTTGAATTATATATCATTGCTTTTCTCATTTTTATCTACTAACCAAAAGCACAAAAATATGTCACTAACATCTCTTGTTTGTAGCTTGAGCAGTCACAAGGTCTAAAAGCCTCTAGGAGATCCTATATGCATTGATAGGGCCAATTGAAGATGAAGGAAAGCATGGCAATGGTTCCCAAATCTCTCATCCATCAAATATGCCTCCCAAGTATCTCCATTCATCATTTTGATCAAAGCAAATCAAAGGGTTTGAGGCTTGTTTCCCAAGGGAACCCTAATTCATTTGTTCATCAACTATGCCTTGCTCATGAAGCAACCTCAACCCATGGTCAAATGAAATCAAAGGAAGTTCTTTAATTCATCATTTAATGCATATTTGAACTTATTTGAGTGTCCTCAATCATCAATTCATCAAGATATGATTATTGGACTTGAGAAGCCGATCAGTCAATTCATCTGACTATTCTGAAATACACTGAGACCTAACTTTTTATGTGTTTGACAAATGGAGATGACCCCAAAAGAAAAAATGTTCTTAAGGACCATATGAACAACGTTCATGTTCATCAAAAATTTATTTGAAGCTTGGAAGGTCATCATCCATTCCAATACATTATAGGTCATTTTGACTGAAACCCTAATTTTGGGTCAACTTCCCCAAGAAAATAACTCATTAATTTTTCATGATTTGGAGGTGGGATTAAATTCATTGGAAATATTAGAATGCCTACTTCAAATGTTATGTTGAGCAAAATCGCAAAATCTCAAAAGAAATACATGTGATAATGCAAAACATTATAGGTCACTTTGGACCAAATGCATTGAAATGTGAAAAAGTCCAACTTCAAGTGCCCATAACTTCTTCATCAAAAATCCAAATGATGCAAAATTTAAGTCCAAATTTATTTCCTTGATAAGATCTACAACTTTCTTATTGAATATTTTGTCATTTGGAGCTTGCATCACTGAGACAGGAGGGCTTGAACTTTGGCCAATTTTGAAAATTCCACATATGCATGTTTTGCACCCTACAATTCAAGTTCAATTTTCACTAATTTCCAAGGCCCAAATGGAGTTTTGATCAACATAACATTTGTTCCTTATTCAATAAGATTTCCAACCATTACTCATAAGGTTGCATTTCAATTTTGGACATGGCATTTTCGAAGACTTGAATGTAATAGTGCATTTTGTGAAAATCATTTCAATTGCCATGCATGAGCTCATACAATCCAATATGTATGTCCATTATACTTACATCATGCATAAGCTTCCATTTCCAAGTGGAATTGGGTCCTTCATGCACCTGTACAGGCCCATGCATGGAGGCCCTTTCCATTCATGCAAATTTTAATTCATGCATTCAGCATTGCTTCAGCTATAAATACATTGCCTTGGCCTTTCATTTTAGCAACCTGAAGGCGCCCCAATTGCTGCTGAATTGAAACCCTAGCCATCACTAAAGGAACTATTTCATTTCTCTTCCAATTTTTCAGATCTGAATTTTGATTTCATTGATCAATCTTCAGATCTCAAAGTTCCTAAACCTTCTCTTCTTGATCCATAGTGCCTACTGTTTGCAAAAGAATCCAAAGATCTTGACTCAAATCCTTGCAATTCAAAGGTTAACTTCAACTGTTATTCGCTTCGAACCAGCTTGTATAGTGTTCCATTTGCTTTGTTATTATGTAATCTGAAGTCCTCTGCATAGAGGCAACATTGCTATGCTTTCAATTTTTGAAAATCATGAAGTTCACATGAACACCACAGAATTTCCACTTCTGGTTTCTCTCAATCTAGAGATCTAGAATGGAATTGAGTGGTACAGGGGTGATGTACATCACCCCAGCTTTCGAATGATGCCTGGATCGTGCATTTTGGTTGCCATTTTTTCCTCTGCAATTTTTGAACCTCACCGGAGCTGGCCGGAGAAGACGGTGGCGCTGGCCACCTTCTGTTCTCTAGATTCAATCAGAGCCTTCCATTTTAGTTTCCAGATTGAATCTTAACTGTGCCATGTTATGACTTTCCATAATGCCACATGTGATGCATTGACTAAGGAGCATGGTAGGCGCGCGCGTGTGGACTCTTTGATCTGCCGACTCAATTAATGAGCTCAGATCCAATGGCTCACGCTTTTTCCTTTTTTTAATTTCTGATTTTTATTTTCTTTTATTTCTTTTAATTCCATTTTATTTCTAAAGTTCATATCTCTCTCATAATTGGTCCAAAAACTATGGGACCAATTTCATTTTTCTCCTTTTAATTTGTACTTTCTAAAAATATTTTTTAATATTTTTTATTTTATCATTTTATATTTTTTAGTAATTTTCTCTTTTCTGCTTATTTTTAAGGGTAATGCTAACTTGTGCCCTAGGGGCACAAGATAAGAACTAAAGAAAGTAATTTTATGTTGGAAATTGTGCATTGATTTTAATAAAGGTATAAAATTAATTTTATAATTGATTTTTTCAATACAAAATTTCTATAAGTGGGTGTCTTATCTTGTGCCCCTAGGGCACAAGTTAGCATTACCCTATTTTTAATTCATTTAAAATAGTTTTTGATATCCAAAAAATCCAAAAATATTTTTCCAACCTCTTTGAATAATGATAGATCTATGAAAAATATTCTTATCAATTTATTAAATGATTTGAGATTCATTTGAGATTTTAGTTCAATTAGGTCATTTTTATGCATTTTTAATTGATTTAAAATAGCTTCTGACTTCTAAAAATGCTGAAATTTTTTGTCAAACTTTGTTTGACCTTGTTGAACTTGGGATAATTCACTTGGGCTTTTCAAAGTTGATTTGAAGTGAATTTGAAGTTTGACCTTTCTTTATTATTTGAATTCAAGTTTTATTTTAATATTAAAAAATGCCAAAAATATTTTATTTGTTTCTTGACTTCTAATCTTCATCTTGCTTCTGTTTTCTATTGTTTGACCTTGATCTTCTTTATCTTTGGTAAATGATTATTGATTATACATACCATTTCCATTAATGCACTTTAATTCTTCATCTTCTTCTTCTTCTTCTTCTTTTTCTTTTTTTGATCAATGAGTTAAAGATTGGTGGTTAGCATTGATACATGGAGGTTTAATCTTCCTTGATTCAAATCTAATTCATCTTGAGCATGGATCAAGTGAATGGATTTGCATTAAGGATAGATTGCTTCCTAAATCATGCAAAGAACCTAAATCAATACAAGATCATTTCTCACCTTCTTTTTGGCATGGCAAGTTGATGGAGTTTGATTCACCAATCAAGACCTCTAACTTGTATTGATGCCTACATTATTATTGACCGGCCTCAGATAGTTGTGACTTCTACATAAGTCCAATTACGAATGCTTAACATAGCGCTAAATTTGCCTTATAGCACACTAACTATTAACACTAACCATTAACTATTAACATTTAATTCTTGCTCTTTACATTTATGCAATTTACTATTCTTGTACATATTATTCATTTGCTTTTTCCTTTGCTCATTTGAGCACATGTTTATGTTAATGCAATTTGCCTTTTGCTCACTTGAGCACATAATTTTGTATATATTATTGTGCTTGTGTTTTGTTTTGTTTGTTGTGGACCAAATGCAAAGAAATGGACAAATGGACTTAGTTTCTAGGACATTCCCTATGCAAATTGGAGTAAAAGGACCGTAATGTTGAAGATGGATTAGAAGAACCAAGTCTATAAACTCACTCTTGTCCATTCTTGATTTGCTTCATAAAACTCTTTGATGTGTGTGCTTTTGTGCTAGGGGATCCTATGAGAGATCAAATTGAAGAATCATTGCCATGTTCATCCAAAGTGAAAGATACAAGAGACATTGGGGGATCTTCTAAGATCTTCTTTGATTATGTTGATTGCTTGAGCTTACCAATTATTTTGCTTGCATATTCTTAAGGATGGGAGCTACTTGGATCATCAATATGATCTCAAGAGAGGAACTCCGTTTGTGGTCTTGTTTCTTATCCCTCATCTCTTGTATGATTAGGAATTTAGCCATTCTTCTTCTTCCCTCCACTGCAAATACATCGAGATGAGAATCGGATGGCAGATGCTCTTGCTACACTTGCTTCAATGATTGTGGTAAGACTTTGGAATGAAGTTCCCAATATCACTGTGATACGACTTGTGGTAAGACTTTGCTTCAATGATTGGAGTACCTAGGATGTTTTGGGTGCTTAAAACCTTCCCATTGCATAACCAACCCCCTTACCCCGATCTCTGACATTTTTACTAGTTTTTGATTCGATAAAACTTTTAGGTTTTTGTTCTCTTTCTAACCATTCCTTTAGATAAATAGAAGTGCGGTGGTGACTCGACTTGTATGGCTTACCTTGGATTTAGTCAACATCTCTAATGGTAACGAATACCCCACTACAGAGAGCAATGACCACTCTATTTCATGATATGATGCATAAAGAGATTGAAGTTTATGTCGATGACATGATTGCTAAATCAATTAATGAAGAGGAACATGTTGAGCATTTGTTGAAGCTATTCCAGCGTTTAAGGAAGTATAAACTCTGCTTGAATCCCAATAAGTATACTTTTAGTGTTCGTTCTGGTAAGTTGTTGGGCTTTATTGTCAGCGAGAAGGGTATTGAAGTTGATCCTGCTAAGGTCAAAGCAATACAAGAGATGCCTGCGCACAAAACTGAGAAGCAAGTCAGAGGTTTTCTCGGCCGCTTGAATTATATTTCCAGATTCATAGAAGTTCTTTTCTATCAAGAGGGTAAAGATCCCCAACATTTGAAGCAAAAGGTTGTGCATGCTTGGCATAATGTGCGTAGGAAAGGAAGATCCGAGCTTGGTCCGCGCAATTGTGTAGCTTTGGAAACTTACACTCTTTGGGTGAAGAAGAGAGCTATGGAGTTGAAGATGCCTTATCCTTGTGAAAGACCTATGTCTATGGTTGTGGTTGACCCATTAACTCTCCCTAACCAAGATGTAGAGGAGTTGGAAGACGCGCTCATCAAGATGAAGCAAGAAAAGGACATGTGGGAAGAGAGTTTCCATGCTTTAAGAAATAAGCATGAAGAGTTGCAGTTGGAGTCTGTCGCACCTCGAAAAAATGGGGATACGACTTTAAGCGAAGCGCGATCGCACGCTCGCAATGATGGACTGAACAGACTCGCCACCGAACTTTACTTATTCCCAAAAATGGGAAAGGGAAAATATCGATAAAACCCCTAAAAGAAAGGATAAGATATGGTCATCGCAACCAATATCAGGGTTCGGGAGTCGATTACGCAAGGGGAAGGTATTAGCACCCCTCACGTCCGTTGTACTCAACGGGAACCATTAGGTTAGTTGTGTGCGTTAGTGTTAGTTGAAATGTTAGGCTTTTCAGATTATTAGGTGGGAAAGAAAGAAAGGATGAGAAGAGAATGTTTTTTGGATTTTTGACGAAGGACTAAACCTAAGTTTTTTATTAGTGGGCCTGACAAGATTTAAAAATCCTGCTCCTACGTATCTCAAAAGAGAAATCAAGGCTTACGTAGTTCTGGGTAGAAAAATGTTTGTTTGTTGGTCGATTTTAGCGAAAGCTATATTGTATTAATCGACAAAAACATCGTTTTACCCAAAACAGATGAGGAGTGGACGCATACCACACATCGAACGGATTTATAAATCTACATTCGGAAAAGCGTCACTTATCTCGACTCAACAATTGTGGCCGATGAAGGAGAATTGCGACCCAAAGCGCAGCGGAAATTAAAAATTTCTCCTTTAGAGATCCTTACGAATGGTCATGATCAGTGATAGAATATTTACCTCTTGTGACGGTTGAAACCTTTGGTGCAGATCTCTTGCAACGATCAAAACCCTTTGATGCAGATCCACGAAACGATCACGAACGTTGAACGATGACAACGTCTCTACTCAGTCCACACGAACGGTTTCCTTCAATCTCAGTGCTAGCTGGTACGAATGAAGGCTTTGAGTAAGAGAGAGAGAGAGAGAGAAAACGAAAAGAATGCAACCGCACTTAGTGCTTCTGCACAAGGGTTCTATTTATAGAACCACTTGTGTGGGCTTCAAGCTAAAAGCCCACTTAAGTGTATTTTGGCCCATATCTTATAATATGCCCAAAATCACTTAAGCCCATGCTACCTTACCATATTTCGTATTCTACTCAAGTACACCGTACCTTACGATGTTCTATAATCCACTTAAGGGCACCGTACCTTACGATATTCCTTAGTTACTCTATCTCTCATCAATCCGTCCTTTGTGTGTGACCCTGTAGGTTTTCGCGGCGTTGGCAATTATATTAAATCATGTATTTAACATAATAAACAGTGAGCGGTATCTAGCAACACATCACTGCTATCCAAGACACGAAAATGTCATGTGATCTGACAATTCCTTCTGTGATAATACTTATGTGTATAATTACCCTTTTGCCCTTATGTCTATATTGAACACAAGGCATAGACCGTGTCATCCTTGTCCAGTTCAATATTGGGCCCATAGACATTTATCCTGTTATGCAGGATGGGCAAATTCCATCTAGGTCACTCATGTCCCTCAGCATGCTTCGTGGAGTACCCATCAACTGTCTTTATGGTTATCCAGTTACGGACAACGTTGGATCAGCAATAAAGCACTCGACTCCACACCTAGGATCCATAGTGGTTTCAGGTCGAAGAGTGGAATACACTATTATCACCATGAGAATAACTTATGACACTTTGCATAACGTTCTATATAGTATTCTCATAGCGGGTCAATCCGGTATAAATATTACTCCTAATATTCATACCTATGTTTAAGACTTGATAACTCTTTATCCATGATCCATGAGATGTGATCATCAGTCTACAAACATAATAGTCTTAATGCTTTAATGTTATCCCACTTCACACTAAAGCTCGACTACGGATACTTTAGGAATAGTGTCCTTATGTTTAATGTGTTCTCATGATTAAGTCACACTTAATACATTAAACGGACTATCTATTCCAGGGACTTTATTAGTCAACCATAATAAAGAGAATGCCTTTTATTATTCGATACAAGTACCAAAATGTATTGGCCTCTAGGGCTTACACCAACAGCCGAAACATTGTTTTGTATCACTTAAGACAAGATACCTTTCGTTTATGAAAAGGTTTTTTTGATTAGTCGCACGGCGGCGAAAAAGAGTTTGACTGGTTGGATGTATTTTGAGTGATGGCGAGAACTTGGATGAGCGAGATATACATCTCGAATCCTAGCCTCAGGAGTGCACGGTATACACCATGTTCCATTTCCATCTTCATTGGCAAAATTATTTAATAAAGATTAAGTATTTTTAGGTTTGATTGAGAAAAGGGTTTGAAGAAACCGCATTGACAATTTTAGACGATGGCGAGAGTTAAGATTGGCGAGGCATCTGCCTCGAATCTTAATCTCAGGAGTGCATGGTATACACTATGTTCCATTTCCATCTTTATTGAAAGAGGTTAAGATAGGAATTAAGTATTTTGGAGTTTGAAAGACGAATACTTGTGACTTGCAAGCTCTTACAACTTGGGTCTAGTACTCGGGACTACGTCTGGACATTCCACCCAGGCAGTCTGTTTCTTTCCAATATTGCTAAGAAAATGATTCGAATATTTACGAATGTTTTGGAGGGAAGACGAATATTTATGGCTTACAAGCTCTTACAGCTTGAGCCTAATATTCGGGATTACGACTGGATATTCCATCCAGGTAATCTTTTTCTTCCAACTTTATTAAGAAAAAGATTAGGATATTTGGAGTGTTAAAGAGAAGACGAATATTTACGGCTTGCAAGCTCTTACAGCTTGAGCCTAATATTCGGGATTATGACTGGATATTCCCTCCAGGATAATCTTTTTCTTCACGTTTTATTTAGGAAACGATTTGAATATTGGAGTGTTAAAGAGAAGACGAATATTAACGGCTTGCAAGCTCTTACAGCTTGAGCCTAATATTCGGGATTATAACTGGATATTCCCTCCATGATAATCTTTTTCTTCATGTTTTAGAAAAGGATTTGAATATTAGAGTGTGGAAGGGAAGACGAATATTTATGGCTTGCAAGCTCTTACAGCTTGAGCCTAATATTCGGGATTATAACTGGATATTCCCTCCAGGATAATCTTTTTCTTCACGTTTTTATTTAGAAAACGATTTTGAATATTGGATTAAAATAATCAAAGTACGGAGGTTTGAAATTATTGAAAGTTAAGTTGATGTTGCTTAAGAGCTCATTGTAAGAAGGCCCAAGAGTAAGCCATGTGAGGTTGATGGCGATGCTTAAAAGCAATCGACTTACAAGGGTATGGAAATGGGCTCGACGTCGAATCGAGAATTAGGTGATATTTATCATTATTATTTTTTGAATGGTTTTTCTTTTTATCAATGAAATTGAGATGATTTATCATGATTGAAACATACCTCACACATAAAAATAAATAATTTGTACGAACGAAGTAGCAAGCACGAGTATAATAATTCACATAAATCCCAAAGAAAGAATAATCACCTAAGTCATATTAAAAATAATCATAATAATAAAAAAAATGAATAAACAATAGAAACATGTTAGTTAAGTAGTAAGACTAGATAATTAATTGTGAGAATTAAAGGAAAATAATAATCACCTAAGTCATATTAAAAATAACATAATAAAAAATGAATAAACAATTAAATGTGACAATTAAAGGAGAATATGAGACAGTCAAAATATTGGAGAACCAACACAACACAACTGAGTATCGAACCCAGGATCAAAGAGAAGGTGGATTATCTCGATCTCCACCAGGCCAAGACCTGTTTACTGCTAGATTTGCAGTGGCCCAAATATATAAACAACGAAATAAAATAAATAAATAAATAAAATAATAAACAAATAACAAAAGGCCAGCATGGGCCGAGCATTTGGGCTTGGGTCGAAGGAGGCCCACTCCAAGAGTGGCCCCAAATGAATAGGAGAAGCCCAACAGTGAAGACCCTTACTGCTAGCTGTCAGCGCAATCAATGGAGGGAAGGTGAAATGAAAGGTCTTCAACCACTTTAACCACGCGATGTATTTTCCAACAATGGGTTTTCAATTACATTCAAGATTAATTAAAAGTAACGTTTTAAAAACAAAGAAACATTGACCAAAACCAAAAATCGCCTCCTTCCCTCAAGTAGAAACAAATGGTCCCAAGGAGAATCAGGGAAGTGATTTGAACGTGAAGAAACAGACACGAGTAAAAAAAATCCAACAACATACACAGTGAGGGCGATGATGAAGTAGAAATTCAGAAGAAAGTAAAACCAAAGCCAGAATGAAACCTATGCTTACCTCTTCACGAAGAGATCACCGACAGATGTTAGAACGTTCTTCTTCAAAAGGCTCTCTCTCCCGTCGTTTCGAATTCGGACGCGTGCTCGTTCGCCGGCTCTAGCTTCAGTATCAGCTTGGTCCAAACGGCGTCAAGGTGAATTTCTCCTCTTTCTTTTCGTTAGGGTTTTTTGTGTTCTCCTCTCCGTCTCCAAATATTGTTCCTAGGGTTTTTTGGCTGATCTTCTTTTCGTGAACAGTGGCCGCTCTCCTCAAAAAATTAGGGTTTCGTGAATAGTAATCGCCTTTTATACAGGACCCCTCTCTTTCCTCTGTTGCGTTTTCTGCTGTGTAGTGGAGCCTTCGTACGGAGGATGCCTGGAGATTTTGTCTTCATCCTAGCTTGGTGGTCCCGGGTCTCAATTCTCTTCCTTTCGAAATTTCACCGCTGGTAAAAACTTTTACCCTCATAAGTTACTCAACTGAAAAGTTTGCGTTTTTGGAATTAACTGACTTCGTGTTGTTATTATAGCAGTTCTACAAGCTCTTAGCAAGGGAAGTATCTTGTAAACACTTAGCTTTTGTTTAACCATGCGCTCCTTCTTCTGAAGGATGGTGGGTTTGGGTTAGTCTTGGCATGACTTGGTAGCACCAATAATTGACAGTTTGAGCTCACAAACAGGAACGCCTGAGAATTGCTGCGACTAAATTTGATGTTTCTTCCTTGGTAAGTCTTTGCATCACTGAATCGGCACCGTTGGCAATTTCTCTAAACTCTAACATTTGATTTTGATGCAAGGGTACAGAATGTTGTTGATAAGGCTGTAGCTTGGCAAAGACCGTATCTCCAACTCTGAAGTCCGCCAAACTTCGTTTAGCATCAACACACTTCTTCATGACTTGTTGAGCACGATGGAGACTCTACAAAGGTTTGAAATTTTATTTTGATAATGACTTATGAGATTTTGTACGATTTCATGATTTTGATTCTAATGGAGCTTGTCGCAGGGTCCGACTTATGGAGGTGTTCCGGTAATCAATTCACTTTGTAGAGAAGCATCTCTTGGTTGAAATTGTGATAATAGTCATTTCCAGCTCTACCGTGTACGTTGTCCTCATGTCCCATCTTTTGGGAAGCTGGATGTGCATTAGAAGGAGGGCCCTGCATCATTCTCGGGCTCAACTGGTTTTGATAGTTAGGAACATGTTAATAAAATAAATCAGAACCATCCTGTTGTGACTGTATTGTCGGGGCAGGCTGTTTCATGCTGCCTGTTTCATGCTGCCTGAGGACCCTCTGAATTGTTGTGGTTTAGTAGTATGGTTTAATTATTATTATTGGACTGATATGCACTTTATTTTGCTTGTTTGGAGACAAAAACTGCAGGTTTGAGGTCTGTTAAATGACCGGATTGCAGATTGGTTCAGGTTGGAGAGGCAGATACCTTGGCATCAAGAAGCTTCCAATATCAGGCACATGACAGACAGGGAGAGCATGCAATGCTCAGAAGTTGTGATGTAGTTGCAAAGAATGTGTAGTAGGCCAAGGGTTGCATTTGAAACCTTTGAGAAATCCTTTCCAAAACCTTCGTCTGCTGCCGCATCAAAATTTAAATTGAGGGAGTTGGAGTGAAGCACCAAAAGCAGCAATGTAAGTAATAATTTCATGATCAAATTGGCTTTGGAAGGTAGCAACTTGATGCAGGATTGTTTGCAAAAGTGTACGTTGACATCGGTGTCATTTCTATTCTCTTTTTTTCAGGTACTGTAGCTGGAAAAATGATTCGTATGGATGGAGCAACAACTTCTAATTTCTCACCAGTTTGCTAGGATCATCCGAAGGTATAATTTGCTTCTCACTCTGGTGTGGTTTTTACAGTGTCTACCAAATTACCTGAGATGCGCAATTCTGATGGTGTATCACGTGTTTTTGCTTCAAATAGGGCACAATCAACATCTGAATCGATGGAATTCTGAATCAAGTGCTTTGGAAGCTTTCTGTCGGCAACTATCCTTCTTCAGCTCAAACTCAGCTAGAGGCAACTCATCAATTTGGATTTTCAGAGAGAAGCCTTTTTTTCAAAAATGCTTCTCAATTCGTCAACAATATTATGATGATCTCCCGGTCTATGAACTCTCCCTAAAACAACATTAAAGTGAGAAACTCATGACATAGCATCTGAACGATAATTCCTTAGTAGCCTCAGCTCCGGTACATCTACTGTAAAACTGTCCCATTCCTTAAGAAGTAAACCAAACACTGAGGCACGGTTGAGAAGCGAGTGGGATTCTCTGAGTATTGACCGTGCTAACTCCTGCTTTCAATGCTAACTCCTGCTTTCAAGACATCTGGTGCGACATTGGATAGCCCACAAATACTGCCAACAATGGATTACATGTTTTGTGCCAACCATTGTTTACACATATAAATGCAGGTTACTTTATTATGCAGTTCGTCAGCCTACTGTCGGAACTATTCTGTTTGGCGCCATCAATCAATAGTGGAAAATAAGGTTTTGAATCGGATGCATTAGGACCGTGGTCAACTTTTCCTTTCGACAACTCTGGTATCTCCAATTCAAACTGTCCATCAAGAATTTTTTGTATGGTGTCAGTTTAGTGAGCTGCCGTAAGTGTGACAGTTCGCGTCACCACATAAACACGACAACGTATCATTGCAATGTCACCTGACAACACATCATCGGCTGGAAGTCTGTATGAATATGAGCTCTTTTGGATGCTCACAACTATCTCCGCCATGAAATAAGCACAGCTTATACTCAAATTGCATTCCGACCTTACATGATTTGGTGCTTCCAAATGATCTAAGCTCAAAACATCTATGCTTCCTCGAATTTTTGCTCATTTATTAACCTTGATAGTTCTTTGGTAGGATCCTTGGTAATCTCATGCAAGCCGTTGTTGACTTGTGTTACAAAAGGATCAGCAGCCACTTTGGAGTTAGCTGCCATTTCCAACAGTTTACGTTGGCCGTCAGCCAATTGCCCGCTCAAAGTTTGAGTGATCGATGATGCTGAATTAATTGTGTTCCTTCAAAGTGATGGCTAGCGGAGAATGAGTAGAATCATACTGCTGTTGAATAGCAGTTGTGTAGTTCAAAAGTCCATTCTGAAATGTGCCATCAATTTGTTCAAACATTGCTTTGCAAGACTTCTCAAAAGCAGGAACTAATGTAGCTTCCACACTAGTCTTAAGTGCTTCCTGAAGAACCTACTTGCCAGTAGTTTGAAATTGTACTTGTATCTGCCTAGCCACTGTAGCTTCAAGTTTTGAACAAACCGACTTTTCTAGTTGATTCAATGCTTTATCTCCCACCCCCTTCTGGAATGACTCCATAACAAATGTTGTTATTGCTTTCTCTATATTTTGACTAAGTGAACGAGTAATGGTTGTTCCAATTGAAGATATTTCCTTCTTGATGATTTTCTCCAATAGAGATGACATATCCTTGTTTATGTAATTGGAGATCATATTTGTTATTTGCTACACATGGTCTCGCTCTAGTTTCTCTTGCTTTGCATTTTCTTCTTGTAACATCTTCACACCCAAACTCTGCTCCGGTATCACATGTGGATGTTTCAACTTCTTCTTGAATGCTACTACCCGTTTTCTCACACGGTAGAAAATGAGATTCAATGGACTTTCTGTAAGTTTCCATGGCAGTGTGAGGAACTCTTGGACATGAATGAAATGATTGTGACATGAATGAATATGTGTATGGATGAATGGAAACTTTCCAATGTGAATGAAATAATGTGAATGCAAATTTGAACATGATAAAAAATAAAAATGAAAATGTGAATGTAAATTTGAACAAGATATATAAAAATAAAAATGGTATATAGATGGAAATCTCCTTGAAAAAGGAAAATGATGTTCCATGAGAGACAAAACATGGATTGAATGAGAATGACATTCCAATTGATTCTATCTAAACATATCAAACATCTAAAACCAAATGGAGAGGTAAAAATCTAATGATCATAGAATGGCAAGCAGCGGCAATGTCTAAACAATCCGCGTAGGTGGATAGATTCGTGACCAGATGAAATGGTCATGAGGAGGAGAAAAAATGAATGATTGATGGAAAAAAAAATTCAGGACCAAAATCAGGGTATGACAGAGTCTAAGGACAAAGACGCGCTGATTGAGCTACTTGAAGACCGAGTGACAAAGAGACAAAGAGGGTCAGAGGTTTCATCTTCTAGCATGCCTCAGCCTTCAGTTGCTTGGAAGAAGATTGTTGACCAGCTTGTCCTCGAAAAGACTCAGATGAAGGTTTCTTTTGAGACAGAGATCTGTCGCATTCGAAGGAAGTACGCGTCTTCAGCCAGATCTTCTAACATTGTTATTAGGGATCCTTAGGATGACTAGTCTCAATTTCTCTTGTATCTTTTTATTTTGGTTTCTGAAATTGTACTCAGTGTAATCCTTCCAATTTATATAAATAAAAAGAGACTTTTGGTCATATCAAATTGTTGTAATTACCATTTAAATATTATATGTTTGCAAATGATACAGTAAGTTCCTTGGAAATAAAAAATAATCAAGCATTGCATTTCATGCATCATTTGCATAAGCAGGTTTTTTCCAGGTGTCTGATTGATGTTCTTCTGTGCTTTAGCCAAGCTGACTCACCGGTACAACACCAGAGCCAATCATCTGAGAATTGTGGAGCATCTAGAGCAAGAGAACAGAGAGCTGAAGGACGAGATTGCCCGGCTGACTGCCATGATGGATTCAGTTCTTGCTGCTCAAAGTCAAGCTTCTCCAACGCCTACAACTCCTCCCGCGAGGACTGTTATTTCAGAAGTGGTTACGTCTACCATGCCTGCTGCTACCGCCCGTTTCACGCCAAACCTGCCTGCCGGATTCCCGTGGGGAATGCCGCCCAACTTTGTGCTAGAAGGCTTTGCGCCTACATTTGCTTCCATGCTGGCATCTAGCCCGATCATGTCTGTGCCACCTCCAGATGTGCACACTTTGCCACCAGTAGAGGACACCATCTATCATTATGAGCCGTCTGAGGGTCCGGATGTCCATGAGAAGATAGACGAAATGAAAGACCAATTTCTTGAGTCGCGCAAGGAATTGAAGACACCGAGGGATAAAGATTTGTTTGAGAAGAGTGCTGCTGAATTGTGCTTGGTACCCAATGTTAAAATACCGGTGAAATTCAAAGTGCCTGACTTTGAAAAATATAATGGGAATTCTTGTCCACCCAGTCATCTTGTGATGTATGCCCGTAAGATGTCAACTCAAACAGATAATGACCAATTGCTTATTCACTACTTCCAGGATAGCCTGACTGGTGCTGCACTCCGTTGGTATACGGGGTTGGATAGTGCAAGTATTCGCACTTTCAACGACCTGGGAGAGGCTTTTGTGAAGCAATACAAGTAAAATGTGGATATGGCGCCGAATAGAGACCAGTTGAGGTCTATGTCTCAAAAAGATAAAGAGATATTCAAGGAGTACGCGCAGAGATGGAGGGATTTGGCTGCCCAGATTACTCCTCCTTTGGAGGAGAAAGAGATGACAAAAATCTTCTTGAAAACCCTGAGTTCATTTTATTATGAACGCATGATCGCCAGCGCCCCCAGTGATTTTACCGAAATGGTAAATATGGGGATGAGACTTGAAGAAGGGGTCCGTGAAGGACGATTGTCAAAAGATGAGGCGTCAATAAGTAAGAGGTATGGCAGTAGTTTCAGCAAGAAGAAGGATAGTGAGACAAATGCAATTTCCAGTGGGAGGCAGAGGAGGCCTCAAATCAAAAGAAATCCATCACCCCGTCAACATCATCATCATCAAGTATCATCAGTAATTTCGGTATTTTCTAATCAACAAGCAACACCAATTCAACAACAACAACCACAACAACCGCAACAGAGAACAAACACCTACAATAACAATAATACAAACAACAATCATCAACAGCAGAATTTTGAGAGGAAGGTCTCTTTTGACCCGATTCTTATGTCGTATGCAGAGTTGTATCCCTCGTTAGTTCTCAAGAACTTGATTCAACCAAGGAACCCACCGTAGATCCCAGAACCACTTCCCTGGTGGTATAAACCTGTGCTACGTAGTGCTTCTCATCAGGGTGCACCCGAGCATGATATTGAAAACTGCTATCCATTGAAGTATGATGTGCAAAAGCTTATGAAGAGTGGTATGGTGTCCTTTGAGGACCGCACACCAAATGTGAAAGCTAACCCTTTGCCCGCTCACGGGAACTCTTCAGTAAATATGGTGGACGGTTGTCCTGGGGAATTCAAGGTTTTTGATGTCGGGTTTATCCAAAGATCTTTGGTGCAGATGCACAAAGATATTTGTTTGGTGAGTGACTGTTAACATGATCATGATGGTTGTGTTGTGTGTAGTGTGAATCCAAGAGGGTGTGATATAGTGAAAAGGGACATCCAATGTCTGATGGATGAAGGCATGATCCAGATTGTTCAATCCCATCATGTAGATGGCGATGTCAATGTCACAGTTCCCATTTTCAAGCAGCAAGAGCGGTTCATAATCCAATATGATAGCAGCAGCAACAACAATGTCAGTCAAAGATCAGTTTCGCCGTTGGTAATACGGTTAGCGGGCCCAATCCCGTATTCATCTAATAAGGTTGTACCGTACCAGTATAATGCTACAATGATAGAGAATGGTTAAGAGGTCTCGTTACCTACGGCCAGTTCAGTAGTGAGCATTGCTGATGTTACAAAGGTGACCCGCAGTGGTCGAGTGTTTGGGCCGGTCGTCCCAGAAAGTAAAGAGGAAACAAGTGTTCGTAAGAAGGCGAAAGTGCCTAATGTAGATCCAGTTGGCTGTTCAAAAGATAAGTCTGGTGAATCCAGCAACTTGAAAGCCAATGATGATGATGAGGTACTCTGATTTATTAAAAGAAGTGAATTTAATATGGTTAAGCAGCTGCTCCAAACTCCTTCGAAGATTTCAGTGTCGTCTCTGCTTTTGAATTCTGAAGCGCACAGAGAAGCACTACAGAGAGTTCTTGAACAAGCATATGTGGAGCAAGATGTTATTGTGGATCAATTTGATCACATTGTGGCTAACATCACTTCATGCAATAATTTGAGCTTCTGTGATGAAGAACTCCCTGAGGAGGGAAGAAATCATAACCTGGCTTTGCATATTTCGATGAACTGTAAGGAAAATGCTTTGTCAAATGTGCTTGTTGACACTGGTTCGTCACTCAATGTGCTTCCGAAGTCAACTTTGTCAAAGTTATCTTACCAAGGAGCGCCCATGAGGTACAGTGGTGTAATTGTCAAAGCCTTTGATGGCTCGCACAAAATAGTAATTGGTGAAGTGGACCTTCTAGTTAAGATAGGTCCGAGTGATTTTCAGATTACTTTCCAAGTAATGGATATCCACCTGGCCTACAGCTGTTTACTAGGAAGGCCATGGATTCATGAGGTAGGAGTTGTTACCTCAACTTTGCACCAGAAGCTTAAATTTGTCAAGAATGGCAAGCTAGTGATTGTGGGAGGAGAGAAAGCACTGTTGGTTAGCCATCTGCCATCTTTCTCATATGTTGAAGCTGAGGATGAGGTTGGAACTCCGTTCCAATCCTTATCTATTACTGATGAGAAGAGAGTTGGGGCACCTATGTCCTCGCTGAAAGATGCTCAGAAGATTGTTGAAGAAGGTGTTGTTGATCAATTAGGGCGTATGGTAGAGGTCTCCGACAACAAAGATATGCAACTCAGCTTTCGTAGCGGAGGGTAATTCATGGTAATGAGCAACACTTAGCTGCTGTGCTAGAGGATAGCGAAGAGGAAGACTGCACCAACTTTGTAACGCATGGAAAAACATGCAACAATTGGACTGCTGTTGATATTCCTGTTATTTTGCGTCGATCTAAGTAATTGCTTTTATATTTTAAAATCCTTCTCTTATGCCTAAAGGAGAAGTGAACATTGTTTGGGCATTTTAAATTGATCATCAATAAAATTAATTCTATTCATCCACATCTTTGATGTTTATTTTCACTTTTTGCTTTATTCTGAAAATGGTAATCACAAACAACATAAATAAACAATATAATTGTCCATCTGCATAATATTTGGTCACAAATTCACTTCTCTAAAATCAAAATATCAAATCATTATGCAGGTTGGTTCCTAACCCCATTGAATACAATGATCCTTCTCCTTCTCCGAATTTTGAATTCCCTGTGTTTGAGGCCGAGGAGGAAAGTGACGTAGAAGTAAGTGATGAATTTTCTCGTCTTCTTGAGCAAGATGAGAAGATTATTCAGCCGTTTGAAGAGTATATTGATCTAGTCAACTTGGGTTCCGAGGATAATGTGAAGGAAGTCAAGATTAGGTCTCGGTTGTGTCCAGATGCTAAGAAGGGGTTGATTGATCTTCTTCAAGAATATTCAGATGTGTTTGCTTGGTCCTATCAAGACATGCCTGGTTTAGATTCTGATATTGTGGAGCATAGATTGCCGTTGAAGCCAGAATTCCCGCCAATCAAGCAGAAATTGAGAAGAACGCATCCTGATATGGCTGTGAAAATCAAAGAGGAAGTTCAGAAGCAGATTGATGACGGTTTCCTTGTGACTACTGAGTATCAGCAATGGGTGGCCAATATTGTGCATGTGCCAAAGAAAGATGGAAAAGTCCGCATGTGTGTTGACTATAGAGATTTGAATAAAGCCAGTCCGAAAGATGATTTTCCTCTGCCACACATTGATATGTTGGTAGACAATACTACTATATTCAAAGTCTTTTCATTTATGGATGGATTTTCCGGATATAACCAGATCAAGATGGCACCCGAGGATATGGAGAAGACCACATTCATTACACCCTGGGGAACATTCTATTATAGAGTGATGCCTTTCGGTTTAAAGAATTCTGGTGCGACTTACCAGAGAGCGGTGACTACTCTTTTTCATGATATGATGCATAAAGAGATTGAAGTTTATGTCGATGACATGATTGCTAAATCAATCGATGAAGACGAACATGTTGAGCATTTGTTGAAGCTATTCCAGCGTTTGAGGAAGTATAAACTCTGCTTGTATCCCAATAAATGTACTTTTGGTGTTCGTTCTGGTAAATTGTTGGGCTTTATTATCAGCGAGAAGGGTATTGAAGTTGATCCTGCCAAAGTCAAAGCAATACAAGAGATGCTTGCGCCCAAAACTGAGAAGCAAGTCAGAGGTTTTCTCGGTCGCTTGAATTATATTTCCAGATTCATTTCCCACATGACTACGACATGTGCGCCTATATTCGAGCTTCTTCGGAAAGATCAGTCTTGTGATTGGACCGAAGATTGCCAAAAAGCATTTGACAGTATTAAGGAATATTTGCTTGAACCACCAATTTTGTCTCCGCCTGTTGAATGAAGACCATTGATGGTGTCTTTGATTGTGCTCGAAGATAGTATGGGTTGTGTTCTTGGTCAGCAAGATGAGACTGGGAAGAAAGAATTTACAATCTACTACCTCAGTAAGAAGCTCACCGACTATGAGACTCGGTATTCAATGCTTGAGAAAACTTGTTGCGCATTGGATTGGATTGCTAAGCGTCTGCGTCAGTATATGTTGAATCATACCACTCGGTTGATATCCAAAATGGATCCAATCAAGTATATATTTGAGAAGTCTGCTTTAACTAGGAGAATTGCCCGTTGGTAGATGTTATTATCAGAGTATGATATCAAATACCGATCTCAGAAAGCGATTAAAGGTAGTATCTTGGCTGACCATTTGGCTCACCAACCAATTGAAGATCATCAGTCAGTACAATATGATTTTCCTGATGAAGAGATTTTGTACTTGAAAATGAAATATTGTGATGAACCATTGCTAGAAGAAGGGCCAGAACCTGGTTCCCGTTGGGGCATGGTATTTAATGGAGCTATTAATCAATATGGAAATGGCATTGGGGCAGTAATTATTACTCTTCAAGGCACATATCTACCATTTACAGCTAGATTGACTTTCAAGTGTACAAACAACATGGAAGAATATGAAGCTTGCATTATGGGGCTTGAAGAGGCCACGAATCTCATAATCAAGTATTTGAATGTCTTCGGTGATTCCGTTTTGGTGGTGAATCAGATCAAAAGAGAATGGGAGACGAATCAACCCGGTTTAGTACCATATAGAGACTATGCGAGGAGGATTTCAACTTTCTTTATAAAGGTTGAATTTCATCATATCCCTCGAGATGAGAACCGGATGGCAGATGCTCTGGCAACGTTGGCATCAACGATTGTAGTGAAGTATTGGAATGAAGTTCCCAATTTATCTGTGAGGCGTCTTGATAGGCCAGCTCACGTGTTTGCTATTGAAGAGATCAAAGACGAGAAGACGTGGTACTACGACATCAAATGTTTCCTTCAAAGTCAGATTTACCCTCCAGGCGAATCTTTGAAAGATAAGAAGACTTTGAGAAGATTTACCGATAATTTCTACTTGAATGGTGAGATAATGTACAAGAGAAACTTCGACTTGGTTTTGCTCAGATGTGTGGATAGACATGAAGCAGACATGTTGATGACTGAAGTGCATGAAGGTTCCTTTGGTACTCATTCCAATGGACATGCAATGGCAAAGAAGATGTTGGAGCAGGTTACTATTGGTTGACAATGGAATCTGATTGTTGCAAGTTTGTGAAGAAATGCCACAAGTGTCAAATTTATGCTGATAAGATTCATGTTCCTCCGAAACTTTTGAATGTTATCTCTTCCCCATGGCCCTTCTCCATGTGGGGAATTGATATGTGTAAGACCCCAATTTTGACCCTAAGATCCCTCATGCATTCCCATCATAAGCATTAACATTGGGATTATACCTTTGCATCCTCCTTACCCCTTTTTCGTTGGGTTTGTTTTGGGAGAGATCACGAAGAACTTTGTGATTATATCATACTTGTATTTTATCATTTCATTAACCAAAATACCAAAAATATGTCTTTGTACTTGTCTAACTCATTTGTAGGTAGGGCATGATCTCATTGATTCATCAAGATCACATTTAGGGTTTGAGACCCTCATGAACAAAGAGCACAATCAAAAATGGATTCAATAATGGTTATGAACATCATATATGAGTCCCAATGTTTTCTACATGTCATATTGATCAAGTTTGCTTCAAGAGTTTGAGGGTGATTTGCCTTGGAAACCCTAGTTTGACTAGGTATCTTGAGTAACTTCTCCAACAAGCTATCTCACCAATTGATCAAATTTCTCAAGGGACACTTCAAATTTCATCATCTTATGCATATATGATTTACCATGAGCCAAGGAAGTCAAGAGAATTCGAAATTAGCAAGTTGGTTGATGGTGGTTGTCCAGATCAATTCATCTGATCAAAACTGGGTCTCCCTAGACCTTATCTCCTACAATTTTCACCATATTAAAATGATTCTAAGAGAAATATTACCCTAAATTACATTCTAAACAACTTTCATGTTTAGACCTAGATATAGTTTTTCTTGGAAAATCATTTTCTATGTTGAAACATTATAGGTCATTTTGTCTAAACCCTAATTTGAAAGTCAACTTCCCAAGGCCATAACTTGCTCAATTTTTATGAGATGAAAGATTTCCAAGTTGCACAATCAAATTCAATTAGTCTACTTCAACTTTGATGTTTTGAGTGGGAGCTAATTCAACTTCTTTGAACATGTGATATGAGGCTACATAATAGGTCACTTTTGACCTATACCATTGATCAAGTGATTTTTCCAAACTTCAAAAATGTATAACTCTATCATTTCAAATCCAAATTACATGAAATTTGTGACCATTTTTAAGGTCTTTTAGATAGCTACAACTTTGATGAAGACACTTTTCTCATTTGAAGCTCCCATAAAAAGTTAAGCAAGGTGGAATATTGAGACATATGGCTTGACACTTAGAAAAGTTTTGATATGTCAAATATTTCCAAACTTCCACCTCAAATTTCTCCAAGTTCCAAGTTCCAAATGAAAAAGTGTTCAACATAAAACTTGTTCCTCTTGATCTCACGTTTCCAAAGAGCTAAGATTCATTCATTTTGAACTTGAAATGCATAGGTTGCGCGTGGCTTAAATAGGCTGATATCATTTGGCATGGATCAATCTTCAAATAATAATGCACATTTTCCTTCCAATCCAATCCATCTTCAAAGCATCTGAACTTCAAATTTGGACTATCAGTTATCATTTCATGGGCCTATGCGCGCCCATGCATCATCCATCATCATTTTGCCAAAATTGGAAAGTAAGAAGAGTGTGCAAATATCACATTTGGCTATATATACAGTTGTATTTGCTCAAAAATGACACACACATTGCGCCAGCTTTGAATCCCCATTGAAAACCCTCCACTCTAAGAGGATAACCCTGATAAATTCATTTGAATTTGAGCTTAAATATCCACTATTTTGGAATTCAATTCTCCAGGATTCCATTGCTTCTAAAATTTTCCATTCCTCTCCTGCAAGTAATTGAAGTGAAGCCAAGCACAATTTAGATCAAGATCTAGCAAGCTCAGACCTCCATTGAAGGTAATTTGCAGAAATTTTAAACTCTTCGATTCTCTTAAATTGTTGCTCAATTCCATTTATTCTTGAGTTGTCTGAAGTTCTACCAATGTAGGCAAGAAGATTGAGTTGCTTTGAGGCCAAATCGAAGCAACTCAGATCATGAACCTCATTTTCAATTCCACATATCTCTCAATATAGTTGGAATTGGATATATTGGAGGTGATATTCGTGCTCAGTGATGTTTTTTCTTTAAGATCATGTCCCTACTTATTATTTTGGTGATGGTTCACCTTAACTAGACCGGTGGAGCTCACCGGGGAAGATGACCGGAGCTCTGGCTCCGACGATGAGGTGTCTCACCTCTGAACCACTTGATCCAAGTCCCACGTTATAATATAGAGCGTTGATGTTGATTACTTCATTTGCCACGCGGTTGACTAGGACATCGGTGGAACGCGCGTTTTGGATCATCAGATCTGCCACCTCAATTAATGAGGGAGATCTGATGGTCCACGTATTTTTGAATTTTTTGAATTTCATTTTAATACCATTTTCTTCAATAATTCATAATAAATTTAATATTGATCCAAAAAATATGGGACTTTCACCAAAAAATTTCAAATATTTTTCTCTTTCATATTCTGAATTAAAATTATTTTTTGGATCATTATTTATATATTTCATGAATTAATTGATTTTGCATTTGTTTTTAATTGTTTAAAAATATTTTTAAATGTCCAAAAATTATGAAATTTTTTCTCCAAGGTCCTTTGACCTTGTTTGACCTATGATAAATCTCATGGCCATTTATATGGTGTTTTGATGAGATTTTAGGAATTGGACAAAACATATTTGAATTTAATGCATTATTTTATTATTTTTAATTGAATAAATGTCATTTTAATTGTGTTGACCATTTGTATTGACTTGTTTGAGTTTCTTATTTATTATTGGGTCTTGGTCAAGGTTGATTTGACTTTGTCAAGTTAATATCATTGAATTTAGGTGATTGATGGAATGTACATTCCATCTCCCAAAATGAATGAATGATATTAATTTAGTAAAAGTCCTTCTTTGACCAATTTGTGATCTCATTCATCCCTTTCCCACTTCATCTAATTCCCCTTCTTCATTCATTTCCATTTGGCCAATGACATCTCAAAGTCCTAATGCTAGTTGATTGAAAGATTAAAATGAGTATGGATGACGTTGGGCCACACCTTTTGCATTTTTTTGTGTGTGGTATGTTTAATGAGCATAGTTCATAATACTATGTCTACAACATGCGTTAACACCAGAAGTCTATTGCCCGACTTCAGGTAGTTGTGACTTCTATATAAGTCCAATTACGATTGCTTAACATATCGCTAAATTTGTGATATAAAAGGCATAAGCATTCTAGTTAGTGAGATTGTAAGTCTCCCCTCTTCCATGGTATTGTGTGGAAACTTGGCCTTCTTTCCTTTCTTTGGAAGATGTTTTGGTTCAAGGATCCATGCTTGTGGAAAGTGGGTTGAGTGTTCTCCAAAGAATGTCTTGAAATCAAAAAGCAAAACAAAACTAACTACTAACTTACTAACTATTAACTTTTACTTTCAAGCTTTTACTTTTAATGCATTTTACTTTTAGTATTCTATTATCATTTGCCATTATACATATTATTCTAATTGTTTATGTTAATATAATTTTCACTTTGTCCATTTGGACCATATTGTGTGATGATTTTGTTTGTATATACTTTGTTTGATTGTGTGGTCTTTGACCATTAATGTACATAATAATAACAAAAACCCTAAAAGACTTTTGAGTGGATTGTTGGTTTGATCTTGCCCAATTGGACTTAGAATTTAGGCAACATTCCTTTGCTAATGGACTTGGCCAATTCCAATTTGTTGAAGAACCAAGTGCTTGCAATCTGAAATTCATCTGATACATCATTCAAGATCCTTCCAGCTCATCTGCAACATTTATCATTGTTAAGCTATTATGTTGAACCTGTGACTTATGGAATTCATTTGCTACATAGGCTATTTTGAAGAAGATCATGAAGTGGATAAGCTTGGATGAGGCCATCTTTATTTGATGCCTTTTCTCTTCAAGATTGATATAATTGTGCATTTGTGTGTTGCTTGACTCTAAAAGTCCAACGGAATTCTGGGTTTCTATTGACATACTTGTCTATTGGATTGCTCCCATTTGGTCAGATCTTTTCAACTTTAAACTTTTAAATTTTTGTGCATATGGTAGTCTCTTCATCTTCTCCCCGTTTCTTTAATTTCAAAATCTCTCCCTCCATTTTCAAAACCTTCTTTGTGTGAAATATTTTGTTCTAAACTTTGACCCCTTTTGCAAAAAGATAGAAACTTTGGCCTTATGCCATTGCATTTTCAAACTTATTTTCTTAAATCAAACTTGTAAATAAATTTAACTATACTTGACTTAAAATTTCAAAAAAAACAACCCAAAAAGAACTAACTCATTCAAACCATTTTCAGGCCTTTGTGCCTTTCAAACTTAAATTTGGTTAAAACCAACACACTCATTTTGAAATTTATAGCACGAACTACGAGGTTTTATCCCTCATTTATATAATTAATGAATTCTTTGCTCATCCCCCCACTCTATTTGTTTGTAAACATCACTTTGTACAAAATACATATGCACACAAAAAGGGCTCCCTAGGAGTACCTAGGACACTTTGGGTGCTAACATCTTCCCTCTGTGTAACCAACCCCCTTACCTATGATCTCTGATTTTTATTAGTTTTTATTTGAAAACTTCTTACTATTTGGGTTTTGTTCGTACTTTTTCCCTTTTCCCTTGGAAACAATAAAAGCGCGGTGGAGACTCTTGTTAATTGATCTCTAGCTTGTCAATAGCTTGATGATCATGAATTTTCCGCTACAATATGATTGGGATGATTAAGCCCAAAGCTTCGAATGGACATTGTTTCATTTTAGTGGAAATTGATTACTTCACAAAATGGGTTGAAGCGGTATCGTATGCAAATGTAACCAAGTAAGTTATTGTAAGGTTTATCAAGAATCGGATCATATGTCGTTATGGTGTGCCAAGTAAGATAATTACTGATAATGGATCGAACTTGAATAACAATATGGTGGAAGCTCTTTGCAAAGACTTCAAGATTGCACATCATAATTCTTCTCCTTATAGACCCAGGATGAATGAGGCTGTTGAAGCTGCGAAGAAGAACATCAAGAAGATTATTCGGAAGATGGTTGTCACGTATAAGGATTGGTGATCAGTCACCAATTATGCTAGACATTCCACTATTTAACCGTAAATAAGTCAGGTAAACTGTGTAAACTGAAGCATTTTTAGTTAGATATAAGCTCAAGTCTATAATATTAAGTGTGTTGTTACTGATGAGTTTCTTGAGGATATTTTACACTTTTGGGTATGTTAGCAGGTAAAAAACTAGTTTGGAAGCTCAGGGAATCAAACGTCAGATGAGAAATTGAGCCCGAGCAAGAAAACGGAAGAAAAAATCATTTTTCTGGAGAACCTGCTGTCCATACGCGTATGGCCTTACATGATACGCGTATGGGCCTTCCCAGTACGCGTAGCATACGTAAATGACCAGAGGGATGGAAAATTCAGCCAAAAGACAAGCTTCTGGTGATACGCGTACCAGTCTGGGCAATACGCGTACCAGTCTGGGCAATACGCGTACCAGACTGGGCAATACGCGTATCAGAGGCTGTGTTACGTGCAGTACGCGTTTGAGACCAGCCAATACGCGTATGGGACAGCTCAATACGCGTATGGAGCATAAAATCAGGAAAAATCCAACTGAAGAGCTATTAACAGGCCAGACCACGATTTTCCGGGGGTTGGACGTTTTGGAGAGAAAAAAGACGCGTTTTGAGGGCTGGAGACTCTACGAATATCAAAGGATTCATATGTTCAAGAGTTTTCCGACTATTGAAGATTGATTCCTCACGAAATTCTGTAATGACAACAATATTAATCTTTGTTTTTATTTCTAGTATGAGTAGCTAAACCCCCCATTGCTAGGGGGGTGACCCTGATTCTGAATGTGACAGATTTGATGTTTATGAATGCATTGATTATTTCTTCTTTTTCATTGATTTGTTCTTATTACCGTTCTTTATGCTTTATTCGTCGGACCAACGAATGATGATTATTATGAATAGTTTAAGCTGGACCGCGATTATTCATTGACCTGGATAAGAACTTTGGATAGTGAAAATAACCTAGGACTAGGGATTTTCTATCTGACCGATAATTCTTGATAATTGAATGCTTGAGTATGAACTTAATTATTTATGGACATAGATATTAAGTTACATAATCAAAGGTCTGTTTACTAAGGACTTAGGAATAGATACCCTTGAGGACCGGAATTAATTTGACAGGAATATTGTCTTAGCCTTCATAAATTATATCTGTTACAGGAAGTTTCATTCACCGACCCTAGCAATCGTCTCTCATTTGTATCTCGTTCAACCTTTTCACTTGCTTTACTTATTTGCAATTGGTAGGATAATTACTCACAACACAAAAACCAAAGGCTTTTGTCTAATTGAAACAATCTATAAAGTCTGTATCGTCAAGCAGTCCTTGAGATCGACAAACGGGGAATTTCCCTTCTATTACTACAGTGAGAAAAATAGTACACTTGCTATTTTCCCATCAAGTTTTTGGCGCCGTTGCCGGGGACTGCCAAAGATAATAGAGTTTATTAATTTATTTTCAATTAGAATTTTGTTGCTCTGCTTCCAAAATTCTATTTACTGCTAATTTTATTTTTTTATTTTTATTGTTATTATAACTAATTTCTTTATGATCTGTGTATGCGAGGTAAGGCCTCAGCTGATTTTCATTTTGACGCAGAACCAGAGAGAACATTGCGTGCAAAGCTCAGAGAGGCTAGAAGAAAGAAACTGGCAAACTCTGACACCGAAGAACCGGCCACACGAGAACACCAGTCTCTGTTCACTCCGAAAAATCTGAGTCAGACACAGATTCACATCCAGACACTGTAAACATGGCTGCAGACCCACCCCCAGCGGAAAGACTTTTAGGTGACTATGGCAGACAGAATAACCCAGCAGTGCGGTTGACCATTGTTAACCAACCTGTTAATGTTGCTCACTTCCAGTTACACCCGTCAACTATCCGTCAGTTAGAAAGCAAACCTTTTGCAGGAAAGATCAATGAGGATGCAAACAAGCATCTGCAGAGGTTTCTGACTATGACTACATCCTTAAAAATTGATGGGCATTCTGAAGAGGCAAAGAGATTGGTCATGTTCCCATTCACGTTATCTGAGGACGCTGAGGAATGGTTCTATTCCCTACCCGCAGGAAGCATTACTACTTGGCAACAAATGGAAACAGCATTCTTGAACGAGTATTTTCCTGCTTCTGTGTATATCCGTAAGAGGTATGACATTGTGAATTTTAAACAGAAAGACGGAGAGACACTTGGAGATGCATACAAAAGATTCAAGAGATGTTTAGTTGCATGTCCTACACATAATCTGGATGAAACTGAACAAATGCAGAATTTTGTAAACGGGCTAAAGATGAAGACTAAGCAACTCATTGATACAGCTGCTGGTGGCTCATCTAATTTTTCAACAGCAACCGGTATCAAAAAGATCATCGAAGCTATTGCAGCGAATGAGCATTTGGAATTATATGACCGTACTGTGAATCAGCCGGAGGGAAAAATTGACTTGAAATTAGCAAATCAGGTAGTGAAAATGGAAGACCAGGTTGCTACTGAGGTTGAAAGAAGATTGAAAGCTATGAATTTAGGTACCCAGACTGTTGCTCAAGTGCAACTGGTTCCAACAATGATTTGTGAGATTTGTAGTGGACCACACTTTACCATGCATTGTGTTGCCACCGTAGAACAGGTGCAAGCAATAAATTACCTGAGGCAGAATAATCCTTATTCAAATACTTATAATCCGGGGTGGAAAAATCATCCTAATTTCTCTTGGAAAGATCAGCAAGGTAATATTCAGAACCAAGGACCTCCACAACAACAACCACCGTACCAACAGCAACCTTACCAGCAACAAGTACCTAAGAAAGCGGATTGGGAGATTGCTATAGAGAAGATGGCAACTCAGAGTATGCAATTTCAGGAAGAAACCAGGAATAATCAGAAGTACACCAATGCTTCCATTAAAAATCTGGAGATTCAATTGGGTCAGATAGCACAACAGATAACAAATTCCCAAACACCCGGCGCATTTCCTAGTGCAATAGTGACAAATCCGAGGGAGCGCAATAATGTGAGTGCGGTAACAACAAGAAGCGGGAAATCTGTTGAAGATCTTAAGAAGAAGGAGGAAGAAGAAGATCAATTGCTTGAAGTGGACCTGGAAATCTTAGAAAACAAGACACCACCTGAGGAAGAAAGTGTGACACTGCCGGTGGTACAAGAAAAGCTACCTGAACCAAAACTCATCATTAAGCTTCCATTCCCACAAAGAAACAAAAAGAAGAAGCAAGATGAGAAAAAATTTCAGAAATTCATGGAGTTGTTCAGGAAATTAGAAATCAATATTCCATTCGCTGAGGCACTCGAGCAGATGCCTATTTATGCGAAGTTCATGAAAGACATCATCTCCAAGAAGCGCACCACTGACACTGACCTTGTTATATTAACTGAAACTTGTAGTGCTATTTTGCAGGGTATGAAGATTCCAGTAAAGAAGCCAGATAGAGGTTCTGTGACCATCCCGTGTACCATTGGAGATAGGTCTTTTAAAAGGGCGCTGATTGATTTGGGGGCTAGTGTTAGCCTTATGCCTTTGTCTATTTACAGGAAGCTAGGAATTGGAAATGTTCAAGATACCAGAATGACACTTCAATTTGCTGACCACTCAGTGAAGAGACCTTTTGGGGTAGTTGAGGATGTTCTGGTCAAAGTTGATAAATTTGTTTTTCCTGTTGATTTTGTAATTTTGGAAATGCCAGAAGATGAAGAGATACCTCTGATTCTGGGCAGACCTTTCTTAGAAACAGGTAGATGCATGATAGACATTGAGGGAGGTACCTTGACCCTAAAGGTATATGATGAAGAGCTCAGAATTGATGTCCGAGATACTATGAAACATAAAGAGGATAGGTGTACAAATCACTCTGTGGAAGTAATTGATCAAATAGTAACTAGCACAATGCAAAGAAAGTTTCCTGAATTACCGTTGGAAAGAGTTCTTAGTCTGTCGGTCAGAGAGGATGAAGAGAATGATGATGAAACAGAACAAGAAGTGCTTGCCATGCTGGATACACAACCTCTTTGGATGAAATCCAAACCACGCCGGTGGGAGGACCTGAGATTTGCGCCAGAATCAGAAAATGAAAAGGTATGTAAACCAGGTATAAATTTTGAATTAAAACAATTACCTGTAAATCTTAAATATGTCTTTCTAGGATCTGGAACAAATTATCCTGCTATTATCAGTTCTGAGCTAAATGCAATAGATGAGGAAAAGTTGATACAGGTACTAAAGAAACATAAAAGTGCTATTGGGTGGACTATTGAGGATTTAAAAGGTATTAGCCCCACAGTATGCATGCATAAGATACTGATGGAGGATAATCAGAAACCAGTAGTACAACCGCAAAGGAGGTTAAATCCAGCAATGAAAGAAGTGGTAAGGAAAGAGGTTGTAAAGTTGTTAGATTCGGGAATGATTTACCCCATTTCTGACAGCTCGTGGGTAAGTCCAGTGCACGTGGTACCAAAGAAAGGAGGAACCACAGTAATTTTAAATGAAAAGAATGAACTGATCCCAACTCGCACAGTGACAGGGTGGCGAGTATGCATCGATTACAGAAGACTGAACACAGCAACAAGAAAGGATCATTTTCCCCTCCCTTTTATTTATCAAATGTTAGAAAGACTTGCAGGTCATGAGTATTATTGCTTTCTGGATGGATATTCGGGATACAATCAAATTGTTGTAGCCCCGGAAGATCAAGAAAAAACTGCATTTACATGTCCTTATGGTATTTTCGCTTACAGACGGATGCCATTTGGGCTATGCAATGCCCCAGCTACTTTTCAGAGGTGTATGACATCTATATTCTCCGACATGCTTGAAAAGTATATGGAGGTGTTTATGGATGATTTCTCTGTATTTGGTTCTTCTTTTGATAATTGTTTAGCTAACTTGTCTCTTGTTTTGCAAAGATGTCAGGAAACTAACCTTATTCTCAATTGGGAGAAATGTCATTTCATGGTGCAGGAAGGAATTGTGCTAGGACACAAAATTTCCCACAAAGGAATTGAAGTGGACAAAGCCAAAGTGGAGGTTATAGCCAACCTCCCACCTCCGGTGAATGAAAAAGGGATAAGGAGTTTTTTGGGTCATGCAGGTTTTTATCGCAGGTTTATCAGGGACTTCTCAAAAGTGGCCAAACCTTTGACTGATTTGCTAGTCAAGGACAAGCAAATTAATTTTGATAAAAACTGCATGGTAGCTTTCGAAACTTTAAAGAGTAAGTTGATCAGTGCACCTGTTGTAATCGCCCCCGATTGGTCCTTGCCGTTCGAAATAATGTGTGATGCAAGTGACCTTGCTGTGGGGGCTGTCCTAGGACAGAGAAAGGACAAATTATTGCATGTGATTTATTATGCTAGTCATGTCCTTAACCCGGCCCAAATGAATTATGCAACTACCGAAAAGGAGTTGTTGGCCGTGGTTTATGCTTTTGACAAATTTAGATCGTATTTGCTTGGTTCAAAAGTTATTGTGTATACTGATCATGCTGCGTTAAAGTATTTGTTTGCTAAGCAGGAATCAAAGCCGAGACTTTTGAGATGGATCCTCCTCCTTCAGGAGTTTGATTTGGAAATCAAAGACAAAAAGGGGTGCGAGAACACGGTCGCGGACCACTTATCTCGCATGTCCCCAATCAAAGAAACGGAGGAGGAACATCCTATTCAGGACACATTCGCTGATGAGAAAATACTTGCTGTTCAGGAGATACCATGGTTTGCTGACTATGCCAACTATGTGGTAGGTGGGGTTATACCTGATGACTTTAATTCTCACCAAAAGAAAAAGTTTCTTTATGATTGCAGGTTATACCTATGGGATGATCCATTTCTCTATAAAAAGGGAGTGGATGGTTTGATCAGAAGATGTGTTCCAGAAAGAGAGCAAGCCGATATTCTGAAAGCTTGTCATAATTCGGAGTATGGTGGACATTTCAGTGGAGATAGAACTGCAGCAAAAGTCCTCCAATCGGGTTTGTATTGGCCGTCGCTCTTCAAGGATGCAAATTCTATAGTCCGAGAATGTGATAGGTGCCAACGAATAGGTAACATTACAAAGCGGAATCAGATGCCGCAAAACTCCATGCTAGAAGTGGAGTTGTTTGATGTTTGGGGCATTGATTTTATGGGACCGTTTCCGCCATCATCGGGTAAGAATTACATATTGGTTGCGGTCGATTATGTGTCAAAGTGGGTAGAGGCTGTGGCATTACCAACAAATGATGCTAAAGTGGTGGTGAAGTTCTTGAGGCATAACATATTCTCTAGGTTTGGGGTACCACGGGCTTTAATTAGTGACCAAGGTACGCATTTTATAAATAAACTCTTGGAGAATCTGTTGAAGAAGTATAATGTCAAACATAAGATAGCCACACCATATCACCCCCAGACGAGTGGGCAAGTGGAAGTATCCAACCGTCAAATAAAGCAGATCTTAGAAAAAATGGTAAGTGCTTCTCGGAAAGATTGGTCAGTAAAGCTGGATGATGCATTGTGGGCATACAGGACTGCATTTAAAACACCAATAGGTATGTCCCCCTATCAATTAGTTTACGGTAAGGCTTGTCATTTACCACTCGAACTCGAGCACAGAGCCTTCTGGGCCTCCAAATTCCTAAACTGTGATCTTTTTAAAGCTGGTGAATCCCGAATTCTTCAACTTCATGAGTTGGAAGAATTCAGGAATCAAGCTTATGAAAATGCCAAAATTTACAAAGAACAAACAAAAAAATGGCATGATCAAAAGATCCAAAAGAGGGAATTTCGGGAGGGACAACTTGTACTGCTGTTTAATTCCAGGTTGAAGCTGTTCCAAGGGAAATTGAGGTCAAGATGGTCAGGACCGTTCGTCATTAACAAAGTACTTCCTTATGGAGCAATAGAGCTTAAAAATGAGAAGAATGGCGACACCTTCAAAGTCAATGGTCAGAGGTTGAAACCATACAATCCCGGTGAAGGGGGACCAATTGAAACTGTTAAACTCATCTGAGTATGAGGTGTCCCGTTGAGCCATGCGACGTTAAACGAAGCGCTGCTTGGGAGGCAACCCAAGGGAGGTTTGATTGATTTTGTCATTTTATTTTTCCCGAGTCAGTTTCTTTTAAGAAAAATTTTTTAAAACAAAAAAAAAACAAAAAAAAAACAAAAATTTTTTTGAAAATGACTCTGCCAATACGCGTATGGATCTCATGATACGCGTATTGGACAAAAAAATGCACCCCTCTGGTGAAACGCGTATGATACGCGTAAAGAAGAAGAATACGCGTATGATACGCGTAAGGGAGCAGGCCATACGCGTATCACATTATGATACGTGATCTGTTACGCTGATCACTTTTTGCACTTGTTTCAGCAGCGTATGATACGCGTATGGCATATTGATACGCGTATGGTACGCGTATGGGAGCCAGATACGCGTATGAGATGCTCCCATTTGCTTTGCATGGGTATCGTACATCCATTCGCACTTCAACAAGGGAAACCCCTTTCTCTCTGGTATATGGTATGGAAGCAGTGCTCCCCGTAGAGGTTGAGATTCCTTCATTGCATGTGCTCATGGAAGCCAAGTTGACTGAAGCTGAACGGTGTCAGACTAGGTTTGACCAGTTGAATTTAATTGAAGAGAAGAGATTGACTGCCATGTGTCATGGTCAGTTATAGCAGCAGAGAATGAAGAAAGATTTTGATAAGAAGGTCAAACCTCGAGTGTTTAGAGAAGGTGACCTTGTGCTCAAGAAAATTTTATCGTTCAAGCCAGATTCCATAGGAAAATGGACTCCTAATTATGAAGGCCCATATGTTGTTAAGAGAGCCTTTTCAGGTGGTGCATTGATTCTTACAACTATGGATGGTGAAGAGTTCACTCGTCCTGTGAACGCAGATGCAGTCAAGAAATACTTCGCCTAAAAAATAATAAAAGAACAACTCGCTAAGTTGAAAACCCGAAATAGAGGCTTAGGCAAAAATGAGTGTCTCGGTGGATTGAAAACCCGAAAGGGCGATCTAGGCAAAAATTAGAGACATAAAATAGAAAGAATTTCGTGATAAGTTAAGTACCCCGCCTTGGGGCAACTTATGCAAAAATTAGGGATCATGGCAAGTAACTGCATTCTGCTGATCTTTAGTGTTTTGAAGACTTGTTTGAGCACAAGGGTTGACATCGGTTCATCTCCAGCAGCGGTTAAAAGCACAGCGGATATCAAGATTTGGTAGTGGGATTAAGGATCATTTGTATTATATTTTATTATATTATGATCATTTTGAAATTAAACTTTTAAATCAAAATCAAGTTTTCTTTAAAATATAAAAGCAAGAATTTTTCCAAAGCAAATAAAAGGAATGTCAACAGCATTTCAGTAAAAAGCAAGTCCTTAAGTGTGAAGCATCAGAGGGTCCCCAAGCAGTTAACTCTTCGGGTATCCCTAGACATCTGTTTTGATTCGGTTCCTCGGTGGAGTGTTTGGTCCCCGGTAGAGCTTCTTTCTTTATCCCCAGCCTAGTTGGTTGATTCAGATACCCTGCGATGTGTCCTTGTCCCCGACAGAGTTTCGGCCTTCCCCAGCGGAGTTCTTATTTCCTCAGCAGGCAGATCGTCATCAGAGATGTTTGATCTTCCCCAGTAGATATCTTAGGTGTCCCCACCAATCGCCATGTATCTTTGCTCCCCAATCAGAGTTTCCTCCTGGTTTCTAAGCAGCATTTGTTGACTATTTTCTTTGTAGGATTATCTCCTATTTTTTATGGTGTTGGCCTAAAATTTCTCACATATTGGATGTTCTATCCTCAACAGATATCCTTCGTTCTCATCTAGGTTTGAGCCTTTGGATTGTTGATCTCTCTGTTCTCCGGCTTTTGTCTCCATATTTTGTGGATTGACCAAGGATTGTACCGGTGGTTCAATTTGTTTGCGACACCTCTGTATCCTTTGCGATCGTTCTATCAACATAATCATCATATATACATATACATTCATATAATTTCATAATTGGCATATCTCGCATTTGCATATTTTCTTTGTTTGAGATTCTTATTCTCTGTTATGACGGTACTTTATCCCCATACCAGATCTGGTGTCTGTCCTCTTTCAATTGTAGAGTGTCATCCCCTTAAGCAAACCTTAACCTTTCTCTGTTTCCCCACTGGGTTTGTTTCCTCGTGGATGATTGTTATTTCAGTTTCCTCTCCAGCAAATTTTCTGGATGGAATTACTCCCCTTGAGTTATGTCCTCATTGGGTTGAGTCTTGATTGACCATTTTCTTTCTAGCTCTCACCTAGATAGATATTTTTGGTCCCCTAAGAGTCTATTACCCAGTAACTGGTAATATTCTTCTTAGTTTTGCAGTGTGTTACTTCTTGCCCAATACCCGGCAAAAGTACCCTTTTTCCCCTCAGTAGAATCCCCAGTGGATCTATTCCCCGGAAAGTATATCCTTGATATGTTCATCTTAACTGGTGACGGATATCTTTTCTTTCCCCGCAAGAGTATATCCTTGATATGTTCACTTTAACCAGTGACGAATATTCTCACTTTTGGTATTCTACCCAGTAAAAAGGTAGTTGTAATCCCTATTTTGTTCCTCATAGAGTTAATCCTTGATATGTTCGTCTTAATCGATGACGGGTTTCCTTCTCTTGTTGGTTTTCTACCCAGTAACCGGTAGTTGTAAATCCTACTTTTCGCCTATGAAGAGTCTATCCTTGATATGTTCACTTTAACTAGTGACGGATTTTCTCTTCTTTTGTATTCTATCCAATAACTGATAGATGTAATCCCTATTTTTGCTCCCCTTTTCAGAGTCTATCCTTGATATGTTCACTTTAACCGGTGACGGATTTTCTCTTTGATTGGTTTTCTACCCAATAACTGGTAGTTGTAAATCCTACTTTATCCCCTCGCAGAGTTTATCCTTGATATGTTCATCCTGACCGGTGACGGATTTTGTCTCCGACGGTTTTCTATCCAGTTTTCGATAGATGTAATTCCTCCTTTTTGTTCAGTTGGTATATCCTTAATATGTTCATCCTAACCGATGACGGGTATCCTCCTTGACGTTTCCAAGCAAGTCTATCCTTGATATGTTTATCCTAACCGATGGCGGATTTTCTTCCCTGTCGAGTTTACCCTTGATATGTTCGTCCTAACCGATGACGAATACTCTCACCTTTGATCTTCTGCCCAGTAACTGGTAGTTGTAAATCCTATTTCCTGCAGTTTTCCCCAGCAAGGTTATTCTTACCCAGTAACTGGCAATGAATACCCCCTCCTGGCTTTTCCTCAGCGAGTCATCCTTGATATGTTCATCTTAATAGATGATAAATGCTTTCTCTGTCAGATTTTTATTATCTCCTTACCTAGTATCAGGTAGTAGATAATAGATTTCTGCTCCTCCTGTGTCGAAATTTTATTTCTCCCCAGTTGAGATTGAGTGCGTATTTCCTTAGCGAAATCGTTGTTCCTCTGCATGATTCGAGTATCTCAGTTTTATCCTGACTTATCCGTATCCCCTACAAATGTTATTGTTCCCCGGCTAAGTCTTTTCCATGTTTGTATGGATTTCCTCGAGTCCCCCAGTAGTTTTAAGTCGTAGCCTGGCCTACGCATAAGTCCCTTTTATCCCCTCAGAGTCTCTGTCTCCCCAGTGAGTTTTCCTTACGGAATGCATTATGCTCCGGCGGACTTTCGGTCTCTCTGATTTCTTTTTCCTTTGTGGCAATATTTCCCCACAGAGCATTAACCTTTTGCATTCATATCATATGCATCATGAGGTCTCTTAGGGACCAAATTTTTTTTCTCTATGTTGTTATTTAAGCCCATTCTAGTGAGTTGAGTCGAAGATTTTAACCTTCACCTCCTCAGTTAGAATGTCCTTAAATAGGGGCATCTGTAAGACCCCAATTTTGACCATAAGATCCCTCATGTAATTCCATCATAAGCATAAGCATTGGGATCATACCTTGGCATCCTCCTTACCGCTCTTTCCTTGGGTTTGTTTTGGGGAGAGATCACCAAGCACTTTGTGATTATATCATACTTGAATTTTATCATTTCACTAACCAAAATACCAAAAATATGTCTTTGTATTTGCCTAACTCTTTTGTAGAAAGGGCATGATCTCATTGATTCATCATGTCCATATCTAGGGTTTGAGACCCTCATGAACAAAGAGCACAACCAAGAATTGATTCAAGAATGATCATGAACATCATATATGAGTCCCAATGTTCCCTACATGTTATATTGATCAAGTTTTCTACAAGAGTTTGAGGGTGATTTGCCTTAGAAACCCTAGTTTTACTAGGTATTTTGAGTAACTTCTCGAACAAGCTATCTCACCAATTGATCAAATTTCTCAAGGGACACTTCAAAATTCTTCATCTTATGCATATACGATCTACCATGAGCCAATAAATTCAAGAGAATTGGAAATTAGCAAGTTGGTTGATGGTGGTTGACCAGATGAATTCATCTGATCAAAATTGGGTCTCCCTAGATCCTATCTCCTATAATTTTCACTATATGAAAATGATTCCAAGAGAAACCTTACTATAAATGACATTCCAAACAACTTTCATGTTGATACCTTGAGCTAGTTATGCTTGGAAAATCATTTCCTATGTTGACACATTATAGGTCATTTTGTCTAAACCCTAATTTGAAAGTCAACTTCCCAAGGCCATAACTTGCTCAATTTTTATAAGATGGAAGATTTCCAAGTTGAAAAATCCAATTAAATGTGTCTACTTAAACTTTGATGTTTTGAGTGGAAGCTAATTCAACTTTTTTGAGCATGTGATATGAGGCTACATTATAGGTCACTTTTGACCTATACCTTTGATCAAGTGATTTTTCCAAACTTCAAAAATGCATAACTCTATCATTTCAAATCCAAATGACATGAAACTGGTGATCGTTTTGAAGGTATTTGAGAGATATACAACTTTTATGAAGACACTTTTCTCATTTGAAGCTCCTGGAAAAAGTTAAGCAAGATGGAATATTGAGACATATGGCTTGACACTTAGAAAAAATTTGATATGTCAAATTTTTCCAAACTTCCACCTCAAATTTCTCCAAGTTCCAAGCTCCAAATGAAAAAGTCTTGAACATAAGAGTTGTTCCTCTTGATCTCACCTTTTTAAAGAGCTTAAATTCATTCATTTTGGATGAGAAATGCATAGGTTGCGCATGGCTTAAACAGGCTGATATCATTTGGCATGGATCAAACTGCAAGCATCAATGTTCAGTTGCCTTGCAATTCAAGCTTACTTCAAACCATCTGATATGCATTTTTGGACCTCAAGCTATCATTTCATGGGCCTATGCATGCCCATGCACCATGCATCATCATTTGTGAAATTTGGAAAGTGAAAGTGAGTGTGCAATTATCAACCAATTCAGCTATAAATAGAGGAAAGTGAGTGTTCAATTATCAACCAATTCAGCTATAAATAGAGGATAGCTATAAATAGAGGAAAGTGAGTATGCAATTATCAACCAATTCAGCTATAAATTTGGATAGTTTGACTGGGTATCAACCAAGAATCAAAGGTTTGTTGTAAGTCACGAGCATGGAGTCTGGGTAAGAACCATCCCAAAGGAGTGAACTAAGGATAAAAACCTGTAAATCATGTTCTAAAGAGTTCCCATAGTCTTAATTCCATCTATTAGATATTACAGGTTAAGATGACCGACTCATCGACCCATAATATTCTCAAGAGAAATTCGTCTGAGTGTAGTATTGCATAACAACTGTTATCAAGTCTGCACTTGAACAGTTTCCGCACTACGTCCTAAATAGGCCAAGATGGGTTAAATGTTCTAAGGTCCTCAACTTCTCAGACCCAATTAGAAACAGTAATGCATAACCACAAATACTTGTGTGACATTTCCAAATCCAAAGGAGTCTCCACTAAGTGGATGGATCTCAAGCCAACTTGTTAAGGACTACTCCACACAAGTCGAACATGACTATACCATCCTCCTATCTTAATTGCATTCAAGTTTGGGTTAGAACTTATCTCACCACTCAGAGATCACCAAGCACAACAAACAGATTATATCACACATACATATATACAAACATCACATATATTCAAATATATACACACAAAAAGTAGGCTAAACCCACTGGATACTACTCCCCAGCAGAGTTGCCACTTGATTTCTGTAGCGGTAAATTCATGATCGTCAAGCTATTGACAAGCTAGAGATCAAATAACAAGAGTCGCCACCGCGCTTTTATTATTTCCAAGGGAAAAGGGAAAAAGTACGAACACAACCCAAAAATAAGAAGTTTTCAAATCAAAACTACGAAAAAGTCAGATATTACAAGTAAGGGGGTTGGTTACACAGAGGGAAGGTGTTAGCACCCAAACTGTCCTAGGTACTCCTAGGGAACCCTTTTTGTGTGCATATGTACTTGGTATAAAGTAATGTTTACAAACAAATAGAATGGGGGGATGAGAAAAGAATTCATTAATTATATTTTTTATGTTTGACAAGACATTCGGTCTTGTGCCTACGTACAAACATAAAAAATGAGGGATCAAACCTCGTAGTTCGTGATACAAATTTCAAAGTGCATGCATTGTTTTTAACAAAAATTATGTTTGAAAGGCACAAAGGCCTAAAAATGGTTTGAATGAGTTAGTTCTTTTTGGATTTTTGAAAGTTTAAGTTAAGTATAGTTAAGTTTATTTACAAGTTTAATTTAAGAAAAGAAGTTTGAAAATGCAATGGCATAAGGCCAAAGTTTCTATCTTTTTGCAAAAGTAGTCTAAGTTTAGAACAAAAGTAGTTCACACAAAGAAGATTTTGAAAAATGGAGGGAGGGATTTTGAAATTAAAGAAATGGGGAGAAGATGAAGAGACTATCCTATGTACATGTTAGCTGGAGATTTCGACAGATAGCTAAAGTCCTTTGGAAGTGTTACGTTTTGGGGAATAAATAAAAGATGATTGTGTCAAAGCTGTTTAAATTCTTTTCGTGGGTGAACAATTCTTTGATGTCGAAGCCTGAGACTTAGAAGATTTTTTGGGTTTCCATAAAGCTCTCTTCGACATAGGCATTCACAGAGTCGAAGCTTCAAGCGGGAAGCATTTAAAATTTAAACAAAACCGTTTTCGTCAGTCCAACACGTGGAAACATCTGAGATATGCAACGCTTGAGAATGGCGAACGTGGCAGTCATATGTGTAAAGGCCGTTAGGGTCGAATTGCTATAAATAGGGGTTTTAGTTTTAGATTCAAGGTGTGTTCAAACAGATATACAAAAATTCACAAAATACACTCGAAGTACCAGAGCGAGAGAAAAGAGTTTTACGCTGAAAATGTATGTATGAAGAACACCATAAGTTTCGTTCATGTTATCTTTTTCATACCAATTATTTAAATTAAAGTTATTCACTGCCTGTTATTCTGTCGAATTATCCTTATTTTCAGTAATTTATCATCACTTTTACTTCTGCATTCACATTTCGCCAAGTCTTCATTTCCAGTACTTTCTCAAAACTTAAAGCATTTACTTCGAGTCACTTATCTTTACCCTTCCCAAGTATTTTCGTTATCTTTAAGAAAATCTTTATTACAAAGTTATCGTCATTTTCGTTGTTCATAAAATCATAAGTTTCGTTTAGAATTGTTGTCAAAACATTTTTTGTTGTCCACAAACCAGAAACAAACTTAACCATGAGTCAAATTACCGTAATAATAGTTCTTGAGACACATGTCCTAGGATCAATCTAGTCGATCCTGTGAGTTACCAAAAATATATAAATTTGGAAGACTAGCGGTTGTTTATCAGAAATCACCGGTAAGCAAATTGGCACACCCGGTGGGACAGTGTCAAAAGAATTATTGATTACAATAGTTTGTTTTTACAATTCACAAAATTGTTGTTATTATTTTAGTTTTAAAAATTAGTGTTGTATGATCCTTAGAAGTGGTAGGATAGCCAACAACTCACAACCTATAACCAACAGAAAAAACGCAAAAAAGATGGTTAATACAACCAGTCAAGGGGAACAATTCCCTCCCCAGGGAACAGGCACAATCGGAGCAAATTCGATTGATGTATCCACTGAGATCCCTAATGCATAGGCCATACCAACGTCTAGATCCATGGCCTTGCATAATTCGACAGCAATGCCTATTATGTCAGGCGCGACAGATACTCCTGCAGTTTCAACCCCTAGGCCACCAGGATTCGAGAACTTTAGGCCTGTGAGAGACTACCCATATGGAATGCCATCTACTGCCATGGCAGGACTTCAAAATAATTCTTCCATATATACTCAACCACTTAATACGGTTATTTCGCCAATTCAAAATTCTGGATCTGGCATGAACCATGTAGGTCGAAATAACCAATCACAAGGAGTACCCACCCTATTACCTACCCTTACAACGAATAATCGGCAGCCTTTAGATAACAAATGGATGCCAGTAACCATGATATGGTACGAGTTTTGGCCAGAGAAATGAATACCATTTTTTCTCCCTTAATACAGAATATGAATAGGACTAACACTGACAATGCCCAAACATACCAACAACTGTCAGCGCAGATGGGACGCATAGCAGATTTCCTAGGCGCCCCACAATCTGCTGTTCGACGTAGGCCAAACTAGGTTATAATCCAGGGAGAAGAACCAACGATAGATCAGGTTCAACCACAAAGGCAAGCCCCTGACGAAAGAGTCATGGGGGCAAGATTGGAACAACAACCAATTCGACGGGAAGTCCCTGAAGAACAACCTAGGAGAGTGATAATGGTAAATAGAGACCAGTATGCAAACGAAGTAACTCATAGGGTCAGGCGGGAAAACATGATGGAAAATGACTTAACTAGTATGATAGAGAGAATCATGACCCATAATGGTCTGCATACAGGACTTCGACGACCAAATTATTCCTCTCCTTTATTAGAATATGTCCTGCAAACAGAATTACCAAGGGGTTGTAAAATCCCTAAGTTCACCAAATTCTCAGGGGACACTAGTGAATCCACTATAGAGCACATAGCCAGATACATGACTGAGGCAGGGGATTTGGCGAACAGTGAGAACTTAAGGATGAAATATTTCCCTAGTTCTTTAACAAAGAACGCCTTCACGTGGTTTACAACTTTGCCACCAAATTCCATAGATGCTTGGCCCCAGTTAGAAAGATTGTTTCATGAACAATTCTACATGGGCCAAACTAAGATAAGTCTTAAGGAATTAGCCAGCGTCAAAAGAAAATTCACTGAACCTATAGATGATTATCTAAATAGGTTCCGTTTGTTAAAATCTAGATGCTTTACAATAGTGCCTGAACACGAGTTGGTCGAAATGGCCACTGGAGGTTTAGACTATTCCATCAGGAAAAAGTTAGATACCTAGCATCTAAGAGACATGGCCTAATTAGCAGATAGGGTTCGACAGGTCGAACGCTTAAAATCTGAAAAGGCCAGAGCGAATAAGAATTATAAGAAAGAAAGGGTTGCTTATGTCGAATTCGAAGACGGAGAGTCTGAAATTGTTGAAGACCCTTATGGTCTTGAGGAATTCGAAGTAGATTTGGCAGAATTAAAAGAAGCACCACCCTATGCCTGCAAATTACTTACACCTTCGAATGGCAGAAACCCTGTTGAAACTGAAAAGAATGATAGATTTCCCAAAAAGACTTACACATTTGATGTTACCAAATGTGACGAGATCTTCGATTTATTAGTAAAAGAGGGCCAAATGATAGTTCCTCCTAATACCAAAATTCCTCCGTTAGAACAACGAAAGAAAAGAGGCTTCTATAAATATCACAATTTTTCAGGCCATAAAACTTCACAATGCTTTCTTTTCAGGGATCTTATTCAGAATGCAATCATGGATGGTCGCCTCAAGTTCGCTGGCAAAGGGAAAAACCAGATGAAAGTTGATATTGATCCCCTCAACATTACTGAGACAAACTATGCTTAACCGGTCGAAATCAACATGATCGACGTAAGGGAAGTGGAGGTTGTAAAAGCAACAGGAACTGGAGGCTATACGCTGGATGGAAAGCAGGCTACTGATGGCCTAAGTAACGATGTTTCCTTTGGAATCTCTGTCAAAGGTAAACAGGTTGCTAACATCGAACCAAGGGCCACTGAAGGTCTCAAGGGGAAAGTAACCGAGGCTACTGAGGGCCTAAGAAAGAAGTTCGAGGCAATTTCAATCACTGATGGCGCCAGTCTAGGTGTCAACATGGTGGATCTGAAGCAACCCCCCCCCCTAGAAATGGAGGAAGTGGAGGAATGTTTGAAGATGGAGCAAGAAGGGATGAAGTTTGGCTATCCCAAAGCCAACGAAAGCCTACGTGAATATCTCTAGAGATGTCACAAAAGGAATGCTGACATGTTGTTTTGCCCAAGATGCAGTATCAGGATATCTCGAAGGGTGGCTGAGGATTATGAGAGATGGCAACGAACAAAGACCGAGAGAAACTGGAGGAAGGAAAGCCAATTACAGAAGGTGTATCCCATACCAGGAGAAAGCCTTCTAGGTTTCATCGTGCGTTGCTACAAATATGAAACGGAATGTTTGATGTGTCCCAGGTGTGGGGCAATGTATAATAGAGAATTAGCCGAAGCATTCGAAAGAATCTCATATGACCAAGGTTGGGACGGACATGGAGGTAACCCAAACATGTATAGCTTCGACAAGAGGGGGGCGTCTAGGAGGCCAGATAGCCCTCACCCAAGGGCGAAGAGAGTTATGTTTAAACTGCCAGCAGAAGTCCCTGAGGACAAATTGACTCAGGCGGGACCAAAGAAAGGAAAGTGGAGAAGTTTCGAAGATGGAGGAAGAACCTCTTGGGCGTACAGAAAACAATTGCAGGCGTCCAAGAGAGAGGCTATCAGGCTAGAAAATTACAAAGGAAAAAACCCTATGTCAAGATCCCAGTGGAGAAGACACCAGAGGATGAGGAAAGCATAAAGAGAGATGAATCTAAAAGAGACTGGAGAATCCAGCAACGTCAAGGTTCCCCCAAATATCATGGATTCGACCAAACCACCCGTAGGAAGAAAGTTATTTCCAGATGAAAACATAAGTCAGAAGGTTCAAAAGGAACAAGTAAGAGAGGAGGAAATGTTCACAGATAACTTCGAGTCCGACGGAGTGTCTTCTGTGAATATGAATTGCAGTGTAGTCTTAGTCCTGTCGTACAAGTATAACCAGGAAACAAAGGTTGAAGATAATGAGGAAGCGGACGTTGCGGAGATGTCGAAGCATCAACCAGTGTGTTACTATGTTTTGAACAGTGGTGTTGTCAAAGAGAAGAACGCTATTTTCGAAAGGCCTCACCAGGGGATGCAGAGTCACCTCAAGCCCCTATACATTAGGGCCAAAGTTGGACAGGTGGGAGTGAATAAAGTCTTGGTGGACGGAGGAGCAGCAGTCAATTTGATGCCCCAATTCATGTTGACAAAGATAGGGATGTTCGACACTGATGTCAAACCTCACAACATGGTATGGTCAAATTATGAAGGTAAGATAGGACAGACGTTGGGCGTCATACAAGTGGACTTGACTGTTGGGTCAATCACAAGACCAACGATGTTTATGGTAATACCTGCAAAAGCAAATTACAACTTACTACTAGGGAGAGAATGGATACATGGAATAGGGGCGGTCCCTTCGACCATGCATCAAATAATATCTATCTGGAGAGAAGATGGCGTGGTAGAGAATGTTGAAGCTTACCAAAGTTACTTCATGGAAGAAGTAAACCATGTGGACAAAAGAAACTTTGATAGGAACTTGGCGCACATAGGACCATGTTACCCAGCGGAAGAAGGCTACACTCCAAATAAAAATGCCTTGTACTTCTTGACTCTCCACCCAAATGGTTTTTCGTGGGACAGGGAGATTATGGGAGACCCAGAAGAAGGGGAATCATCTGAAATACGACCAACAGACTGGGATCAAGACCCGTACTATGACCGAGTCTTCTTTCCTTGAAAAGATTTCGGCCTACATGGTTGAGAACAAAAGACAAGCGGCTCTCGAAGCCGAGATAACAAACATGGCTAACAAAGCCACATATGGTGAAATCTATAATACAGGACCGGGGGAGTTCTCTAAACCAAAACCCCCTGACGAACAAGTACCTGGGGAACCAACAGAACAGAGGTTAGATGCCATCTACGACGAAGAGCCTTTGGGATTTGAAAAAGATCCAGTAACGTCAAGTGCAAAGATGTTAGCACAAGATCCTCTCGCAGAGATTGATCTCGGAAATGGAAATGCAAAAAGAATTACCTACATCAGCGCTAAACTGGACCCCAAGTTGAAAGTGAGAGTTATTGAATTGCTAAGGAAAAACAAAGATTGCTTCGCTTGGGATTACGACGAGATGCCTGGTTTGAAGAGGGACTTGGTCAAATTAAAGCTGCCTATCAAGGATGGCAAGAAGCCCATCAAGCAGACTCCAAGAAGATTCGCCCCAGAAATCCTCTCAAAGATAAAAAAAGAGGTCGAAAGACTTCTCCATTGCAATTTCATCAGGACCACAAGGTATGTCGATTGGATTGCAAATATAGTCCCTGTTATCAAGAAAAATGGCTCTTTACGAGTATGTACAGATTTTCGTGATCTAAATGCAGAAACTCCTAAAGATGAGTATCCAATGCCTGTGGCAGAGATGCTGGTTGACTCAGCCGTGGGCTATGAATATCTCAGCATGCTTGATGGATATTCTGGCTATAACCAGATTTTCATTGCAGAAGAAGATGTTTCTAAAACAACTTTTCGATGTCCAGGGGCAATAGGCACTTATGAGTGGATAGTTATGCCTTTTGGCCTAAAAAACGCTGGGGCAATGTACCAGCAAGCAATGAATTCTATATTCCATGATTATATAGAGACATTTATGCAAGTATACATAGATGACATTGTGATAAAATCTACGTCAGATGAAGATCATATAACCCATCTCAGCCAATCATTCGAAAGAATGAGAAAACATGGCTTAAAAATGAATCCTCTTAAGTGTGCATTCTTTGTGCAGGCTGGAGATTTTCTGGGCTTTGTTGTCCATAAAAAGGGGATAGAAATTAATCAGAACAAGATGAAGGCTATTATGGAAACCAAAGCACCATCAACCAAGAAAGAATTGCAATCATTATTAGGAAAGATAAACTTCCTAAGAAGATTCATTTCGAATTTATGTGGTCGAACTCAAGCCTTCTCTCCCTTTATGCGCCTGAAATAAGGGAAGTTCGAATGGAATGACGAACATCAAAAGGCATTTGACAAGATCAAACATTATCTGACAAATCTTCCTATCTTAGCACCACCATGTGGAAAGAAGCCTATGAGACTGTATATATCAGCCTCCGACACTACCATAGGTAGCATGTTGGCGCAAGAGAATGAAGATGGCATCGAAAGAGCCATTTATTATCTTAGTAGGGTTTTAAATGATGCAGAAACTAGATACACTTCAATAGAAAAGTTCTGTCTTTGTTTGCATTTCTCTTGTACTAAGCTCAAGTATTATATAAAACCTATTGATTTATACGTCTCTTTGCATTTTGATGTAATCAAGTATATGTTATCTAAGCCAATAATGCACAGTCGAATTGGTAAATGGGCTTTAGCACTCACTGAATACTCTTTAACCTTTATGCCTTTAAGGGCAATGAAGGGACAAATAGTATCAGACTTTATTGTAGACCATGCAGTGGTCGAAAATCCTCAACTTCAGGTTGAGTTGAAACCTTGGAAATTATTCTTCGACGGTTCCACTCATAAGGATGGAAGTGGGGTTGGGATAATGTTAATTTCTCCTGACGAAATTCCAAAAAACTCAAATATAGAATTGAAGGTCCCATTTGTTCTAACAACGAAGCAGAATATGAAGCCCTTATTGCAGGACTTGAGGCTTTGTTGGAATTGGGGGCAACTAGGGTCGAAATTAAAGGAGACTCAGAATTAGTAATCAAGCAACTAACGAAGGAGTACAAATGTATAAAAGAAAATTTGATTATGTACTTCGTCATTGCAAATAGGTTACTCAAAAAATTCGAATACATCGACATAAAACATGTCCCTAGAATAAAAAACCAATAGGGTAATGACTTAGCACAAATAGCTTCAGGGTATAGAATATCAAAAGAGAAGCTAGAAGAACTTGTCGAAGTAAGAGGAAAGGCAATGGCTGCCAGATTGTCTCTGACAGATTTGGAAAGCACCCAGTTAGGATATGCTAACAAAGAGGAGTTTGAAGTATTGGCCATTGATACCTTAATAGATACAGATTGGAGGAATCCAATTATTAATTATCTCAAGGACCCTTCGACAGATACAGAAAGAAAAACCAAGTACAGGGTTGTATCTTATGTATTGATAGGGAATAAATTATTCAAGAAAACCCCTGAAGGGATCCTGTTGAAATGCTTAGGAGAAAGCGAAGCTTACTTGGCATTATCTAGTGTACATAGTGGAGCTTGTGGAGCACACCAGGCAGGCCATCAGATGAAATGGTTGCTTTTCAGATATGGAATGTATTGGCCCACCATGTTAAAAGATTGTATAGAATTTGCTAAGGGTTGCCAAGAATGTCAAATACATGCAGGAATTCAACATGCTCCTGCAAGTGAGCTTCATACAATTATTAAGCCTTGGCCTTTCAGAGGGTGGGCATTAGATCTAATTGGGGAAATTAGACCCAACTCATCCAAAGGTCAAAGATACATACTTGTAGGAATTGACTATTTCACTAAATGGGTCGAAGTAGTACCTTTAGTAAATGTGGATCAAGAAACTGTTATCGAATTCATTCAAAGGCAAATTTTATACAAATTTGGAATCCCAAAAAGTATAACAACAGATCAAGGATCAGTGTTTACTGGTCGAAAGATGCAAGAATTTGCAAAGGAAATGGGTTTCAAACTGTTAACATCCACACCCTATTATGCTCAAGCCAATGGGCAAGTCGAAGTAGCCAATAAAGTAATAATTGGTTTAATCAAAAAGCATGTAGGGAAAAAGCCAAAAAATTGGCATAAAACTTTAGACCAAGCACTCTGGGCTTGTCGAACCTCCCCTAAAGAAGCCACTAACACTACACCTTTCCAACTTACATTTGGACATGATGCACTACTACCTGTCAAAGTCTACTTGCAATCAGTGAGAATCCAAAGACAAGGAGAAATTCCATCTGACTTATACTGGGAAATGATGATAAATGAGCTGGTGGATTTGGACGAAGAAAGGTTGCATGCGTTAGAAGTATCAAGAAGATAGAAGGAGAGGGTAGCAAGGGCATACAATAAGAGGGTCAAAGGTAAAACCTTCACTATGAATGATTTAGTTTAAAAAGTCATATTACCTATGGATCGAAAGAATAAGGCATTAGGAAAATGGTCTCCACATTAGGAAGGACCTTTTCGAATTTTAAAAGCCTTTTCAAACAATGCATACGAAATAGAAGAACTAACAGAGGATCGAAGAATCCTAAAAGTAAATTGAAAATACTTAAAGAAGTATAAACCATTTATGCATGAAGTTAGAATCATAACAGCATAGTAAGTAAAGAACTATCATGGCCAAAATGGTGAAGATATTTAAACTCCAAATATGTGCCAAAATGGTTTTCGTCTTAATCAAGTTATAAGTAAACAAGAGTCGAATAAAGCAAATACAGGAGGAAATCAAAAAGGAATAGTGGCCCTCATTCGATCATATTTTTTCTTCGCCAAACCAATCTTATACTGAACAGCCGCTTGAACTCCTCTGAGGTGTGCAATATCTTCGTTCATAGTCGTAGCCTTTTCGAAATGATATACACTTTGCTTCGCCAGATCATCAGCTTTAGTACTATCCAAGCCTCGGATAACAGCCTGCTTCGCCTTAGCGTCAGAAATCTTCTTCTGCAATTCTGCAATATGAGATTCCCAGAGACATATCGAAGCAGTGTAAGTGTCGAACTCTGCTTGGGCTGATTTTCTGGAAGCGGCTAACTCCTCAGAAGCTTGTGAAGTTCGAAGGGCATTGTCAAAATCAATGGCTTGAGCTTTGGCGTCCACCTCCCTAAGATATTCAACACACACTTGGTCAATGAGGATCTGAATATCAATAAGGGCTTCACCTACATCAGTGGGGCAAGCAGTTATGTTAATCTTGCTTATCAGCTTCTTTATGCTAAAGCTCACCCCCACATTATTCCTTAGTTCGTCAAAGAGATTTACATCAAAAACTGCCTTCTTCACCTGCTGAAGGAGTTCGTCATGTGATGCTTCGTTTGCACTAGCACCAGACTGGGTCAAAGCTCCAGAAATACTTTGCTCTGAAGAAGACTCTCTTTGAGCCATCATTAACCTCACATACTTGAGGGGATCATTCTGTTTTTTAAAGATATTTTCTCCTCCTTAGTAAGCGGTATAGATGAAGTCTGGGTGATGGATGGTCAAACTTTAGTTGGATTTGGGACCGTGTCGACACTGGCATTACTAGTTCCAGTGTGATTTCCCTCAATATCAGCTTCTCCCACATTCATGTCTTCATCTTCTTGAAAATACCCCTCAATTTCATCTGAATCCTGATCATCCTCACCAGCATCATTTGAAGGGAACGCAACTCTGGAAAGAGAATAACTAGGAGTATCCTCAGAGTCTTCTTTCCCTGTTGAGTCCTTCTCGTCAACGTGCTTCGAATCTCTTTTACCATCTTCACCAGGAGAAGAGGTTTCTTCCTCGTTTTGAGCGTTATCTGCTTCAAGATTTTGAGCTCGAGTCGAAGAGCCTTTGTTTTGGATAGCACCGCTGACTGTCGGAGGACGAGATGAATTCATGCCGCTCGAAGGATCACTTTGATTGGCAGTAGAAATGAGGGGAGTGGTGGCTTTGTCCTGAAAATAAAGTGTTAGAATAAAAGTATGAGTTTGTCGAAAGATAGAACACTTAAGGTCGATGTATACCTGTTGAGCCTCATGATCCAAGGCATTTCTCCCAATGTGCTCCAGCGTTGCGCCACCAGAAGGCTGGGATGGAGTTTTCTTTAGAAGAGGAGGGAGAATGGTGGTTTCGACACCTTGTTGTTTATTTGGTCGGAAAGGGGCAAGTATTGCCTTATTTTTCTTCTGTTTTTTCTTGAGTGGAGTAGGAGGAGTATCCTCTTCATCATCTTCGACAAGAATTATATTAACAGGAGAGGCTTTCCTTTTCTTGGGGGTCAAAGGAGGCTTGCCACTACCCTGAAAAAGAAAATTATAAATAATTAAAAAAATACGAAAGAGACAGAGAAGTTATTTGATGTAATACCTTTGAACTATTCTTCGGTTTTTCTGGAGCAGCGCCAGAAGGCACTCCCTGGCTTGAAGAGGTAGTTGGCTTGGAAGCAGTAGTCGAACTAGCCTTCGCCACAGGCTTTTCTTTCTTCGCCACCTTCCTTTCGGCAGCTAAAGAAGGATGTGAGTTAGTCGAAACATGCAAATGTTTAAAAGATTGGCAAAAAGACGAAAGGGAGTTGTAAAACCAAGAAATCCAAACATTCCACACCTTCACATGTCGGAGAAGTAATTCTCACTGCAGCTAAGTCGAAGTGAAGAAAGCCTTTGAAACTGTCTAAGGTATGTTTGGATGCAACTACCCTTTTAGCTGGTTTTTGTTGGTCATTTTTCAGTTCATTAAAAATATTCCCACATGTAAACCAGTTTGGGTAAGGGGGAAAAATGACAAAGCAAAATCTGCACTTGGTAAATTTGGAAATTTGGGTGGTTCGCACTCAAAGGCCAAATCATATTTCAATTCAGGTTTGACAGCTTTGAGAGTTTTTCTTTTGGCAATCTGTTTTTCAAATTTTTCTCTTAAAATTGGCGCTACATCACAAACGGTTCTATAAAGGTTCGTTGGGTCATAGACAGTTTCAAAGTACTTTTGGAATGCTAGGATTTCTTCATAATGAGTAATCTTACCCTTGGGGATGTTTTCCTGCAAAGATGAAAAGACCTTCGTTAGATGTTCTTTGATTTCAGCAGTAGAAAACATATTCTGGGAATAGAAATCTGTCCACCAAGTGGAAAAACCATTGGTGGAGTAGAACGACGGTTGGTAGGATATTAATTGGAATTCAGCAAAATTTGCATGGAATTCTTTGTGGATGGCCATGTCTCGAGCGCTCTATTCAGTCCCTACACAGCAGATCTCGCGCTTTCATTTGAATAAAGAGACGGGGATAAGTTGACACAACCCAAATTATCGAGAGACAAAATTAGGCTGATAAGCCAACAGACACACATGGCTCTTTACTAGCAGAATCCTAGAAATAAGCATCCTTGGGAGGAGAAAGACACGCCATATGTCTTTGATCTCTGTGTTGGCATTTTTCACAGCGTCTTCGAGCGAGGCAGTAAACCAGGAAGGACCATGGGTTTGACTGGCAAAAGGAGCCATCGAAGGAAGGAAATGGTGACGCTTCGAGAATATCAAGGTGTATTTGGTGAGGGAAGTTTGTAAGTTGTCAACATCATCAGCTGGAGTCAGTCGAAGGAGTCTGGTTCCCTCAATGCTTCGATTTATTATCTCTGGGGCATTTTCTTCGACGTTTCCTCGTGTTGGCAAAAAGGATTCGAAAGTGGCATTAAGCCACAATTGAAGAAGCCAATAAGGCCCAGATAGTAATAAATTGGTACCAGCTCCGTATTCCTTTAGCTTAGCACTATCCGATCCTAGACTTTCGTACAAACTAGCCAATAAGAGTTCACTCAAACACACTCTTCGACCAGCATGCAACTGGTTAGCGAGCGTTAAAAATCTCTTAGCAACTTGTAAAGATTTGCAGCAAAAGAAGAACTTGGATTAATGTAAGTGCTAAACGAAGCATTCTTAACGTTGAAATCAATCAAGTTTTCACAGTCTTGGTAGGGGTCGAAGGTTTCTCCTGTCGGAGAAAGTCCACCAATGGCAACTACGTCGAAAAGTGTGGGAGTCATCATTCCACAAGGGAGATGAAAAGTGTTATATGTGCTATCCCAGAAATATAGGTTGGATAATAATAAAGGCTGACAGTAACTAAATCCCAGCTTCGACATCTGGATTAGGTCAAAAATACCCAATTCATTCCAAAACGAGGCTTTCTTCTTCTCAACTTTTGTTAACAAAGCAAGATAGGGTTTGTCCAGAGTTGGACAAGACCAAAAGGGTCTGAAACTATCAGTGATAAAATCCAATTGAAAAGCCTCTCTCTGGTTTAGATCCTCATTGTCTTTAGAACAAAGGATTTTGTTGGCTATGGGTTTAGTAGTATGATGACAAGGAAAAAACTGAGCACATTTCTCTAAATGTTCTTCAGATACTGATGGGCCTAAAAACCCTAAAGCATTTCCAGAAAGTAGGAAAGGAACCATTACCTGAGAAGCAAAAATTGCTTTCTGTTCTTTCGAAAGTTTTGGAGCAGTGATGTATTCTCGGTCCCCAACAGTGATGGTTGTGCTGGTTGGAATGTTCTGGGAAGTAGAACTTTTTGAGGATCCAGTACCTTTGATGTTCTTTGATTGCTTTTGTTGTTTATCAGAAGACATTGTAATGGGTTTTGGAGATTTTGAAGAACTAGGGTTTTAGGGAAGAAGAAGCGTTTTCAGAGAAGTTGAAGAAGATGAACTTAGATGGAAAATAGATATTTTCGTGAGAAGAAAGAGAAATGACAAATGAGATTTTATAGTGTTAAACCTGCGAAGCTGACTGGTTACACTTTACTAGGGTAGTGGGCCACGTGGTGGTTTTTTCTGAAAAAAGGGTACAGGGAATACTATTCATTTTCTTGGAAGTTGAAGTTCATGATGACAAATAATTGCGCACACGTTCAGATGAGACATTTTGAAAAAGTAATCATGATTAACTGACAAATATGGACTTTTAGGTCTATGAAAGGTCTCTGGTCGAAATCTGGCGAATACAAAAAATGTTCATTTCTACAGTAATTCAAAATAGACATTTCTTGGGGGCAATTTGTTAGCTGGAGATTTCGACAGATAGCTAAAGTCCTTTGGAAGTGTTACGTTTTGGGGATTAAATAAAAGATGACTATGTCGAAGCTGTTTAAATTCTTTTCATGGGTGAACAATTCTTTGTTGTCGAAGCCTGAGACTTAGAAGATTTTTTGGGTTTCCATAAAGCTCTCTTAGACATAGGCATTCACAAAGTCGAAGCTTCAAGCGGGAAGCATTTGAAATTTAAACAAAGCCGTTTTCGTCAGGCCAACACGTGGAAACATCTGAGATATGCAACGCTTGAGAATGGTGAACATGGCAGTCATATGTGTAAAGACCGTTAGGGTCGAATTGCTATAAATAGGGGTCTTAGTTTTAGATTCAAGGTGTGTTCAAACATATATACAGAAATTCACAAAATACACTCGAAGTACCAGAGCGAGAGAAAAGAGTTTTATGCTGAAAATGTATGTATGAAGAACACCATAAGTTTCATTCATGTTATCTTTTTCATACCAATTATTTAAATTAAAGTTATTCATTGCTTGTTATTCTGTCGAATTATCCTTATTTTCAGTAATTTATCATCACTTTTACTCCTGCATTCACATTTCGCCAAGTCTTCATTTCCAGTACTTTCTCAAAACTTAAAGCATTTACTTCGAGTCACTTATCTTTACCCTTCCCAAGCATTTTCATTATCTTTAAGAAACCCTTTATTACAAAGTTATCGTCATTTACGTTGTTCATAAAATCGTAAGTTTCGTTTAGAATTGTTGTCAAAACATTTTTTGTTGTCCACAAACCAGAAACAAACTTAACCATGAGTCAAATTACCGTAATAATAGTTCTTGAGACACATGTCCTAGGATCAATCTAGTCGATCCTGTGAGTTACCAAAAATATATAAATTTGGAAGACTAGCGGTTGTTTATTAGAAATCACCGGTAAATAGTACAAAATTAAAAGTTTAAAGTTAACGAGATCTGACCAAATGGGTAGCAATCCAGTAGACAAGAATGTCAATAGAAACCCAGAATTCTCTTGGACTTTTAGAATCAAGCAACATACAAATGCACAATTATATTAATCTTGAAGAGCAAAGGCATCAAATAAATATGGCCTCATCCAAGCTTATCCATTTCATGATCTTCTTCAAAATAGCCCATGTAACAGATGAATTCCACAATTCACAGGTTCAAAATAACAGCTTCAAAATGATCATGTTGAAGATGAACTTAGAGAGGTCTTCAAATATGCATCAGATGAAGTTCAAATTGCAAGCACTTGGTTCTTTCAACAAATTGGAATTGGCCAAGTCCTTTAGCATAGGAAGGTTGCCTAGATTCTAAGTCCATTTGTCCAAGATCAAGCCAACAGTCCAGTCAAAAGTTTTTTAGGGTTTTTGTTATTATTATGTGCATTAATGGTCAAAGACCACACGAACAAGCAAAGTATACACACAAAAAATGTATCACACAATATGGTCCAAATGGACAAAGTGAAAATTACATTAACATAAACAATTAGAATGATATGAACAATGGAAAATGAAATAGAGTGCTAAAAGTAAATTGCATTAAAGTAAAATATTGAAATTAAAAGTTAGTAGTTAGTAGGTTAAGAGTTAGTATGGTTTTGTTTTTGCTTTTCATTTCAAGACATTCTTTGGAGAACACTCAACCCACTTATCACAAACATGGATCCTTGAGCCAAGACATCTTCCAAAGGAAGGAAAGAAGACCAAGTTTCCACACAATACCATGAAAGTGGGGAGACTTACAATCTCACTAACTAGAATGTTTATGCCTTTTATGTCACAAATTTATCGCTATGTCAAGCAATCGTAATTGGACATATGTAGAAGTCATAATTATTTGAGGTTGGGCAATAGGATTTTTGTGTTAATGCATGTTAGAGACATAGTATAATGAACTATGCTCATGAAACATACCACACACAAAAAGAATATGCAAAAGGTGTGGCTTAATCTCATCCATACTCATGTTCATTTTTCAATCAACTAGCATTAGGACTTTGAGATGTCATAGGCTAAATGGAGTCAATGAATGAAGAAGGGGAATAAGATGAAGTGGAAAGGGGATGAATGAAATCACAAATTAGTCAAAGGAGGACTTTTTACCAAATTAATATCATTAATTCATTTTGGGAGATGGAATGTACATTCCATCAATCTCCTAAATCCAATGATATTAATTTGACAAAGTCAAATCAACCTTGACCAAGGCCCAACAACAATAAGCAAATTCAAACAAGTCAATACAAGTGGTCAACAACAATAATTGGAATTTATTCAATTAAAAATAATAAAATAGTGCATTTAAATCAAATATGGTTTGTCCAATTCCTAAAATCTCATCAAAATACCAAAGAAATGGTCATGAGATTTATCATAGGTCAAACAAGGTCAAAGGACCTTGGAGAAAAAATTTCATAATTTTTGGACATTTAAAAATATTTTTAAACAATTAAAAATCAAATGCAAAATTAATTAATTCATAAAAAATATTAATATTGATCCAAAAAATAATTTTAATTCAGAATATGAAAGAGAAAAATATTCGATTTTTTTTGGTGAAAGTCCCATATTTTTTGGATCATTATTGAATTTAATGTGAATTATTGAAAATAATGCAATTAAAATAAAAATTCAGAAAATCAAAAATACGTGGACCATTTGATCTCCCTCATTAATTGAGGTGGCAAATCAGATGGTCCCTAGCGCGCGTTCCACATGGTCTTGAGTCAAGAGCGCTGCATAGGTGGTAATTAAAACCAAGGATCAAGATTAAAACAAAAGGAACGGATCATGTGGTCCAGAGCTTTGCCAACTCATCGCCGGAGCCAGAGCTCCGGTCTTCTTCTCCGGTGGACCTCACCGGACTGGTCCACCATGAACCATTACCAAAATGAAAAACAAGAACATGATCTTAAAGAAAAAATGGCACTGAGCTCGAATCTGACCTCAATTCACTCTAACTCCAAGTGTATTGAGAGATACATGCAGTTCAAATTTGAGGTACATGAACTGAGTTGCTTCGATTTGGCCTCAAAGCAACTCAATCTTCTTGCCTACATTGGTAGGACTCCAGACAACCAAAGAATCAATAGAACTGAGCAAGAATTTGAGAGAATCAAAGAGTTCAACAATTTTGTAAAATACATTCAATGTAGGTCTGGATTCAATGGATCTTGATCTTGCTTGTGCTTGATCTCACTCGACTTGCTTGCAGGAGAAGGTTTGAATGGTTAAGAAGTTGTGGATTCCTGGAGAATTGAATTTCAAAACAGTGGAAATTCAATCTTAAATTCAAGAGAATTTTTTAGGCTTATCCTTTGAAAAGTGAGGGTTTGAAATGGGAAATCAAAGTTGGCGCCAATGTGTTTTTATTTCTGAGCAATTGAAGCTCCATTTATAGCTAAAATGGTTGATAATTGCACACTCAAATTCACTTTTCAATTTTGGCAAATGGTGATGCAAGTGTGCATGGGCGCGCACAGGCCCATGAAATGATAGTTTGAGGTCCACAATTGAATACCAGATGGTCTGAATTAAGCTTGGATTGGAAGGCAAGTGTGCATTGATGTTTGAACTTTGATCCTTGCCAAGTGATATCACCATGTTTAAGCCATGCGCAACCTATGCATTTCTTGTCCAAAATGAATGAATTTGAGCTCTTTGGAAAGGTGAGATTAAGAGGAACAACTTTTATGTTCAACACTTTTTCATTTGGAGTTTGGAACTTGGAGAAATTTGAGGTGGAAGTTTGGAAATATTTGACATATCAAAAAATTTCTAAGTGTCAAGCCATATGTCTCAATATTCCAACTTGCTTAACTTTTTATATGAGCTTCAAATGAGAAAAGTGTCTTCATAAAAGTTGTAGCTCTCTCAAATACCTGAAAATGATCACCAATTTTATGTCATTTGGATTTGAATTGATAGAGTTCTGCATTTTTGAAGTTTGGAAAAATCACTTGATCAATGATATAGGTCAAAAGTGACCTATTATGTAACCTCATATCACATGCTCAAAAAAGTTGATTTATCTCCCACTCCAAACATCAAAATTGAAGTAGACATATTTAATTGGATTGTGAAACTTGGAAATCTTTCATCTCATATAAATTGAGCAAGTTATGGCCTTGGGAAGTTGACTTTCAAATTAGGGTTTAGACAAAATGACCTATAATGTTTCAACATAGAAAATGATTTTCCAAGCAAAACTAGCTCTAGGTCTCAACATGAAAGTTGTTTGGAATGTCATTTAGAGTAATGTTTCTTATGGAATCATTTTCATATGGTGAAAGTTGTAGGAGATAGGATCTAGGGAGACCTTGTTTTGATTAGATGAATCTATCTGGCCAACCACCATCAACCAACTTGCTAACTTCCAATTCTCTTGACTTTCTTGGCTCATGGTAGATCATATATGCATAAGATGATGAAATTTGAGTTGTCCCTTGGGAAATTTGATCAATTGGTGAGATAGCTTGTTGGAGAAGTTACTCAAGATACCCAGTTAAACTAGGGTTTCCAAGGCAAATCACCCTTAAACTCTTGAAGAAAACTTGATCAATATAACATGTAGAGAACATTGGGACTCATATTTGATGCTCATAACCATTGTTGGATCAATTCTAGGTTGTGCTCTTTGTTCATAAGGGTCTCAAACCCTAGATGTGAACTTGATAAATCAATGGAGATCATGCCATTCCTACAAAAGAGTTAGGCAAATGCAAAGACATATTTTTAGTATTTTGGTTAGTGAAATGATAAAATACAAATATGATATAATCACAAAGATCTTGGTGGTCTCTCCCAAAACAAACCCAATGAAAGAGGGGTAAGGAGGATGCCAAAGTATGATCCCAATGCCAATGTGTATGATGGAATTGCATGAGGGATCTTAGGGTCAAAATTGGGGTCTTATAGGAACATGAATCTTATCGTCATAAATTTGAAACTTGTGGCATTTCTTCACGAACTTGTAACAGTCAGATTCCATTTTCAGCCAATAGTAACTTGTTCTCAACATATTCTTAGCCATAGCATGTCCATTGAAATGAGTACCAAAGGAACCTTCATGGACTTTAGTCATCAACAGGTCTGCTTCGCGTTTATCCATGCATATGAGAAAAATCATATCGAAGTTTCTCTTGTAAAGCACATCACCATTCAGGTAAAAGTTTCCAGCTAATCTCCTCAAAGTCTTCTTATCTTTCAAAGATGCCCCAGACGGGTAAATCTGCCTCTGGAGGAAACATTGATATCAAAATACCCTGGCTTCTCATCTTTGACCTCTTCAACAGCAAACACACGAGTTGGCCTATCGAGATGCATCACCGTCAAATTGGGAACTTCATTCCAGAACTTCACCATAATCATTGAAGCCAACATTGCAAGAGCATCTGCCATCCGGTTTTCATCTCGAGGGATATGATGAAACTCAACCTTTGTAAAGAAAGTTGAAATCCTCCTCACATAATCTCTATATGGTATCAAATCGGGTTGATTCGTCTCCCGTTCACCTTTGATCTGATTTACAACCAAAGTTTAATCTCCATAAACATCAAGATACTTGATTCTGAGATCAATGGCCTCTTCAAGCCCCATAATGCAAGCTTCATACTCAACCATGTTGTTTGTACACTTGAAAGTTAATCTAGCTGTAAACGGAAAATGAGTGCCTTGCGTAGTAATAATCACTTCCCCAATGCCATTACCATACTGATTAACAGCTCCATCAAATACCATGCCCCAACGGGAACCAGGTTCTGGCCCTTCTTCAAGCAATGCTTCATCACAATCTTTCATCTTTAGGTACAAAATTTCTTCGTCGGGAAAATCATATTGCACTGACTAGTAATCTTCAATCGGTTAGTGAGCCAAATGGTCAGCCAAGACACTACCTTTAATAGCTTTTTAAGATCGGTATTCAATATCATACTCGGATAACAACATCTGCCAACGGGAAATCCTCCCATTTAAAGCAGGCTTCTCAAAAATATACTTGATTGGATCCATTTGGATATCAACCAAGTAGTATGATTCAACATATATTGACGCAGACGCTTAGAAGCCCAAGCCAATGCGCAACAAGTCTTTTCAAGAATAGAGTACCGAGTCTCACAGTCGGTGAATTTATTACTGAGGTAGTAAATGTCATATTCTTTCTTTCCATTTTCATCTTGCTGACCAAGAACACAGCTCATACTCTCCTCAAGCACGGTCAAATACATGATCAAAGGTCTTCCTTCAACAGGCGGTGACAGAATTGGAGGTTCAAGCAGATATTCTTTGATACTGTCAAAAGCTTTCTGACAATCTTAGGTCCAATCACAAGAATGATCTTTCCGAAGAAGCTTGAATATAGGCCCGCACATGGCATTCATATGTGAAATGAATCTCGAGATGTAATTCAAGCGACCAAGAAAACCTCTGACTTGCTTCTCAGTTTTGGGCGCAGGCATCTCTTGTATTGCTTTGACTTTGGCAGGGTCAACCTCAATACCCTTCTCGCTGACAATAAAGCCCAACAGCTTACCAGAACGAACACCAAATGTACACTTATTGGGATTCAAGCGGAGTTTGTACTTCCTCAAACGCTGGACAAAATTTAACAAATGCTCGACATGCTCTTCTTCATCACTTGATTTGGCAATCATATCATCAACATAGACCTCGATCTCTTTATGCATCATATCATGAAAAAGAGTGGTCATTCCTCTTTGGTATGTTGCACCAGCATTCTTTAAACCGAAAGGCATCACTCTATAGCAGAATATTCCCCAGGGTGTAATGAATGTGGTCTTCTCCATATTTTCGGATGCCATTTTAATCTGATTATAACTAGAAAATCCGTCCATAAACGAAAAGACTTTGAATTTAGCTATATTTTCTACCAACATATCAATGTGTGGCAGAGGGAAATCATCTTTTGGACTAGCTTTGTTCAAATCTCTATAATCGACGCACATACGAACTTTTTTGTCCTTCTTAGGAACATGCACAATATTGGCCACCCATTATGAATATATTCAACGGTAACAAGGAAATTGACATCAATATGCTTCTGCATTTCTTCTATGATCTTTACTGCCATATCAGGGTGAGTCCTCCTTAGTTTCTGCTTGACTGGCGGGCATTTTGGCTTCAACGGTTATATATGCTCCACAATCTCAGAATCCAAACCAGGCATGTCTTGATAGGGCCAAGCAAACACATCTGAATACTCTCGAAGAAGATCAACCAACCCCTTCTTAACCTCTAGACACAGTTGAGACCCAATCTTGACTTCCTTCACATCATCTTCAGAACCCAAGTTGACTAACTCAATCTGCTCTTTTTATGGCTGAATGGCTTTTTCCTCATGCTCAAGTAGACGAGATAATTCATCAGATATTTCCTCATCAATCTCTTCCTCAGCCTCAAACATAGGGAAATCAAAGTTTGGAGAGGGCGTAGGATCATTGTATTCAATGGGTTTCGAAACCAACCTGCATAATGATTTGATATTTTGATTTTAGAGGACTGACTTGTGACCAAATATTATGTAGTTGGACAATTATTATTTATTTATGTTTTTTTGTGATTACCATTTTCAGAAAAGCAAAAAGTAAAATAAAAACATCATAGATGTGGATGAATAAAATTGCATTTTATTGATGATAATTTGAAAAATGCCCAACAATGTTCACTTCTCCCTTAGGAATAGGAGAAGGATTTTTCTTAAAACAAATTACTTAGAGTGATGGACAATAAAAGGAACATCAACAGGAACCCAATTGTTGCAAGTCTTGCCATTGGTCAGAAAGTTGGTGCAGTCTTCATCTTCATCGCCTTCGATGACATCAGCTAAGTCTTATTCATTACCATAGTTGAACCCTCCACTACGGAAACTCGGTTTTACTTCTTCAGATTTGACATTAGACGTCCCTCGCTGGAATCCCAATATGGCTATGTTCTTGTTCTCACAAACTTCTACCATTCGGCCCCGCTAATCTGTACTTCCAGCTTCAATAGCTCTCTGAGAAGCTTTGAAAGAAGACATGGGTGCACCAATTTTCTTTACTTCAGCGATAGATAAGGCTTGGAACGGAGTTCCAACCTCCTCCTTAGCTTCCACGTACGTAAAAGATGATAGATGGCTCATCAAAAGCGCTTTCTCTCCACCAACAATGACAAGCTTGCCATTCTTCATAAATTTCAATTTCTGGTATAGAGTAGACGTTATGGCTCCATCCTCGTGAATCCATGGCCTTCCCAACAAACAGCTATAGGCCGGGTGGATATCCACTACTTGAAAACCACTCAAACCTATCTTGACTGGAAGGTCCACTTCACCAATGACGGTTATGTGAGAACCATCAAATGCTTTGACAATCACACCACTATACCTCATCGGGGTGCCTCGATAAGAGAGTCTAGACAAAGTTTATTTGGGGAGTACATTCAGAGAAGAACCGGTATCAACTAGCACATTTAACAATGCATCCTCCTTGCAGTTCATCGATATATGTAGTGCCAAATTGTGATTTTTGCCTTCCTCGGGAAGTTATTCATCACAAAAGCTCATATTGTTGCAGGAAGTAATGTTAGCCACAATATGGTCAAACTGATCCACAATAACATCGTGCTCGACATAGGCTTGCTCTAGCACTCTTTGTAATGCTTCTCTGTGCGCTTTAGAATTCATTAGCAGAGACAACACTAAAATCTTGGATGGGGTTTGGAGCAGCTGCTCCACCATATTAAATTCACTCTTCTTGATTAATCTCAGTACCTCATCATCATCATTTGGCTTCAATTTGCTGGATTCACCAGACTGACACATTGGAGCACTAACCGGGTTCGCTGCTGGTACCTCAACCTTTTTACTAACTGTAGCCTCTTCTACATCTTTTGGAAAAACAGGACCAAATACATGACCACTAGGGGTCACCTTCGCAATATCAACTATATTCACAACAGAATTTGTCGTAGGAAATGGAACCTCTTGACCATTCTCCATCATGGTAGCATTATAATGGTAAGGAACAGCTCTACCGCTAATCGTATTACTAACAGCGATACTGATCTATTGACGTTGTTACTGCTGCTGCTGTCAAATTGGATGACTACCCACTCAGGGGTCTTAAAAACTGGCACTATTACATTGACATCATCTATATCCCTTGACTGTTGAATCTAGATTACATTCTCATCCATCAACTTATGAATATCTCTCTTGACGATGACGCATCCACGGAGGTTTACAATGCAAATTGCACAACCATCATGTTCGTGCTCGCAATCACTGATCAAACACAAAGTCCTATGCATCTCCACCAAGGACCTACAGATACATTGTACATCGAAGACTCAGAAATTTCCTAGGCAACCTTCCACCATATTGACAGAGAAGTTAGCATGAGCAGGAAACAGATTGGCTTTAACATTCGGTGCGCGGTCCTCAAAGGACACCATCCCACTCTTTACAAGTTTCTGGACCTCATACTTCAATCGGTAACAGTTCTCAATATCATGGGCGGGAGATCCTTGATGAAAGGCGGAGTGGAGTTCGGGCTTATACCACCATGGAAGTGGTTCTGGAATTTGAGGTGGATTTCTTGGTTGAAGTATGTTCTTGAGAACCAAAGATGAGTAAAGTTTGGCGTATGACATAGGAATAGGGTCAAAAGAGACCTTCTTCCTTTCAAAGTTTTGTTCTTGTTGATTATTGTTGTTGTTGTTGTAGTTGTTGGTTCTTTGTTGAGGTTGTTGTTGATGTTGTTGTTGAATTGACATTGATTGATTGTTTGAATTGTTTAAAAATACTGGGATAAATGATGAAACTTGATATTGATGCTGACGCGGTTGTGGATTTCTTCTGACATGAGGCCTCCTCTGCCTCCCTATAGATATTGCATTGGTTTCTCCTTCCTTCTTTATGGCAAAACCAGTTCTGTTGGTTCTAGGTGTTGGTAGCAATTTTGGTAAAACCTAGAGTGTTCACAAGTTGTCACAAGTGTTGTCTTGACATAAGATAACTTGTACCTGCAGGATGTTTAAAATGTGAATATGCAGGATTTTACTGGGATGTCAGACCCGATGTAATGACATCTGTATACAGAACATTCAGTTTGAATGTTATGTATTGTATGATTGTGTTTTTAAAACTAATCTATGTATGATTAATGAGATGATTGAACATGCTATCAGTCAGTAATTACAACCAGATTTACTTATTTTCCAATAAGATATAATCAGCTGTCATGAGAAGATTTGAATGGAAAATAGTTTTAGGGTTTTATGATGTCCAAGCCCAGCCAATTGCTTCTATATAAAGGACATGGAAAACCTGGTTTTATACACAAGAAATAACGAACGAAATATTGAGAGAGAATAAGGGTTTTAGTCTTGTGTGGTCGTGTGAATTGTAAGTCATTCATTCATCCATAGATGATTGAATTGGACTGATTTTTGAGTTGTAATTTGGCCACTCTAAGCTTTGAAGCATGAGTGTGTGTTTACTTGATTGAAGCTTTTAAGCAAGATCAAGTATGTGTCTTTGAAGAGTGTCTTCTTTTCATTGTAATTCTTATTTTATATCACTGTTGTGATTGAGAGGGAATGAGTAGGATCTCATATCTAAGAGTTCTTAGGTAGAAGTCACACGGGTAGAGATTAGGTGAAAAGACTGTAACTTGAAGTTGTTTACTCAGAGTCTTTGAACTGATTCTGTTTAGTGGATTTCCTTCCTGGCTTGGTAGCCCCCAGACGTAGGTGAGTTTGCACCGAAATGGGTTAACAATTGCTTGTGTCTCTTGCGTTACTGTTCTTTATCTTTTATCATGTTTGTATTGTTCAGATATTAGTGTCATGACATTACCTATGATGTCTCATATTTGATACCAGAATTTCAATTGGTATCAGAGCAGGCATCCTGCTCTGGTTCTGGGTGAGATCTAGGGACGTTACTTTCTGGTACTATGGATAGAGACGGAGGAGTTGTTCACAGACCACCAATTCTGGATGGATCCAACTATGACTACTGGAAACCTCGAATGGTAGCCTTTCTAAAATATTTGGATAATAAGGCTTGGAAGGCTTTTTTAACAGGCTGGGAACATCAAATTATTACTAAGGATGGAAAAGCTACAACTGATAAGAAGGTTGAGGAAGAATGGACCAAGGAGGAGGATGATCTAGCCCTTGGGAACTCTAAAGCATTGAATGCTATATTCAATGGAGTATATAAGAACATCTTCATATTGGTAAACAACTGTGAGGTGGCTAAAGATGCTTGGAACATTCTCAAAACCACTCATGAAGGCACCTCTAGAGTGAAGATGTCTAGACTGCAGCTGCTCACTACCAAGTTTGAAAATTTAAGGATGAAAGAAGATGAAAATATTCATGAATTTCATATGAATATGCTTGAAATTGCTAATTCCTCAGAAGCCCTAGGTGAGAAGATGTCAGATGAAAAACTAGTGAGGAAAATACTTAGGTCACTTCCTAAGAGATTTGCCATGAAAGTGACAGCCATAGAAGAGTCTCAAGACATTTCCAATATGAGAGTTGATGAGCTAATTGGATCCCTCCAAACATTTGAGATGGGAATGTGTGATGGATCTGAAAAGAAAGTCAAAAGCATAGCCTTCATGTCAAACACTGAGGAGAAAAAGGAAGAAAGTGGTCAAGATATTGATGAAGATCTGGCAAATGATGTAGCATTACTGGGAAGACAGTCCAACAGACTTATGAAAAAGATGGATGTAAGGTCTAAGGCTAATGTCAAGAACATCTCATCTGACATCAGTAAATCCAATAATGCTGGAAGAAGAACAAGATCAGATGAAAAGTACAAAGAAGGAAAAATAGTTCAGTGCCATGAATGTGATGGGATGGACACATTAGAATTGAATGTGGAACCTACCTCAAGAAACAAAAGAAGAGTCTTGCTGCTACTTGGTCTCATGAAAGTGAAACAAAAGAGTCTGTAAATCTTGTGACTGCCTTGACTGGAAGATGGGGTTCTGATGAAGACTCAAGTGATGATGAAGTGACCTTTGATGAGTTAGCCACTACCTACAGAAAGTTGTGTCACAGAAGTGAAGAAGTGTGTCAACAAGTTGAAAGTCAGAAGAAAGTGATAACACAACTGGAGAATGAGAAGGCAGAACAGTTTGAAACCATCTCTAAGTTAAAGACTGAAGCAGTGTTCTTAAATTCTAAACTGGATGAGATGACAAAGTATGTCAGAATGTTAAATAATGGATCTGACACCTTAGACAAAATTCTCCAGACTGGACAAATAGTAGGACACAAGTCTGGTTTTGGGTTCAATGGATCCAAACCTGAGTGCAGTCACACTGGTAGCAAACCAAAATCCAAACCTGAGTGCAGTCACACTGGTAGCAAACCAGAGATGTCACAACATCATAAAGGAAGACAGTAGAAAGGGAAACATCAAAGATGGAGATGTCATTACTGTGGAAAATTTGGCCACATAAAACCATTCTACTATAAGTTGTATGGCTATCCTAGTCCTTCTCATCATCAACCTAGACCCAAACATCACATACCTGTCAACAGAAAACAATGGGTTCCTAGGACTGGTTTTACAAACCTGATAGCTCACACTTCCTTCAGAGTTTCAGCCAAAGAAGACTGGTATTTTGACAGTGGGTGCTCCAGACACATGACTGGAAACAAAAACCTGCTAACTGGCCTTCATCCTCATGCCACCAGCTATGTAACCTTTGGTGATGGAGAAAAGGGTGAAATCAAGGGGATTGGTAAGCTTAACTGCCCTGAAGTCCCTAATCTTGACAATGTCCTACTTGTTAAGGGACTGACTGCAAACCTAATAAGCATCAGTCAACTATGTGACCAAGGTCTAACTGTAAACTTCACAAAAACTGAATGTCTGATTACTAATAAAGAAAATGAAGTAATCATGAAAGGAGTTAGGTCTAAGGACAACTGCTATATGTGGAGTTCTTAAGAAACTAGTTATTCATCAATGTGTACTCTAGCCAAAGAAGATAAAGTGAAGATATGGCATCAAAGATTGGGCCATCTGCATCTTAAAGGAATGAAGAGGATTATATCTGTTGAAGCTGTTAGAGGAATTCCCAACTTGAAGATTGATGAAGGAAGAGTTTGTGGGGAATGTCAGATTGGAAAACAGACAAAGATGTCACATCAGAAGCTCAAACGTGACACCACTTCCAAAGTGCTGGAACTTCTCAATATGGATTTGATGGGACCCATGCAGGTGGAAAGTCTTGGTGGGAATAAGAATGCTTATGTAGTGGTGGATGACTTCTCCAGATACACCTGGGTCAATTTTATAAGAGAAAAATCTGATGTATTTGAAGTCTTCAAAGATCTTTGTCTAAGACTTCGAAGAGAAAAAGAAAGTCAAGTTATCAAAATCAGAAGTGATCATGGGAAGGAATTTGAGAACAACAAATTTGCTAGATCCTATGCATCAAAAGGAATTAGTCATGAGTTCTCATCTCCCATTACTCCCCAGCAAAATGGTGTGGTAGAAAGGAAAAATAGAACTCTCCAAGAATCAGTCAGAGCTATGATTCATGCCAAGAAATTGCCCTACCACTTCTGGGCTGAAGCTATGAACACAACCTGTTATGTTCACAACAGAGTAACCTTGAAGAAAGGGACTCCTACTACCTTATATGAAGTCTAGAAAGGGAGAAGACCTACATTCAAATACTTCCATGTGTTTGTTAGTAAATGTTATATCTTGACTGATCATGAACAAAGAAGGAAGATGGATCCCAAAAGTGATGAAGGAATATTTCTGGGCTACTCAACAAAAAGTAGAGCATATAGAGTCTTTAATTCCAGAACAAAAGTAATGATGGAATCTATCAATGTTGTGGTTGATGATCAACAAACTGATGTCACAGACGATGTTGAGACATCTCTAAATGATGCCCCAGCTGATTTCCCAGACAAAAATAATGAGAGTGAACCTCCTCAAGCTGAACCTGAAGCTGACAAAATCAACAAGGGACCCTCCATCAGAATTCAGAAGGATCATCCTAAAGATCTCATTATAGGAGACCCAAATAAAGGGGTCACAACTAGATCAAGGGAAGTGATCTCACATGGGTGTTTTGTGTCCAAGATTGAGCCTAGGAATGTCAAGGAAGCCTTGATTGATGAGTTCTGCATCAATGCCATGCAGGAAGAGTTAGACCAATTCAAGAGAAATGAAGTATGGGAACTGGTTGCAAGACCTGAAGGAGTAAATATCATAGGAACAAAGTGGGTGTATAAGAATAAATCTGATGAACAAGGGGTGGTTACTAAAAATAAAGCAAGATTAGTAGCATAAGGATACACTCAAGTTGAAGGAGTGGATTTTGATGAAACATTTGCTCATGTAGCTCGCCTTGAGTCCATTAGACTATTGCTTGGAGTGACATGTATTCTGAAGTTTAAACTGTTCCAAATGGATGTAAAAAGTGCCTTCTTGAATGGCTACTTAAATGAGGAAGTATATGTTGAACAGCCTAAAGGGTTCACAGATCCAAATCTTCCAAAGCATGTGTACAAGTTGAGGAAAGCCCTCTATGGTTTGAAACAAGCTCCTAGGGCTTGGTATGATAGACTCACAATGTTCCTCACTAACAATGGATTAAGGAAGGGAGGTATTGATAAAACCCTATTTGTTAAGAATGAAGGAGGAAAACTCATGGTGGCTCAAATATATATGGATGATATTGTGTTTGGTGGGATGTCAGATCAGATGGTCGAACATTTTGTTAAACAAATACAGTCTGAATTTGAAATGAGCCTTGTTAGAGAGATGACCTATTTTCTTGGGCTACAAGTTAAGCAGATGGAAGATTCTATCTTTCTATCTCAAAGCAAATATGCCAAAAACATTGTTAAGAAGTTTGGCATGGAGAATTCAAGTTATAAAAGGACACCTGCTCCTACACAACTGAAAGTCTCCAAAGATGAAAATGGTGTTAGTGTAGATCAAAGTCTCTACAAAAACATGATAGGAAGTCTGCTATATCTCACAGCAAGCAGACCTGACATTGCTTTTGCTGTAGGTGTTTGTGCTAGATATCAAGCTGAACCAAAATTCAGTCACATAAACCAAGTGAAGAGGATACTGAAATATGTCAATGGCATTAGTGACTATGGGATGTTGTATACTCATGGATCTGGATCTATGCTGACTGGATACTGTGATGCTGACTGGGCTGGAAGTGTTGATGATAGGAAAAGCACATCAGGAGGATGTTTATTTTTGGGGAACAACTTAATATCATGGTTTAGTAAGAAATAGAATTGTGTGTCCCTTTCCACTGCTGAAGCTGAATACACAGCAGCTAGAAGTAGTTGTTCTCAACTGGTTTGGATGAAACAGATGCTGACTAAATACAATGTCACGAAGATGTCATGACATTGTACTGTGACAACCTGAGTGCTATAAATATTTCTAAGAATCCTATTCAGCACAGCAGGACAAAGCACATTGATATTCGTCATCACTTTATTAGAGAACTAGTGGAAGAGAAAATCATAGCCCTGGAGCATGTTACTACTAAAATGCAATTAGCTGGCATATTTACAAAGGCTTTGGATGCTAGTCAATTTGAATGTTTAAGAGGGAAATTAGGGATTTGTATCCATGAGAATTTATAGCAATTATTTTGGAATGGAAAAGGTAATAAAAATATTGTCTGCCCACTTAAAAGAAAGTGCCCCATTTATGGTAAATCATTACCTAGTATTGGAACTACCATCTATAGCATATTCACACGCAACCTCAGCTCAACCATGAGAATTTATAGCAATTATTAGGGATTTGTATCCATGAGAATTTATAGCAATTATTTTGGAGTGGAAAAGGTAATAAAAATATTGTTTGCCCACTTAAAAGAAAGTGCCCCATTTATGGTAAATCATTACCTAGTATTGGAACTACCATCTATAGCATATTCACACGCAACCTCAGCTCAACCATTTTCACCTTCCTCAAACTTCATCGACCTTCTCTGCTAGGGCAACAAAAATTCTTTCACAAGCTCAATAAGATGTCACAACATCCTTCATCTTCTGGTTCTAAAAACACCAAACCTGCGCACAAAGCTAGAACACCCTTTATGGACTTTATTCATGAGGACATTTTAGAAGTGATTCCCCTATCAGTCATCCCAGGCGACGCTCCTGGTCCATCCTCAACTGCTGGACATGCTAAAGGTAACAGTTCTGATAACCCTACCTCTAAAGATGACATGCATCATACTGATCGTGTCATTAGAAATCTTGTCACGAGGATCCTAAGTGAAGGACACTCTATAAAAGGAGTTTCTACTCCTCTGTCTAGAAGGGACCCTTCTCCTGAGGTTGAACCTCACAATGAGAAAGATGATGATTCATCTAGGTCTGAGAAAGATATTGCTGCAGAAGGACTGTGTTCTTTAGGGAAAACCTTGCCTTGTAAGAAATCTGTAGATGCTTCTCAGTCTAAGAAGCATGACTCTACTAAGAAGGTGATTGACTTGGAAGAAGAAAGCTCAGATGATGAAGATGACAACTTGCTTCATCATTTGAAGCCAAGTGTTTCTAAGAGAATGAAGACCAGGAAGGGTAGGTCTGTGGCTGAGATGATGACAGCCAAAATCGGTAAGAGGCCTACTGTTGTAGGCCCTTCAAAGTCTTGGAGTAAAGTGGAGGTAAAGTAGAGAAAGGTAAGAGAAAGTTTTGATTCAGAGGAAGATGTTGAAGACGGTGTCCCTGACATCTCTCCTATCAAAAGGTCAACTGTTAGAAAATCTCCTGCTAAGGTTGCTGTTGTACATTTGGATAACATTTCCTTCCATCTGGAAGATGGTGCAGCAAAGTGGAAATTTGTAATCCAAAGGAGAGTGGTTGTTGAAAGAGAACTGGGAAAGGATGTTGTGGAGGTTAAGGCGGTCATGGACCTGATCAAGTCTGCTGGATTTATGAAGACTGTTAATGGGTTATCTTATTGTTTTGAAGGTCTTGTTAAAGAATTTATGGTGAACATCCTTGAGGACATTGCTGACAAGAACAACAAAGAGTTTTGTAAGGTGTTTGTTAGAGGAAAGTGTGTGAAGTTTTCTCCTACTATGATCAATAAGTTCCTAGGAAGAGGAACATAAGGTGCTTTTGAACTAGAGGCCATAGACAATGAGGTCTGTAGGAAAATAACTGCTGGACAGGTCAAGGAGTGGCCAAGCAAAAAACATCTCTCTGCTGGAAAATCAACTGTGAAATATGCTATCCTGCACAAGATAGGGTCAGCAAACTGGGTACCAACAAATCACATCTCTACAATCTCAAATGCTCTTGGAAGGCTCATATTTGCTATTGGAACCAAGCTTAATTTTGATTATGGTAGATTCATGTTTGAACAAATTGTCAAACATGCTTCTACAAATGCAGTGAAGTTGCCCATAGCTTTTCCCTCAATAATTTGTGGAATAATCCTGAGCCAGCAACCTGGAATACTGAGCACAAGTGATATCCGTAGTAGAAGAAAACCTCCATTGTCAGTTCATTACAAATTATTTGAAGGCAGTCATGTCAATGACATTGTCATGACATCTGCTATGAAGAAGTCAACCTCTCAAGGTGGTCTAATTGTTGAACTCAAAGAGACCTGTAAGGAATTGGAGACTGGGATAAGGGTGGCTAAAGCTAGGAAAGAAGCCTTGGAGGCTCTGATAAATAGCTTGGAGCAAGGAGATATGGATAATGTTGCTCAAGCCACGGAAACAGATGCCCACACCTCAAGTGAGAGGTTTGTATCTCAAGATAAATCAAGTGGTAGTTCTGGGTATGAAGCTGATGAAGATGCTAGCTCCTCTGACTGAGGTGAAGATTGTCCCCCTGTTATGATGATGTGCTGTTCTGGATGCTTTGATGTTTGATGTTTTTTTTTGCAGTCTTGTTTTGATGCCTTGATGTAATTTCTTGGGTTCTTTGTGATTTCTCTGGATTTCTTTTATCTCAGCTTATATAGTTGTGGTTATTTGTGGTTCTATAACACTTGACAATATGTTTTAACATTCTATATGTTTTAACATTCTGTGTGACATTCTCTGTTGGACTAATAGACATTTATTTTGTCTCATTGGTCTCTTTGGTCTATTTTGACTAAAAAGGGGGAGAAGTAGTAGCTAAAGGAGAGCTGCATAGGAGATCTGCAGTTAATATGTGCTATGAAGTAGTTAGGTTATAAACAGATGACAACTGATGTTGAACAAAATGATGTTCTGTGTTGTACAGGTGATGTTGAAGGTGATGTCAGATAGGGTGATGGATGTTACAGGTGTTGTTAAAGGAGATGTCTGTGTTGAACAGACTTAGGGGGAGAAGAAGCAGATATATGTGTTTAATGTGTGTTTACTAGTTGCTATTATAGCTAGTAAATGTGTGGTTTATTACTTCTGCTGCTAAACTACTGTTATGATTTTTTTACTCTTGTGAACAAATGGACTAATGTATGTTTTAGCCAAAATTTTCCAAAGGGGGAGTTTGTTGGTTCTAGGTGTTGGCAGCAATTTTGGTAAAACCTAGAGTGTTCACAAGTTGACACAAGGGTTGTCTTGACATTAGATAACTTGTACCTGCAGGATGTTTAAAATGTGAATATGCAGGATTTTACTGAGATGTCAGACCCGATGTCATGACATTTGTATACAGAACATTCAGTCTGAATGTTATGTATTGTGTGATTATGTTTCTAATGCTAATATATGTATGATTGATGAGATGATTGAACACACTATCAATCAGTAATTACAACCAGATTTACTTATTTTCCAACAAGATATAATCAGCTGTCATGAGAAGATTTGAATGGAAAATAGTTTTAGGGTTTTATGATGTCCAAGCTCAGCCAATTGCTTCTATATAAAGGACATGGAAAACCTGGTTTTATACACAAGAAATAACGAACGAAATATTGAGAGAGAATAAGGGTTTTAGTCTTGTGGGGTCGTGTGAATTGTAAGTCATTCATTCATCTATAGATGATTGAATTGGACTGATTTTTGAGTTGTAATTTGTCCACTCTAAGCTTTGAAGCATGAGTGTATGTTTACTTGATTGAAGCTTTTAAGCAAGATCAAGTATGTGTCTTTGAAGAGTGTCTTCTTTTCATTGTAATTCTTGTTTTATATCACTGTTGTGATTGAGAGGGAGTGAGTAGGATCTCATATCTAAGAGTTCTTAGGTAGAAGTCACACGGGTAGAGATTAGGTGAAAAGACTGTAACTTGAAGTTGTTTACTGAGAGTCTTTGAACTGATTCTATTTAGTGGATTTCCTTCCTGGCTTGGTAGCCCCCAGACGTAGGTGAGTTTGCACCGAACTGGGTTAACAATTGCTTGTGTCTTTTGCATTACTGTTCTTTATCTTTTATCCTGTTTGTATTGTTTAGATATTAGTGTTGTGACATTACCTTCGACATCTCATATCTGATACCAGAATTTCAACTTCCATACTTCTTACTAGATGACACTTCTTCCTTAGACAGACGTCCCTCTCGGACTTATTCCTCTAACCTCATCCCCAAGTTTACTATTACAGTAAAGTCACTAGGGGCACAAGCAATCATGCGTTCGTAATAAAATGAACTCAGGGTCTTCAGGAAAATCTCTAAACCTCATTCTCTTCCAATGGAGGATTAATCTGAGCAGCAAGCTCTTTCCACCTCTGGGCATACTCTTTAAATGTCTCCTTATCATTCTGAGACATAGACCTCAGTTGGTCTCTATCAGGCGCCATGTCCACATTATATTTATACTGCTTCACAAAAGCTTCACCCAAATCATTAAATGTGCGAATACTTGCACTATCTATCCCAATGTACCATCTCAGAGCAGCACCAGTCAGACTGTCTTGAAAATAGTGAATCAATAACTGATCATTATCAGTTTGCGTTGACATTTTTCTGGCGTACATAACAAGGTGGCTAAGTGGACAGGTGTTTCCCTTATACTTTTCAAATTCAGGGACTTTGAACTTCATCGGGATCTTCACATTGGGCACTAAGCAAAGTTCAGTAGAACTCTTACCGAATAGGTATTTTCCTCTCAATATTTTGAATTCTTTACGCACCTCAAGGAACTAATCCTTCGTCTCGTCCATCTTCTCATAAATATTTGGGCCCTCAGATGATTCAGAATGGTAGATGGTGTCCTCAACACGAGGAAAGGTATGAACAACCGGAGGCGGCACAGACATGACCGGGATAGATGGAGGCATAAAAGCAAATGTAGGTGCAAATCCTTCATGCATGAAATTCGATGGCATCCCCCACGGGAATCCAGCAGGCATAGTTGGACCAGATTGAGTAGCAGCAACAGGCACAGTTGAGGTAGCAACCTCTAAGATGACAGTCCTTTGAGAGGGAGGAGGAGTTGCCGGAGTTGGGGAAGATTGATTCTGTGCAGCAAGAATAGACTCCATCATAGCAGTCAGACGAGCAATCTCATCCTTCAATTCTCTATTCTCTTACTCTAAGTGCTCCATAATTCTGGGTTGATTGGCGCGAGTTTTGTATCGGTGAGTCAGCTTGACTGAAGCACAGAAGAATAACCAATAAGACATCTTGCAGAAGAAAACCTGTTATGCAAATGATGCATGAAATGCAATGTTTTTGTTTGTTTTTAGTTTCAAGGAACATACAAAGTTATATTTGCAAATATTAAATAATAGTAACAATTTGATTGACCACAGAAAGTCTCTTTTATTCATAAAACTTGGAAGGATTACACTAAGTACAATTTCAAAAACCAGAGTATAAGTACAAGAGAAAAGGAAACTAATCATCTTAAGGATCCCCTAGCAATGGTGTCAGATGATCTGGCTACTGGCGCGTACTTCCTTTGGATGTGTCGAATCTCAGACTCAAAGGATGTATTCATCTGAGTCTTCTCAAGGACTAACTGATCAACAATCTAAGCACCAGAAGGATGAGGCATACTAAAGGAAGGTAGACACTCTGGTTCTCTTTGTCTCTTAATTTCACGGTCTTCAAGAAGTTCAATAGGCGCATCTTTGTCCATAGACTCAAGCTGCAACTCCTCATGCTTTCGGCTAAAAGCATGGAACCGCTCTTCCCACATATCCTTCTCTTGCTTCATCTTAGCGAGTGCGTCTTCCAACTCCTCTACATATTGGTTAGAGAGAATTGATGGCTCAACCACAACCATAGACATAGGACTCTCACAAGCATATAACATCTTCAACTTCAAAGCTCTCTTCTTCACCCAAGTAGTGTAAGCTTCCAAAGCTACACAGTTTCACGGACCAAGCTCGGATCTTCCTTTCCTATGCACATTATGCCAAGCATGTATTATCTCCTGCTTCAAATGTTGGGGATCTTTACCCTCTTGATAGAAAAGACCTTCTAACTGAGTGTTATTAGGTTTGTCTCTCAAGGGGAACCTAAGTTGACAACAAGCCAAAGCAGGGTTGTAGTTGATTCCTCCTTGCGTACCCATGAGAGGAACATTAGAGAATTCACCATAACTATCAATAATATCCAAGTTACTCATCGTAGAATTAGACCAAACAATATCATCATTAGTGAGATACATAAGTCTCTGAGACCACTGTAGATATTGCTTGTTCTCCACAAAAGCAGGTGTCTGAGGCAAGTGCGAAAGAAACCACTTGTACAGAAGAGGAACACAGCACACAATAGTTCCACCACCTTTAGAATTCCTCAAATGTAAAGAGAAGTACATATTACCCAACATAGTTGGAACAGGATTCCCAATCAAGAAGATTCTAATAGCGTTAACATCAACAAAACCGTCAATGTTAGGGAACAAAGCCAAACCATAGATGAGCAACACAAAGATGGCTTCAAAAGCGTCCACACTACCGGCTTGAGAAAAGGCAGTAGCTTTCCTACCC